>NC_092082.1:76842417-77474644 GCF_043229965.1 Drosophila suzukii
TTCCAGTGGTTCCGGTGGCTCTCGGCGGGCTCAACCCTGCATCAGCACGGCCTGCGCCTGCTGCTGACTGGCGGCTGCCCGGCTCCAGGCCAGCAGGCCGTTGGCAGCAGCCACCTGCGCCTCCTCCTGATCCTCCAGAGCCTCCAGCTCCTGCTGCTGCTGCTGCAACTCCATCTCCATCTGCATCTCCTCCCCAGCCTCCTCCTCCTCCTCCATTTTGGCCATGGGCGCCACAATCACCGAGGTGGCCACACTGCGTATACGCACTGGCCTGTTGCTGATTGTGTTGCTGTTGGCGCTCACCGCATAGGGATGTTGCTGCTGGTGCTGCTGCTGCTGCACCTGTCCTCCATATCGCTTGTTGGTTTTGATGGTCAGCGAGGAGGGCAGCTGCTTGCCAGCAGCCACCTCGGCCGCCAATCGAACCACTGTGGTGGTCATCTTGGAGGAGGATGTTGCTGCCGCTGGACTGGGAGTTGCTGCTTGGTTGGGAGTTGTTGCTGCTGCTGCTGCTGCTGCCGCCTTAGACTGCTGCGCCGACGCCTGGTTTGCCGCCTCCGTCGACGACTTCTGTCGCTTTCAGTCCCCAAAGCGAGTGCACGCCTTCTTCCACCGGCACTGGGTGCACCACTGGTCGCGCTTCTCCATGCCATAGACCTTGCGACACTTCTTGTTCTCGCCGCGCGTCCTTTTACCTGGTGAATGGGGCGTCTGCTTGGCGACCGCCGGTTGCGCCAAGTGTTGCTGCTGCAGCGGATTGCTGCTGTTGTTTTGGGCAACCAGGTTGCCGGCAGTTGTCTGTGGATGTTGCCGCATCGGCTGGTGGTGTTGCTGCTGCTGCTGATGTTGCTGCTGCGCCGGATGGTAGTTGGGCGTGATCGTCACACTGGACAGGAGGTGCTGCTGCTGTTGCTGCTGCTGGTGGCTGTGTTGCTGTTGCTGTTGGTGGTGATGTTGCTGCTGCTGCTGCAACTGTTGCTGCTGCTGCTGCTGCTGTTGGCTGTGGTGTGCCGTCACCGTGACATTCTGCTGTGAGAGCTGCTGCAACATGTTGTTGGCACTGCTGTTGCTGTGGATGACCGGACTGCTGCTGCTGCTGCTGCTGTGGCTGCTGTTGCTGCTGCTGCCGGCGTAGTTGTGGTGTTGCGTGTGGTGGTTGTTGCTGTGGTGCTGCTGCTGCTGGACGTATGTCGGCGATGGATATGGCGCTACCGAGTGGGACGGACGGGTGGACGACGAGCGAGCGTGTTTGCCCAGCGGCGAGGATGACAAACTGGAGCTGGATCCGGATGCCACGAGCCCCGTCCCCGTGGATGAGGAGATGCCGCCGCCGCCGACGCCGCCCACCGCCGCCGCCGCTGGCCAGGTGTAGTTGTGGTGGGCCAGGTGCGAAGTGGGGATGCAGCTGGTGTTGTTGTTCTGCAGCTGCTGCTGGTGGTTGCTCGGGATGTTGCCGCCACTGATGCTGCGTCCATGGGGCTGCGTTAGGTGGTTATAGTGGCTGCCTGCCCGTCCTTGCCTGCTTAAAAGAAAGGTGAAGAGTTAGTGGTGAAATCAGCACCCTGAACTAGGATAAACTCACTTGAAGTTGCCCACTATCTGCTTCTGGTACTCCGGATCCTCGTGAGGCGGACGCGCCATGTCCCGGTGACTCAGCGTCGGCTCGGAGGCCAGGCTGGGCTTCACCTGCTCGTCGTCGTCGTCCACATCCGTGTAGTAGAAGTCCTCCTCGTTCTCCTCGTTGTCATCTGCCGAACGACGGGCCTTCTTCCTGCAAAGTGGCGAGTTGATTAGAAGGATGTCTCGAAGTAGAGATGCTGTCTTAAGTACCTAAAAGCACTACTACTACTCTTGAACTACAAAGTTTATTTATTTAAAATTATGTTTTTTTCCTATTTATTTAAATACCTACATTTGTGGATAATAAAGCAATATCGCCCATTTTATATTTATTAAAATCTAGGTACAAGAAATTTGTACCCAACATTAATTTTGAAATTCCGTTTATTAGTTCTTGGTTTTATATACCGCGTTGCCAACTAACTAGCAGGTACTGAAACCCTGGCACAGCGGAGACACCACCCCTAAATACCACCAGTTAATCTTTCCGCTATCTATCGCACGTTCCGTTGTTCATCGTTCCGATCTCTTACGTTTACGTTTTGTTACACTTACGTCGCGCAAAAGTGAAAATTGAAAAGACGGCCACACTGCAGCTCGAACACTACTTTCTGCAAAAAAAATACGCACGTTCCGTGTGAAATCAATACGAAATCAACAAGAGCGATCGATTTTGAGCAGCCGTCCCAGTCGCAGAGCAGCGCGCCTTGAAAGCCAGCGCGCCAATTAACCCAGCTGCCCCATTCACAAGCCATTTTCCGGTGTGGTGGAAAATTCGCATTTCGCAGATAGAAAAAATTTGCGCGTCTGTCTGTCTGCATCTCCTTGCCTGCGTGTGTGTGTGCGTGTCGGTGTGTGTGTGTGTATAGCACGGCCTACATTGTCAATTAAGAAGGGAAAAAGAAAAAGCCAGAGGTCCTTTTGATCCTTTGCTTGTCTGCCCTCCTCCAACAAAGCCAGCCAAAATGTCCAGCCTGCGACCCGAGGAGCCCCGGAAACTGGCCACCGCCGCCTCCGTTTCCCCGCTGAGCAATTGCCAGTTCAGCGGCGTGGTAGTCAGCGCGATTGCCGACGAGCAGAAGCTGGAGTTTGCCAACAAATACAAGGGCAGCTGCACGCTGCTCTGCAGCTACGATTCCCAGGGAGTCGTGCTCCGCGTGGTGGCAGGTGAGGATGCCCCTTGGAGTACTCCTTCAATCCCCCATAACCCATGAAATCTCCCTTTCCAGATGAGGACCACGGCCACGTGCTCAAGGAGTACATGATAGCCGCCGACACGGATGCCGCCCAAATGGGCAGACGCAGCTATGCCGTCTCCCTGGACGCCGATAATCTCGTCCTGCGCTTCGCCAGCGACCAGGACCAGCAGCTCTTCCGCAAGGTGGTGGAGAATGTGAAGCATCTGAGGCCCAAGTCTGTGTTCTCCCAGCGCACCGAGGAGTCATCCGCCTCGCAGTACTTCCAGTTCTACGGCTACCTCAGCCAGCAGCAGAACATGATGCAGGACTATGTGCGGACGAGCACCTACCAGCGGGCCATACTGGGCAATGCGGTGGATTTTCAGGACAAGATCGTCCTGGACGTGGGCGCTGGCTCGGGCATTCTGTCCTTCTTTGCCGTGCAGGCGGGTGCCGCCAAGGTCTATGCTATTGAGGCCTCCAACATGGCCCAATATGCCCAGCAGCTGGTCGAGTCCAACAATATGCAGAACAAGATCTCTGTGATACCGGGCAAGATCGAGGAGATCGAGCTGCCCGAGAAGGTGGACGTGATCATATCGGAGCCCATGGGCTATATGCTGTACAACGAGCGCATGCTGGAGACGTATCTGCACGCCAGGAAATGGCTGAAGCCGCACGGCAAGATGTACCCCACGCACGGCGACCTGCACATCGCCCCCTTCTCGGATGAGTCCCTGTACTCGGAGCAATACAACAAGGCCAACTTCTGGTACCAGTCGGCCTTCCACGGCGTCGACCTGACCACGCTGCACAAGGAGGGCATGAAGGAGTACTTCCGCCAGCCCATCGTGGACACCTTCGACATCCGCATCTGCATGGCCAAGTCGGTGCGGCACGTGTGCGACTTCCTCAACGACAAGGAGGACGACCTGCATTTGATTGGTGAGCGTTTATACTTGTGCAGGGTCAAATGAGACAGTAGCTAACTGCTGACCTTCCACAGACATCCCCCTGGAGTTCCACATCCTGCAGACTGGCATCTGCCATGGACTGGCCTTCTGGTTCGACGTGGAGTTCAGCGGAAGCAGCCAGAACGTGTGGCTCTCCACGTCGCCTACGGCGCCGCTGACACATTGGTATCAGGTGCGCTGCCTACTGCCCATGCCCATCTTTATCAAGCAGGGCCAGACGCTTACTGGCCGCGTCCTGCTGGAGGCCAACCGGCGGCAGTCGTACGACGTGACCATCGACCTGCACATCGAGGGAACGCTGATCTCGTCGAGCAACACCCTGGACCTGAAGAATCCGTATTTTCGGTACACGGGGGCGCCGGTCCAAGCGCCGCCGGGGACTAGTACCCAGAGTCCATCTGAACAGTACTGGACGCAAGTGGACACGCAAGGATCGCGCAATTGTAAGGTCAGCCTAGATATTTAAAAGCATCATTACTCATACAATGTTTCCCCACAGCTTCTAGCATGCTAAACGGCGGGCTCAGCGTGAATGGAATGGGCGATGGCATGGACATCACCCATGGACTTATGCATCCGCACTAGGACGGCTGCGAATCGAATAACAATACATCTTTCTGGGAATTCTCTTCGCTCCAAGTCCGCTCAACTTTAACGATTGATTCTTTTTTGTCAACTCTTGTTTTGTTACAGTTTATGTTTAGTTATTTATTGAAAAGTGTAAATTATTTCCCCTACTCTCGAAACTCAGTTGCGTTTACGTTCTGCACACCTTTCGCACCGGCAGTTCTAGCTCCTTTTCATACGACCTCCCAACTTTTTTAACCCTTTTATTTGATCGGACAAATCGGAGGAAACCCAGCATCCCAGCAAGCAACCAACAAACAAACAATCAACAAATCAAGGCAGACTAATGTAGTTGTTTAGAACACGCAGCATATTAATAAGCCTAAGCTAATTTTAGCCCATAGTAATTAGTGTTTTTAACGTATGTGAAAAGTAATACCGATATTTAACCCACGCGGGACTGCGCTTCAGGAAGTTTCTTAGTTAATATGCCGATTGCCAATTGCAGTTTTTGCCGAAAGCTTTGAACAAACCAACAAATTCAGATTGTACTGTATCTATTATGTGTGTTATTATATTATATTGAGTGTACCTCCAGCTAGTTTCAATTTTTGTACTTGTCGGCCGTGTTTATGTTTAGTTCGTTTCAAAATGTAAGAAATTTGCTCATAGGATTTAGTGCTAAGTTACGATACCACATACTAAAGGCCGGCCCGCGCCGAGAGATTATACATATACCCGCATACGATTACGATTAATTCAGTAGTAGTTCTGTTCGGTCCTAAGTGTCGCACCCCAGATCCCGTCATAGATCCTACTGTATCGCTGCCAGCAAGCCGAGCGCCCTATAAGCATATACACCTAGATATACACCTAGTAGCGTTCGCCAGTCAACCTATACACACACCCCAACATTCTCGCGTTCGGTGGGCTTGCATCCTGTATGCCGACTGTACTTTATAGAGCAACAAATAAAAACACTCCAAACACACAATACACTGCAAACATAAATATAAAGCATATACATTTATAGATATATATACGAATAGATATACCGCATATATGCAGAAGAGAGAACAATGTCAAAGCAAAAGCAACAAAAAACAAAGCCCCAAAGCGTCTTTTATTTGTGAACCCCCCTGCGAAAGCCCCTTGATTTACATAGGAAACGAGATTGGCAAGTGTCAAAGCTCAGCGCGGATCGTGTGTGGGCGATTGGAATCGGAATTGGAATTGGACCTTGGCCTCAAAAGCGCACCGCTGCACCACAGCACCACCTGCTCCTCCAACTCCTCCAACTCCCACCAGCCACCAGCTGGCCTGCAGGTGCGCACAGCAAAGTAATCTGCGTGATGGAGAGGGGCTCTTTATAGCTATACTCGTGCTCGTGTGACCTGCTTACTGGGCTCGAGTGCTCCACTTTCGAGCGGCCCCCCTTTTGGAGGAGGGTCCCAAAGAAGGTCGGTGGCTAAGTCAAGGCCCCACCCACTTGCTGCTCGCCACTTAATCCTCTGATAGTAGTGCAATTTCTTGTTCACTTACCCCAAATGTGTTTTCCTAATGTGACGAACGATTTTATTCTGGTCGGGTTCCACATAGTGACAGCCCCGATAAGTGCAGCGGAACTTTTTGGACTGCAAAGAGAGGAGAAAACGGGGTTATTAGATGGTATATATGGTAATTGATGAGTGTACTTTAAAGTTTTCAAGTATATTTAGGATCCAAAAACTTAAATCTCTTTTGTTCTTGGGAATGAGAACAGAAAATTATGGTATTATATGGTATATAGGGGAGTTTAGATATGTGAGCGTTATATATGGTTTATAGGGAATTTAAACTTTTTAATTTTATTAAGGATCTCAGATCAAGGTGTAAGATCTCCTTCGTACTTCACGAGAACTTGGCATTGAGAAGACAAAATGAGGTTATTAGAAGGAATATTGATAAGAGAGAGTTATATAGTGATTTATAAGGATTTTAAGCTATTTAAATTTATTTTGGATCTCAGGAGGGCATGAAATCTCTTGCGTACTTGGCGGGAATACGGCTGCATCAGGGAATCCTCGGAGGACGATGAAGAGGAGCGCGAGGAAAAGTCCCCCGTGGGACTGTGGCTGCCATAGCTCTCGTAGTCACTGCGCTCCACATAGTAATTGAGTGCCATGGTATTCATGGTGGCGATACGAACGCGACGGGGTTTCCGTTCTGCAGGAGCAGTTGTACTTTGCGGTTTCACTAGCGAATGCAGGAGCAGGAACTGGAGCGATTCGAACCGGTGCCGGCCCGGTGCCAAGTGCGACTGTGTGGGTGCGGACAATGCAACTGGCTGGCTGGCTGGCTGGCTGAAAGCCAGATCCAGAGTCCTTGGACTCTCGCCCGAGCGGCAAACGATGCCGCCCGAACGAGCTGGCCATGCTCGATGCCGCCTGCACTGATAACAGAGCCCGGGTCCGGTCCGCGTCCTTGCCAGCTCCTCCTGCAACCCGGCCACCTAACCACCCCCTTATTTACTGGGTCACCTTGCGGTCGCTTTGCTTCGTTTGGCGCTCGCCTTGACACGCTTTCGCCGCCCTTATCGCCCAGCTCCTCCTCGCTTTTTATGCGCCTGCATTTATGCTGCGATTTTATGCTGAAGGTTAGGAGAGCGCTGCAGCAGCGACGCCGGCAATTGACCCAGTTTAAAGATGCTGGCTCACTGCATGTACCTATATGTATACATATATATACCGTATATAACACAGATACACTTGCTGCACAGTTTTGGGGGCACTGCAAACAACTGATTGCGTCCTTGTGCCCGCAATTGTTGTCCTTGTGCGACTGCTGAACAAATTGAAAACTCAGCTTTCGCTTTCTCGTTTTTGGCCTTGTGCCCCAAGTGATTAACGATTTGTTTACAACTTTGTGGTTTGAGCTCGCCAACGGAACTTTATTTGCTATGGATTGCAGTTGTGTGTTCGGTATTCTGGCATTCTGGCATTTTGGCCCACTTAGGCTGGATTCACGGAGGGCGCACACGGCGTATGTGTAATTTGAGATGTGTGAGAGGGAAATGCTTAAGGGGCGTTCTTAAGGGAGGAGTCTGCGAACCGCAACGTAATCATAAACATAAATATCCTGCGCTACTTAAGCGGCGTAAATTGTTAACGCACGTGGTGGGCACGCATCTACACAAATGTGTGCACAGAGAGAAATAATTTAATGTTTATTTAATGATATGCAAATATCATTTTGGGATAAACTGAATAATCTCTTACATAAGTGTGATTTTCTAAGATACAAATGATATAGCTTTATCTAAAATAGAGTTTGTAAAATTAGGAACTCTTATCAATTTGACTATTTCCCTATTTCCGGTGTAGTCTTAACTGCAGGAATGAGAGAAGCGGAAACTGCCAGCCTAATTAAATATTCTATCATAATAATGTGATTTACTAAGGTTAAAATGATATAAGATTAGACAACACAGAGATCATTGAGTTAGGAACCCATAATAAATTGATTTCTTCTTTATTTCCGGTGTAGCCTTAACTACCAGACTGAGGAAAGCGGAAACGGCTACACACTTTTCGTTTTAACTTGCTGCAATTAGTGGGCGGCCGTAATTCGTTTGAGGCCAGACTTCTGGGGCCAGGATATGCCGCATATCCTGCCGCATAAATAAGGTCCTGCGAATACACACGCCATTGTTGCCAGATGTGTATTGTGTATACTGTGTGTGTTTGTGTTTGCCAACCAAGTGTTTTCCTGCCGATTTCGCCATTTGCAGTTTTTCGGAGTTGGTAGCCTGCGTGACTGGCATCTTTAATGTCTGAATGTCTGAAAAGGGGTTTATTAATGCCTCGATTTTGTTCCACTGGCAGATAAGCACGACAGCCCGTTTGTCAAACGCTGCGTATGCGTAATTTTCAATTCCCCAGCTGATGGACCGCCATTTGCCTTGCAATTATATTCAATTAATGCCGAAACGAGTTGGAAATCATTTTGGGCTATCAATTCAGGGGGTTTCTATTTGGTATTTCCAGCCCCCGCCACCTGCCAAGTCACTCGAATCCGAAAGTAAATTAAACCAGCTTGAGTTATGTCCTTTTGCCTTCAACGTGTAGTGGTGCGTGTTAATTATCCTGCTCTAATGAGGGACTCCCAACTCCCGGGGTAAACGCCTGTTTGCTAATGAAAGAAAACTCCAGCTGGCAAACTTTCCGGCCAGATGAGAAAATAAAATTCCACCCTGGTCCAGGAGTGCGTATGACTACCGCACAGAGTCCTGATTTGGCAGGAAAACAGCGGGTCCGGGAAAACATAAATATAAATAGCCGGTGAGTGAGTGGGGCGGCGGCCCAACATGAATCTTTTTAAAGGGAATCTTCTTTGAGGGAAAACGGAAGGGAATTCCAGGCTCCAGGCTCCCCATCCCGTCTTATATATACTCAAGTATTTACTCGGGGGCGTACTTCATGCTAATCCCTGCGCATATTTACTCAAGACTTTGGCCGGAACAGATATATTTTGCGATTTCGAATGGAAGCTGATCAGCTTTGCCAGCACATCCTTATTAATTTCGACGACTTAATAATTCCCCCTAACTGCAATCGATTTATTTGACGTTATCAGTGGAAGTCCTGCGTTGCCATGCAATTTCCCACTGCCTTAGCCTTCAATGAGAATTTACTTGACATCTTCCGGGAAAACTCACCCACCCACGCAGCCAGTCGGCCTCAATACGTGCGTGGGGTAAATAAAATAAAAGTATTCCTGTTTTCGTGCGCTCTCTGTTCATCTTGGAGTTTTCCGCCTTTCCCGCCTTCCCACTTTCCCGCTTTCCCCATTTTCCGGGCAGCATAAACAACCCCAAACCCCAGAGAGTCGGACCGAAAATACACAAAGCGGAAATGCGAACCGAAATCGAAACCGAAATCAGAACAGCTGTGGAAGGACGGCCGCGAAATTGGGTCAACTGTATATGGGTAGTGGTGTGTATACAACAACCCCCTTCCGAGTTTTCCTTTTCCCGGATGGGGGTGGGGGTGGCCATGCCCCTGTGCTTTCCGCTCTCTCTCTCACTCTCTCTCTTTCTCTCTCTCCTTGTCCGTGCAACATGAAACGTCACTCGCAGAGAGCCATTTGCCACTGTTAACTGTTAACTGCCCCGAAAAGTAGGCC
Organism: Drosophila suzukii; assembly: GCF_043229965.1. NCBI lineage: Eukaryota > Metazoa > Arthropoda > Insecta > Diptera > Drosophilidae > Drosophila > Drosophila suzukii. Next base: position 76,851,920 of record NC_092082.1, read on the forward strand.
AAAAAGAGCGGCTACATAGCATAACATTGAAAGAGAGAAAAACCAGGGAAAAAGAGAGCTTCAAAGAGAGTGCTTTTGGTTTGGGGGACCTCTGTTACCGAAATTGGGTCAATGGAAGGCCAACATAATTCCCCCGCTACAGGAAAAACATAGCGAAGGCATAAATTATTGACTCCACTGGGGCGACCGAAAATAGCACAATTTGCCTATATCCATAGCGATGTGGGAATGAGGCATTATGGCCCCGAAAAATATGTGTGCCAGGCATTACAGGCATCTGGCGTCTTTTCGCCTTGTGGCTAATAACACTGACTTGAAAGGTTCGCTCCCTAATAGGTCTTAATACCCGTCGCAAACCGAATTGCACTCGCGGCGCCGTTTACATCCCAACGCCCTCAAAAGTAGGCAACGCAAATTATGTTCGCGCCCAAAGGCACAGGAAGCTTTTCTTTTACCACCCTCCAAATCCTGCTTTTTCGTCATGGCAATTTCTGCAATTTGCATTGGCTGTATATACATATCTTATAAATATTTTTTATACCACTTGCCGCAAATCGAATTCGTAGCACTTTGCATGTGAGCGGTTGAATTTTAAAGTCTTATCGCCGTGTCTACAGACAGCGAGAAAATTGGGTCACATCGGATAAGGGTGAAGCTTTCAACAAACTTTTCGTTGACTTTATCAACCTCATCAGTGGCACCCACAGTCCACCCACTCACAGTAAATTTACTCGGGAAATGCTATTTTTATAACAAGTTGCAAGGCAAATTGGGTTTTCTTTTTCAGGGGTTGTATAGTTGTGTTTTGTAATTCCTATTTTGTTTTGGACTTTAACCTTTCGAAGGGAGTTTGAAAACTTGATTACCTACTGTGCTGATGGCTGATGGCCTTGCCAATTGGCTAGGCCCTTAATTTGATTGCGTTTAAATAAAAAACACACGCACATACGCATTCGCATATGCAGACAGTGACAGAGTGGAGTGTCATAAATATATGAAAACTCAAACACACATGCATAACTGATGTGACAAACACACGCGAAATTGTCATTGCCGCTGGGAAATCGCAGGGGAGGTGGGGGAAAAGGCAGGGAAAAACCAGGGAAAAAGCTGGAAAAAGGCTGACAACGACAACGATGGAAGCTGAAATTGAGGTTGAGTGCTCACTCATTCAGCAAATATGACAATGGCGTTGATTTTGATATTTTGAGCGGGCAGACAGAAGCACAATAAGCGACTCGTTCTTGACATGGCCCAAACGGCTAGATATCGCGGCTCAAGGGTTGAGCTCAGCCCAGAAATGCACGGAAAAAAATGTAATCATCATTATGGGATCCTTAATAAAAACATTTCCTATAAATATTACATGCCTTCCCTATCCCTTTGTCTATTAAAATTCTTAAATGGCTTTGCCAATTTTGTAATATCCCGCCCAATTTGACCGTAGAAATTATTAATATTTTCTTGCTGTGCAGATGCTGACACGTTTTGTGTGTAAAATTTATGCGAAAAGTTCGTGAAACACTGAAGGCGACTTTGTGTTCGCTTGAGAGGAAACATGTTGCCAAAAATGAAACCAACTTGAATGTGTGTAACTCGTGCTGGCTTAAATTTGTATGTGCGACAAAATTAGATCAAATGAAATGCAGTAAACAGGAAAATGCTTGGGGAAATTGCAGGACAGCCTGAGAGTATGCAACACTAGGTCCTGAAAGCCATAAATTTGTTGCCCTTTTACAATTGATTTAGTTAGTGGACCTAACAGGAAGTGGCAATGAGTTTAGTGGGGTCCAACTTCCCACCCCATCTCGTTTTACTATATTTTATGTGTGTATATATTTACTATATGTGCCACGCTCAATTTACCACAACGTAGAGCAGGACACCCTCGGGGCATTAAAGTCCTTATCAGTGGAAACGCTCGAGTTACAGGAGCGGCGTCCTCGGGCCAAGTTAATGGCCACCGCAGACGATTCAACCCCTACTTTAAATGCCCCTTTCCCTGCCACTTTCACCACCCGTTATCACTGTTCATTGTCACATCTCTCTCTGGGAGAAAGGCAGCAGCACAATGGGCCCACAGAATCCAATTATGACATAAAAATTTTCGTAAATTGTAAAATGTAAATTTTCAACAGCTCCAGCTCGAGTCGAAAAGGGATTTTCACTTGGCCCGAAGATAAGCGGCCAGGACAACGAAATTATTATTTGACACACGTAAATTGCACAAGGGCTGCTAATAAAAGGTGTGGCTGGCTGCATTTGCCGTTGACTTTTATTGCTGCGGTAATTGCCAAATGGAGCTTGAATGGGTTGCTTTCGCCCATTGCCCCCCCGCCCCCATCCCTCTGGAAACGGTCCTAATCAACACGGACTTTAACAAGATGTGTGGTTGCCCTGTGGATGGATAGTGGGTAGTGCCAAGTGAACAGGGCCTGAAAGACTGGACGTCGGTCCTTAAAAGTAATTGGCTTATGGGGGATGTGTCAAGCCTTGTGACAGGCGAAAGCATACCACTCAGTTCAACTGTACCTTCATCAAGTATACCTAAATACATGTTATAGGGTACAGTGAAGAACCCACTTGGGTTTTTGAGCCATCAATCCACTTTAATTTTTAATTTCCAATTTTGTAAGCACACAAAAAAAATGTAGGTGTTGGATAAATTAATATAAATAAATACAATATAAATATTTATCTAACTGTTCAAAATAGTTTAGTTATATTAAAAATAACTATCATAAAAATAGTATCTTGTACGTATTATGTTGTTTAGAGAGTAAAGATTTAATTGGTCAGCTTGACAATTCCATGGGTTATAATCTTTTAACTATGGTTTTGGTAAGTTTGAATGATAGATTTCTTCTGTGTAGCTTTAAAGTTGTTCTTAAAAGGTTTAGGTTTTAACCTCAACTTGACTATCTTATGGGTTGTTATCATTTTAACTATGGTTTTGGTGAATTTAAACAATAGATATTTTGTGTTTAGCTTAAACATTTATCTTAAATTAAATATATTAACATTGCAATGCAATTTATTTAAAAGGTTCTAACCCCTCACAGAAAAATCCCCTAAAACAACAGAAATATTTATTTTCCCTCCGTGTAATTGAACCATATTTATGGGGCCAGCTGGGGCAGCAGCTCATCTATTTTCATTTGGGCCCGACTGGCTGCCATTTGGCCGAGTGGAAGCTGCGTTTGTCTCCGGCTTAAACTGTACTGCGATGCGATGGCTGACCCAGAAACTCTTGGCCGGAATGCAGGCCCAGTAAGCCAGGGGTCCCAGTAACTGGGTCACAGAGCATCAGATATATACACATAGAGGGGGGGGTTCACTTGCGCCTGGGTGACCTTGCGAAATTGCAACTGCCAGGCTGCCGAAACAAAAACGATGCCAACAACAATGGCATCAAGGCCTGCGAGCATACATTCATGGCAGTAACTGTACTTGCCGCAATTTATGTATGCACCGCAAAGAAGGGGGGAGAATAGATGGAAAAGCGAGGAAAACCCTGCCATTTGCCATTTGAGTTGGGGATGCAGAACTAAACCAGGTCAAGCGTATTCGACTCTATATACGCCACTCGAGATGTACGGATATATAGAGCAGGGCTTATGTGCCCCCAGCGATGTCGTACTGTATCTGGTATCTTATGCTGCAGTTTGCGACTCTAAGATCTATGTAAATTGGCGAAATATCTCAATTTAAACCGAGCGTGTCGCGTTTTTCCTCAATGGCGGGCTTATATTTCAGGCCCTTCGAGGAGCGATTTGCGTCTCCCGAGGCACATTTCAATTTGGCCCCCAAAGGCAATCGCCTCGTAAAATGGCCCTGACAAAAAACACACTCGATGGCTGGAGGGACACGTGCCGGAAAAATGTCCATCTAATAATTTTCGAGCAGAAGCAGCAAACTGACAGCAAAAAACTGCGCAAAACGGCAGAAGAACACTCGAAATGACCAAAAAGGGAAAATACAGAGTATAATCAAGTTGGCGGGACCGAAAAAGGCAGTTTTTGCCAGGCTTTTCGGGTTGGTGGGTCTATCATTTCCCCAAGGACAGCCGATATCGGTTGGTATAGAGGGGGTCACATTACTTTTCAGGTATTATGCGCCACTCAAAAGTTGTCGCTGTCGTTTAGGCAGCAAAAAATTAGGTAAGGGAAGGTCTGAGAACCTTGTGTGTTTAAAATGCCGTTTTAATATGGCCAAAAGGGGCGTGGAAAGTTGGTAAGCTGCTTATGGCCAGCAAATTAGACATGGCGGCAATCGGCTTTCGAGTGTCGAGTGTGGAGTGCCGGAAGCGGAGGCAGATGGCTCTTGGATTCATACGGAGTGTGCAACATGTTCGAGTCCTAATCCCCGCCGAGGTAAGGCTACAACTTATGCATTCGGCCCCAAAAATGGGTTAATACAGACTTAGGCAAATGCTGAAGGCTGCCAGGATAACAAAGTGCTCGCAAAAGTCCTTCGAATCGAATTGTGGACTTGGCATACTTTCGGCCTGGGTTCCAGATGTTCGGCTGGCTGGGGAAGCAATCAAATCGAAGGATAAACTTTGGACCCCAGTGATTATTTATATATGAGGGGGTTACTATCTATCTCTATGTGCCCCTGGCAGCTGCTGCTCCAAAGTTTTGATTTAGACTGGAAATTGTGCAAGACCCGCAAATCCAATTGCCAATTGCAGGTTGCATAAACAGCGACAACAGCCGCAACAAAGTAGAAACCAAAACCGAGACCAAAAACTCAACTTCGGTGGCAGACAGCGAGGGGAGAAAGAGACGGATAGAGGGACAGAGAAAGAGACAGAAATAGAGATAGAAACAGAGACAGAAATACCCGCAGGCAGGGTGAATTTCAATTTCACTTCCATTGCACTTGCAAATTGAACACGCACGCAGGCCAAGAAAATAAAACGAGAAAAACACCAGAGAGTGGAGTTGGAAAAATAAAAAATGTAAGCAAATTTGAAAGCAATTTCTATGTCCCAAAAAAAGGGGGGAAAACATAGAAAAGCGCTGCATTAAACATAATTTTGTTTCCATTCTATTTTCTTTGCATATTTTATGCGGCATGTGCGGGGCAACCCTTTTCAATTTGCGGCATGCAAGGGATTGAGTGCGGGATTTAAATATTCAATTTGCAGCACACACACTCCCACAGATGCTACCATCCAATTTGTCAGGGACCAGAACTCCAGAACTCTAGAACTCCTGATAACCCACTGAAATTTCCACTTTTTCCCCGACTGGCCTGCTGGAAAACTTAACAAGTGTCGACGCCTCTAATTGCAAACGATAACGGCAAGCAGCAGCTTTAAGCTGAAGTTTTTCGCCCCCTCAACTTTTCCTTTTGTTTTTTCCCCCAGATTCCGGGGTGGCTTTTTAATTTCTTGCCTGACCCAATTCGAAAGTCTTTCCATTGTGCAGCAAGGACTCGGGCGAAAGTGTCGCCTGTTCTTCGCCTCCGGGATTTTCCTTGCCAGCTTCCTGTTTAGATAAAATGCCAAATGCCGGAAGATTTTTAATTAGAATTCTCCTTCTCTCACCTCTTATCCTTTGCTATTGACTCGAACAATAACCCCGAAACTAAAAGTTAAGGCGGGGAAACTTCAGTCACGAGGAAAAAAGGGAAAAGAAAGTATTGCTCAAGCAATTTGGCAGCTTAAATCATTTTAATAATTCTGTCTGGCTTAGCGGGGCTTTAATTGCGACCTGAGCTTAGCTTTTTCCCTTCTTTCTCCTGATTAATTTTGGTTTTATCATCTGGTTGCCCCTTCTTTTTGGTAATATAATACACGCTTCTTAATTAATTCAATTTGCTTGCGGTTGAGTTTCTTTGTCACCCCTCCTGTTTATTTTTTTTGCGGCTTTTCAATGTCGAGCAATTGTTATTTGATATGCCGACGAGGGGTTCGTGACCCCTAGGAGTCAGCCGAAGTTGTCATAATTCGGTGCTGCGATGACTGAATGCGTTTTATGGGGAATCAAGTTCCCCCAAATAATAGTATCCATTTATAAGAAGGAGGAAACCCCCAGAGTGACCCCAATTCGATACCAAATCTATCGGTCAAATGCAATCTATAAGCCCGACCATCGAACAGCGAAATTTAATTGAAATTCAACGCCGATAGAAGGAATATCCGTTGAAACATTTGCATTGACAAGTTGACAACTGCTGGACATGGAAACATGGTAACATGGCAGCTTGGAAACCGGCGGAATGCAAATGGCCTGGTCAAAATAAACGGCCAGCAGCTGCCGCTGGCTGTCCCATTCGAGGCAATTGGCAGGGAAAGTGAATACATGGCACATGGCAATTTTCATAAATTTTCCTCGGCCCGAAAGGCAGTGCCGAAATTTCCGCATTTTTCCAGCCGTTCAATCTGGCTGATGTAATGGCCAGTTCAAGCAGTTCGCATGAATAACTTTCGTAATGACTGGGGACCCGTACTCCATCTCCAACTCCGACTTCAACTGCAACTCCAACTCCCATCTGGCTGGACTCAAAAAGTCTGGCCCTGCAGACGCGGCGTATACGCGATGTGCACAAAAGGCGCTTAAATTGCCTTTTTGGCTTCGCTCAATGGCTCGATTTTCGTTCGTTAACCGTTCAATGGTTTATTTTTTTTTACGTCAAACTTTGTAAACCCCACTCTCTGCACATATATACCTACAATTTGTGTGTGCTTTTTAGCCCGGCTTTTTTGTTTCTGTTATTTTAGCTTTGGGCATTTGAAAGCGGTTTAAAAGTTAACTTACAGTTTGGCTGGTTTTCGGGCTAATATACTTCATGGCACTCACCTAAAAAGAGAGAAAAGGTATAAAATTAATTAAAATTTGTGCTAAAACTTTTTGCTAAACGAAATCAATATATATAGTTTTTAGGGAAAAACCAGTTAAAGCCCTATGAGTGCGACATTTTGCAGGTATTTCTACTGCCCGCTGTTCTCTGGTTTTCCTGGTATGCTGGCATTGAACACTGAGGCCAGGGAAAAATGTCAGAAACTGGCACACCACCCCAAAAACCCACCCATTCGCATGTGGCAAGGACAGAGGAGCCACAGAGATATAGCCTCGTGTTCCCATTTCCAAGTTTACCATGTCGGGGTCAAATTGTTAGCCGACTTTCGTGAGCAAACAAATTGAGACCAGCACTGCGGTGGATCGCCCGAAAATGCAATGCATTTTCTTTTCGATTCCTATCGCCGGGCTTTTCCTCTTTTAGGCATTTTCATGTTGGCCAGCCAGCCGTTGATTAACGATAAGTGCGAGGCATTGACATGATTTCACGAACTGCCGACTGGCAGCCCTAATTGGCCGTGTTAACTGCGGCTAATTACGGGCCCTTTGCAGGAGTTTTCAGCAATGTCGGCCTCCATTTCTGGGAAATCGGACGGGTTTTAATTGAGAGCCGGGAGTGCCCAAATGCATGACTAAGATGCCGGGGTCCGAGTTATAAATTTAGTTAATTGAATGACTGGCGGAGATGGCGGGCAAAAACAATTACAAGTGCAGTGCGCGTCAGCCATTTGTCATGCATGCGCCGTCATTAATCAAAAGTTGAATAACCCATTTGAAACGTCGGAAAAAACCCCCTCCCCCTTCGATCTACCCACCTTTAACAGCCGAAAAAATAAAGGCTTGCGATTAAATCAGCTGGTTACTTTAGCCAATTGTTATTAAAGATGCTCGTGGTGGGCCACCGACTGGAAATCAACCCAAATTACTCATCATTAGGGGAAGGTGAGTGGGCAGTCGCCCACTGGAAAGCATTGCATACGCACGGGCGTTGGCCAATGATGGATTGCCTTGGCCATTGCCATTGCCCCGGCTGAGATAATTGACCTCTAAATATACTTGGGCGCCTCCGCATGTCAGCGGGGTCAGCGCCGCAAAGTAGGCTAAAAATATGGCACAGCACGGGGCCGCCAAAAAAGAAATAGAGAGGGACGAGTACTGGGGGTCCAACAGCCTCGATTCGCGAGTGCCATTGACACTGGGCCAAGGAGGCTGGGGCCCCGAAGCCAGGAGACCCAGAAGACCGAGCAAACCCAGAACCCAGCTGGGCCAGTCGACCAAAACAAAAATAATAAGAGATACACACTGGAGAGACCAGGCCAAAGTCATTGAATGAGTCCGCCTCACGCACTTTTCAGGATCTTATGAAGAAGCTAGGAAGTATTCGACTGGGGGTTCATTTGGTAAATAAAATGATATAGGTATAATTCAAGACTTCAATTATTTAAAGCCTTTAAATGTTAAGAGCTCTTGAAATGGGAAATGTAGTACCTTTTAATCTAATCGTACTTAAACAATCCTTAATTTGTAGGTCCTTTAATCTTATGTACTAATTTCGTAAAGCTGAACACGACAAAAAAAAAACGAAATGAATATGTATAGTATTTATGAATAATATTAACTATTTTTTGTGTGCGGTATTAAAGTGGAATATACTTCACTTACATGGGTTACTGAACAAGTGCTTTAAAATACATTTTGATATAGATCCTTTTTTTGATATACTTGGCAACTAAGAGCATTGTTTGGGTTTTAAAGGAAGATCAAAGTATTTGTAAACCAAGAAGAAGGTATCTCTGGGTCGTGCCTATTTTTTTGGAGTCTGCCAAGCACAGTTTCCTTTTGTTTTTCTTCTCTCAAGCAAGTTTTTGCCTGTGCTCCCGATTATCCCTCCCAAAACCCATTCAACAAACCCCATTCAAGATCCGCACCCGTTTTATGGCCCAAAGGCAGACGGGGATGGCAAGGTGCGTAGGCGTCTAGGACTCAGGACCTGCGTGCTAGTGGCTCGTTTCAAGGATTCCTAGCCCGCCGTCGGGGAAGTTGCCTGAGGCAACTTTTATTGTGTCATTGGCACGCATCGAGGGCAAAAAGTTAAATCTTAAATCATAAAAAGCCCGCAGGCAGGCTGGGCAAACATTAACACCGCTGCAGGTGGTGGGGGGGCTAGAAAAAGGATTTGGCTGTTTATTGTTTTGTTTTGGGGAAGTTTAAGTTTTAACTCTGGGTGCGCAGTGCTTAGTTTTGGCTAGCTGGCGGCGTTATGAGCATGGGCGTTATAAACATCCGATGTTTCATGGCTGCGGCCGGGTAATTCCCTTATCTGACTGCCACTAATTGCTGCCACCGATAAAAGTGAAACTGGCGGGGTCGTGTCCTTGCCACGCTCGTAAATTCAACCACCCAAAACCCACCCACTACCACCCACTCACCCATCCACTGGGTGGCAAGTTGAATAAACCCTATGAGTTTTCAACAGAATCACGCATTATTTGAGTCTGAGTATCTGTGTGTGTGTTTTTTGAGTGTGCGCCTGTATTTTGTGTTTTGTCAAATACGTCTAGACATCGAAGGTCATTTGCAGCTAACGGTTTGGGTTCGAAATGAAAGAAGAAGCACGTATCAGCAATGACCTCTATAAGGAAATTCTTCGGGTTCCGATTTCATTCCATATTCTATGCCATTTGCCTTGCAAATTGCCATTTTTGTGTCATTTGATTTGATTTGTTTCTGTCCCATTTCGTTTGCTCAGTTTTTTTTGTCGCCTTGCTCTTTTTTGTAGCTATACTATACCATACTATACTACACTATACTATATGTTTTATTGGCTTGTTGTTGTTTGCAGCCGTGTTTGCCGGTCAGTCGAATCAAGTGAACTCTGGACAACGTCTGCTGCAAAAACGTGACTAACAAGCGGCTCGTAAATAATCTTTAGCCGATCGTCCCTCTCTTTCGCACATCGCTCTACCTGTCTCTTTCTCTCTCTTTTTCGCATTTTAATTGCAGTGTTTGCCTAAGCGAGTCAATGAAACACTGATTAAACCCTCTTAAATGTAAATTTTTGAGGGTATCAAGAGGTTAGGCAGAGGGTTCAGAGAGAGAGAGAGAGATATCGATATGTCAAATGAAAGAGATAGCAGTATGACTGTAGAAAGAGACAGCCGCCTCGATCGCCACACGTTTCAATCTCATTCCGTGGCGAATCGCTTTGTTTTATTTTCCCCGCTGTTTGTTTTGCCTTAAATTAAATTTCTTTGGACGCCAGGTGCATTGACTCCTCGCTTTGTGATTTGAATGTTTATAATTTAATTAAACTAAATTTAATTTGCATGCTAACGCAGTTAATTGTAGTGTAAACTGCACATGTCCAGTGCAATGAACTCAATGCGATTTATGCGATTTTGTATTCGTCTGGTTTCAGTTCATTATTTTTGCCGTTCTGGATGAGCTTATCAAAGTTCGTCTGGCGAGAGTCGACTTCTAAGTCTAAGTAGCGATTTTCACACTCGACTGGTGAAAAAGTGCCCAAACGACCTTGGCGACAATGAACTCAGCCCACCCCATTGCCAGCGCCATTTCCTTTTCCATTTTCATTTCCATTCCCATTCAACATTTCCATTCAACAACAAGGTATAAATATAAACATTCTGTCATGCGATTGTGCGAGTTTTTCAGTGCATATAAAAACATCTACTTTATGGCAGGCCACTGATAAGAGGGTCCCCAAACAATTTGCATCGTAAGGCGAAGAGCAAATATAACTATTCCGATTGTTTACCCACTGTTTGCCCGGCTGCCAAGAAGTCTGCCAAAGGTCTTCCGCTCTGTGTAGGACCATCCCACCCCCTATATAATCGGGTTTGCTATAAGTTTCTTTGTTTGATTGGCTCTGCTTTTGTCAATTTCGAAGATATTGTATCTATAGAAATGCTGGCTTACTTTCATTTCCAAGGTATCTCAGCACAAAAGGCAAAAGCCGGTGCAGAAACGCAGTTCTTCCCAAACCAAAGGTCAAAATCAGATAAGAGCGCAGTAAACTTTGCTTCATTCATTCTTATCAATACCAATAATATAATTTTTAGCAGTTCAATGTCTGATTAGAAAACTTTAGGACTTTCCAGTTATAGAAAGAAGATATAGGTAGGGGCATGGCTGATTGCAGGTAGGTGCTCCCCATATATAATTAAAATTAATAATCAGCTCCCAACCATTGACAGGCGAAATGTGAAATGGAAACACAAACTAACAAAAATATAGAGGAAAATCGTGGAAAATCGGAGAAATCCTCCTCCTGGCAGGCATGTCAGTTAATAACAGCGTACAAATTGTGGCAGATGACAACAGCAGGCGGGCGGTTAGGTTGAAATGATTGCTGCAACGGGGAAGTATGGGGAGTACTGTGCCATAATACTAGAATGGAGTACGAATACGTATAGGAGTACGAGTATAAATGCATGGAGGCGACTCGGCACCCTGGCACCTGGCTCCTATTACATGCGCACTGCATTATTACAAAAGGCTCCGGCCAGCACACAAAAACACAGAAATTGCAAATAAAAGGTAATATTAAAAGCGGCAATTTTCCGCGGCAACAGCAACAGTAACATTTGCTCCGGGGCACCAAACCCAAACTACGAAAAAAACAAATAAAATACAAAAACATTGGACGATGGAAAAGTTGCCTTCGTTTTGCGTGCCATATGCGAGTTGGAAAGGATTTCCGGTTTTGTGCCGTGGCCTTTTGTAAATTGTTTTGTTATGAAAATGCAGCGAGCGTCGATCTCAACTAATGGCCGGCTCAATATATTATTTAATATGCAGCGGTAATGGTCATGTTTTATTTAAGCCTTGTCAGTGGGTGGTAGCAGAAAAAAAAAACACTGGACTGAAGTCTGCTGCCTGGGGATCAGGACCCTACAAGTTGTCCTGGAAACCAAAAAGCATAAATGCAATAAGTCAAGGCGTTGGGATTGAAAAAGACCAAAAAGCTTAGGTAAACAATGGCATCTCTTGGTGGACTTTTCATTTTCATTCGCCCCCTGGTGTATGCTTTGCGATTCCGAATTCATACATTTGAGATCAGGAATTCAGGACCTTATTGAACTCGATTCATATCGGAGGAATTTTAATAATCCGGCCAAGGCAAATGAAAACTGGGGGAGGTCCTGCAGCCGAGAAAGCGAAAAGAAAAGCCTGACTGCCATTCAACTCGAACATATGGGGGTTCCATTGGGGATGGGTATAGGGATGGGTTACAGGAATAAGGATGGGGATGGCAAACAGGATGCCGACTGGAGTGGCAAATGGGCGGCGTGCATGTCGAGTATTTGTACACAGGTTTGCCCCAGCTCAACTCAGTTTGGTTCGGTTCGGTTTCTGGCTGCCTTTAACCTCAAGTGCAGCATGGATCTACTGCCACTTTGCCCCCCGCCTGACCCATCCTACCCATCATCATCATCCTACCATCCCACCATACCAACATTTCTGGCCTGCTCCTGCTTCTGGACGTTTTAGCCATGGCTTTGTTTTCGGGTTTGCCTTTGCTTGCCGCCTTTTTGCAACGTTTACGTTTTGTGCTCTTGCCCCAGCGAAGTTAATGCCGGTTGTTGTTGTTCTATATATACGTATAGGTATATATAGTACTATATGCTAGAGTGGCGGTGGATGGTAGGCTGCCCGATGTTGCTGTTGCTTATCCTGTATGTCATTGAACCCAGTTAAGAATCGGCAGGGAACTCTCCACATGTACCTGGGATTGCATGTCAACCTAGGCAAAAATAAAACAGGGGAAGTAAGCAGCCAGCTCACTGGCAGAAAAACTTATACGATCTAAATACTAGAAAAGTAATCTGGAGTCATCTATACTTTAAAATGCAAGTGGGGTTTAATTATAATGTGAAGAAACTAGGAATGAATGAAAGGAAAATTATTTAAAATGTTTTGAATAGTATCCTGCTTCAACATATTTTTAGTTTATAATATATTTTAAGGATGCTTTATAACAAGTATAGGTCTTCCTAAGATTGAACAAGATCTATAACTTTACTTTTACTATTAAACAATTATTTTTTTCAAAGCTAGTAATTTTAATTAGATCTCAATTAGTCTGATTTTTTAATAAATATTTATTTTAGTTTTGAAAAATCTACTAGTTTATATCTTGCCTGTTCATTACAACTATAAAGAACTTTCGCTTGAAGTTTGTCATTCTTCTTTAAAAGAACATATACTAGTATTTGAATTATGGATCCCTTAAAATCATAGGATTAATTATCAAGTTAATATCCCTTTTATTTCTCTCAGTGCTGGCACCGAAGGGCTGGATAGAAAAGTTGCTTTTCCCCTCTCCCGCCGCACTTGACTTTATGCGAGGTGCAAGCGAGGAGTTCGGGGGTTCGGCGGCGGAGTGCAGGACATGCCTTTGACAAGTTTTTCGCTTAATTTCCACAGCTAGAGCAACAACAACAACGAGGACGTGGAAAACAGGAGCAGGAGCTGTAGCATAAGCAGAAGCTTAAGCATAAATGCCAAAGTGGGGAAAAGTAACACAGCAGGAGAAATGTAAACAAAGTGCAGTTCCTAGTTGTTGCACATTCACCTCGATATTGTTTGCACCCGGCGCCATGGCAACACTTTTTCCTTCGGCACACACATGGCAACCCTGGCGGGGCATGAAAACTTTATTGGAATTACTTTTAGCCTTCTGTTGATAGAGGGCCAAAAGCAGAGGGCTCAATCATAACTACTAAACTTGCACTTGTGGGCCTTTCTTTCTGCAGCATTTGCATTGAGACCTTTTTGCTCTATTCAATATCGATATTCGTTTTTGCCTGGCACAAATTGCCGGCTAATAAGGATGGCAATGCATCTGCCAGATAAACGGAGCTGGGCTGGCAACATTGTAGCCATAACCGGCGGCCAATTCGTGCTTTAATGCATACATCACGATGGAATTTGGCAAACCTCTTTGCGAAAGGGGTTTCATAATTTTATGGCCGAGCTGGTGGAGAATAAAAGCAGCATCTATTCAGCACTTGTCCCGGGGCAACGCACAAACACACTCGCCGAGAGTGAGGAGTATCTATGAGGTTGCAACTGCAACTGCAGCCCATTCCCATTTGCCGACATGTAAAATGATGCGTAAACAATATTCTGACGCATCATTAAAAACGCCTGAACGAGGAGAAGGGGTCTGCGGAATTATGAGGCCGGAGCCATGGAGCTGATGATGCTGAATCTGAATCAGCAGCCGCTCCATGTCCACTTGGGAAATTTGGGGGGGGGCAGATTCGGGGGGATATGTAATGATCATGTTTTTTGCACACGGCGAACGCGATGATGATGACGCATGTGGTCAAGGAACTGCCCTGCCTCAACAACAATAACAAATTCTATTTTGCGGCCCCAGAAGATCGGGAATGGTATGGGTATGGGTATGGGTATAGGTATATATATGAAGAGAGAGGGGTCTGGAGGAGGAACTGGAGCCAAGTGGAGAACGGGATCGTCATGTCCACCTTCACGCGCTGCAATCGAGTTCAATTGCCTCGGCGAGTACGCAAGCGTTCTGCCCTTTCTCCATCTGTGTCCCCATCTCACCACCCTGCCTCCCATCCCCATCCCCATGCCCCATAACCCATCCCAATCCCATGCCCCATTCTGTTGCCCCATCTCTCTCTGTGGGGAATACACGAACATGGCTGAATGTATCGCTTAATCGCTCGTTCGTTCCTCCGGCTGTGGGCTGTTGTTGTCTGAATCTGCCCCAGCCTCGTCCACTGCCTCTTCCTCTCGATGATGTTGCAGTTGCAGTCGGAGATGGAGATGGAGCTGAAGCTGCAGCTAGAGCTGGAGAAGCTGGAGGAGCCGAGCTGGTGGTGCGGCGTGCTCACTGCTTATTTATGCTGATCTCTGTAATGAGATATAATGCCGGCCGGCCGGTCAAAAAAGACAGCAACAATGTTGGAGAAACAACAACCTGGCCAAGATTAAGACCGAGCCGGGGCAGCAGGAAAATGGCTAGCTAGCTGGGAGCTCCCAAAAGGCACAGCCACCTGACCAAAGGACAGCGAACCCAAAAAACTAGGGAAGGGAAAGGGTTTACTTTGTTTCTTATAGATTATCTGCTTTTAAATTAGCTTCATATGTGTATATACGTTGCATCTCATATAGAATTATTAATATTATAGATATATTAACCGATTTCCTTCCGGAGTTAGCTTGAAAAGATAGTAAACTATATGAAATAATGCTATATAGGTACAGATCCATTGTGGCTGCCCTGGAACAAACTTCATTATCAGCATTTGGGACACAGTAACAGCCATAGTCGCACCATCGTCATCATTACCAGTGTCATTATCGAGCTGCATTCGTGATTGTTGTCGCATCGGCTGGAGGAAAACAAACCTCTGGCAAGTAGCTATAGCAACAGAAACCGAGTTGATAAGTCGTGCTCCGCGGAATCGGCAACACAAACGTAGCAGCCCCCTTGAGTTCTGGATCTCAAAAGGTATAGCCACTCACGTATGCCAGCAGCAACATCACAACAGCAGCAGCAACATCACAACGGCAACAGCAATAGCAACAGCAACAGCAACCTCACAACAGCAGCAGCAACATCTGCCCATATTTTGTTGGAACTGACCTGGACAAGAATCGCTGAAGAAGACGACTCTGGAGTGACGAAGCGGATCCGAATCCGATCCTCAAGACGCTGACAGAATCAGCAAACAACAAATATTATGCATACAGCTGATTCAGATTGGAACGAATCTCTGGTAGGGGATAAGATGGGTTGGGATGGGCTGGAGTGGCTGTGGATGTGGATGTGGGTGGAACGATGAGGGACGTGCTCCACCGAACTGAAGTGAACTCCATGCGTGGATATTAATGACCGGCCTCGACCCCGAACAACAACAAAAAAAAAACAACGAACGTGCCCAAGTAATAAAGAAATCTTTGCAATGTGGCGCGGGGGCGGTTGGTTGACTAGATGGCTGGATGCCGGCTGCTTCTTGGAAAAAAAGAAAAAAAAGAGGGTAAAAAACAAAAATAAAGAAAACGCAGCGCGAGGAAGCAATTGGCAAGCGCGTCGAAGAGGCGCATAAATTACGGATACAAAACCACGTTCACATCGAAGTTGAAACAGTGGCGCTTTCCGGGGGTGGAAATCAAAACAAGCAAAGTGCATTAAATTGTAGCTAGGAAATATATAACTTTATTTATTATTAAAAGAACCAACTTTCTAAAAAAAAATAAATGAAATGTGAGATCGAGAGTAGTACAAAATGGAATACTATTTAAAATGAGCTACTTTGCTTAAAGTGTAATATTGAAAACTGTCTCATAAATTGTTATCTTTAAAGGAAAGACAGTTATAATTAACATTTTATATTTTAATCAGAAAATAACTTTTATTAATGGTCTAAAAATAATCATAGGATACTTTAGGATGATAAGATAAATGAAATTTAAGGAGTACCTATAAAAAAGATTTTTAAGGTCTCTAATCACAATACACGAAAATATCTTTATAGAACTGTTAAAATAATACCCTCTAGACAAGCCCCCTCAGTAATAATTTTTGAACGCGCCCCTGTTTTGAATCACCAGTTGAGGGAGGGAGATTCTTGGGCAGGAAATGCTGCGGCTTCTTCTGCTGCCTGGTTGACATTGCCCCGAGCTCTTGGCGAAAACACTCCCATCAGCTGATGCAGAAATTTTGCTTAATTTTTTAATTGCCCCAGCGGTGTTTTGTTCTTTATTTATTCCCTTTTGTTTTTGTCTGGCAGCGCCAAGTTGGCAATTAAAAATGCGTAACGAGGTTTCGCCCAAGCCGCCTTTGTTCCTGATGTTTTTTTTTTTGCATTTTGCGACCTAAGCTAATGAGTTGATTGCCAGTGCAATTTTCGCAACAACAACAGAAATGAAGCAATAAAGTACCTGGTTGAACAATTTTTACGCTCCTTGTTTCCTGTCTCATTGAGAATTGTGATTTCCACAAAAAAAACATAAAATAAATAAGGGGGCGCACCCAGAAATTCAGAATTATGAGGGAGTGGGCAATCGTATAATTTACGACTTACGGTTAACCAGATTTTCAAGCATCAGAGGCAAACTCACCTGAAATTATAGGAAAAGAAAATGGTATCAATTAGTATGGAAATTATGGTAAGATGGGGATAATATGTACAATATACCCCAGTTGCGAATAAAAAAACCCTTTAACCAAGCTGCTCTCATATGTGTCCATGCATATATATGCATATATAACTTTTGTTTATCTTATGAAAGTTTCTTTTCATGGCTTTGGCCATGTTTACCAGCAGCAGGAAAAACAAAAACAAAAACTGTTCGAGATGCATCTAAATTAAAGCAACAACAACCACAATGACAAGAGCCTTAACCAAAGGCAACAACTGAAATAAGCAGCTATGGACAATAGTTGTTGGCCGGATTGAAGGCAGGAGAATTGTCCAGACCAAAACCAGATGATAATAATGACGATGGTCGAGTGGAGTGCAGAGGAGTTCTGAGGAGCACAGAGGAGTACGGAGCCCATTGGAGGAACCTAGCCCAACATTGTTTTTGTTCTCGCTATCCCCAATCCACAATCCCCAATCCGCGATGTTGCTGCTTTTCAGGTCGCTTTTCAGTTGCTGCTGCTGTTGTTTTTCGGTTTTATATCTGCGCCTCAGAATCATGTCGCGGAGCCAGTGAGCAACATGTTTGTGCAACTTGCGAGTGCTTCGGCACTCGGCACAGCAGCCATATCAGACCCTACACAGGGAAAAAAGGGCAGGTCTTCTATAACATAAATTACATGATAATCCTGTTGAACTCCTAAGACAACTACATTTAAATTCATCTTTATGTAAACAATATTGCGATAGAAAAATGAAGCTATTATATCCTAATTTAAAATCAATCAAAAAAGTAAAAAAAAAAGTTTTCTTAATGTATTTGTAGGTTTTTGACTATGTTGATTACTAGGCTTACGTTGGAAAGCATTGCTTGATATATTTAAAAAAGTTTCCTCTTCTGCTTTCTTACAAATCAAGTCATAACAGCTAAGAGCAAAGATCTTCTGCACTAAATTGCTAAGGAACGGGTTCAATACCCACTGCTACCCTACACTTTTTTTTATATTTCGATATAAAATCTAGATTATTTAACATTTCAATTGTTATAAAATATATTTTTTTAATGTGTTGCCAGCTGCTGTTGCCCGTGTGCCACATACACTGCCCCGTGTTGTTGCCGCTGCAGATAAGTTGTTGCTGCTGCTGCCGCTGCCACTTGCCATTGAAGTTGCTCATCAACTTTAGCTTACCACCACATGCGAATGCGAAAGTCGCCGCTTGTTGCATTTAGTCATCGCATAGTATACTATATAGTAACCCCCCGGATACTCCTACCCCCCTTGGAGGCCCCCTTCATCCAATCATCCTGCTCATTCGCTACGTTCCACTTCAACACCCGTCGACCCGGCACATTGCCTTTCCCACAGTTGCCGTTGAAAACCGTAGAGTGCAACAGAGTTCGTTCCACTCGGTGGTGCCCCTCTTGCCGCTGCTTTGTTTTGATTTCGTGCAGTTTGTTTTGCTTTTCATATTTCTCCGGGATTTTGTATTTTGCTCATCGTTCGCGATGCACTCGGGGCCCCGATAATTGCAGTCAGGCGAGAAACGATAAACGAGAAACGAGAAATGGGAAATGAGGATTGAGAAATGGGGATTGGGGATTGAGAAAAACTGGAACTGGATTGCACTCGTGACGTCACCGCGAGGGCATTCACTTTTATGGCAAAAGCAACTGCAGCAGCAACTGCAAGAGCAGCAACATCAGCAACAGCAACAGCAGCAACATGTTGCCGACAACAATCTGTGGCTGCCACATTTGTCTTTCACCGCCGCCTCCATTGTCCGCTTTATGAGCCACGAAATTCAAATTTACACATCGATAGCGAAGCTCGGGAGCTGCACTCATTGTCACGATAAATCAATTGGCCTCTTTGCCCCCTTGCAACTGCAACATCGGCCTTACGGTAGCAACATGCAGCTGACACTTACGTATGTTAATGCTGACAAAAGAGTCAAGACGAGAGCAACACAATGGCCCCATCAATTCGTGGGGGAAAGTGCAGCAGATTGGCCATATACATAGGCATATACACATACGATATGTATGTGCAACTCTACATTTCTATTATTTTCTTTTCTTGGAACCTCAAACTTGTTTCGGCCGCTTGACCCCTTTTAGTTGAAAAAAGGAACCCCCTGCTCCTTAAATACAGATTTATATGCGGGTCGCATGCAAAGCGCCATGTCAACACACACATGACACGCCCCCCGCCCCCCCTCTGCACTACGCCCCTTTCGTGACGCGTCAGTAATGCAATTATTTTGATTTTTGTTAAACATATTTCGCAGTACCCTCCTGCCAAAGACAAGCAAACTTAAACATGGCATGGCTAGAGCAAATAAAAAGCACCTCGGCTGACATTTTCATTGGAGCGAACTCCTGGCCATTTGCTGTTAGCCGTTTTCCGTTTGTGGGGATCATTAGGCGCACCCCGTGGGCCATTAATTTGAGCCAGGCCGAAAAGTGTTTGCCAATATACGAAAACACGAAGCTAAAAAGGCCAGAAATGTGAGGCTAGCTGAGAGGGAGGGGGAAGACAGCCAAGTAAACGCAGCATTTAAGATAAATCCGCGTCGATAGCTGAAGTTGGCTAAAAGGAGTAAGAACAGGCGGAGAAGCAAGGGCCTAGAGACCAGCAAAATGGCCATCAAGTTCAATGTAACGAAAAACAAGAACTGGAATGAGAACGAAAACGAGAACTTGGCCAAGTCTTCTACTTTTTTTATACCCCTCTTCAAGTGGGCATTACAAACAATGTAAAGGTGCCGTGGGCATAGGGGTTTTGGAAGGGTGTACCGCATTATCTTAGCAAGTTCAATGCTCCATTTAGTCGGTGGACAGTTGCACTGGGCGGTAAATCAGAAAAATCAACACATAAAAACTAAACAATCGCCTCATTAATTACAATTAGAAGTGTTTATTGCACAAGCGCGGCCATAAAACGGGGCGAAGCGAGCTTCTCTTCAAGGGGCTTGCGTCATCATCAATCTTTCGCGGAGAGAGAGAGAGTTCGAGGAGAAGATCGTAGAGCCAGTCTTTGGGGCAGAAGACTGGACCTCGAAGACGGCGACACCCGTGGGGCAGCCTCGGGGGCAGGCTGTAGGATTCATCAATCAACAGCTGTCACAGCCGCCGGCAGCCGGCCGGTTCGCTATGTCTCCGTTTCTGTCCCGGGTTCGGAGCTGTCTTCTGTCCACTGTCCTCTGTCTTCAGTCTGCAGTCTGCAGTCTTCTGTCTTCTGTCTTCTGTCCGAAGTTTTCTGTCCAAACTGGGCTGTCACTCGGCGCGGCGCATGCGCAGCAGCTTCAGTTTTTAGCTCTCCAGTGAATCTGGGAAAGAGTCTTGGCCAACTCAGCTTCAACTTCGGCTTCCTGTTGACCAAGTCAAGCGACCAGCTCTCTTCTGAGTGGAAAATTGCCACTCGAACGGCTGACGGGCGTCCGCTTTTTATGCAAATGCCTCGCGGTAATTGTTGCACGAATATTGCATAATCATGACACATTACAAATGATCCGCCGATTTTCCAGCATGCCCGAGTCATCATCAATGTCACGCCTCATTAGCAACTGAAATCGCACAATCGGAAAAATCAGAAGCTCGCTTCTGTCACAAGCGATTTGTGTGTCTTGCAAGTATTGTTGTAGTGCTCAAGAGGGAGTCTAGTACAATTTAATCTTAAAGTTAGGACCATTTCCAGGCCATTTGGCTTTGTGTCACGCCCAACATTCTATTTTCAGGCCTTCTATTTTTCCTGTCTTTTTCATCCCACGAGTTCGTATCCTGCCTTCCATTAACCGGGACATCATTTATTTTTACCTTTTGACCAACACCTAACAGCAACTGGGCATTGGCTTTTTAAATATTTAAGCACCTGTCGCTTTGACAAAACGCTTTTCCATGGCAACGCCCCTAAAAGGGGGCGTGGCATGGGTTCAGGGGGGAAAACGTGAATAAGAAAAAAGGGGAGCTGACCAGGAGGATTTGGCTTTCTGGCTATTCCACATGTAAGCTGCGGAGAAAACACACCATATATATTTGGGATGTCTGTATCAAATGACAGGGGTTGCGGAAGGGGGGAAAACGTCAGCGAGTCCCTTTCCTCACGGAAAAAACGGGAGAGCATCCTTTGTGCCGTGTCAGCAAACTAGATTCGCAATACACAGCCATTTGTATCTGTGGCCCTGCCACCGTTTTGATGCCTTATTTCCGTTTCCGGTGCTGCGAGCGGCATTTTGTTTAGCCATCGAGCGAAAGATAGAGGGGCACTTTAATGTAATTGCGAATCTATGTGAAATATTCCTATTCCCTGCTGTCGATCCAATCGAAAACTTGGTCAAGAGCTCGTTTCTTCCCCTTTCAACGATAGCATTTGTGCATTACTCAGTATCAGAGTTGTGAAATTGCATTGTGTGCGAGCGGGGGTTCACTTTATATATGTATGTAGTTATTTCCCCCGATTCCGAGCCAACCGGTTCTAGCTTATAATGATCCCTCGCCGCCGCCGCTTGGCACATTTCACTCATCTAATTGGCCAAAAGAACAGCCTCGAGGGGCTCGTGTGCGACATGTCAAAGTAACATTTAACGGCTTTGATGTTTGTCAAATGGCATTTTAAACAAATGCAACTGGCACAGGGCAATAAAACCAGGGAGCATAAATAAATAGCGCTATAATGTACGCTTTTCAGGTGGAAATGGCACGCAATGTCCCCGTTTACCCGCGTTTTCCTCACATTTTCTGTAATTATTTACTGCACTAGTTTGGGTGGGATTTACGAGTTCTGGGTTCCGACTCATAAAGCAATAATTAGCTGGCTCACTGGTAAGCGAGATAAGAGCTGCAAAAAGAAAACCTAACACTGTTTGTATTGGCAAGACCAAAAAAATGGATATGCTTAAGTTAATTATGGCACATGTTGTAAATAATTAGATGCAGATACAGATGCAGATACAGATACATGGCTAAAACCGAGCTGTTATTGTCGAGTGGAAATGCATGCGAGTGAATAGTGAATGGCTGGAAAAGCCGTTCGACTCAGACAGCTTGACGCCAATGGCGGGCAAAAAGCTGCAAAAAAAAAGCGCTAGTGTAATGATGATGAAGCTTTTTGCAATGGCTACAATGGCAATTACAGAGTGCAGTGGAAATTCCCGTTGTCTGGGCAAAAGTTTAAACAAAGGGGGTAGCACTCGAAATGGCTGCGGTTGAATTTCACAAAGGCGTCTAATAAAATCATGGATGGGGTAGAGGAAATGGAAACGCAAAATGCACATGACAATGACTAAGAAACCGCAGATCAGGTAGAAGCCAAACATTTTGGCAAGCGGCTTACGAGATTCAAAGGCCAATGGCAGGTGCCAACTCATTCGCCATCAATCTCCACAGTTGTTGTTGCTGTTGACTTGTCAAAAACGTTGACACGCCATCTAGCGTGCGGTCGAGGCAACAGCAACAGCAACAACAATTTGTAATCCTATTAACCCCTTGACTGCAATTAATCAATATTTTGGCCGCAGCCACTTGACCGTTCAAAACACGATTAAAAAACCATAATTGAAAATTCACAGATCGGATTGTATGCAATTTGCCAGAGATAATTATTATAATACTTAAATAATATATTTAGGGCTTAATTGCAAATCAATCAGCTTATGAAACTCTATATGCTCAACTGGCCGATGCAAATAGCCAGTTAATCCCCAATACTATTCATATTTTATGCATTTGATTGTGGCTTTTTCTGGCAAATTAGTGGCTTTCATTATAATCTTTTTTTAATTTTATTTGCCAATTTTGTTTTGTGTGAATATTTTTATGATATTCACTGTGTGGTGTGTTATTCGTTGTTTTTTTTTTGGTTGTTTTGCAGCCAAGTCTTCAAGGCCATGCACATTGAGTGACTCGAGTTTTTGCCTCGGTGTTTTCGCTTGGCCATTTTATATAATTTTTTCCCCTTTTTGCTGGCTTGCTGTTTTGTTTGTCGGCTATTGCAACCTGTCGCAAATATTTCGACGCATTTGTTATGCTTAGCTTATTTCATTATGATATATTTATAAATGCTGCAGTCATTCATCATGCCTTACCAGCCGAGCACCTGAGCAACCGAGCAGTTGAACACCTGAGCTTCTAGGCAGCAGCGCCCACATGCAGGTTAACCTGAACAGGAAGTGGGCCCTGAGCACCGCTGGCCAAAAGCCATGAGCCATTAGCCATAAGCACTCTAAGCCAAATCACGCTGCAAGGCCAAAAAATATGAGATATATATGTAGGTACCCCCACTTGAGTCGTATTTTTGGTCTGACCGATTGCACACGGCGTCAAGGTTGCTCGCTTATCTTTCGGAGAAAGCGGTTCTACGGGCCATAAAATACTTAATTCCTCCAGCTACCGAGCCCCATCATCAATTGCAACCTGTTCCGAAGATGACGTGATCCCAAACACACACTAAGTGGTAATTTATCATTCGATGCTGGCTAGTCAAAAAAAAAAAATGTAAAAAACAGGAAACATAAACAGGTGAAAGGAGGGCCCAAGTTTAATTGGAATTGATATACTAATGTGAGTTAGGTACTGACTACAGTTTGTAATATGTCAAAAGCGAATGAACCCGCTCGCACTTAGCATTTGCCATCGGTTGAATGCACTGTGCCCTGGAAACAGCAGTCAGAATTCGAATCTGAATTATTTATGTCTGGCGGGCAGAGTCGAAGGATCTGGGGATCTGGGATCTTGGGCTGTGAGTTTTTCGATTTTTTTTAAGTTTTTGGAAGGGGTTGTCGGTTGTTGGCTGGTTGACGGTCGGCCTGACACTTGTTATGCAAATGCCATTCAAAGGTAAACCGGCGAAGAGCGGATCTCGTGTGTTATTTTTGTTTTGAAATGTATCCAAAAGATACCGAGCGAACTCAACTGAACGGCTGTCGTCATTGGCAGGCGGATTGCTTGGCTGGCGTCACAACGCCGCTCTGACGACGTTTGCTATTGCTTTCCGGCATTGCAAGTCGCGCACGGGCAGCAGAATCTACAGTCACCGATACAGAGATACAGATAAATACTACTCACAGATACAGATAGAGCACCGAGAGATACACCTACGGCTACAGATACTCTGGCCAGGCAAGCGCATTTTATAAATAGTTGCTGCTGTTGTTGATTTTCGAAATGTATGAGAGCAACAACAAGTTGTTTGCTGGCTTCTCCGCCGATATTTTTCTTTTGTCGTTGCAAAATACGAAAATACAAATAAATACAAATTTTTAATACGGAATACAGAAGCAGAACGTAAAAAAAAGAGAGAGAGGTTCGGAATTAAACGCAACGGGAAAGAGATAGCCGCTGAGCGATCGTTTTCACGACGCCGGCGGCGGCATTGACCGCTAGAATGCAATCAACCTAGTCCAAGGCCAAGTGGCCAGCGGTTTTTATTTTATTATTATGATTATTATTAGGCCCCGGAGGTGGGTGAGTGTGTGAGTGAGTGAGTGTATGCGTGAGTTATTCGCGAATTTCACGCCGCTGAAAAATATTCAGCTCGCAATGGGTGGTACTTTCTGCCTCATGACTAATTGTTTCGGGCATTGATTAAAAATTCCAGGAACTGCACTCGCATTTCGGTTGCCAGGCAGTAAATAAAACGCGGAAATTTCTCCAGTCTTTTTTCAGCCATTAGATAGCCAAAGTTTGTGCTTGCTAAGCAAATAGATTTTATTGCATTGTTTGCACAAATTTTTGGTGGCCAAACATTTGTAATTTATGCTCTTTGCTTAATTGAAAAGCAGCGCCGGAATCGACTGACCCTGATTTATGTATCTCTATAGATTTTTCGTTTTAAGTGCTGAGACCCGTATTTCATGACTACTAAAGTAGGGCGCTTAAACCAAGAATTAAACTGGGATTCAGCGGACTCTGTCTGTCTAGACACAGCCAAGTATCATTATGCTAATTGAAACAATCGAGGCGAGCTGGCTGAAGGATCAAGCATACTTTTGGGAGCGTGAACCCCATAGATGGGGGCAACTTTCCAATCCGGTCGAATGGCTGGAGATTGAGACACCACCATTCGTTTGCAAAACTAGACGTTGACATGTCAAGGTTTTGCTGCCCACACGGATATGTTTAATAATAAAGTGGATAAATGCAGATAAGTGGCTTTTGGTATATGCGTTTCGCTTTTGCATTCTGTTTCACAGAAGTCAATTAACGACATTAGCCTGTCCAAAGCGACAAATTACTCACCTGCAATTAGAAGAGCTAAAAGGAGCTGTGAGATGGTAATGCGGCATGGCAATTTGAATAAGAAATCTATTTGCATTTTGCATTGGAAATGCCGCTTTCAATAATTATGATAATAACTGGTTTGCAAGGCCCGGGCCTTTGTGCTGGCAAAAATCAATATATAAATCAAATATTGCTCATACGCCACGACAGCCAGTCGCCATTTTAATACAAACAATCACCATAATGATGATGGCGCACGCAACGCAGAGGTTTTTTATATTACTTTTTTTTTTCCTTGGCCTTACTTAGCGCGTTACTTTGGGGTGCATCCGGCGGGTCGACAAGTTTTCCAATTACCCGAAAAATAAATTGTGGCCGGGGGAAATGTCACGCAAGCTAACCTTGAAATCCTATCGATTTGCTGGCAAACTCAATTTGCAATTCGCTGTTGTTGCTGCTGCGTTTAATTGGCCGGTCTTAATTACATGCGAAAGTCTAGAGAGTTGGAGAGCGTGGGTCGGGCTATAATTAAAAGCATTCCCGATTTAAAATCCGCCTGGCCAGGAAAAGGAAAGGCTGGGAAAGGAGTTTCCCAGAGAGAGAAGCATGCGCAGGGTTTTCTCTCTCTCTGCGGGAGAGCGGAAAATGCGCGGGAAACCCGAAGCGTTATTTATGACGACCCACTGAACCACTCTGATGACGTTACTGCTCCTCTTTTCCGATTTTCGCTAGGGGAAAACCGGGAAAGGGAACGAAGGGAAAGGGCTGCGTGGGTTTTTCGCCGCAACCCTTAAAAGTGTAGCCCATATTGATTTTCCCGGGTGTGTGTGTGTGTGTGAGTGGGTGGCCCTCTGCCGCTGCCGCTGCCTCTGCCGCTGCCTCAGTCGGCTTTTCTCGTTTTTCATGTCTGCCCTGACCTTGAATACATTTGCAATTCCTTCATGTGCTGCCAACTAATGTGTGTGTGTGTTTCGGTTTCTGTGTTTGTTTGTCGGTATTTTGCCGCTGACTTTGCCCAACTTTTCCATTTTCACCCCCTTTCTCCCTCTGTTAGCCACTTTGCCTTTGGTCAGGGCCCCATTGATGGAGCCTTCTTCTTCGGCAGCTGTGTATTTGTTGTCATGACAAATTTGGTATGCAAAGAATAAGCAAACAAAAAACGCAAAGAATGAGATATTCTGTCATGTTTGCCTGCTTAGGTGAAAATGAATTGGCTGTGACTTGTTGCAAACATTGTGGAGAATAATTTGTTTGGCAAGATGTACCGAAATGTGTTGATTTGCGTGGTGTGATGAGCTTTAAAAATATAAATTATGACCGCACTGCGTTGTCTCATGCAGTCTCGTGATTTATGGCGAGCGAGAAACATATATCTTGATATTTTTCTCCCTCACAGCCCGAAGTGTATTTGTTGAGCTTGACTTTTCCCCCGTTGGCCATTACATTAAGCCAAGTGCTCCGCACTTTCTGCCCTGACATTGCCGGCATTTGAATTTTAATGCAGTTCTGCTGCTTCCCGCCCACAAATGCCTCGCTTCAGCGAATGGGGGTGGCACTCGTGGGGGGGGGGGCTTTCCATTTATATATATGGGTATATGTATATGTATATAT
Organism: Drosophila suzukii; assembly: GCF_043229965.1. Classification (NCBI taxonomy): domain Eukaryota; kingdom Metazoa; phylum Arthropoda; class Insecta; order Diptera; family Drosophilidae; genus Drosophila; species Drosophila suzukii. The sequence goes on from NC_092082.1 coordinate 76,878,700, forward strand.
CCACAACACGCAGAGCACATGCTCGATGTAACGACGTCGAGAATTTTAAGCTCTGAGGCGTGCCAACGTCGTTGCTCTGCTTTAATTAAGCCGGCCTCCCTCTTTGCCGCCCCTTCTGATCCACCCCTCTGATCCGCCTCCCCTGACCCGCCCCCAAATGCAAATGTCAACGAGCTGTTGCTGGCTTTTCCGCCCACGACTTATAGCGCTTGTTGCGCACACGATAAAAAGATCCATCACAAATCAAAATGATATATCAAATTTGCACTCTGCTTTGCATTTTAATTGTCTTACAACTCTCTGGTTTGGATGGTTTTCCCTAGAAATGGGTTTTATATTAAATATATTATAATAATGTAAGCAAAGATAATAGATATTCTGTAAGAAGGATGTTTAAGGTGTCTTGTAAATGAAATAATTACTAAGAATTTAAGGCTTAAAGGCTTTGTTGTATGGTATGAATTGCCTTTATTTTTAATAAAGTAATAAATGCCACGTGCCCTGAATAATAATCCATATCATAATCTATCACTTGCTAAAGCCACGGGCATTATTTCCCCGAACTGCCCTGGCAGATGAAACAAAGTGCACAGGTGTGTGCTATAAAGATCATTTGTTTGGCAAACCCCTGCTCGCCAATCTCTGTTCAGCTGAGTGATGTAAGCAGGGCACTTGGCGCTCCATTGTTTGCCGGCTGCATTTGTTTTCCCACTCGGCAAACACCCACAGCCCACTGCCACCCCCCAGCGGTGCTATAAGGTAGTTACAATAGCACCCCGCCCCGATCAGTCAACTAAGCGTGTAATTAACGAAGATTGCCATATCAAAAGGCAAAACAGAAAGCAACAAAACTGCGCCCGAGAGCGACTTGCAAATGAAATCACCTGGCGGCCTGAAGTCGCTGCTGCTGCTGCCGCTTGTTTGGCTTTTAATTATGGCGACTGCGGCGACGCCAACAATAAATTTTCGATATATTCATATTATATACATATATAAACATACTGGTATGCCAAGATATGTATGTTTGCAAGGGGAGGGGTTGCCAAAGGGGGGTTGGCAAACCCGCACGTTTGCATATTCATGGCATTTCGCGTTATTAATTCATTTTGCGCAATGCGAAAATTAATTAGCCATGAAAAGTGAATCGACCGCAAAACAATTCCAAACAGCGATGCATTCACATTTTCAAATTGCTTATTATACAATTAAGAGAAGAAAATCCCAGTACCAAGAGTCTTCATTTTTGCCAAAAGTGAAACGTTTAGATTTATGGTCGATACATACGCGTATGTATCTTCAATGGTTTGTTTGCGTATGTCTCATTGAAAATAAATGGAAATTTAAGTATGAGCGAAAATACATGTGTTGTCATTAGCCAATGATTTAGCCACCGAATAAATCTCATAAATATTATTTGCTCTACCTCGGTGAATGCAGCTCATTATGAAGAGGGGGAATAAATTAAGACATTTGAAATTAAGTGGTTTTTGCGGAGATCGATGGCTTTGAGATAAAAGACCGGTGGGAAGTGGGCTTTAATTGGGCTTGATAAGGAGTGACATCAGCGGTAAGAGGGGCAGGAAATTTAATATAAATAGCTGTGGACCCGTTCAATTTGTGGCCAGAATTGCCATACACCATTTGCCATTTTCCGTTTCCCGCTATTGACGACGTCAGAGAAGCAAAAGCAAAACGAAAATCAAATGCAAAACCAAACTGCATTGGTGTGCGAACACGTGCCGTTGCACCTCCCACCCCCCAACCCCTTTTTTTCAACATTTCTGCATCATTCCCACTTATCTCCCTGTGTGTGTGTGTGTGAGTGCGGCGATTTGAACGGAAGTGAGTGAACTAAGCAACTGCGCATGGCGAAAACGAGAGAGAACGACAGAGAGAGAGGGAGAGCGAGCGAAATGCACTTTCATGGCTAACGGTTGTTGCGCAACATTCGCTTTTTGCCGGCCGGCGCAATGTATTCGCTGCAACAGTGTGGCATCCGCGTCCACATCCGCATTCGTTGCCTCTGTGTGCGTGTAACCTAGAAAACCGTTGCAGCGCCCGTGTATGGGTGAAAAAGTACAGCCACGACAACAGTTGCAAGGGCCGCCATTTTGTTGTGTACCGTGTACCCCGAAACTAGGCCAATTCGCCGGGCTGCTGCCCTCTTTCGGCTCCTTGCACTCCTATTATTTTGCTGATCTAATTGTGACCCCTCGGAAAAGTCTTTTGTGGGAAAAGTGGTAAGGTGGGGGGTGAAAAGTGCTGTTGTTGTTCGCCTCTGGCAAAGTGAAATCGAAATTAAAGTGCAGTGTTTGTCAGAGTGTTTTCCCCTGGCTCGTGGCAAACAGTTTGCCAAAAGATGTTTCGCAAACATTTCGATTGTATGCCTCTGATGACCACAATGTAATTCGCCCAGAACAATTTGTTCTTGTCGGTGGCTGTAAACGGGGACATGGCATTTAAATATGGCACATTAGACATGTTCTATAAGATAGATAGAGGGGATAAAGTTGTTTCAAATGCCAAAACAAATTAGAAATGAGTAATACTTAACAGGATATACATGAAAATGATTTTATTTTAAAAATTAACATTAAAATAATAATATATTTATTTAAATTAGCCTTATTATGAACCATTATAATACAAGTATTAACAAAATAACCTAATATCTGGCACATTTTCTTGGCGGACTGCACTGCTCTTCCCTGTTGATATTTATATTGTATCATGCAAGTGCACATATTGAATCTGGCCATAAGCAGAAGGCTGGCAAAGTGTGTCAGAGGCGCGGGCCCCGAGCCCAATGCCAAATTCCGCATTCGGCGAAGCGTTTTGCTTTTTCATTATACTATTTTTTTTTTCATTTATGGGCTCTGCCAATGCGGATGACAGCGGGTACAGCGGCACTTACACACGCCAAAGCACCGCTAGGGAAAACTTTACTTGGCGGTGGTCTTTCCCTGATTTTCCCTCTTTTTCCCACCCATGCTGCGTCGAAGTGATGACAAATATAGCATGAAATGGCCAGGTTAAAACTGCAGCAAGCCAGAAACAGAAACACAGACACTAGCACACAAAAGCCAAACGGAAACGAGGCCAAACGATGAGCTGAAGCTTTTGGCTCGAGTGTCCGCTTCGTTTTGTTTCGCTCGTTTTTGTCACCTTGAACATGAAAATTGGCGCTGCATTTGTTGCTCTGCCCGTTTTCCGCTTTTCAGCTTTTCAGCTTTTCCGTTCGCCGTTTGCATTTGCACTTGGCACAGATCTCGACCCGTGGAAAAGCCAACTACTGAATATTCATTTTTCCAATATCGCCGCTAACTGCGTATGTAGAGATATTTTTATTGCATTTCTGTTTTGCTCCCCCACATTGCCATTTTCCATTTGCCATTTGCCTTAGTCACATTTGTGCAATTATGACAAATTTATGAGTTCGTTTCTCCCACACGCACGAGTGCTTAATGGTATGTGTGCGGATCTCTGGGCACTCCTGCAACTGACTTTTGACGGATGGCCCAAACCATTTCCTTAGCTTGTTGAATGCAACAGACGTGAGACATTTGTCAATTTTAGCGATAAGTTTAAATGGTTTAGTTTTAAAAATACCCAAGTATTTTTACAGTATAATTTTTCGATAAACCATAGTCACATTCCTTTAACCTTTGTCATTTTTGAGTTTTTAGTAATTTGCTTGGGTGGTTAATGGGTTTTCGTTGTCTACCCCTGGAATTCCAATATATAACGTGCTGATGTTAAAGGCTAAACTTATGATTCATCCTCTATTCCTCGCTAGCTAATCGGTTACTAATTTTACAAGAACAAAGATAAGATTGACCATGATTTTTTGCTCTGTAACCCTTTGTTTTTCCCTGGCCCTTCCATCGATTGCAGTTTCTTGAGCTGCGAGGTGTAGGCTACCCTGCCGTCAGTCAGTTGCTCTGTCATTTATTCTGCTTAAGGTGTAATTACATTTGTGCCCAGCTGGTTCGCCTCTCAGTCATTACTCATACGCCCCGTGCCCGTGCCCGTGCCCGTGCCCCCAGCCGAGTTTACCTAATCTACCAACGCAGCCAAGATGTCGACACTTTGGCCAAGTCATTTGCAATTGTTAATGCCCCACAAATTGCAAATCGAGGGGTGGGGGATGTTGGAAACTGCGAAGGGGGGAGGGGTGGCATCCAAATGGCTTTTAGCAGCACAATTAACTTTTAATAATAACTCAATAAAGGTGAGCGGCAAATGCGAACGAAAGGCGAGTGCCAAAGCGAAGAAAAATGACTTGTAGATAAATTTAAATCGCTTCCTAATCAGAATTCAAGGTTAACAGCCGTATGAGTGAAATTAATACACACGACTGCGATGCTGACGTCGATCTATGGTCTTTGTACAAAGTGCCAAAGGCAGCAATTGTGCTCAGTGTTCAGTTTTCTGCTTTCGGATTTCAGATTTCTGTTTTCTGAGACTGTGAAACTGAGGTGCTCGAGTGTGTGGTGTTTTGTGGTATGTGAATGTTGACTCAAGGTTGCTGCAGAGCCCCTCAAAGGCACTTGTACCGATTTTAATTAAATTCTGCCATATTTCAGGCACTGCTCTCCTCTGGTTTTCGGTTTAAAAATAAATATAATTTGCAGAAAGTTAAGCGAAGACACGCGAAGGAAATAAGGCAAAGCCAAAGCGCAGGTGAGGTGTAAGTGAAAATCATAAATAATACAATTTAAACTTGTTAAAGAGCGGCAGCTGTTTAAAAATAAATGCAAATGCAAATGCTGCTGTTTGCTGCACTCGTAAAAAAGTATACCTGAACATTAGAAAAGTCACATACAAATTGTTATACTCAAATCCAAGAAATATATTTGTTTTAGGTATTTCTATTGGAAGCAAAAAAGCTAAAATTAAAAAAAAGAGATAGCTCTAAAATCTAAAATAATAATTAATGTTATATTTATTTCTTGAAATAGAAAAAAAATCCCCTAACAAAAACTTAAAAGAACCTATTGTTTTTGAAATTTGTATAAGTTATCTTTATTTATTTAAATACAAATTGCAGTGCCTAAAACATTTTTCTAAGTGGCTATAAGTAATACCATTCTTGTATTTGGTAAACTATATTTTTAATGGCAACATGTAAGCCCAAAGAAATATTCTAAATCATTATAAATGATATCACTCTAATGTGTTTGGTACTCTGCTTTTGAAGGCATGACGCTAACTTATTTCTTAACTTTTGGGTTTCGTTTTTCGAAGAGTGTGCCCCTTTAGCTGCCAGCTGCAAAACGCGCGCACATTTGTCAAAAAAAGGCCAAAGCAGCTAAGCCAAGGCTCACACAGACACGTGTGCCGCGCCATGTTGGCTGGCCGCGAATGCAGTTCCGCCGCCCTGTCCCGCCCCCCTTCTCACCCTTCTCCCCCCGCCACTGTTTTTGTTTGTGTTTCAACTGTCAGGCATTGCGAAAGCTTAATGCCAGCTAACCGCAACGCCAGCCGCTCATCTGCCCCCCTCCTCGGCCGCCCAGAATGTAAACCCCCCCTGCATCGCCGCCCCTGAATCACCCGCCGCGCTGTCTGCTCGGTGCACTATAATTTGCCTGTTTGCTTGGGCTTTGCCGTTTTTGTTGCCTTTTGATATTATAAAACAAATTAGTTGGAAAAAAAACCAGCAAAATTATAAACTATGCCATACTGTGAGTTGGAATTTGAAAAGTTTATACTAGAGTGGAGAGAACATGGCGTGTGCAATTAGCCGCATCTACAAAGTGAATGCTGTTGCTGATGCGGCTGAGCTCTCAAAGGGTTGGTCCCCCAATTAAGTTGGAAAATTTGAAAATTCAGGGGAAATTCTATGAGATCTAGTCGAGTGGAGTTTGTCACCGCGAATTGCCGGCTCTGATTGCTCTTTTAATTTCCCCTCCAGGATTGACTTGTGGCCTTCCCACTCGAGCTTTCCCTTGGCGGCCATCGCGAACTCCATATGTGTGTGTGTGTGCTGGGAAATTAATGGTAGAGGGTTTAACCACCCATTGCGGTCGGGGATTGGGGGTTGGCTTTGCCTTGGGCTCGCCTTAATGGAAGTGCAATTGCAAAAGGGCCTTGATTAAAAGGCAGGCTCCGTTGGCCCTGATTGTCACGGCTGGCGGTAAATGGTAAATGGCGAATGCACATAAATCTGCATTTTAAATAATAACCCGCACGACTGTTGACGATCTGCAGTGAGTCGACCCTCTTGGTGTTTCACTACAGTTTAAGTCTATATAATATGATTCCATTTGAGTTGCATGACGATGGGGTTTGAGCAACGAAGGTTTATCATCAATGCATCTGGCAACACGCGCCACGGTGCGTATGAGTAATGTCAGCTGGATGCCATTACGTATGCGCCACGTGGCCGCCTTGAAGATCTGCTAAATTCGAGTGCATTCTGATGCGGCATCACATCACACAGCTGACAACTGACAATAATTGCGCACAATTAGACATTAATTGCATTCGTTCTCAGCAATCGTACTTCCATCCATCTATCTATCTATCTATTCATCCATCCAGCTGGCTTGTGTTTTCGCTGGCCAGCGAGATTCAAGATTCGAGATGCAAGATGCGGAAATGCGGCATATATCTTTTCAATTAACCAGCCACGCCTTGGCAAAATAAACTTTTCCATTGTGCTCGCTTGTGCATTTGTTTGTTTGTCTGCCCAGCCCCCGAAAAACGGTGGGCGTGGTCGCCTGACTCTGACATAAATTTAAATGCGCATTCCCAGTCGCAGACATTTTTTCGTTTTCCTATTTTTTTCTGTAAGACTGACGGAGCAGGAAGTTTGACGCTTTGGTCAGCTTTTTCGGCTGGGTTGTGCAACAGGTATGGAAAGTGAAAGTGCAACTGCTGGCAGCGAAGACTCAAAAGCGTTTGACTAATTGTAATGAATGGAAAACTGATTGGACTGGGGCGAGAAGTCAAGACGGTTTGAAGAGTCCGGCAGTTTCCCTAGCCAGCATTTATCAGTAGATATAGATTTAATTTGAAAGATGAGTCATTTCGATTCAACGATAGCTCATTAGGTATTCTAAACAGACCTCATATTATATCATAAAATCAAAGCGTTGTCTTTCTTATTTAAATATGGTTTTGTCAGCGAAACCATACTTTGAGAAATAATTAATTGTAGGAAGAACAGCAATGATAATAAATAATATTAAGAGGATTTTTAATAAAACATACTGATAAAAATAATACGTCAAAAAATTAATTTTTGATATTCATTTGAATAATTTAAATTAATTTAATACAAACGCATTAAATGATTAAATTTAAGAGTATATATTTTTTAATTAATAAAACATTTACTTGAAGTTCTAAATTCTTAAAATTACTTTAGATGTCAAATTTAATAAGTACATGTTTTTAAATCAACAGTCTCAAGTAAAATCAAACCGAAGTTTAAGAATTTTAATAAAATCATTTTATTCAGTTTTAGTAGTGTACATATAGTTTATGTATACAGTAAAGATTTAGAAAAAAAATAATTTTTTTAAAATTTGTATGTAACCGTATTTTTTCAGTGTACTTGGGGCTTGACGGCGTGTAAATAAAACATATAACCACCATATGAAAATCTAATCAGACTTTCAAGGTTAGCATATTCTGCCGCGGCTGCTGCTCACTTCGATATTTGTTCTTGCCGCTGCTCGTTGTTTTTAGGTTTTGTGTGTTTGCTGTTAAGAGCCCTTAAAAGCTCTAAACGAAATAGCCAAACACACGAGCGGGCGAAAAAGCGTAACTAGTTGGGCAAACAAACGGCAGAAGTTTTTTTGTTTTGTGTGGAAGGGTGGGGGTCGTTCGTTTTGGTTGGTTTTCAGTTGCGTAAGTTTTGTGTCGGTTCTCGATTTCGATTTTCGGGCTTCGGCCCTTAAAGTTCAAACATAATTAATTAAAGAGCCAACTCTGTGGGTACACATGTCTGCGAAGCAGAGTGGTAACAAAGGGAGGGGGGCCTATTGATTTTCTTCCTGATGTGTGTGCTTGTGTGCGTGTTTGCCAAGTTAACGAGCTGCTGACATTGCCCTTTTGTGTGATTGATGCGTTGGCATTCTGCTAGGCGAGAATCATTCTCGACATTTATTTGAGTTTTTATACCTATATGTTTCTTTCGCAGCATTGCGTATGAGTAATGGGCAATGGGTAATGGGGAAGGGGCATCGAGCATACGCCGTGTGGCCGTGCCAAGAACCGACCGACATTTACATAATTATGGCAATTAAAATCTATACACAAAGTTGCAATTAAAATGCAACAAACTGTCACGCTCCACCGCCGCCAACCCAGATTCCTCTGACCGCATTCCTGTATCTAGATTTCCTTTGGCTACACATTTAGATCTTAGATTCTATAGGAGGGTATCGAAGGTGTACCGAATCACTCACCTTTTTCTTGCGCTCCTCCTTGAAGTCGATGACAATGCCCTCGTCGGATGTGGACACCGATGTTGTGCGTATGCGTGCGTTGGCCGCATCGTGGGGCGACATTATGTTGTGTGGACTGTGGTGGGCGTGGCCGTCGTCGCTCAGGGGCGGCGAGGCGGAACCGGAGCTCCAGGAAGCCGACGAGCTGCTGCCGGGACTCGAGCACTTGTCGGCCATTGCTGTGGAATTGGTAATATTAATGAGAGTGTCTAAAGGGGCGGGTTCGGGGGTCAGGAGGATGACCTACAGCCATGCGGACTCTGCAGCTTCATCGATGACAGAATCTCGGCGGCACGGCATGTCTCCTCGTAGCTGTCCTGCGGATCGCTGGGCGGACGTTTCCGTTGACTGAAAGATAGGATGGGTAAAATATAGGGATTAGTTAAGTTTGTAAGAGGATATAAAGTATAAATAACTTAATTTCCTAAAAGAATTGAGGTACTTTAATAATGATTTGCTCTTATCCTAACATATACAAAATATTTTTATGATATATCATTTAATCATGATGACCTACTTTACCATTTACTGCTAATATCATTGTTATCATGACCTACAAATATTATTTGATAAGGGAATCGCAGTAATGGATTACATTTTTAACCTTGTTCTAACGAACACAGAATAAATCTTCATTATCCATTATGGTATGCCAAATATTATAATCATGTTGACCTACTTATACTCAGCAAAGTTTCTAAGCAACCCCCCTCACATCATTGGCAAATCAATTCCAGCTCTAAGCATTGACCCAGTTTTGATTCTTGATTTTATCAGCCACCCCCACAAGCGCTCATCTACATATAGAAGCTAGAAACTGGCCGATAAAGATATAGACACGCAGGCAGCGGCTGCTTTGGCTTGGCCCACCAACATCAAAGCCAGCCGCCCATCGTTGTAATTTTCACAACAACAATGCCCCGAGGTCTTTTCAGCGATAATCGCCTCGGGCGGCATTTCAATGCAAAACATCGCTAAACTATTTTTCCATTTAACTAATTTCTGTGGCTACTAAATTCCGCTGAACTGCCGCCCATTGTGTGTGTGTGTTATTGTTTCGTCATTAATTGGCCTCCTTCCGATGGCCTCACATATTTGAAGCAACGTCAGTCAGTCAGCCAGTCAGTCGGTAGATTTCCCAGATCTGATGGGTTTTCCAACCAAGCTAACTTTAAGTTAACCTTGGCGCAACCTTCGCTGGCTAAATCGGCGAAAATCCTTATGAACTTGGCGTTGTTTGTAAGCTCAAGTGAATTGAACAAAGGCAGCCGTCTACAATGGCGATGGGGGGATGACCATAAAGACGCGACACTCTCATAAATTCAAAACATTTGAAACGGAAAAACTGATTTGGCATACCAGCCATAATCAAGCTGAGTGTGCTACCCTCCCTCCAGGCCAAGATCAATGAGTTAGGAGCGTGGTATTATGGCTATTGAGACGTCGTCATGGCCACAACCACTTGTCGTCGTTCAAAGGGTTTGGGTGCAACACTTGCTGCGTGCCAGGATTAACTGGGTTCCTTGGAGGAGTTCTGGTTCGCCATGGATAGAACTCCATCTTCCAGAGATGCACCGATGCAATTATTGATGCTTAGACTTAAGCGGCTTACTGGCAGCATTCTCCCCTGCAATTCTGCAGCTCTGTTATCTGCCGGCCATCTGCTTTGGGCCAAGAAGCACTAAACAGTGAACACAGCCCGTACTCTCCACCGCTCCATTGTGCAATGTGAAGAGCCGCGGGCTTTTGTGGCCAAGACTGCACTTGGCCGAATGCAGGCTCCTTGGCCAGAGTTCCAGAGAGCTGGGCCATAAAACTTTATTACTCGGCTACCTGGTTTTAGTCTTTTGTCTAATGCTCTGGCACCTTTTGCCTGGATTTCCGTCCCAATTAAATTTACTAAACTCGACGATAAATTTCTGCCGCAGATCGTTGCTAATCGCATAAAAGTAAATTCGCGCATAAATCGACATTTCCTCGAGAAGCCGTGGAGAATCAGTGCTGTTTTGCTGTCATTTTGCACTGATAAAAATAGGTTGTAAATTTAAGGATTATATACTTTTTATGGAAATATTAAATTCAACACTAAATGTTAGTTTAAGTAATTTGAACTTTGATTTTAATTCTCTCAGAAAAATATTGAAATAAAATGTTTAAAGTAAATATGAGTAACAGTATATAATATTTTCTAACTTGATTTAAACACATATTTTAAAATTAAACTAGGCAATTTAAAGCTATGTTTTTTTTTATTTAAATAATTCATTTATTTATAAGTTAAGAATATAATGGCAGATCGATTTCAATGTTGTCTACCCTGATTTCTTCGATTATTATGTTTTTGTGTTTAGCGCACCTACTTAATAAACAGATTTATATCTTTACCATTCAAATTTCTCCCAGTGCACTGTCTTTCCCCCTCTTTTTAAGCTTTGCCGGCCGGCAAAAGGCGCGTGCCTGCCGGAAAATGAAGGGGGTTTTGGCCATCACGATGTGGCCATTTTATGCGCACAATCCGTACCGTTAGGCCGTTTGCTTTCCGCCCCATTGCGCCGCTTTGGAGCTGTGGCTGGAAAAACTTTAATAAACTGCAGTTGATGTTGCATTGTTGATGCTGCATTTTGCTGGCCGTGGCTGTGGCTGTGGCTGCCTTTTGACCAGGTCTCCGGCTGCCTTTTCGGCCTACTCGCTGCGTGGCCGCACGTAAATTGCCCCAGAGCGCGTGATTGAAATGCGATATATTCGCGCCCGATTTCGGCTCTTGAGCCTGGGAAATGTCTTGCTGTTTTGCTGTTTTGCTGCTTTTCTATTTGGCCATTATTTGGCCACGTTGGCCTGGCCGCAATCAACAGTCGAGGAAAAGAGGTGTTGAAAGCAAAATTACATTGTAGTGTCAGGAAGTAAGAGATGCGATATGATATGCCCCGGACTCAGTTGGTTGCTGGGTTGTTTTGGTTGTTCGGTTGTTTGTTTGTTGCATGTGGCGGTGAAATTAGTGGAAAATTGCATGAAATTCGCTGGCTGCAGCTCCATTTCAACTTGATTTGCAGTGCGGTTTGAAGTTTGCATTTTGCAGTTTGCAGCTTGTATCTTGAAGTTTACAGTTTTGTAGCCTGCAATTAAAGCTTATTGAATTAGCCACGTGCTCGAGATTCGCTTTTGTTTTCGGCCTGGGTTCGGCAAACTTTCACCAAATTGCCCAGGGAAAGCGCAAGTGCGAGTTTTCGAGGGAGACAAAGCGACGACTTGGTGGCCTGCAATCTGCCAGCCATAAAAAAAAGGCCCCACAGATATCGCCAATCAAAATCTACACAATTTTCAAGTGTAATTTATACGCAGGCACAGAAATATAAAAGCCCCTTCGAAAAAAACACCAAAAACGAACAAAAAGAACCAAAGTCGTTGGCTGATTTCTGTGATTAGAGTGGAGGGTTTTTGGTTTGGTTGCCCCAGAACTTCATTGAGGTTTTTGTGTGTGCCTGGCCAAAGAGCTTTTAGCTTATCAGTTTGCACGATAAGGGCCAAGATTCTCTATGGCACATATCTACGCTTATTCAAGCCAATGTCAACAGCAACAACAAAAGCGGAAATGTTCGCTCGAAAAAGAAAAGTAAGTACGAAACCAAAGGTAAATACAATTTGAACAAAAGGAAATCGTGTAATGACAAGTGTTTTGGTCCCAAAATGGATCGATGGATGGGTGTATCTATGGTAAGCGCTCTGGGTTTCGCCTTTTTAACCAGTTTCCAAACGGCCACGGTGCGTATGCGCAATATGTATTTAAAATCTTTCATTTACCATAAGCGAAATGAAATCAAAACAAATCACCAGGCTCACACACTCATACGCATTTTTATTATTCAATATTTTTGTGCCTACATTTTTGTTTCGTTTTTTATGATTTGTTTTCGTTTTTTAGTTTATACTATATTTTGCCCATGACGTTGCCAGACGACCTTTATGCGTGTGAGTGTGTTTTTTATTTTGGTTTTATTTTTGGACAGTCCGAAAAAATCAGACAAGTGCCTGGGATTGTTGTTAGCTGTTGTTGTTCAAGGTGGTAGTTTCTGTTTCTGTTTTTTTGCCCATTTTTTTGATGTTTTTTTCGCATTGCGTGAGGTGAGTCAATTTCTGGCCCCTTCCGCCTCTTTTGGAGGCTTTTTCTCACATGGCAAAAAACATTTTGAATTCACCTTTTGTTGCTGCCTCTTTATTTGTTTATTTTGTTTAAACAAGGCGACCTCTTTTCTTGTTGTTGTCCCTGTTAATTTGGAGGTTTCATTTTCGCAGCCCTGCCCGCCGCTGACACACATAATTTTTGCTGTTTTTTACGCTTCAATCTGCTGGTTTTTCTCTTTTTTTTTTGCAAAACCGAACAATAAAATTGAGTTAAGCAAACAAAAGCCCGACTTTTGGGGATGTGGCCTCAAAGCCAAGTAGCGCCAGCAGGCCAGACGGAAATTTGTGGGGGTAAACAAAAAAACAAACGTCGAAATTCCGGCATTTTTTCAGGTGAAATACGCGGCATTAAATTGAAAACAAGCGCTGTGCGTAACAGTAAAATGTGTGCGTATTTTTTGGGAAGAGGTTTTCGGGGGGTTTTGGGGTGTTTTTCGGGCGACCAACTCAATGGCGCAGGCCTATTTTTTACCGGCTGCTTTATCACCCCATTTATGGCCGTGTGCGTGAGTTTTTTTCCCTCTAATGTTTACTTTCGGTTTATTTTGATTCTGGTCTCTGCTAATTTTTCGCAGATAACGACGAAAAAACGTCAGAGTAGGCGTAGTGAATAGTTATGCTGAAATGGAGGGTTCCTCTTTTTGTTATTTTGTTTTCGTTAGTCGGCTATTTTTTATCTGTTTTCTGGTTTTTTTTTTTGGCAGAGCACGTGCTTTTGCTGATTAGTTTGAATGGAGCTGTGTGCTTCGTTTAATAAATGGATTTCTGTTGCTTTAAATCTAAGGATTGGTTGTCCGCAACTCAATTAACATTTAAAGCTAATGGTATTATCATTTATTTTTACTGCCTGGTAAGCAAGAAAAAAAAGAAGGAAACCATCTGAACTATGGCAAAAATCTGAAAACGAAGCACTGGAAAATGGAGGGAAAAACATTTAACAGCTTTCCTTTCTTGTTGTTCGTTTTCGGCGGGACCCCGCATCGTTTACATAGCCGAATGGCGCTTTAAACATTTTTTGTCTATTTCGGTTTTTTCCCTAATAGCCCCCTCTCTTTGGTTTTTCGATATACCCGGTTCACGTCCCAAAGGCTCCACGCCTTTTTAGAGGCTCATTTGCACAAATTACTAGCATTGCGACAACGGCCAAGGAGGCAGCAACAACAATGCAATTGTCTGTGGCAACAAGACAACAAAAAAGCAAAACAAACACAGGCTGGAAGCCAGAAGGAAAAGCTAGAGCCAAAGCTGAGGCCTAAGCCAAAAGGTAGAGGCGGAGAAAAGCCCAAGAAGACATTGTCACCACATTCCGGCAACGGAAGCCAGCCGGCGGCCAAAGCAGATTGGCTATCGCCCCATGGGTCTAGTACCCCTCATCCCTCATCCCCCATCCCACCCATCCCTTCTTTAAAGTCTATAGTCCCTGTCCTGTGCACTAAAAAAAATCAACAAAATTATCTATGTATTTATAGCATATCCTTGTTACATTGCAAATTATCAAAAGTGTTTTATTTTTTAGTTATACTAAAAATATCAACCATATCTACATTATATTTTCTAACTTTGTTTATTGGAATGTAATCGATGAAGAAAATCCAACAGGGAACATCATATCAGGCACATCTTTATAATAATGCCATTTATCTAAAGTCCTTTTCTTAATTTATACAAGTATATAAAAATATTTAAAGAAAATATTTGAAAATGTTTATGACAAAATCTGATATGCTATAATATTATGAATCCTTTAAACAAAGGAATTTATTTAAATCGGAATACCATCCCAATCCCAGAGAATCCCAGAGAAATGTGATTTCAAATGTCCATCATCAATGTCCATTACATCAATGCTGTAATTGGATTTTAACACCATATACACCCTTATAAAACCTTGTAAAACTATAAAAAATAATCTATAAAATTAGTTTTTCTCTGTGCAGGAGTCATGAATAAAAATCGTATTAATTCCGCGCCAATGTCGATTCTGTTTCAGCCATTTGGCGTTTGTTTTTTCCATTTTCCGATTTCCCTCCCTTTTGCGACGTCGGCGACAGGAGGCCTCAACTTGAACTTGAGCGGCTGGCTGAACCGAACCAACCTAAACTGAACCGAACCGAGCCGGGCTGAGCTGAACTGAGGTGAGGTGTGCCCCGTGGGCTTATTAGAAATGCGCGGACATGAGCGGCTTTCCTCCGGCTTTTCAGGGGGGGCAGAAAGCGGAAGGCTCTCTCTCTCGACAAGGCAGCGAGGAAACTTCAAAGTGGCCTGGGGCTGGGCTTTTCCCCCGGGCACTGCACCTTGCCATCGGGGGCCTACTGTACTTGTACTTGTGCTCCGCGTACCTGGCCCAAAATGTCATTAGCCATGGTCGATGTTGTAGCTCCCGGCAGCTACATTTCCATCCATTTTCCATTGCCATTTCCACTTTCTATTGTTTGTGTTTTTTGGGGAAATTGATAAATCGGCGAAATTCAATTTGAAAAGTTGCCTGAGCGGGGCAGGCAGGCGACCCACTCAAAAGTGACAACACCAACAGGCAACTACCAACAACCGAGCAACCAACAACCAAACAACGAACAACCAGAAACGAACAACCAGCAGTCAGTGACAAGAGCAATAAGCGTGTGACAGTCGAAAGGGCGTAACAAGCTGCCAGTTGTCACCGTTTTCCATGGACATTGGTCTAGACAGGAGAAAGGGGGGCTGCATATGGGATTGAGGGGGGTTTGACACACCTGCCACTGGTAAAGCACTCTGAATGTGGGCCGCTGCTGCCGTTTGCCTCCAGCTGATTAGCATGCAGAGCGCCAAGCGTCAGGAAGCGTCTCTGCTGCACTTACTGCATCTACTGCATTTGCCGCATTTGCTGCATCGCCGCAGTTGCTGCTGAAACAATTTAGCGGTACTTGACTGACCAGCCAGCCGCAAGACCATGGGAATTGCCCACTGTGGCGGCGAAGCACAGTGGGCTACAAAATGATAGGTAGCACTAAAAAACCTATAAAACAATCTTAAACTATGGAAGCCACAGAAGGAACATTTTGGTGTAAAAATGGAGCCTTTGGTTTTACTGGTTTGAACTCTGCATGATGCATTCTTAAAATGGAAACGATAGTTTTATGTATATAGAAGATAGTTCATTAACATTTTAATTAGATCTTTAACACTATAAATTATCATACAAGTACGCACTAATATGTTTAAAATATACAGGTATTTTGTGATATTTCTAGTAGAAATTTTCTACCCTTTTCATGAAAACAATTTTAAAATCCTAGTCATAAAATTCTTTGACAATGACAACGTTTGCTAATGAAACATGCGAAATCCAGTGGGACAACTTAAATTAATGTTAGCCAGAATAATAGCTTTCTTTTGTTCAAAATGCTTTTAGCGTTCTAATGAATTAACAATGTCAATTTCAATTAAAATCTTCGTTATTGACCCCACCATGCGAACACGTTGTTTTTGGCCCAATGGAAGCCGCAAAAGCTGGCGGTTGTCGTCAGCGGTACGTGTGCGTTTGCCTTTACAGTTAAGTGGCCACTGCAGCACAGTGCTTTCTGGCTAAATGGGCTGCACACACACGCCAGACCAGACCAGTCCCAGTGCCCCCATCAATGTGCGGAGTCGTCTCCTGCATTTTGATGACCCGCTCGCATGGCTTGGCCAACATTCAAAATTCAGCATTGAACATTCAATTCAATTAACAAATCGCGACAGCCAAATCGAGCGGACACTTTAATTATCCAAAGAGGAAAAGCGCGGTGTGGTTAAAGCCCGGGAAAAACTCAGCTTAACCCTTGGTTAGTTGATTACCCGATTTTGAGGGCCAAGTCAAGGTGAAGGCGTGGCGTGGCACAGCTCATTGCCATTCAAATTAGCCAAAGCCAACGTGACACGACAATTTGACGGAATCTTGTGGGTCACCGAGTGGAAATGGAATGACAGCGCTCCAGGGCTCAGGACACCAGAGCCCCAGAACCCCAGAACTCCAGAACTCCAGAACTCTAGAACCCCCAACCCAAACCCAAAACTCTAATTGACACAACCCAAAGAACCGCTTCAACTTTGCAGTCCAAGTTGAAGTTGAAGGAACTGCAATGCAATTGCTATCCCCATTCCCATTCCAAATTTCCATTCCCATTCCGGCCACCGCAGGCCCGGCGAAATAAGCCAAATCACTGCTCGGCTGGCTAGAAGGCTAGAAATCTGTAACTGTAACTGAAAATTACAGAGGTTCGGACTGCGGTTGCGACTGCCTTTTGCCTTCGTCGACTTGGCCAAATGACTTTTGTCTCGGCCCGGCTCTCAAACTACGATTTGCTGTCAGACATCAGTGCCAACACCCGCAGCGTTTTTGCCATTTCAATTGGAAACAACTCAATCAAATTGCCTAGACCAGGTCGGTCATTATGGTATACCCCCTCCTTGGAAAACCCCCGCCTAATTTCTTGGATTTTAGCCTGCAATTGCCGCAGAAGGAGAAACAATTCAATCTAATTTTTGTTCTTCGAAATTTGCGTTTTGGCCGCAGTGCAAATGTTGCGTGCAGCACTTATTCTGTGTGCTCCTATACTATGCAGTATAGTATGGAGTATACTATATAGTATGGAGTACTCCACCGATCTGCAGCCCCGCCCCCTTCCGCCGGCCTCCTTTTCTCGGTCGGTCGTTCAGTCATAAGTGTGCAACGTTAAATTTTATTGCCTGCGATTCGAAAATCGGCACACCAAACGATGGCGAACTTTAATTTATGAGCAACTGTTGATCATGTTGCTGTTTCGGACACCATTGTCGGTATGTTTTCGCGCCCCAGCCGCGATCTGCACTTATTATTTATTTGCCAGCCAGTCAGCTAGTTGTACTTGTGTGCCCATTTCCCAGTGGACACAGTAGCCGGAGAGCCACTAAAAATTTACTAGCTGATGAAAATGGTACGAATATGCGCCCATTGGCCCCCTTTTCCCATCCGCCACTCGGTGTGTTTTTCAACAGATTGTTTCGCCCATCAACGTCAACACATCGCTATCTCTATGCCTATATCTTTCTGTATCACCTAAGGTGTGGGGTGATGAAGTGGAGCTCTTTTGGCACAGCCCATTAATGCATTTGCCGGGAAATTCATTTTAAATGGAGCTTAAATCTAAGTAAAAGCTAGTATATGTGGATACGTATCTTCGAACTGCATGAAATTCGCATTATTTGCTTTAGAAATTACCATGCCATCCCTATTGACCACAAGATAGTGCCTCTTTTTGGCCTAAACCTACACTTTTCAAGGGAATTCATGACCCTTCCGCCAAACCGCATCGATTCGGATTCCTTCTTGGCACGAAACTCATTCTTTTGGCCAAATCATAAGCAGCAAGCAAGGAGTAAAGACAGGCCCAAACGGAAAGTACAAAGTCCACTGAAAGAAATAAACCTTTATTCTTGATCCTTAATAATACTATTAGAGAAGCTAGAATTCCACAAGTGATGTAAGTTGGAGTAACTAAAAAGGAAAAATATCCTTTAATACTTCACATTATTTAATTAAAATATAGTTTGTTTTCCCTCAGTGTACACAACATCTTTATTATGATTTTTATAATATTAAAGAATCTACAATTCCTCAAAGGAATAAACGATTTTAAAAGACTGGATAACTGAAAAGGGATACTTTTGATATCGTTATACTAATCCCATAAAATCCCATTTATTTCCCTCAGTGTACGAACCCACCAACTGCACTGGCATTTTGATTTTTTCCGCGCTCTTCGCTCTTTTTTGCATTTTGTTTAGCGCTGCGATTTGAATGCAGAAATAAAATTTTACGATCAAACAAACTATTCGTGCAGAACATTGGGAAATTGTGTTTACGTTCATTGGAACGGTGCCTGGGCAATGGATATGGATACCCCTGCTTTCCAAAGGGGGGAAATTCTGGGAGAGGGGGGGGGGGGGCCGGCACTACGGAGGGGTATATGGTTTATATAGGTTATATGGTACCCGGTATTGGAGTGTCTCTCCTGGCCGGGTGAATGCGAAATGCGAATGCATTTCAATAATTTGCCGTCGAGGGGCCGTCGCTTAGAAAATTATTATAAATTTCGTTGCTGTTATTGTTGTTGTTCTCCCCCCCCCCTCCCCCCTTGAAACCACCCCCCTACACCCCTGCGAGTTTTGTTGTTGCTGCATTGCCATTATCGTTGCCTTGCTGCTGGCTTTGTTTTTGTTCTGCTTCAATAATAATTTTGACCCACTTTTGCGCTCGACTTGACTTTTTATTGTACTGAAATTAAGTATTATTTTTTTCGTTTTTCTTCATTTTGCCAGCGGTTCTGCTCGCTTCTCGGTTCTCGGCGTATTTTTGAGGGCAAGACAAACAGTCGCTCATAATAATATTTGTACACAGTCTCTCTAGCCAGCAGCCACAGTGAAAAACAAAGCTAAATAAAAGTGGTTAGCAAAAAAAATGGCAAATATTCTTGAAGTCTTGGCTAATTGCCGCTGCTAGCCAACTTGGATTTGAATTCGGTTTTTCCCCCTTTTAAGCCGACCCTAGACATTTTGTTGAGCGCTTTTCCTAAGTTGTTATTGCGAATTCCTTGACGTCATTGTTTATGCAGCCTTCGTCACTGGAATTTTCTGCCAAAGGGTAGCTAAAATGCTTCTCAGCCATTTTACATTGGAAATCGGCTATCAAATCGATACCATGACTAATGCATTAGTTGAAGCCCCAAGTCAATTTGGTTAATTGACTGTAAGACATATATTTCTTATAGAGTTTTTCCCTGTCTTGAAAACTTGTTGAATAATTATTTACAACTTGTTATCGTTGTTCTGAATTTGTTGTGTATTTTTTGTTGATTGCGTTCTTTATTAATTTTTTTTTTGTTTTTGTTTTTGTGCAACGGTAAACTTGTTTTTAAATTATTTTTAATGTTATTGTGGTTTTTTTTTGCGCTGTTCTTTTGCTTTTCTTTGCTCGCTGCCAGTTTCCCATATTGTTTGTTTTTGCAATAAACAACAGAGGCAGCTGAATGCAACTGCAAGGGGGGTGGGGTGCCAAGAGGGGGGCACTTTGCTCCCCCTTCGGCGGTTGCTGTTGTTAATCATTGCAATTACAACAGCAGCGGTGGAAACAACAACAACATAGTTAACTATAGCTGAGTAACCTGGCCAATTGACGCTTACACGCTTTCATTAGACGAACGACCCCAGCGGGTTTCGGTGGGGTGTTTTCCTATATGGTGTATACAGCCGTATAGATGGGGTCTGTCGTCCACTCGAGCGTTAAAAATTAGCACTGACGCAACGCATTCGCCGCGTAAATTGACATTTACGCGATAATTACGCGCTTATTATATTTATTACCACTTTTTTTCCGCATTTAATTCGCTTCCATTTTTCCCCCCCACGGTTCTAGTTTTTTATGATTTTCTTTTTTTTACTGCCATATCATTATGCCTTCTTTGTCTGTCAACTGCAATTGCAGTTGTTACAGAATGTCTGGTAATGAAAGGTTGCGAATGGTCTATCTACTTGGGAATCAAAGATGATTTGCAGTGGGATTTTCCCTACTAAAAGGTAAATATTATTTAACCCACGACGCTTGTTTACCGGGTGAATTAACGCATCATGGAAAATGGTCAGAGAAATAAAGAATTGTTTACTCAAACTATCAGATCGGTTGCTAAACTATGTAAATTAATAACAATAAAAAAGAAACGCATTAAAAAAAGAATCGCGCGCACACGTAAGCGAGAAAATCACATTTTAGATTAGCAAAGTTAGGGAGGGGTTTTTTATAGAGAGTGTTGGGGGGGGGTTTGATATTACGTCGCATTACGGGAGAAGCGCGTGTCACGCGGTGGGCGGCCGGAGGGTGGCGTGGCAGGGGAGCGGTTCCGTGCAAGGTGAGCGAGTTGTTATCATTACACGTGTGTGCGAGTGCCGTCTCGCTTGCTCTCGCTCTCCAGATGGCATATCAAAACATAAAGAATATGGCGACGATAGACACTCACACACAGATACTCGAAATCGCGAGAGCTTTGTGCTTACAGCTTATTTGCGTATCTGTGTGGGAGCGAGAAAAAATACTTCCGCATTCGCAGGCGGGCTTCGAAACAATAACAGAATAAAATGAAAAGAAATACAAATAAAACCCGAGGGGCAATGATAAACTAACTGAAATTGCGGCAAGCCACCGGCAATATTCGTTTTCGTTTTCGGTTTCGGTTTCACAACTACAGGGTGTCCCCCTAAGTGCCACATGCTACTTGCCACATGCCACATCTCGCGCTCTACGACATTGTAATTAATTAAATTAAACTGGCCCAGCAACTTGCGCTGAACTCAATTGAATTTTATTTGAATTTTATTACAGCCAGCGGTCACAATGAACTTTTGTTTCCTTGGCCAGCGACAGCAGCAACAGGAGCCACAGCTACAGCAGCAACATCCCAAGAAGCAACAGCAGCAACAGTTGCAACACTAGCTGCAACAATTGCTGCAGCAGCAACATTGCCGCCTGGCTTTGGTTTTAGTTTTTCCAGCTGTTTTTAGTTTCGACTTTGGATGGGTCGGCTGGCATTTGCGACGCAATTACAAGTGCCCCTCTGTGCCGGCAAACCCCCTCCCCATTCGAACACCACCCCCCAAACCCCACACCCCTGGCTGGACATGACGAGCCATATTTTGCCGCCTGCCTGCGCTTTTTGTTTTCAGCTCCCAGTTCCCTCTTTTCCATTTTTCTTTTTTTTTTTTTTCTGCTTGCTTTATTTTGATTATTATTGTTATTATTTTTATTATCAATTGAGAACGTGGCCGGCATTCAGCGTTGCCGCGATGTTGCTGCCTTTTTGCACACTTGACTAATAGTTTCGACTGCGGCGCGCGAGGCTTATCAATTGAAATTGAAATGGAATACGCAACCATCAGTGGCGAGTGACAATCGCCTCAATTGCAAGTCGGAAATTTAATGCCCTACACTTGCCGAGATATTAATGGGGCCAAGTGACCAGCTGAAATATCTAGTTCACTCATGGATACTCGTGTGTTCTGTGTCAACCTGATTTGGCATACACTTTGATTGAAATCATTTAAGCAAAAGTATCTTATTTTGGCCTAAATTCCTGCTGCATGGTAACACTAAGCCGCATGTCCCTATTATCACCATATTCCCCGTAGCATGGTCACACTGATGTATTAAACTGTCTGAAGTACACTCTGTGCTGTGCCAAATAAAGCCCCCATTTTGATTAGAGCATTCACTTAGACTATGACACCCCGCCCGACTGTTTGCCTTCGTAATCAAATGTTAGTATTTCGTATTTTGTATTTTTTGTCGTCGCCGCCGTCTTTAAGTTCGACGTAGTCGTCGCGACGTCTGAGCTGGTAGTAATTGAAAATTTGAATTATTTTGCAATCAGCTGTCGTCCCGCCGGAATGGGGCACTGTGAATGCCCAGCTGAAGGGGGTCGCAAGTCGGCAGTGGGTGGGGCGGGGTTGGTGAGAACTCTTTATGTAAGTGCAGTTAAAGCGGCGTCTATGCTAAATAGCCTGGGCGTGGCCGGCTGAGGGCGCAGCTGGCCGACAAGACGGAGACACAATTTTATTATAGATATTATACATGGATCGGGCGATGTCCGTGACTTGGTGGCCGGTTCCGCTAATTTGTCGCCACTTATAAATTATTGATATGGCCCAGTCTCCACAGACGCCAATCGTTGCATATTTATGCAAAAGCCAAGCCAAAGTGGAAAAAACAAAACGAACGAATAAAATGCGAATGAAAACCGGGTACGACCGGCGAAAAATAGTGGGGGACAAACGGTTTCTTACCGTAGGAAAATATACTAAAGGTAAACAACAAGTTAAGTTAGGTAACTCGACAGTTTTTGAAAAGTTAGACTGGTTTAGGACCAGGACATGGCCTTAAATCTGTGTAGCCCAAGGAATATCTGCTGTATTTTTGGTATATCTATGTATCTTTTCAATTCAAGTTCATATGTGGTACTCACTTCTGCATCGTCGGCACCTCAATACTGTTTTGGATGGTCCTGCGGCGTTCGCCACTCATGTCGGCGAGCCTGGCGAAGTCGGTGTCGCGATCCTGGTCTGCCAGACGGGCGGAGCGTCGCGATTCCAGCAGACGCACTTCCTCCAGGCGCTTCTTCAGCTCAATGGGTTCCTGCGGAGAGATAGATTGAAGAGTCGGGTTAGTCTGGGCATTGCCTTCTTATCGCCGCAGTGCACTGAGGCTCGTCGTGAGTCACCACGCTTAAACAATTAAAGCGTACAACTTTATTGAGCATCCCATTAAAACTTAATGACCCAGTGTGGGCACTTTAGAGCGATTCCTAATTGAGAAAATGGCGACATGGAACACATATTCCTGGGGGTATCTGCATCTAACATTGTTGCATTGCATCCGTCACGCAAGGCAAGTGTTTCTAAATAATAGTATCTATTCGGCGGCAGGTTCCCCGGAAATCTGATTTGATTAAAGGCAAAAAAAAATGGTTCTGTAACTGTTTCCGAGAAGTGAAAACCAATTAAGTTATAGTTCACAGGGCACAGAAAAAAATGGGTAGAATTATAATGGATGATTCAAGGTTAATTACAGACCACCGTAAGCCCTCCTTATATATCTACATTCACCAGGTGAGCATGCAAAAAATCGAATAATAAAATGAAAAAAAACTTCCGAGGCGCGTGGGCGCTAATTGAGAAACCAAGTAAACTGCAATATCTATGGGATTTTAAGGGGCAACCTTGAATGAGGTCACTTGGTAACAATTGCGATATAGCCATATCCTTATGCAATCACCTTTTCGCGTATTTTCAAGATCTCGCCGCTCAGCAATTGATTGTGACACTTATTATGCCAAACATCTGCATTCAGTTATTTGTATATTGTATATTTATTTATAAACTTTTCTCTATTGCACTGCACCAGAACACGAACCGCAGCGAAATTAAATGAGACGAAAGGTGAGTATATTATTTTTTAGGGATTTATTTTTGTTGTTTTTTTTGTGTTTTGTATCTTTTGTTACGTATTATTCCGTCCAATCAACTGGGTTTAATTCCGATATTATTCCGTTGTCACTCGTAACAATTTGTTTTTCGCGTCTGGCAATTTGTTGAATGTGCGTTAATTGGGCACAAAAAGCCGGCCGGCAGCGTTGGCGGCTTTATAACGGTATTCGGGTGAAAATATGTCAGCGGTTTGGATTGGATTGGGTTCGCTATGCGTATCTGACGGATACGCCGCACGCACACGCACTCTCACACTAACACTCTCTCGCACGGCACGGCGCGTGTTTATTTTTAATTATTCAAATTTTCGCTTGATCTTCTTTGCTTTCTTTGCCTTCTGAATTTGGGCCACTAGGCCTCGTTCCTAATTTGTTTTTATAAGCTTTAAGAACTCCACTCGGCTCACTCGCTGTCTTCTCACTTCACTTGCACTTTTCGGCGTTTTTTGCCAGGGCTTAGCTTTGCTTTTCCTCTCGGCTTGCCTTTGCCTTGCCTTTCCTACTTTTGCGATTTTCGGTCTTGCGAATTTGTATCTTGCGAATTTGTATCTTTGTATCTGCGGTCTGCTGGTGCGAAAGGTTCGCGCGCGCTTTCAAGAATGATTCTGTGCGCTGAAATCGCCGCACTCGTTCGCCGGGCTTCGTGCTTCGTTTTTCGCTCGGCTCTTGCACTCGGCTCGGCTTCGCTCTTTCTCGCGACTGCGCTCTCGCTCTCTTTTCGCGCTCTCGCGGCCATTTGGCATTGGCCATTTTCCGGTTCCTCGCTGCACGACGTTTGTTTTTGTTTCTCTGCTTTGTGCTGGCTTTTCGCATGCTTCGCCGTTTTGTTTATGTATCTTAATCTCTGCCGCACTGCGCCGCCGCGCTCTCTTTCACTCGAAAGCAGAGGGGGAAAAGCACTCACGGTCTCTCTCTGTCTCCGCTCCCCCGCAAAAGAGCGGATTTACGTAACGTAACTCAAAGATACAAGTGATATCGCCCCGTATCTTTGAGCTTTTCCGCAGGTATCGCAGAAAAACAGGCTTTATAAAAAGTATTTTCTTTCTGTAGCCGATCTCGCTTTGATTTAAGAGCTATTAACTTAGAGTTAAGAGAAATATCTTTTGCTTTATGACGTCGGGATGACGAAAGCGTTTATTTTAACCCTCTACTTCGCCGGGTTTTTTTTTACTGTTTACTGTTTTCTCTGTTTGCTGGCTTGCGCTTTTTGAGCCCAGCTCATGCTGGGATTTTTACACTTCGCCGGGGATTTTCGTTGGGTTTAGGACTTAATACCATCATCTTTATGCGGTGTTTATGGCGGACATACTAAAACTTGATGAAGCACTTGCACATGTAGTTCAATGGGGCGGGGGAGGGGCTAACGTAGAGTCGAGCTTGTCTAGCTTGAAACGCTATCCGCTGCATAAAATATTTACTGGGGGGCAACAACTCTGCACATTTAAAAACATTTAGTTTTTAGTTTTTTTTTCTAAAACCTGTTAACCCGTAAACACACTTTTGGAGTTGCAAACATCAAATAAAAAATGTTGTTTTTATAGTTTACCTATAACATGTACATAAATAACTTTATGAATAAAAAAATGTTTAGGACGTTGCATGTCTTTGCTAAAAATTCTTTAAAGAATAACACAAAAACTAATTATTATTTTTTTGTGAAATAACTGTAAAATTTAACTTATAATCTTCTCCAAAATTGTTTTGAAAGCGTAAATAATGAAAGCATGTTCCATAGAAACTAAGTTCCAATCTAGAGTTATGAAAGTTTTATTGTAGAGAAGCTAAGATGATACTAAGGAAAAGTTTTCCCTGTGGGTTGAGCCAGATTCTCCGTTATTGGGTAAGGTCTTGCCTTATCAAAGGAAAGCTATGGCAAAAATTCCACAGAACAATATGTTTGCTCAGCGGTCTGGCAGACGGAACCCTATCGACAACAACAATGTGCGGTTCCCACAACCAGTTCTGGGTTATCGGGTCTTCTGCCATGCTCCATGCCCAATGCTCAAGTGAAAGTGGAAACTTGTTTGTCATTCGCTTCAAGACGGGGATTAAGTAGCGAGACCCCAATTTTAATTTTAAGCGAAACCAAAATATTTGGTCAGAGAGTGAAAAGCGGTTCTGGTCGCCCGATTATGCTGACCAACAGCGCTGATAGCCGATGGATGATAGCCGGCTATCTGGGACACCCTCTGGCCTTGCTACCTCGCCGCAAAAACAGAAACAAAAACAACGAAAGTGGGCAAAACCGCGCCTGGGAATACCGCTCGGGGTACGTTAACGATTACGATTCCGCAGACAGAGTCATACAAATGTATGTGCACTGATAAGGGGTCGAGATAAGGATGACCAGACCGCAGGGGCGGGACACAAAAGAGGTGGTGCTCGGTAAACAACAGCGATCGGACGATGCAGTACGTGTATCTGTCAGATACTTAAAATATACTTTTATTGCCTGCGCGCATGCGCTGAAAATTTGTCACTTCCCATCCGACCAGCCTCTCATTATGTTGTTTATCAGGCAAACATGTCCAACTTCCCCCGCCCATCCCATCTCCCTTCTGATCACTGGTGATCACTTTGAAATGCGTGAACGCGTGCCGGAAACCTGAGACGCATGCGAATTCGTCAGATAGTCGTAAATATTCTCCGTTTGCCTTCGGTGGCGAAATGAGTTGAAATGAGCTCAACTTTTGGCAAAGCGATTCGGATTTCGTATTGGTGTCTTGTCTGGTAGTCAAAAATGTGTCGGAAGTGGGGCTAATTATGGGGTATCGATTGCGGGAAAGACAAATATTTGCTTGGTAATGGAGTTTCACAAATATTTGCATAAAAAGAAATTGGTTAGGTTGCCTAATTGTGTCAGAACAGAGTTAGATAAAAATAGATTTTGAGGGCTATTAAAACTGATTCGCTTTTTCCGAAACCATTAAAGATATAGCCAGTACTAATTTCCGCATTTCTAAACCCATTCAGAGCAAGGACAATGATATTGAAAGATTAAATCGAATACTCGCTTGTTTCGACTTAATTTATGACTTCCAATAGAGGCACCCCTGCTGGAAAAGCATCTCCAGTCCATAACGTTGATCACTCATTGCCCCGATGATCGTGTGCACCCCCTGGCTGCTTTAATGTCCAAGTGCACCCCCCGGGGGCAGTGAGCACCGCAGCCCACCCCTCTGCCAGCTGGCTACCGCCATTGACAGCCAGTTAAACCCAATTAAAGGCTATCTATATCTGTATCTGTAGCTGTTGCTGTGGCTGTATCTGCGAGTATTCTGCGACTGGCCAGCAAATTGCCGTATCCATGACAGGCGCACTCCACTCCGGAGACCGAAGTTTGTTTTCCGCTTGCCTCATTTGTTTGACTAGCCCATGTTGGCCCAGAAGGTTGCTGCAGCTAATTGCCCATTACCTTGGGCCGAGGCAGTTTTTATTTGAGCTAACTGCAGCAAGTCAAAGACTTTCAAATGCCAGTCGACCGTTATTGTTGTTGTCTGTTGCCAGCTGCCGCCAATGACGACGTCGTCTTGTGCAATTATCCCTCCTGCACTGCAAAGTATTTCGATAACTTGGCTAATGAGGAGTCAATTAAACTGGTATTTTTTGTTAAAAGAAATATATATTATGTGACCTTTACAACTCTCAGAAAAACATTACTTTAAATGAAAACAATGTGACAATCCTTCGAGTTTCGAGAAACCTATAGCATATCTATACAGATTTCATTCTATACATAAAAATGTCAAAAAAATTGATCTGTGTATGTGACATACCTTTATAAAATAAATCCTGTGGGTTAGGCGAAAGATATGCAAGTGTCATAAGACCATGGTCATAGCTTAATGTTCGCATTGATATGGTATACCAATACGTGATATTTTTTAATGCAAGATTTGTTTTTGAATTACTAATAATTTTAAAAATATTTAAAAAATAGTCATATTTGTATGATCCAGAGGGTACCCAATGCTTTGTTATATGATAAAACCATATTAGATTTTTATTTTCTTCTAGGCAATATTATACAGAAAGTGATCAGCATTTTATTTCCAGTGTGATCCCGGCTGCTGCAATTTTCGCAAGAATATGCGAGAGTTGCCCACGTGCCAAAATGGTTTGAGCAGCGCAATTTGGGTTAATTGTCTGCGGATTAGGCAGCGTCCATTGTTGCATTGGGGCGCAAAAAGCCGCTTAACGCCTGGCATTTCTGACACCGACACTCGCCTGGGAAATGTGGGGAAATAAGGAGTGCAGCACTCGTGTATATATTTGGCATATGGCATATAGCCATCGATCGACCATCGAACGGCTGGCTGAGTCAGCTGTGGAGCGCTGAACGATAATAAATTCTGCCATTGTCATTTGACGCGTTTCGAAAACGGAACATTCGCCTTCCGTCTGGCGTTGTTTTTATTACATTGTGTGTTTACCTTTGGAAAGGCAATATATAGGAATTTACGTAACCCACCATGTGTCCCCCGATCATGCAACTTCTGCCATTGCAATTGCGCTTCAACTTGAAATGGGCAAATGGAAATGGAAATCACAGTGGAATGGTATGGAAAACTGAAAAATTGAATGACAAATTGTGTCTTTGGATCGCACATCGCATTTGAGCATGTGAGTGACTCAATATCGATGGCTTATTTATGTATATATTTGCTTTGCCGGAAGCTTGTTTTTGTTCACAAGGGCGTGGTTGAAACGCCCCAAAACTCCCCATACCCCTCAACCTCTTCAACCTCATTGACTCATTCAGCAAGTCAGGGCAAATGGAATTGAATATTGTTCGCATTTTTGTGTGTTCGCTGTGTCTAAATTGAAAGCCACTTAACCCATTTCGAGCATAATGCGAAACAGTTTGAGCTGTCTAATGGCGAATGGCTGGGGAGACTCGGTTATGCTTTATTAGATCACAGATGCGACTGAAGTTGGAAAAAGGAGGAAAAAAGAGAAAAAATCGCAGACGCAGCCAGAAAAGTCATTAAAAACTTTTATTTTTATTGGCAGCCGCCTCATTTTGTGGGTCATTATATAAGAGCGATCGTCAAATTTTAACCCAAACAAAAATACCTGCGAAGATTTTCAATTTGCTTCGCTTTTGCAATAAGTGTTGGCCTGGTCAGGTTTAAAATATGATGCAAGTTGCAGGTAAGCCACCAAAAATACTCAAAAAAATATCTTGAACATGATGTAGAGGTATTCAAATGAAATATGTATGTATAACACTTAACATAGATTTAAAAGGCTAATCTAGGGAAAACATATAGAAACTTAAACTTCAATCTTGCTATTCAAAAACCAACATTTATATATTTCTTAATGTTTTTAAATAAACGACTTAAAATGGCTAATAAAAAATGATTTTATAATCATACCTTAGAAAATGTTCTATATTATAGTATATGTTTTTTTATAAAGATTTAAAATTCAAAACAATTTTTGTTACAATATTTTTTTAACGGTTTCTAGGTTAGGATCACTTTTAAATATTTATTATAAAAATAAAAGCACTTTACCAGTTAGGTAAATTGTATCTTTAATTTTGTAACCTTTTTTTGTTTGTTTTAACACAAATATATAAAAAATATATATACAATTCAAAGATTTTTATTATAATATCAATAGCTATGGAACACATTACAAGACCTCCCAATTTTTCCCCGTGCATGGAGCGTTGATCACCTATCGTAAATCTGAGATCTCCGTTCGGTGGGTGGTGGTAGTAATATAGTACCGCCCGCTGATTGGGGCTCAGTTCAAGTTGAGCACCGTGAGCGTTATGCAAACGGGGGGCGCGGAAATTGACACATGACCAAGATCTGTACGTGCGCAGAAATAAAAGCTCAATTAAGCGATTGCTGCACAATTCGTTTTCCCCGCCAGCAGACGACTTTCCCGACAGCGAAATGAAAATGTTGCCAGCGGAAAAGAGCACTTGAAACTTCACTCTTTTTTGAAGTTTCTAAGTAGCACGTACGTAACATGGCTAACGGTTAATTTCGCTGGCAATTTAAGTTTAGGTTGGTTTTTCTCGTTTTTTTTTTGTTTGTTAGCTGGCGAGACAGCTGAAAATTCAAAACATAAACATAACTGTAATTGCGGCGTAATTGCAGCGAATAGAAGCGGAAAACGAAAGTGCAGCGAATAGAGAAACCGGCGGGGAAATCCGAGGAATCGTACATAATTGTGACCCAAAACAATTTTAAATGCTTCACTCAATTCAATTTCAATCAAAGCGAATCGAATTTGTAGCATTTTACAATTTTAGAAAGCCCCCTGTTTTTTCTTTTTTTTTTCGTTAAAGGGGTGGCTGCAACAATGAAATTGAATTTGATTTCTTGATCGTCGAGCTCTCCACGAAATCTGACCAAAGAGTCAGTCTTTTGGGCCACAAGAAAATGAAACAGAAAAAAAAACACACAAGAAACTGGCAAGTGAAAGTAAAAAACCGAAAAAGTGAAACAAAAACCAAGGCAACAACGTCTCGGCTTTCATGGGTATTATGAAACGCAAGTCGGTGGAGCATTTGGAGTTGCAAATAGAAGAAGGGGGTTTTTGGGGGGGTGGAGCGGCCAGGTGAGCAGACAAGCTGGCAAGTCATCCAAGTGAGTTGCGCAGGTGCGAGAAACTTTCGGCGAGAAACGCCAGCGGCATTGACTCGATCGACTCCACCATCAGCGCCACCATCAAAATCGCATTGAAATTCAAATTTAAAATCAAAATCAAATTCAAATCCCCACTCGATGGTGTTGTTCGCACATTTTCGACCTGGAGAGCGTGTCTTGAGGCCCATAGACTGCGAATGCGTTCGCATTAACGGTTAATTGCCAAAGTGGTAGTCGCCTGATGGAGCACTCGACTGCAACTCGAGGCCAGGCGATTGACTTGTCAAGACCCCAAATAGATTATCTATTCCAAGACAGGCGAAACAGTGGGTTCTCCAAGTATGTGGTTGTAAAACAGATGATGACGGTAGATCATATGGAAAATATCTCAACTTAACAAATATGGAAATGAGGTATACTTAAGTGTAATAGTAACAGAGTGGTATAGTCTATTATTAAAGAAATGGTAAATGTATATATTTTTAAATAATAATATTGTGTAATGATTTGTTATATAAATGGTATAACCACCAAAACAAAAGAAATACACACATCCAGTGCTACTGTAACACAAAAATATAGGTGGAAACCATGTGAATCCCAAGAATTCGCGTTATATTAAGTAAAATTTTGTCAAATATCTTGATAACAGAAATTGTTATAATATTTACTCCTGATTCTTATGTATATTGGTATAAAATAAGAAAATCTTTTTTAAACGTTTTCATATTTTAGAAAGTACCGCATACTATATAATCATTAATGAGAAAACCCATATGGGATATAGTTCCAAATGTCAATGGGATTTAACCCTGATTTGGCCATCTCCAATACATCTCTAATAACAAAAACAGGAAAATCTTTTTTAAACGTTTTCATATTTTAGAAAGTACTGCATACCATATAATCATTAGTAAGAAAACCCCCTGGGATATAGTTCCAAATGTCAATGGGCTATACCCCTGATTTGGCCATCTCTAATACCCGCAAATCGCCGCCGTCCAAAGGCCTCAAAGAAAACCCCATTTGAAGTGGCTCAGATTGATGTTCGTCAGTGGCTGGGCGGTTGGAAATCGAATGTGGTAGCTGCGAATGCTGGGGGCATGCCACACAATGTGCCGGCTTTGCTACTGTGTTGTTGTTAAAACCACCCAAGCCCCCTCCCCCTCTTCACAATTACCGTTATGTCTGGGCTGCGACTGTCTGTGTGTCTTTGCTTGCCGGCTACCTGCTGATTTCAAAACATTAACTTAATTTTTTCCCATTTTTCCACCACCATCGCTGGCACTGTGGAATTAATTATGCGTTTGCGCTCAATTTGTAGCCCAGGTAATTTGCCGTCGGGGGCGGAGGCGGTGTTGGGCTAGTGGGCGTGGCCAGACGAAGTTGTAGCAGGTGAAAGATTTGCGGGTGGCTCCCCATTCGCTTTGGTTTTTGGCCACGGCTTCATGGAGTTTCACAACGACTTGAAATGCGCGCCTGGGGCTCTTTGGAAATATCTCAACTTTTAGGCTGGCTAACAGCAAAAAATAAAAGATTTTAATTAACCGATTGGCTATCCAAACTCAAATCGATGGGTAGAACAAGCGTTACCAGCTGGTTGCACTCAAATGTGTTTGACTAATGGCAGTATGTATTTGGATAATCGATTTCCCAGTGGGGCTTTAGAGAAAGTAGTATAGTGGGAAAACGCCAGGTAAGGGCTGGGAAATTTACTTTAACTGAAACTCATACGCCTCGTTGTCATTCGCAGCCACGGGGCGTATGAGTAACCCCATGGCTTGCAGCAATTTGCTCCCCTTTTTTCGAAATCAATCTTCCACTAGTCACTAGCCAGTTCTAGATTTTTCAATTTTCCGCTGCTTTATGGCCTTTACTGCTGTATTGCTCTGCTCACTTTCCACCAACCATTCGATGGCTTGTTCGTTTGCATCTGTTAATGCCAAGGTGGCAAAGTATCTATTAGATGCCGTTAACCATAACTGCAGTCTTTTTATTCGCTGCCAACACGCAGCCGAGTTGGCTTTTCAAAAAGGCACAATTACGCGGCAGGAAAAGGCGAATTAGAAGCGGTGACGATGCTTTTGGGATCCAGTTGCATTGTCCTGCGGCAAGCGAATGTAATAATATACCCCTTTTATGGTTTTTAGACATATGCAGAGCACGCCATAGCTTGGCTTTGTTTGTGGGTTTTGCTTCTACTCGAATATAGAGCCATTAAACTTCATGATTTCCAAATTGGCCATTTGATAAGGCCCAAATGCACAGGGACATGACAAATTCAGAACCCGCGTAGACCTGTCATTATCGTGTATGCCCAGATACAGATAGTTGGTGGCAACGGCGGAGTAATGAGACCCAATGTGGGCCAACTCATGGGGCTGTGCAATTATGTTTGAGAAGCAGAAGGAGAACGAGAACTGTGCCAAGGCGGTCCGAAGTCTTGGCCAACTCATATGGATAGATGGATGGATGGAAAAGCCAGCCTTATAATTACGTGGCTTCACTTTTGACATTTCGCCTGCATCTGCATCTGCATCTGTATCCGCTATCTCCGCTGGGCAATTGCATCTGTGGCCAGAACAATGGGAACAACAATGGGGCTCGGCACTGAATTAGCATTAGCATTAACCCGGAAACTTACGCAGCTGCGCGGGATCTGAAAACTGACTCATGTTGCAAATACCATAGAGCATATAGCAAACAGCATATAGCATATAGCACATGGCCATGTTGCACGTTGCACTTTTCGCAGGTGTGGCCTGTCCCAGTTGGCTGCCGGCGGAGTTGCAAATTAACTTGTTTGCCATGCGATTAGATGCCGCAAATTTATGGTTTATATGATTTTGGTCAACCAAGCGGCAAGTGGGTCAGGCACATTGTACGTACATACATATGCTGAGAAGATTTTCCCGGCATTCTTCTTCTATATGTGCGTCTCGTCTCTCGTCTCCGTGACCCACTTGCCAAACGGAAAGTGAAAACATGGCTATAGCTTTGGCCTTAATTGATATTTGGGCCATTCATTCGCGCTGCCTGCTGCTGGTGGAAAAAACTTATAAAATTCGCAAAACTACCAAAGCCACAAGGCACAAAGTTCGCCTTTTTCGATTGGGAATGGGAATTTTGGCATGCCAAACGAGTTGGAAAGTGCGAATTTTTGCACGTCTCGGTATTAGCATAAAACGCAAAACCAAATGCAAAAATATAAAATGAGCAGAAGCCAAAAAGTACCAAAAAACCTTAGAGACTAAAGTGGAAGAAACAGAGTTTTATGCGTTAAATGTGCCACAGATATAAAAGCCAGCTATTTATACATTTAAACAGCTTCATTAAAGTTGCAGACGGTGATCGTTTAAATTGCATAATATTTGGTTGCCCGCAAAAATAAATAAATCATTTTTAAACTGTGAGAAGAAGTTGTCAAGAATGGTATAATTGGAAAATAAAAGTTTAAAAACGGAAAAATTATTTCTAAATCAAATCATTTCCTAAATTCTTTTTAATTAATAAGATATTCTAAGTTCAATTTACTCAATTTCAGGTGTAACTAAATCCTATAAATTGCTTAGAATCATAAACACTGATACGTCTAAAGCTAATTTCTGGAATTCCTGATATTATAGTTTTAAGACCCCGACTTATTCAAGAGTTTCATGCTTGCATAACTTGATTAAAGATATGTTTGGGCCAGGAAATCGTAATCAAGTTTTTGCATCAGTAAATAAACAAAGGCAGAGCCCGCGGATAAGCAGATACTCCCAACCCCTCCCTATAAACTTGGGTATATCTCAATTGAAGCTCGGACTTCACACTAGTCTAACACTTTGCAGTGGCTATATGTGTGGCTAAGTAGCCAAGTGGCGGCGATAGCAAACAAAGTGAAACAAAATAAAGTAAAACCAAAGTATCTCATGGATGCGGCGTATCTGCGCCTGTGCAGCCAGCAAACAGCTGCTGATGAGCTACGCCAACAATGATTGGCATTTGTTGTTATCTCTTTTTTTTTGCCTTGTCGAAGTATTTGCACTCTTTGAAAATTGCCAAGATGCGAAGGAGGCAGCCGCGTCGGGCGTCTTTGAAAACTTTTGAAATTGTTGCCCATTTGCCATGATATGCCGGGTGGCATGCGGCATGGGGCACAGAGCACTGGCACTTGTTGGAAATAACTTAAAGCCGGCTGGTGGAAACTAAAGTTTAATTAAGGAGTCCACCCGATCCCCACTACCAACAAAAGAAACGAACAGAAAAGAAAAGCCAATCAAATGGCAAAACCCACATAAAACAATAAGGAAGTACCACTCGGATTTCATTCACTTACCCACCAGCCATCCAGAGCTATATAGTTAACCAAACTTACTAAGTATCTATTGGCTTTTTACCCAATCATAGAGCACTTTGCACAATACGCACCTGCAACGAAAGAGGGCAGAAGGAAAAAAAGTGGGTTAAAACGCTGTTTAACTGTTCAATAAAGCGTGGCAACAAAATGCTGCATTTAAATTGCCACAGCAGGAATCCCGGCGATTGTAAATTCGAGCCAGACTTTTTCCCAACAGCTGTTGCCGGCTGTTTTGCTTTTATTTGTTGTTTTTCTTGCTGCTGATGTTGCCGGTAAACACCTGTAAGCCACAAATCGCAAGTCGCGGCCCGCAAACTACTGGCAACAATTGCCGCCATAAAGCAGTTGGATTGTTTAAGTTGTTGCATAAAAGCCGAGTTGCTCCCACTTTTTTTTTAGCCAAGAAGTGGGAGAAGAAATCGCCGGCTTTTGTTGCCGTGCGAAAAAAGTGAAAGTAATGCAACAGAGTTGCACACCAACAACAATGGCCAAAACGGTAGCCAATAAGCCATAAACAACTGGCAGAAAAAAAAAACAGAGAAGTTGGAGAAAACATAAGTTTCCACAGGTAAATGAATCTAAAAAAAAAACCACAACAACTTTTCTTTCGAGAATCTGTTTGCAAATGCTCAGATAAAGATACAAAAACATAAAGTTTAGTTGTCAAAACTAACGAGCAATCAGAAATCGAGAAAATGCGAAGGCTGCGTTTGCATTTCGAATGCGGAAATATTTGCCTTTCGATGGAGGGTACGAGTAAATATAGGCAAACATGGCCAAGTATCTGTATCTCAGGGATGTGTGTGTGGGCTTTGTGGTCAAAACAGAGGTGGATTTGCGGCTGTTTATTTGCTCAAACTGTTAGCGCTTGTTCGAACATGTCTCGGCCGGCCTTCCGCTATTTATCTAGCAGATACGCCTTGACAATTGAGCAAAATGCAGATATAAATAACTGGCAAGTGGAGCGAGACACTGCCAGAGATTTACGACATTGATCGGGACAAAAGAATCGAACCAAAAAGGCAATATTTACCAATATGTTTCAAGTGCAGCGAATTAGAAGGGGCAAAAAAATCAATAAATGATGAAACAATTTGATTTGAATACGTCCATAAGAAGACCAATAAATTTTGTGATATATATTTTTACTTAAGTACTATATTCTAAAAACCAAAAACGGTTTGGCATAGAAAACTAAAATGAAAATATACAATGGGATATATTACATAAATAACATTGTAAACTCCGTTTTTTTAGAAAGAAACACCCATCTGCTTTTTTAGATTTTTCCAAGCAGATGTTTGCTTTCTGGAAGCAAACTAGTTGTGTACCATTGACCTTTGACCCGGGGTAGATTATTTAACCAAACACTTGCCTCACATAGATACACAAAGGTATCTGCGGCCATGTTTAGGTATTTCACCCAGCCGCTCAACACCTTTTCCCCGGAATTCTCAAACATTCTGACCGCAGTCGATGATTACGATCCTCTCCTCTTAGCCGCTGCCTCTGCCACTTTGCCACCTTGCCACTTTGCCACTCGACCACTCGAATTTACTGGGCTTTATCTTTGTCGTCTCCGCGGAGGCATAATATTTTACACAGGTTCAGGTGCTGCGAGGCGGCCTAATTAGAGAGCCCCTCACACAGGCCGAGATAGCCACTTAATTTCGAGACAACTGCGTGTAATTAAAGGCGAATACTTGAGACCGAACCACATCGAGGCTGTTAATTTATTCAAACTCGTTGAAGCCGCCGAAATAAAAATGGGAGAAGATAGCATACCTAAAAATAGTCACGTGTTTGAATGTAGAATGCACCCAAGAGAGTTTCCCTTTTGGCTGGCGGAGTTTTGTGTGCGTTGGTTTTCCCCGGCAGGTTTTTTCCCCCGCTTTTCCCTGCATTTTCCTACGCGTGGAAATGTTAATGGGGTCATTTGCCCGGCGGCACTGGGAAGAAAGGCTGCTCTCGAAGGCCTCAAGTGCATTTATTTAAATTTCACGCTTTGGTCCCGACATCGTGTGTGGAGTCGAGCTGCCTTAGCATACATCTATAATGCCCTTTTGTTTATGGAAATTTGAAATTAAGTGCGTTTTAACTTTTGGGAAAATATGAAATTAATTAGGGGTATTAAGGCGCGCCAGAAGAGGAATTTCTTAGGATACACTGATCAAATTGGAATAGGAAATGTAACTATTTGAATAATTAATATAAAATTTGGGACGGAATATTTAAAAAAAACACAAAAACTTATAAAACTGCAAGAATAAATTCGAATCAAGGTAAAATATGTTAGATACAATCTTAGTCTTATGTAGCATTATCATTTTTTTATTTCAAGAAAAAGTATGTACGTTTTAAATACATAAAGAAACTATAATAAATCCACTTATATTTCCATATGTAAAATAATTTCAAATCCCAATGGATAAAAATCAGATACAAAATATTTAAATTGTCCGTGATGTAAATTGATTTACTTGGGTTTTTTATTATTGAAGTAAAGTATGTGGGCACACATGTTCGAGAAATTTATGTTTGATTTATTTATATCGTTAGAAACATAAAGTTGGGTTCAAATTAAATGTGAAGTGCCCATTAAGAATAACAAAAACACTTTAGTATTGACATTCGTTTTGCAACCTGGCCATTTCATCACTCTGCACCTGCATATCTCTGGCCGGCAGAAAGTTTTGCTCAATTGGCAGTGCGCTGGCCAACAACAACTGTTAGTTAACAAAGTTAACAACTGAAGGGTTATCAGACGAGTCGAGTGTTTCGTAATATTTTTGGCCCGCTCTTATCGAAGAACTGGCGAGTGCAAGCCACCTAGCCAGCAACAAAGGCCAAAAAACAGGCCCAACTTCCGTTGGCAGTTTGGTTATCGGGCCTCACGTGCTTGTTGCATTGAAAATACAGAAAACACAGTTCGCCGTTTGCTTTTTGGCCCGATTAGCCAGCGGGCTATCTTTATCTGCTGCCATTTAGCGGAACGCATTCAGCTGCGTTCCCCTTTCTTGGCCCCCAACTTGCGTGGCTTTGTTTGGCCAACTATATTGTGGCTGTGTGTGATGGCCATATCATCGCACACGTGTCATTCGCAAATCGCGACTTTGGCACGTCCCACATTTAGCGAAGCCCCTCGATCTTGGAGCCTGACATTAATCTCAATTTTTGCATTTTTCGCACAGCTGCGTGCACTTGAAGTGGCAAATCGCTGGCAATCTTTTCCACTTTTTTCACTCTTTGTATTTATATATTTTTTGCGCAGAATCACAGACAATTGTTCGTGTCTTTTGTGCTTTATTTCTAATTAGCTCATTATACGCGACTTAATTGCTCATTGTCGTCGACGTTACTCGCTTCTCTAATCGTCGACTGGCATTCGATTGCAGATGCATCGCCGGCGCATCTAAGTGCGCAGTTAGCAATCGCCCTCGCGGATTTCGATTGCGACAACTCGAACGGATTGCCAATAATCGCCCGTGTTCCCATTTCCGATTTCGATCAAATGGGGGTGGAACTATACAGAATAAACTCAAGTTAAGGAGCATGTAAAATGATAACTAATGGCCATATGACACTTGATTTTATTATTATTAACTACCTGAGTTTATTCAATAAAGTCTTAGTAATATAAATATATCTGTGTTTTGATATAATATAAAAGATCACAAAATATTGCTAAGCTGCAGAACCTTTTCTTGTAATCCAGTGGAAAAACTCCTGTCAATTAAGGTCTTATGACACTAACTTACACTTCGACTAACTGACTAGATATACTGAAAAAAATCACTGCAATCTATTGCATATCATATTGTGTTGTTATTTCCCTAGGCTGCCATGACTTTATCATATAAATCCAGTAAGTTTGTCAAAATGTAATGTAAATCTAGGTTGAATCATACGGCCTAGAAGATATTTTTATAGTTCTAGGATATTATCACCGTGTTCCCATTTCCAATTTCGATCAAATGGGGGTGGAACTATAAAGAATAAACTCAAGTTAAGGAGCTATAAATGTAAAGTTATGTCTAATGGCCATATGACACTGGCTTTTATTACTACTAACTAACTGGGTTTATTCCAAAAATTCTTGGTAATCTATATATATCTGTGTTTTGATATAATATACAAGTTCACAAAATATTGCTAGGCTGAAGAATTTTTTCTTCTAATCTAGTGGAAAAAAACGAGTAAATTATAGTCTTATGACACTAACTTACACTTCGTCTGAATGAATAGATATACTGAAAAAATCATGGCCATCTATTGCATATCACATTGCATGATTAATTCCCTAGGCTGCCATGACTTTATCAAATAAATCCAGTAATTTTGTCAAATTGTAAGTAAGTCTCATAAGTCCATATGCAAATCTAGGTTGAATCATACGGCCTAGAAGATATTTTTATAGTTCTAGGATATTATCACTTAAAAAGTGTATTGTTTATACTTCCTATTTAAATGAAAAAGGCT
This sequence comes from Drosophila suzukii, assembly GCF_043229965.1. NCBI lineage: Eukaryota > Metazoa > Arthropoda > Insecta > Diptera > Drosophilidae > Drosophila > Drosophila suzukii. Next base: position 76,917,794 of record NC_092082.1, read on the forward strand.
ACTTAAAACTAAAAAAACCAGTTGGCTGTTATAAAATGAAATAGAGAACACGAGGCAATCAGAAAATGCATAAAATTATATATTTTTGAAAGTAAATGCCCATGTCGAGTGGCACACATTTCGCGCAGATTTTATTTCCCCATCTCCAACCCGGTCGTTGGGAGGTGAAAATTCCTTGAGTGCTTTTTATGCACACGTTCAACAATGAGGAAATCTTTACGAGCACATCTGCCGCATAAAGTGTCCGACTTTTGGACCGACCGGTGGCAAAGAGTTAAGACCCGGCTGCAATGGAAGTTCCAGTCTCGGTCGCAGTCAACTTGTTGTAGCCGGCAATTAATTACGCCGGTTGACAGTTAACTTGGGCTGCTGTTTCGCTTGCGGTCGCTTTACTATTTGATCTTTGCACTTCGATGTGGGGAGGGGGATAGTGAAAGGGGAACCGGGAAGTATATGGCCTAGCCACGCCCACTTTGTCTTTCTAAAAAATAATAAGGGGGGCAAACCAAGTTGACATTTGTAAGCCCTGCTAATTGGTTTGGAAATCCAAGACAACCGACGACCCCAAATCATATTTATAAGTCATTAGCTCCAGGTCTACACTAATTTACCTCCCCCTATTTACGTTTCTATTATTTATTTTTTGCTTTTTTTGGGAATGAGGTCAACTTGGCAAGAGGAAAACTGTCGAAGCGTTAAGCAACTAACTGCGAGGCAGGTTGAAGCAGTTGGGGCAATAATCAGCCAGCCAACCACAGCAGCAAAACAATAAAAATAACAATAACAGCGGGCCCTCTTGTTTATGCAACTCACGCATCAGAAGGAACGGCGTCGGAAAAGTCAGAAAAGTCGGCAAAGTGTATAGAAATTTTCCACTTTTCCGCTGTCAGTTTGGCGTTTTGTTTTACATCTCACTGGCTGGGAAGGGGGGTGGGGGAGTGGGTTAATGGAAAAACTTTGGATTCAATTAGAGAAGAGTAGCGGGGAGAAGCGGGGGCCAAAGGGCAGGCGACACAGACAGAGATACAACAGCTACTAAAAGATACAAAGATACAGTTGAGGCACTCGACTGTGAAGTTCAAATTACAAATTGGGTAACAATTGGAGAACTCGCAACTAATAAACGATATTTCTGAACTCTTGACTCGCGCTCCATTCCAATACCAATTTCATTTTTTCGTTTTCAATTCCAATTTCAATTCCAATTCAATCAAGCCACCAGGGCCGCAATTATGTAATGCTCGAGACTAGAGTGTGTATATAGCATATCTCTCGAAGAATCGAGTGAGCGGGACAAGGTCTCGCCTTAGCCATCTATTTGGCTGTCAGCATTTGGGTCTTTAAGCCCCAGAAACACAAATGTAAAATGAAAAATGAGCAAAAAATGAAAACTAAAAACTGAAACAACGAAAACTGTTTACAAAACGATACGCTTGGCCTCAGCGACACCCGGAGACCCAAAAAGTCGGGCCAAATGGGCGCCACTCCCAGAACCCCGACTTCCAAATTCAAATCCAGTTTAAGAGCAGACAAAAATGAAAAAAAAAACCCTCTAAAAGCTTAAAAACTGAAAATCGAAAACAGCGCAGGCGCGGCAGTTTTACTTTTTCGTTTACCGTTTTGCCTGCTTGCCACATAAATTTTGCAGCACATTTTATGCAAGCCGCAAAGTAAAATAAAAACCAACAGGAGGAAATTCAGCTTTGCATATTTGCAACGCCTGATTAACTTATAAGGTTTGACATTTAAGTACTCATACATGCTATTAAATTCCATCTAGGCATTATTCTATTTTAATTCACCCCGAACATCTGTTTGCACCCTTGTCGTTGCAAATATATGTGTATTAACTATTAACGCTAAGCAACACTTGCCAACATGGAACACGGAATGGGGAAAATGTGGAAAAAGTGTCCAAACATCGTTTTGCGGGTAGCATGAGCATGCAATTTTCCAATTTGCTTAATTGCCTCACTTTTTGCAAGCAGCCGGCAATTTTATTGTGGCACAACTAATGGGAAATTGGTCTTGAGACGGGGTTTTTCTCCTCTGCGACACAACACAAATCATTTTTGGAATTCTAATTGAGTAATTAGCTGACTTTGTTGCCCTGAACTACTTTCGAATGAGTTTTCCATTTTACATTTTTCCATTTTCCGTATTTCGTGCATAAAATGTATCTCTAAATGTGTCACATATTTTCGGCATTCTGCGTGGGCCACTCTGGCTATTAAATTTACATATTCCAATCGAATATGCATGCTGCATTTGTGTGTGTGTGAGTGTTTGATGTTGCCCCACGAATGCCGACACCCACACATTAACCTTCTCTTGAATCACTTTGAGCCATTTAATTAGCCATGAAGGCCTCCCACCGAACGAGTGAATAAGTGAATGAGTGAATGAATGAATCACTTGGCCAAATAGCGCCTGTTAATAACTTTCAAAGCCGATTCCATGGCGGAATTAATTCTCCTCCCTTTCGCCTGGTCAGAAATGCACTTTGATGCAAAATCCAGTGGCCTAATGGAGGCAACTTAATGAGATCATGACTAAATAATTTCCTTTCAGGCCCAGTTGTCTCAAGGCCTTGACAAATTCGATGACAAATTCGCCCTAAATGATTGCCCGTCGCCGCCGCTCAAAAATGTCTCAAGAAGCCTCAACAAGAGCCGAGTACCGAAATCTCAAGATTGATTCACTCGAGTGCCGAGGGCCACTTGAAAGATGCCCGATTCGGGTTATTCAAAGTGCATGTTAAATTAATTATGCGCTGAAAATAAAAAGCGGCACGAGTAAAACAAAACGAAAATTAACCCAAATGCGGCATTTACTCAAACAAAAAGGAACAAAAGCCGCTCAAGTAGCTGCTCAAGTCATTTTTATTTCTTCGCTTTTGCAGCAGTCGAGGGAAAAAATCTTTTAACACTTTAAGCAGACGACAAGCCGATAAGCAGCTAACAAAAAAAATAAAGGAAACATGTGTATGGGGAAGGCTATTTTAGGGCCGAAATTGGAAATACCCTTCAATATGGATTTAAATATTGGCTGAAAAAGTAATGGTTTCGTTTGACTTGTAAAATTCTTTCTACAAAAATATACCTTCAATGAAAGGATAGGATCCTAGTAACATTAAATTGAGTTTATTTAAACATAAAAAATATTTTATTATATCTATCTGTCTTATAAAAGAAATAAAATATAAACTGGCATTACTAATTGGCGCATGTACTCCCAAACCGATGACCAATAATCCCGGTAATCCCGCTAGGGTATAAAATCAAATCAAGTGAGGAAAAAGAAGAGAATCCAGGAACAATCGGCCCACATGGGGATCGCACATCAATTTATTAAGAGTTGAATGCCATCTGCAGTACGAGTATTTGAGTATCTGAGTATATATGAGTGTATCTGAGTATTTGCCGGACTTATCGCGATCGGAACGGACGTTGTCTTGGCCTGGTCATTTGCCTAAATGAGTTGGCAAATAAATAAAAAGACGGCTTACATGCCTGCAGTCTGCAGCCAAGGCGGATTACAGGTAAAATGGGTGTGGCCAAAGGTGAAAGAGCCAACGGATTAAATTTAATTTTATGACACTCACTTCTTGCTGCCTGCACTTGATGGGATTTTCGCGTTTATTTGTATTTCCCCACCTGAATTTGAATTAGTTGCCGTCATAATAAAACCGTTTAATTTGCCCGCTGTGACATTTTAGTGGCAATTAAGTGGACAGCATGGGCGACTTTGTTGCATGCAACAAATCGAGCCCGAGTTGTTGGCCAATTTTGGTCTGTTGGCCAGCCTGCAAGCCGGCCGGTCTGGGTCTTAGCCGGGCCATAAAGCAAAACCAGCTGTCTCGCAAGCAAAAATAAAACTCGGCTTGCATTTTCCACTTGGCAGCTCCAAATTTGGCCATTCCTCGTTTGTTGTTAGCTGTTTGTTGTTCGCAGTAAGCCGGGCCAGACAATTTGGCATTTTATGCAACAGAAACTGCCTGCTGCAATCGGCTGCAACTCTTTCGATTTTGTTGTCATAAGTCCGCTGATTCCGCTGAGTGTCGGCTCGAGTTGTCCGAGAGTTGTGAGTCGAGTCATAGTCATCAGGACAGACAGATGGACAGATGGACAGACAGACACATCGGGCATTAACGCACTCCAATTTGGTCGGCGACCAGGCCAGAAAGCCGAAAACAGGCGCCTCTGTTTTAGCCGCCGAGTAAAAGGCTAATTGAAGTGGAAACAATGACCTTTCGCTGTGTAAATTAGTCACAAACAATTTGTGTGGCACTCGCTTTGATCGCCTGTGCCCAAATAAGGTTAACTCTGTTTAATATTTATTAAGTGCGAATTAAGTGACTCGAATTAAAAGTGATGGATTTGGGATGCGATGGGGCCGTTCACTCGGCCAAAGAGTTCGTGAGTGAGAGGGGCACTTTTAATGAAAAGTGTATGTATATGGATAAATTATATTAATTATTGAATATTTTAATATGAATGTAGTTGTCAATTAGTAATGTTTTAAGGAAATTTTTATGACAGAGAATCATTTTTATATTGAATAAAAATAACTATAAAATAACAATTAGATTGATTCACAGTATAGAATTTAAATGGAAATAATGTTTAATAATTTAAATACTAAAACAGAAACAGAAATCATCCATAAAAATCATGGCTCGAATATTTTTATAGTCGATAACCCTTGAAGTTCTATAAGTTTTAGGTTTTAAACTTTTCTAACATCATAAAAATGAAAAAAATAAATTATTACTTATTTATTCTAATATTCTTTTATACATAATGTAAACATTTAATGATCAAGGCTTGTTGTCTTCCAAGTAAGCGAAAGAATTAAGTCAATTCCTTACTCCTCACTCCAATTATAATAAATGATGCAGATTATATTGACTGAAAACAAATAATACTACTTTCCTTATGCATAACTGAAAGATAAGCTGATGACGAACATCGTTTTGAATAAAAATCGATTGAGAAGCTAATGGATTTTAAGATCAGCTAGAGTGATCATCGAGGTAATTGCAGGCCGCAGGTGAAGATCAGATCACTATTGGATCAGAGTGATCTCTCCAACCGACCTGAGCTTAGACATCCACATTTCCTTGTATCGATCACTGCATTGCCAATTGTGTTGCCACATCGTGATATAATCGACAAGCTGGCTGCCATATTTGTGGTATCCTCGGCGTGTTCGAGGCTAATCAGCCGCTTGTCGATCGCGAATAACATGCAAACTAAGTACGAGGAGTGGGGTATGATATTGAGATGCAGTATATGAGATGTACATATATATGGTTGCCACATCAAAGTCAATGCCACCAGGCAGCTAAGTAAAGTAGCCACGCAGCTCATTAATCAATGCCTGGCAAAACAAAGAAACCGAATAAAAAGCCAACAAGCGACACTTCCTCAACCCCAGCGATTCACGCCCCCAGTTAACTGAAACAATAAAGATGACGCCGCCTTCAGAGGAACTTCTAATTACTCGTTAATTTTCTGCTTAGTCGCTCTTTCAGCCCCTGTGAATGAATCACTTGTCGATTTCGTAAATTATTACCTCATGCCCGCTGTTGTCCGACTGCTGAGCGGTAAAAACATGGTAAAAACAAATTATAAAAAAAAAAATAAAAAACAAAGGGGAAAAATGGCAAGGAGACAGCAAGAAAAATGCATTTGCAGTCAAGGCAGGGGAGGGCCAAATGGAAACAAAAGCGAATCAAGTTAATTGCCGTTAATTTCGCCATGGCACATTGGTAACAAGGAAGGTCGCCATTGCCATCGCCGATGGCCAACAACAATGGCAAAGGCAACTGAAACAACTGAAACAACTTCAACAACGACATCGACAGCGTTGCAATGTCTGAAATCAAATGAAATGCGTAAATTGCTCGAGAGCTGGCTTCACTTGGGATGTCGAAGCAAAGTAAAGCCAATGCCAATGGCATTACCAATGCAATTGCCACACAGAAAGAAATTGCAGCAGGAAAAATATCTATATATGTCCATATCATAAAAAAGGGAAGGGAATTACGAGTATACTGATATATAGTACTTCCATTAAGGGTATTTACTACTATGAGTGATTAATCAATACAGATTATAAAACCAACCTCAAAAGAAAAATGATAGTGATTGCTTCTATTCAAAATATTTTTAATATACTCACATCATTTGTGATAAATGTACTTTTTTGGTTATGGGATACAACCTTCTTATTAATCATGTCACAATTAATCACCATCCATTTGAATAGATTGTACTAAATTTGTGATTTACATTTTGGTTTTACAAATTGTAAAATACAACCAATCATTTTAAACTAGTTTCCGGGGTGAAATATATTTCAAAGGTGATTGTATTTGTTTTAAGCAGAATTCCGAACTATTATCCACCTCCAAAGATCACGATAAGGTGAACGGCAGATTTTTTATCACATCTTTGATGGATGCTTCGTTACAAAATCATTTACTATTACCAAAGATCCCCAAGATCACTGGCAATCGCTCGCTTCCAATGTTGATCAATGAGTTCGATTAATCTGTGAACATTTGGTAAGACAAACAACGGATCATGAGATCGTTCAAGAGATCATGATTGCAGGCCGGCCAGCATATAAATTGCCACACGGCTAATGATGGCTTATGGCTGCGGAACCATCGATCAAGTGCCATGGAGGGATCGGCTAATAAAGCCAACAAGCCAACTTCTAATGACTCGCACAGCACACATTGCGCATACGCCCCGTGAGCCAGAGTTTCGCTCGACATTTCGGGGCCGCACAACCCACATTTAATGCTCATAAACAATCGGCAGCAGCACTTATTAGCAGCTCAATGAAATTGTACCATTAACTCGGCGGAATCGCGCCGAGGGGCGCAGCTTTTATTTCTTGCAATAACGAATCGAATGCCACTTAACCTTGAGATGCAAAAAAAAAATCAAACTAAAAGCCACAGCCAAGCTCAGTGGAACCAATTTTGAAAATCCGCTCACGAAAACAATTGCAAAAAGTCATTAAATAAACCAGAAACCAAAAGTGCGACACACAAAACCGATTCAGCAATCGACGAGTTGCATTCAAAAGTGGCCTCAAAAGCCGAGCAGAACACAGAAAAGTATAGAAAAAAAATCACAAAAAACTAGACAGAACCTCAAACAACGAAAAGAGCAAACTGCATTGCAAATTAGCTAAGCGGAAACCGCGCCATGGAAAAACTAAAATACTGAAAAAAACTGAAAAGCTTGAAAATGGCAAGGACAAAGGCTGGCTGGCTGGCTGGCTGACTACCTGGTTGGTTGGAAAAACACATACTCTGCACACGGCAGTGCCAATTAATTTGTTTTATGATTTTACGAGGCGGGCTCGGCCCACCAAAGACAAGCGGCCAAATGCCAGCCAAGGAAAATTCGCATGTAGCCGGCAGCACAAACTGGCAGCTCAAATGGCACTAAAATGTTTTCCTACTCCATGGACCTCAAGCTGGCAATGAAGATGGAGTTTGGATGCGTTTGGGAGCCTGGCTAGGAACGAGCAAAACTAAAGACTAGAGACTGAAGACTGGAGACCCAAGACCCCAAGCCGAAGGCAGGTCTCTCCATCTTGGCATCGAGATACATTAGGAACGCCCCTTAATGGCCAGTTAACCGCCTTCAAATGCCTTTGGAGCAGCTGAAGCCACAGCCAAAGTAGAATGCAATAAAAATCGGTTAATAATGTTTTTCACAACGCCATTTCAGCCATGCAGAGAGCCAAAATATAGGTTAGCTGCATTTATCAAGGGGAAAAAGGGGGCCAAAAGCGAAAAGCAAAAGCAAAGAGCCATGGGCCAGGCACTTGGCTTTAATGTTGATGATCAGGCATCATGTTGTTGCCGGCAAACGCAGCGTTTAACCTCTGCCAACTTGGCTTGTAAAAGAAATGGGGATTGGTCGCTACAAAAAAAAAGAACTAGAAAACTACGAAATACTTATACCTATATATACATACATCTTCATTCAACAAGTTTTGGGGAACAAACTTTTATTTCTGGCATTGGAAATCAATTTTCTTTTGGCCAAACAAATGCCACAGAAATCGTTCTCAATTATTTTGCCACCATTCTCACGTTTGAGGGAAATTCTTCGGCTTCCCTGGCCATTTTCCGCACTCTAACTCTAACTCCAACTCTAAGGCTAAGTAATGTGGCAAGACTTACGAGCATCATCATCATCGGCCGGCGAGCCAATGGAACAAATAGCACAAAAAAGCAGCACAAGTAATTTCAAGTTGAATTTTTAACGCTTCGCTTTCGGTTCGGCGCTGCTTTTCTTGGGGCTGTGGCAAAGCTTTGGAAAATCATTTTAAAGTGCATCACCTGGTGGGGCGAAAAATGGGGAAAACCGGGGGGAAAAGGGGTGGGGTCTGCAACCACAAAAACAATGCACAGAACCATTAGCTGCCGACTGAGAAAAGAAGAGAAAAAAAAAACCAGGGGGAACCACAACATTAACCATGATTTTTATTTTCCTATTTTGCTTTTCTCGAATTTTGTAGGCCAACATACGAGCAGCGAGCAATTTCTGTTATCTTTTGTAAATCATTTTGTTGCCACTCCGAGCAGTTGCAACTTGCAACTTGCAACGTGGAGAAGGAAAGAAGCTTACAGCTCCACTCCACTCGACTCGACTGGCAATTATTATTGTTGCCTAGATACCTGAATATGAGAGTACGAGCGACGTCCCTGGTGATGTGATGCACGGATTGGAATTAAACCTACTTGATAGGTAGATCACCCAACTAAAAATGACTGTTCTTGTTTTTCCTTTACCGTTTCAAGTTGCCAGCATGTACTGTCATCAAAACATACCTGGAAAAAAGAGAGAAAAGTATTGGTTATTTACTTGTAATCACAAATCTCAAGTTTGTAAATATTAGAAATCACTTTAAAAATAAAATAACATAATAAACTCTTTATAAATATGTAAAACTCTTAAACACCCCTAAACACCTGTAAACCAAAACAACTGTTTATAAATAAAATAAATTTAACATCAGTTAAAAATCTCAAGTGTAAACAAAATATTTATAAGTTCCTAACTTCATAATACTTAACTTCTAATCCATTTAGGTAATTAACATAATCTTCTTACAATCATATATTATTTCTAGTGCCTATTAAGAACGCTTCAGCTTATGATAATTACTACTTTTTGAGCATCCATTGGCTTGGAGTTTATCAAGTAGCCCCCAGCATTCCACTAGTTTTTCTTCCGCCCGATTAAAATGCCATAATCAAAACTCCATGCCTGAACATGGCCTGATAAACATAGAAGTATACAGTTCTCAAAAGGCGGACAGTTGATGGGGCAGTCAGTCAGTCGGTTGATGTTGCAAATGCATCTGATGCTGAATAACTGAATGCTGAATGCTGGGTGCTAACAAATTGATATCTCTTACATGATGATGATATTTTTTGCTCGCTGCTAAAACTATTTACACATTGTTCACATGCAATCCGCTTACGTGGGCGGCCGGGGGCGGGTGGTCGAGTAGGCGTGGCCGGGGGATGGTCGACAGCATGTGCAAACATGTATCTTCTGCATCTGTATCTCGAAGTGCACAAGTATCTGTATCTGTATGCCTTTATGTATGCCCAAACGATTTCAGTTTTTGCCATTTTCGCTTCTATGGAAATCATTAAAAATGCAACTGAAACTGTTGGTGTTGATGCCGGCGATAATGTTGTTGTTATGGGTCTCTTATTGTTGATATCGTTTGTTGAATGATAATTTCCATTATGACTTTACTTGGAGGGGCTGTAAAAAAAAAATGCAAACTCCCGTCTCGGGGGATTTGTTACGCTCGGTTGCGTTGCATCTTTTTGTTTTTTGTTCAGCTTCAGATACTTTTTTCAGAGATACAAAGATACAGAGATACCGAGTGTGTGTGTTCAATCATTTGTCTGCCTCTTTCATGTCGGTTTCTCTATTAATTAATTCAAATTGACATTGAAACCCGGCAACAATGGCAGGCAGCAACAAATTGGAAAACAAGCTTCTAATGATTAGTTGCATGCCTCTTTCAGCCCGCTAACAATGTGCAAAATGCTGTTTGCGTTGGCAATTCCGATGCCTCCTCTTCGTTTTCCACAGAAGCACTGTGCTGTCGTTTTCACACCGTCTTTTTATTAACATTTTCCCTGTTGCCATTGCCACTTTATAGCCACTGCACCGTGGCTTCCTCTTCCAATTGCTCAAGGCCGAAGCTTTGAGGAAGTCGAAAATGAAGTGGCTAATTCGCAGAGATTGCAATGTCATTGATCAAACAAGGGGATTTTTTCGGGGGTCTTGAATGAGTGATTAAGGCAATGACTTTATTTCCTAACATTTATTTCTAGGCCATAAACCTTTAATACAGAAATTGCATTTACTGGATGCCTTTTTTCTAGTATCTCCCTTTCTAATCCTTTGAAAAATAGCTCATCTTTGTTAATAAAAAGGGAAAACTAAAATAAAATGCATGTTTAAATATTTATTTCATTTAAAAACCAATTTAAGAAATCATACTTAAAGTTTAGATATTTATGGAAGCATAGGCTAACCGTGATTGCATTTAATGCAAGTTAAAAAACAATAAAAATGAAAATTTTGTTTATTAAGATTTCTTTATATACTTTAACTTTATTTACTTCTTACATTTTTTTAAATATTTAACACACTCTTGTTCATTAGGAAACACCAATAAGTACATTTTTAAATATTATTTATGCAGATAACCCAATTACAAATTGATAGCAAAAGGTTACTTTTTTATGGGCCATCAGCTAACCTTAATTGCCTCTAATGCAACATTATGGCCACCTCAATAGGTAAAAAACACTCAAACTGAAAGCTCGCCCAAAGAGAATCAAACACTCGCCAAGTTATAAAATGTTTATATAGAAATTCAGACGGCGTAATCAATAAATAAATTTTCTATTTATGCAACAGCCTCGGCAGCGTTGCGCTGTCTCTTTCTTTTTAGTATTCCCATCTCTGTCTTTCTGGTGCGGCAGCAACATCAATGCAACAACAGCAACTGGCAACATAACGGGCCCAGAGCGACCGACCGGCAACTTGTCATGAATACGAATACATATAGATAATATAATATGGTATGGTATGGTATGGTGTGGTATGGTATGGGGCTGTGGTTGGGGATCGGAGGGTCTGGGGACTTACATAGTTGCATGTGGAGAACACACGTATAGAGATACCCATTTATTTTTTATTTTTCTCGCTTGTTTTCCTTTTTCTGTATTTTAATTTATGCAAATAAATTTCCACTTTGCACTGAAATCAAAGCGAATTAAGTGCGAGTGATAGAAAAGTTGTCGTGTTGCAACAGTGTGTGTCTGCTTGTGTGGGTACCGTTGTTTGTGCCACTTTGAACGGGTTGAGATTTTCGATTTTAATGCATTTATTTTTCATTATGTATAGAGATTTGTATATATTGTGCATATATCTTGGCCGGCCGGCATCGATTGCTGTTGACATCTATGGCTATTGGATTTTATGGGTGTTGTGTTGTTCGAATTGTTGTAGGTGTTGGCGTCGCGATCGCGAGACTTGGCAAGTGCGTGTGTTGCATGTTGTGTGTATCTTGTGTATCTTGGGTACCGCGTTAGCTGGGAAACTTGTTTGGCCCGCTGACCGATGACAACGCCTCTAAGTAGTCCAAGGTGCGTGAAATAAATTTTCCGAGTCGCCTGTCCAACTAATTTGATTCCACTTTGGCCTCGTTGCGTTTTCCTTTTCGGTGATTTTTTTTTGGTACACGCACTCGGAAAAAATCTCAAGATAAGTCTACACTTTTAAATTAGACTAACATCCATTTTATAATTTAATTATAATTTTTATAAGACCATCCAAGAAGATACTGCATATAATATCAGTAATGTGTTAATCACTTTATTATTTGGGTTACAATTCAGACTTAGGGTGACCATACTTAAATAAAAGTTATAAACTGTAGGTGCTATACAAGCATTATAATAATTATTTTATCATTTTTCTATTATGTTGCATATAATATCAGTAAAGTATTAATCAATTTGTTATTTCCGTGACAGTTTATATTTAGGGTGACCATACTTAAATAAAAGTTACAAACTGTAGGTGCTATACAAACATTATAATAATTATTATATCATTATTCTTTAAAATGTTTTTTTAATGTTAAAATAGCCCATTAAAAGCAAACATAAATGTTGACTGCAACACAACATTATGTGCAATATCCCAAATTGAAAGCACCTTTTACCGCCTGCTGGCTTTTGCTCAACCCCCATAATTTGCCACTTTTGCATGACAATTTCGCTTACACTGTTGCAGTGCGAATAATCTGCTCGATATATGGCAAATATATATATATGCGACACGACACGTCACGCCATAGCCGGCCACGCCCCTTTAGACTGAGTCAGAAAAAAAAAGGCTGAGGCGGAGTTGCCGCCTCGGATATGTAAGGAAAATTGCGTAAATTAGCATAAATTACGGGATAGGTTAAGTGGAAGTTGAAAAGCGCAATCGCCTTGAAAAATGTGCAGCGGAAATTTAAGCATAAATTGCTGACCATGACGGTCAGGTGAGGTGATGGTGAGGGGTAACCCCGGCTGACCGCTAATTAAGTGGAAATTTATGGAATGAAATTACACTGCGCCTGCTGCCCGAGAGCATAAAAATATGATTTTCACTGAACATGTATGCATGCTGCCCTGTTGCTCCGGTGTCGGCAATTTTCCGACAGCAATTTGAATAAAATTGAATTAAATTTAACTTTAACATACACACACGCACACCCACATGGGCAGCTCAATTATTTTGATGGCCCAAAATCTGAGGGATTATGTAACGATGGACAGGGCGGGCCTTGGCTTAAGTTAATTTGGGGCCTTTAGTCCTGACCGCAAAGTAATTTACTGGCCTGCAATCGAAGTGGAGAGCTGGAGAGCTGGGCACTTTTCAATTTCCGCAAGAAAATTGTAAATATTGGTTTGGGGGGTAAAATGGAATAATGAAAACTAAAATTGTATTACGCCAGTCATGTTCACTGGCCAATAAAGTTGTTTCCTTTTTTTTCGTTCGTCGTTTATTGAACTACCCGTGTAAACATCAAAGTTAATGAAATTGCGATCAACACTTTGTTTCGCTGGTAGGCAGGTGTAAACCATATAAAACAGGCATGCAAATGAGGAGCCTGCGTGGCCAGAGATTGTTCGACATGTAATTAAGTTGGGGGAAATTAACGCCTGATTTCATTTAATATCCATTGGTTCAGGAGCGAACTGCCTGTTATTGATATAATTAGTAGATACGTATTCGAAATTCATAGTCAAGGCATTATGAATTTGAGTGGATAAGTAGAGGGAGACTATCATAAATTAACTCAAAATTAGTAAGTGAGTAACAATGGATTTAAATATACCTTTGTCCTAGGACCTTAGGGTTATTTAAACCCTATTATCATCCGTTTAGCATTGGATGTCATTCAACTTGGGGCCAGCTTTTGTTTACTTTGAAATTTAAGATATATACATAAAGGCTTTGCTATTAATAAATAAACCATTATTTCATAAACACCTGTTGGGATATTATTAAAGGTAAGCAGATATTTATAAAGCCTTTTCAAGCATTGTTGAAAATGCAGTATTTAAAGGTTGTCGACATGGAAATTTATCAAGTTCCCTGGGCCATTGAAAGCGAAAGGGGGCCATTAACATTTGTAATTTAAATTAAAATCTATAACAAATCGAAACTTGAATAACGCCGGATGAGACATTTCAGGAGATTTGCATACGGGGCTGCATAATTCATTCCAAAATGCCACAGCGAAATCAATCTGTGTAGCATTTAACATTTTATCGCTCGTAGATCTCTCTTGGAAGTCGAGAGTCGGTGGCAAACGAGGCCTCTGGGCCTTTTGGCTTAACTGCAAACGGGTTTTGGCCTTACGGCCAACCCGAGAAAAACAAAAATACAGAAAACACGTTGCACGTTACAAATGAATTACGGTTTTCGGCTTTCGGCTTTTGGCCGGTTCTCCGGCGATCTGCCAGGCAAACCAGTTGGCGGCTCAAATTAATAAACTTGTGCGGGAAAATATGTGGCACGGCTGCAGCTCGGCATGTGGGTTATGTTATGGCGAGATGGCTAAAAATAACTCCATCTCAATGACAACGCGGCGTATGCTTGATATGCACTTTGCGATAACTTCTTGGGCGCCCAAGTGAATGGATAAATGGGTTTTCCTTCGCTATTTACCTTTTACTGCCTGCCTGCCAGCAAAAAGCGTTGGTTTTCCACTGTTTTGATTGAATTATGCTTTGTATTTTTTGCGATTACAGCACACTTTGCAGTTGGCCTCGTGGCGCCGGCAATTGCACAACAAATGAAAAACCGAAAACCGAAAGTGAACTTGCGACTTTCATTTTTTTGTTCAGCATTTTTGACTGCCACCGTCTTAAGCCGCTTAATTGTGTTCGCGTCAAAAATTGTTTGGCTTAATTTACCCTGACAGCTCATCGGAGGAGCCGAGGGCCCTAGAGACTCCAGCTACAGTAGAGCCTCATCTGTGAGAGATGCACTTCCCCCTCATTTCTGCATCATTTTTCCCGCCAACCAAGTGAAAGTCGAAATACTTTATGTTTCAAGTTCGTTCGCTTTTGTATGCGGAAGTTGGTTTACTCAAAATGATTTGATTACGATCCCAACGCAAGTGGTTGGGGGAGAAAAGCTGAAAAAAACAGAAAAACAAAAACATGAATGCATCAAATTGTGAAAATGCTTTAAATGCTTTTCCTTTCTGTCTTTCTCTCGTGCACTGCAATCAGTCAGTTGGCCACGGGCTGTGAAAAATCGTTTGGATTTGCTGACCCGAGTTGCCAACATCCAATTATCCTCAACTGCAGTCGCTTATTGGCTGCATATTAAAAAACATTTAAATCGAAGAGAGGGGAGTTAACCACGAAACCGCTTTGATCCGTGAGCAAATAAAAATATCGATATATTACAAAAATACAACGCTGAAGGGGAAGAAAATATTTGAGTTTACCAAAGTTTACATATAACAATTTCATCATTAATGCTACTTTATGGTAAATAAACTGTGAATGTGTAGTTTCTGACACTTTAACGACACTTTTGAATGCTTTTTCTTTTTAAATATTTTTGATATATAATTTAATATATTTCTTCTTGAAATTCAAGGAAATAAGTACTTGAATACACAGAAATCCGCAAATAAACTTTACATCATAAATACAGCTGTTTGTTAGTTTCTAACACTTTAACGACACTTCTATGCTTTTAATTTCTTTTTAAGTACTTTTGATATATAATTTAATATATATCTTCTTGAAATTCAAGGAAAAAAATACTTCAATCCCTAGAAATCCTCAAATAAACTTTACATTACAAATACAGCTGAAAAGTTAACATAATAAGATTGGTTCTATTTTTGTGAAAATTGTAATTTAATATTCGTTGATGCTTTGAACAATATTTTTCCAAGCTGTTAACTACTACATAAATATTTTTGACATTTAATATGGTAGATTTTTATCATGAAACTTATCCCTAATTATGCTGTTTTTCTCAATCTTCAAGGGGGGAGGGCATTTAAAATTCCGGCACAAGTTAACCGGAAGTTGGGAGCGCAATAAATGTGACTGAATTATGATATTTGTTGCCGCCGCTGTTCCCGTTCTGGATGAGTGCCATGGGGACAAAAGGGTGAGCCCTTTTCCGGGGGAAAACCTACATAGTAAGTAGGTAAGGGAAAAGGGCAGGTGTGGGGTGGGTCATGTCATTAAGCCCTGCGTTGCGGTTTGCGTGGAAAAAAAATAAAGGAGAGAGAAAAATAAAGAAAATTCCCGTTTCGGAAACTTTTGTGTCGACTTTTTCCCAATTCAAATAAATTAACATAAAAATACGGCAAATGGGAATGCAAGCACATGAAATATGCGGAAATCCATGTGTGACACTTTGAACCCAGTGCCCCGAGATACGAATAATGAGACAGTGCGATATGAGGGCAAGTTATTGACAAAAGTCACGCAAATTGTGTGCAGCAAAATCGCATAAAATTTATGGCTGTGGAAAATGTGAGAAATTGAAATGTTGAGCAGTAAAATGACACCCTTGCGTATGCGTAATGATTATGATTACTTGCTCTCTGCGCACGAGATTATGCAATTGGATTCGTTAACTTTTATGGTTTCGATTCCACAGACCGATCGAAATTCTTCAGGAAGTCGTTTTGAAATCTCTCATATTCCAAATATGCGTTTCTCACCTGAAACAAAAACATATTTAATATATGCCACCTTTTGTAATATTCGTATGACCAACAAAAAGCAAACACTAGCTGTGCAATTTATGATTCGTTATTATGCAAATGAATGTGGCAAGAGCTCGAAAAAAAACTGCACCAAACAAGACTGGCCATGAAACCATTGCCGGCAACAATTAAATTCAAATTTCCAACTTCGCCTTTCGGTTTTTAACTTTGTTTTGCTTTTTGTTCACTGACTGAAAGTTACACAAACACATAGTTGCGGTTGTTCTGATGGTTGAACACGCAACAGATTTGTGATTCGCTGCAGCTCTTGACATTTTTTAATTATCTGCAATTTTTGCGTGGTGTTTGCATACGAAAAATACTTCTTAATTGAATGAAAAGTGCGCACAGTGGCTGCAAAAAGCGAAACCGCGACCGCATACTAATAAAAAATGAAAAAAAAATGAAAAAAAATCCTCCCACATGCAGTGGTCGGTGCATGATTATGATGGCAATTAATTAAAAAACACTGTGGCCGCATGGTTCGAGTTGTTGCCTTGGTGGTTAAGGCCTGACGCAACAAGTTGGCTTAAAGGGGCGGGGGGCGTGGCCGAATGGCAGTTGTTCGAGCGGCTTTCCGCAGGTCGCAATAATTAATTTTGCACTTTACAAAGGAGCACAATGTTGATCAAAGCCAATAGCGCAAGCCGATACTTTCAAATGTCAACTTTAAGTATAGTTTTTAAATGTCAGCAGCTATTAATTTTGATTTTTTTTTAAGAACCAAAGTAAGGTTAATAATTGGAATACAAAATGTTATGTTTGTATGGCTGATTACTAATTTTCTTTGCGTCATTTAATGACGTCTTCATTTTTCTCTTATACGAGACGTGTCAAATTGATTTAAATTAAATTTATTTTTTAGCTGCGAATATCAGTCACGTAATTTTCCGACAAACTGACAAACGTGCAAAACTTTCAGTTTCCTCTGACAAGTGGGACCGAAAATGAGAACAAAATTCAAAGGACCTAAAAACCAGCAACAAACTCAAATGTGCATACGAAAATTCAAAATGAGACCGAGCTGTGAAGTTAAAGATATCATTCACGGCACTTTTAACCACTGACACTTTACGAGTTCTCGTAAAGAATTCTCACACAGAATTGTCATAAACTTCAAAAAACCGAATCATAACAATAAAAAGAAGAGAAGCATGTTTAAAATGACTAGTTTCTAACGACATCATTTGTGGTACTCTTTTTGGAAATTAAACTTAAAATGAAGCTTAAATTGGAAATAGTAAACTTGTAAAATGTTTAATATTTAATAAAAGTATCCAGGTGAGTTAACAACCCATATGAATAAAATTAATAACATTTTTAAAAAATTTAAAAATCCATGATCTTTTTAAATTAACCTTTGTTAGATACCTGACTAAAAAATATGATATAAAATTACTTTATTTGTAGTTAAATGTTTGTATTTTAAAGAAAACAAAATATATAAAGTTATAAATTATTTTAAGAAGCTAATTAAGCAGCTATTAATTTTGATTTTTTTTTAAGAACCAAAGTAAGGTTAATAATTGGAATACAAAATGTTATGTTTGTATGGCTGATTACTAATTTTCTTTGCGTCATTTAATGACGTCTTCATTTTTCTCTTATACGAGACGTGTCAAATTGATTTAAATTAAATTTATTTTTTAGCTGCGAATATCAGTCACGTAATTTTCCGACAAACTGACAAACGTGCAAAACTTTCAGTTTCCTCTGACAAGTGGGACCGAAAATGAGAACAAAATTCAAAGGACCTAAAAACCAGCAACAAACTCAAATGTGCATACGAAAATTCAAAATGAGACCGAGCTGTGAAGTTAAAGATATCATTCACGGCACTTTTAACCACTGACACTTTACGAGTTCTCGTAAAGAATTCTCACACAGAATTGTCATAAACTTCAAAAAACCGAATCATAACAATAAAAAGAAGAGAAGCATGTTTAAAATGACTAGTTTCTAACGACATCATTTGTGGTACTCTTTTTGGAAATTAAACTTAAAATGAAGCTTAAATTGGAAATAGTAAACTTGTAAAATGTTTAATATTTAATAAAAGTATCCAGGTGAGTTAACAACCCATATGAATAAAATTAATAACATTTTTAAAAAATTTAAAAATCCATGATCTTTTTAAATTAACCTTTGTTAGATACCTGACTAAAAAATATGATATAAAATTACTTTATTTGTAGTTAAATGTTTGTATTTTAAAGAAAACAAAATATATAAAGTTATAAATTATTTTAAGAAGCTAAATAAATAAAGCCATTGTTGCCTAACGCAGGTGATCATAAAAAGTAATTGAATTCGGGTGCTAATTTAGCATGTCTGCAGGCGGTTGAAAAGTTTATGAGTGTGCGGAACTTAATGGCTTTAAGGTGGACCCAGTGCGCCTCGAGGACAGCCCCCCCGAGAAGTGCTTTCCAGGTTGGAGCTCTGGAACTCGGCTGTCCTTTGTTGTCGTGTGTCGATTGTCGCTTTTCGCTTTTCGCCCGTTGCCAATGCCAACGTCGATGTCAAAACTGGATGCTGTCCAGTTGGCCAGCTGGCCAGCCCTTTGTGCGGCATATCTGGATGGGAAAGGGGATGGGTATGGGGATTGGGAGTTCAGGACAGGGGATGGGTAAACCGCAGACCGGTTGCCCGGATCGAAGGCCCGAACTCGAACTGGAATCACCGAAAGCCCGGTAGCTGGCCAACTGATTTATGCCCGGAGTTTCGCTTTGACGGCAGCAGGGAGCACCGAATGCAATGCGTTGGCCAAACAAAGAAGCTGCAAAGGCAAATATGTTTCAATCTCCCTGAGTGCCAGCCTTCCAGCCATTCAGCCTTTCAGCCATCCGAAAGCCCGGTCATAAATCAATGGCCAAAACTTCTTTCGCATACTTTCCTGTGGGGTTTCTGGGATGCGGTTTTGGGTCTGCGAGGTGGTGGCTTAATTATGTCTTGCCCCCAAACCATCGGCTCAATCAATTCTCACCCAACCAGCGGCAGTGCACTCAGTTTTGCAATAGATTGAGAGATGCAGCGCCGCAAATCAATTTGCCCCATCAATCTGCCGCTCTCGCAATATGAGCTCAATATTTATGGAGCGCGATTCGCGATTTGCCCGTCGATTGGGCTTAAATGGTCATAACCGACTGGCCAGCGGGGTTGGCCAATTTGTTAGTGCGTGTTTCTCTGTTTTTCTTGCTTTGTTTATGCGGGATCAGATAAGGCCAGAAGCGATTGATAGATCCGATCGTCCGGTGGTCGGGCATTAGTCACCCGGCGATCTCACCTCAAATTGGCGGCCGCGGGGCGTTTTTTGCACACCTGGTTCAACGGACCCATTTGCTAATAACGGTGGCAATAAACGAAATTGGGGCAACAAATTGGAACAACTGGGAGATAAGCCAGGAAAAATAAACAGCTTAAATAGGGTTATTCTAGGGACTGCAAATAATACTAATGGGATTGAAAAAATATTACAGCAGAAATAGTTTAGTTTATACAAAACTTTTAATCAATACCTATCACAAGAAATACCATATACCATAAACAAAATATTTTTTATATTGAAATATTAAGGAAATACTAAATATTTATGCACAGGATGTGGTATATCATATTATATGAAATGATTCGAAGAGCAAAAGCGCTTTATCAATATTTTAACTTCCTCGTAATTTTACATATGTTTTATTTTTGTATATACGAAAAACAATTATATAAGTGTTATTCCTAATGTTTGAGTCTATAAATATATTGGGATTTGTAATTCTCACATATAACCTTTGTGGTTCTCATATATGTATGCCTTATAAAAACATAGTTTTTCGTCAGAAACTGATTTTTAAGATATATTATCTACTTAAATCATCAAAACAATGATTACTATAATAGCCAGTGAAATTCGCACATCGAAATTCCTTGGCCAGAGGTCGATGCGTTTTTGACCGAGGCGAGGACCCTTGACTCAACTCAACTTCCTGCTGACCGCAACTATAAGCCCCTGACAGCTTAATTAAATTGCAGCCTCTGCTGCTGACAATTGCATTTAAATTAACCGCAGCCACTGAGAAATATAAATACGGGTCGCAGGCCCACACCACCGCACTCAAATAGTAATAACATTCGGGGAGTCCTGTGCCAGCCAATTGGTAACTTAATTACAGAAGCCACAGATTGTGGCACTCACCGCAAATGTTGCACCACCTTTTGGGGTTTCGGTCTCCGAGGGACAAGTTCGATGTGTGTGGACAAGTTGTCAAAAAAATAGGAGAGGGTGTAACGATGCGATGTGCATACGAAATGTTTCCCAGCAAACACTTCTTCTAAGGTCTCTTTTGGATCCTGATGCATTTTGCCATTTTTCGCGTGAAACGAAATTTGAAATTCCAATTGCGAATACATTTTCCGTGCGTTTCGCCTCACCTTCAATTATTCAAACAAAAAAGCGGAGAAAAAGCGAAGAAAACTACAAATTCAGCACACAGACACCAAAAAGTTGGCGTGCCATTTTAGCATTTTTGCGTATTTGGAAATTTAGACATCGCCTTGCCTTCTCGTTTGCCTTTGGATTTTTGCATATTGCTATTGCTGTTTTTTAGTTTTTTTTGTTTGTATTTTTCTGTTTCGGTGGCTGCAACACAGTGTTGCCTGTAAAAGGAGCTGTTTGCTGTAATTCGAAACGCCTGCCAAATGACAACGGCAACAGCATTGTTTAACATTTCGTTTCGATTCGGTTTGGGTTCGGGATTGGGCTTGGGTTTACTTTTGGACTCGACCGAACCTCTGACCCACTTGTTCCCGACTTGAATGAATCATTTCTTTTTCCAGACTTATCTGCCAGCGGTACGCAGTCGCTAATCACATAAATTAGGGTCGTGGCCCCACAGAGAAGTCTCGACGGCCAAGGGGCAAGGTACACCATCATATCTCCACTTTCAAATCTGTGACGCAGAAAAAAATAAAAGGGAAAAGCGGAGAGTGCACATTTGACCCATAAATTAAGCGTAATAACTTTCGAATTTTGGCATTGCATTGGCATTCTCGGTTTTCACTTCAATTACGAAACTCCAAAGTACAAAAAAAAGGCCAGTTGCCCTTCAAAGGCAGAATCGCTGGGATATAGCTATATGCCCTTCTGACTCCTCCCTTTTTCCCCCAAAAAACCGATTCATCCCGACCCAAAAAAAAGCGGCCGAGAAGCGGGAGAATAAACCGGTTGGGTGTTATAAATTCGGGGATTGCTTTTGAGTCACAGTTTACCGTTAAAGTCCAGGGAGTGCAGGCCCTGGCTATAAATCTGATATCAGGCCATTATATTCCACTGAAGTTCATTGATTTAATGCCTTCAACCCAGAGCGCAATAAACCCAAATGAATAAGGTAACAGGAATTTGGGTTTAATATTTCAGTGTCCCACAAATATTTTAAACAATCTTGAAATTCAATTATGGACTGCTAAATAATTCGTCACTGAACATCCCATAAAATATTTATGTATCATTAATTTTTGATCATATTATATATGTTAGTTATATCAACCCCCACAAAAATGCTTTGTAAAAAGTTGTATTATATTAATTAATTGCTGCGAAATAAAAAACAAACGTTGTCTGTTAAATTGCCAATAAAAACAAAGGGACAAAACGCATAGAGCCATGAATTTGTTAACTGTCAAGTGATTGATGGCCGCGTGTTGGGTTAATTGCACACCCATGCCCATTACTAAATATAACCATAGAGGGCCATGGCAATTGATTGACATATCGCTCGGCAGTTATCGCATTGGGAAATATAGAAGTGCGCACGCCAACTTGTTGCGGCTGCAATTTGGTGGCAACAATGGCGAAAGGCGGGGCAGGGTTGCCAGGGCTGCCGATGTGCACGCACAGCTGGCCAGGGTTTCCGTTTATGGTGCGAGTTCAAATACGGCTATCACACTCTATGAAATTTATCTACTGCGTTTTCATCACAGCGACAAGGATTGTAAGAAGGGGATTTTGACTGAGATGATACCCATTAATTAGCATTGTCAATTAAATAGATATTCCATTTAAAATAAAATGATTTTTTTGGGAAATTTTTTCTATTTAATCTTATAGAATTGAAACAAAATTTTTTCGAGGTTCTCCAAGATGCACCTTTTTTATCTCTCTTACTATTCTGATTCTAAAAACTGAACTTAGCTGAACATACCCTTTCTGACCAACTTTTCTTTGGTGAATCGGTCCAAGAAACGCAGGCAAATTTCAGTTAAAATAATGAGCGAGAGCGAAACTCACGTTTTCCCATTAGCATTTCTGCAACTTACTGCAGTTGGCCGTTTTTCCTCGATTTTCCCCGTTTTTCCAGCCAACTGGCCATTGTGTTTTGGCCATTTGGTGGCTGCGTTTGCCGTTAGGCTAGGCCCATATTGCATTGTTTTTATGATTTCTTGTCCGATGCTTGGTTAATCATATTGCAATCGGAAGCCGAGTAGGCTCGTATGTATATATGTATGTTGGCCTATGTGGCTGACCATCACGTGCGTAAGATCAATAAAAATCCAATTAAAATGCAAAAAGTTTCATAATTGCGCCAAAAGCTATTGAATGGGCCGAGCAGATGTAGTGGGGTGATAGGGAGAAAATGGTGAAAAAAGTGAAAACCCCCCGGGTAATAGAGAGAAATGGCCAATTGCAAATGCGATGCAATAAAACAAGTCGAAGCGAGAAAAACTGGGGAGTAGGGGAGTTGGAATGGGGTAACAACTCGAAGCTGAATATTCGCACACTTTGTTGCCAGATATTGTAGTTGTTGCACTGACTTTGCACGCAATTCTGTTTTTAAACTTAGTTGCTGCCGCTGCTGCTTTTAACAACTATTTTATGCTGTCGATTGCACTTAAAATTAAAATGGAAATGGCTTGTAAACGACGCGCTAAAAGACATTTCGCATTTTGCACAATTTTCGCTTTATTTTTTTGGTTTCTTTGCTTTCTTGCGCATTTTGTCTTCTGTGCTTTTGCATAAGACAAGCTAAGAAGCAGCCAAAAATATATCTGCTTTAATAACCATTTAAGAAATTTACATTTACGGCTTTTTAAATGGCAAAATAGTTTATGGCTGGAGTTTTTGCCTCTCATGTTAATTAAACTACTTTCCATTTCCAGAATTAAGTTCAAAGAGTTTCTAAACTCCAAAAGGGATTTCACTGACCCCCAGGTTTTCCTCGATGAAAGGAATGGACCGACGTACCACCAGAAACTTCTCACTTTGGCTTCGGCTAATTAATATAAATTTCTTTCCTGGCCCCGAGATTGACGGCACTACAAAGGAGGGATAAACAAAGCCTGCTTTCAGCTGAAATTTGATACGAATTCAAAGGCACAAACGGCCCTGCAACGGAAGCAACTGCAATCCTGCCGCCGCCAACTTGTCAAGTGCACAAGCTCGCCAAGTGGCCAAGTAGCTCCCTTTTAGCCAACTGGCTGGATGTTGTCATAAAGAGCGGTTAAATAGCAAAGCGAAATGCGAGCCCCACCAGAGAGCCGGGGTAAATAAACTCGATGAAGACTTACGGGGAAACGAACTCGGAACTGGAAACTTGGGAGCCCCAAAGATAATGGTCACCAGATGTGTAAAAGTGCCAACCAAAAGGAATCCAGCATCCTAGGATACAAGCCCAAAGTCAAAACTAAAGCACAGGAACCCCAAAGAAGATGGTCATCAGATTGATGAAAACCCCAATCAAAAGGAATACTTCATCCTTTAATACAACCCCAAAATCAATATCTAATCCGAAGGAACCTCAATATCTATAAATAGAGATAGTCATTAGATGGGTGTAGGTCCCAACCCAAAGGATATTAACCCAAAATCACTACCAAAACCAAAGGAATCTCAATCTCTATAAATATAAAACAGAAACTGACTTCAACTGTCAAATTAAATGCAAATTACATATTTGGCATTTATGGCTGCGTCTTCGTCTTCTTCTTCTTGTTCGACTCTAATAGTAACTTCCATTGCCAACTGAACCCATTAAAATGCCATTAAAATTGACGTCACTTTGCTGATTGTTCCTGCACTCGAACACCGACACTAATTTCCCTCATCAGGGTTAAGTAGCTCAGTGACTGAACCAATTTTAGGGTCTTTTGAAAAATGTTCGTTTAATTGATTTATGTCTCCAAGTCATAGGTTTCGAAACTGTGGCTCTTAAATGGGACAAAAATAGATGCAACTTGAAATGGGAGCTTGTAAATTACTTGGAAAACAGCGATAAGAAACTGAAAACTTTTTCCTATTAACTCTAATTTAAATAACATTCTGGAAACTGAGCCCACTTATAGTTGCAAATGGTATTTTAATAAGCCAGCCAGTTATCACTTGGAATACCTCAAAACTTATAAATAAACATGGAGAATATAGCTATAAATATGATGCTAATTTTAGAAATATTCAGCTTTTTTGGTTTGAGGTGAATATTTATGAACAATATCTTGGAAATATAACTCCAAACAGTTTTTTTAATTAAGGAAAAATGCATTGCAAAAACAGCTGAGAGCAGCAGAAACAGTACAAATTAAAGTACGTAAAAAACCAAAGAACAGCGTTAAATTGCGAACAACAATAAAAGCGCACGAATTTCCACATATGACGACAGCGACTGCAGCGACATAGCGTTTATTTATGTAAAGGTCAATTTGCAATATTTGCGCAAGGTTAGGCACACGTTTATGTGCGAATGTGTGGGGCGATCGAGCTAAATGAACGATGATTGCGGGAAGCTTTATGCAACTGTAGAGCGTAAAAACCGCAATCAGCGAGGGGAAGTGAGATTAAAGTTTTCCCTGCCAGTTATCCGTGTCCCCAGAGCTCGGCAAAGCACCTTACCACATTTTACACATTTTTTTTTGTTAGTCTGAGGAGCAGAGCAGGTGCCATTAGACGTCCATTTGGAAATGGCATCTGCGAAATGACATTAAAACGAATTTCAGCTGACAATGTCAATCGGATTAGCAGGGTGCGCAAAAAAATGCACTCAAGCCGCATGCCTTCCGCCCCCTCGTTTTCAGTGGGCGGGGCTTTTCTTGGGGTGGGAGGAGGGGGAGGGGGTGTGGGAGGTCGGAGGTCACCGTGCTCATCATCCTTGGCCAAAACGAAACAAAACAAAACACCGGCTTTCGCAAACTTGGGCAAAAACGTGCCAAAATCGGTCTGAATGGCAAATGCTGAAACGGTAGATGTGGGCAGATCGAAAAGTTGGTTTAATAATGTGCACTTTCTTTTGAACTTATTTTAAATTAATTTAGTTATATGTAAAAATTAAAGTAAAATTGAAATTGTTAACCATTTTTAATATTAAGTTAATTTATTTTATTAAATAAAATTAATAACATTTTTTTTTATTTTACATTACGTTTTTTTTTACTAAAAGGCATCCCTACAATATCAATCTTTAATATTCTAGTTAGATTTTTAAAAATAAAATAATGGAAAATAAGTACTATTTTATTTTTTCAAAAAAGTATCTCTTAAATATCTGTCTAAAATATCTAAATACATTTTTCTCTCACTAATTACAATATTACTTTTTTTTCTATTTCGTTTTTATCCCAGTGGTAAGTAATGGAGAGTATAAAAAAATGAAATCTGTTTAAAATTGCATATTTAACCATTAAAACTATAAAAACTTACAAAATTTTTTCAAGTTTTCAACATAGGGATTCATTTAATGGTGCTATTTTTAAATTTCCGAGTACGAATTGTATCTAGCTGGCATAAACTGCTCGATCGCCCCTCTCGCATGCTTAGATGCATTTGCATAGCCAATGTCAGTTCCATTTATGCCATTGGCTCGCCTTCGCTTCGCATTGCCGTCTGTTGTTGCCCCCAAGGTTGCATTTACCATATTATGGGGGTGCGATGTTGCCGCTGTTTTCGCCTCTAATGCCGCCTGATAACCGTAAGCCATCGACTAATGAGGGTCGAATGCATATGGCAACCTATATATCAATCTACAAATGATATTTGCCAGCTAATAGCCGAACTCCTGAGACATTTGCAACTGCAGCGGAAACCTCGAGAGTCAGGCGATCGCGTTGCATCACCCAAAAACCAGCTAAAACATGACAAACAATTAAAAATGCAGCTTTTGCGGCCGGCGTTGTTGTTCTGGTTTGCGCAGGTATTTTTACACACTTACACAACTGCAGTGGGTAGACGTAAAAAACAAACGCCGGCAATAGTTGTTAATTTTACTTGTTGAAAGTTAATAGTTTTATTTTTGTTATCATGACAGTTGAACGCAAATAGCGCAGACACAACGCTTGTTGCACAACTTTTATACATACGAACAGCCGGCGCGTGTTGTTTTCGTTTTCACATTTTTACATTTTTACATTTTTGCATTTCTCAATTGAAAACAACTCTTGACCAACTGCAATTCAATCGGGGTTCGAAAAGTACATGGACTTTACCTTTACGAGTGCCAAAATAAACATCAAATAAACCGGACGGAGCAAGTTTAACCTCGGCAGCTTACCTGAAAGTAAAAGAAAACGAGCATGAAACATTTATTTTGATTTCCATCTATAGTGGGTAAATATTTTACTAAGGCCATCATCTCGAATGGAATTCATCTCGAACACCCACTAAAAAAAATCTGTTTATTTATAATTTCCTCTTACGAAATTTGGCTGCCATGTAAACGATAAAGAACTTTGACTAAAAATCAGAACCGACATTGTTTGTACTTCCAAGTTTCCGCAGCCCATTTACAGCTATCTAAACAGAAACGAGAACTCTACAAAATTCTATTTAATATAATTCACCTTGAACAGCAATGGAAACGAAGGGGGAAAACTAACACAACTTACAAAAAAAACTGATAAAGAGCCGAAAAAAATACAGCTGAAATTAAACAAGTATTCAAAGAGTTGTTGAGGGCTGCGATTGATAAATAAATTGAAATCAAGTCGCAGAGATATTTCTGAATGACACAATCAACAGTGTTTACATGGACCGCAAGTGGGGAAATATTTCACATGTTATTTATTATTTTCATTCTACCAGCAGTTGGAACTAAAACCACACTATGCCATACCAAAGCATACTATATCATATACCCCTGCCCTTAGCATAATGCCAATCAACTAGACACACACACACGCAGGCAGGCAGCATACAATGGCAGCTTAATTTATGAAATTAACAAACGCACAACGGTCGCGATAAAAAACAGGCTAACCAGCCACATAAATAAATAATAAAATAAACCACAACCAACGACGAAATAAGTAAAATAGAACATATAGCATAGAGCATGTACACAGAGAGAATTATTCAAGTACATTATTCTTGAATTGAGAACATTCGTTCTTAAAACCGTCTAAGTACATTTTGGTATCAATGTTCTCAATATTAGAACGAAATGGTGGGAAGAGAAAAGTTAAATTGAGTTTATTAATTTTTCAACTACATTGTTCTTGAATTGAGAACATTTGTTCTTAAAAACCGTCTAAGTACATTTTGGTATCAATGATCTCAATATAAGAACGAAATGGTGAGAAGAGAAAAGTTAAATTGAGTTTATTTAACAACTTTTTGATAAGTATACACTACTGACTGGACTAATAGATTATTTGATGAGATATACGATGTAAAGCAGAATAAAAATATTTTTCTATTTTTTGCAGAACATTTTAAACTCAAACGAGAACGTCAGAATTTTCTCTGTGTAGCTTTTGGGCCCTTAGTTATTTACAGTAAATGCTGGCAGGCCGCGAGAATTTTTCATATGTCGTCCAAATCAGCAACTCACGAAGGTGATAGTGTGTGCTATATGTCGGTGGGCGGTGGGCCGAGGGGGCGGGGCCGATCGGGGGAAAGGGACGCACACGAGTGCCGATGTCGGTAATCAACCTTGAATTCGTTTTATAAGCGCCTACACAAAACAAAAAGTTCGACGAAGCCAAACGAAACGGAAACTATGTAAAAGAGAATTAGAATCGCGAGATACTTAAGGTCGAAAGGGGGTCTAAAAATCAAATAGTGGAAGGCAGCTTCCAATCCCAAGTTATACATATATATATTTTCAAATTAACATTTTACCCCCATACCTTCTGATATTCGAAGAGTGATGTCGTAACAAACTCGTTTCCTTGTTCGGTTTTTTTGTGTATTTTTGTAGTGCCTTGCCACTCAGGTAAAATCAGACGTCACTCGTATCGAGTTTTTTATTTTTTTGGCTGCTCAAAACTGAAACCATTTACTCTGTTGTATCGCGGAATACATAAAATCAACATAATTCAAACATAATTCTCAAGCTCACAAGCGACAGCACGTGATGGCAGCATGCAAAGTGAGCTAAATATATTTATCTGTTTTTTGTTTATTTATTTTTCAACTGGCTAGCCAGTTGAACCCAATCTTTGGCTCTATGTTTTCCCATTGTGCTCCGCTCGAAATGGAAAAGTTATAAGCCAGCAGTTTTGTTTGATTGTCCAAGGCTGTGCATTAAAATTCAAGGCGTGCCGCCACTCATTAAAATTTATCTACGTCATAAATTCCCCAAAAAAGAGCCTACCAAGAAATATGTATGTTCGCCCATTTGCATGGCCATTGTAAATATTGGGAAACGGTGCGTATGGGCGATACCTGATCTACGTTGATCTCTTTAAACCAAAGGGGGAATAAAATGCACTCTAATTGGACTGTCAGATAAATTAAACCTATTTTAATTGCACATTTCAACTGGCTCTTTGGATTAGCATCAACGATGGTAGCTCTATGTAAATTGAATTCGCCACTTTTCGGAATTAAGCCATCGCAAATAACACAAAGTGTTAAATACAGATTGCCAGGGCTTCAGTTTTCCTTCGCTTTTCCGGTCTAAACCCATGCATTTTCCATGTCATTGCACTGCATTGTGATTCGAGTCGCTGGCAGTTAAATTAATAAATATTTTGATGGGCCGAAAGACAGATTGCCACAATAGCCGAGTGACTGATTGACATATTTGCATTCATTTATGTGATTTGCAATTGCTATTGCCTGCTGTCTCAAAGTTCAAAGCGAGTGCCAAAATCTGACTTGAGTTCTAATTAATAGCTGGGGAAAGAAGAGAGCTCTTGAAACGTAAATGTGTAAACACAGCTGTGTTTAAATTAATGGGAGTACATATTTGCAGGCTCTTAGAAGGCAAACAAAAATAGTTTTTGAATTTTGGAATAATAATGGAAAATATAGGCAGATTAACTAACGTTTAATTGTAATATTTTATGAATACAGCGTAGAAACAAAAATAGTTTTTAAATTTTGGAATAAAAATGGAAAATATAGACAAACTAATTAACGTTTAATTTTAATATCTTATGAATACAGCGTACTTTTAAAAGTTTCAAATCATCAAAAAATATTTTTAAAATGTATTCTTATTGAGTGTTTTTTAATTTTTAAGAAGGAAAAACAAATTTAAATCGCAATGGGAAAATGAGGAAAAGAATTAACCATTTAATTATATGATTTCTTTTAAAGCAATTTTTTGAAACCATTTTAAAATATTTTATATTCATTCCCATATTCATATTCATTCTGTAAGTTAACTTAATTTACACTGGTCGGCATATGTATTTTGACAAAATAAAAGTTAAGTATACTCATAACTTGAATTTACTTCTTGTAAACTATAGGCATCAATGGAAAGGTAATTTCAATGCCGTTTGAATGATACAATACATTTCTTTACCCATTCAGTACTTATTGAAAAGGACGAATTTGTGTAAATCAACTTTGAAATTTTTAAAAAAAACTTTTTTCCTCGTCTTGAAAACTTAAATTTTTGCAAATTCATAAAAAATATAAGAAAAATGATTTTTGAAAAATTCTTTTTGCAGTTACTATTGTTTTTGTTTGAAGAAACTTTTTGCATCAAAAAATTTAAGTTTTCAAGACGAGGAAAAAAGTTTTTTTTAAAAATTTCAAAGTTGATTTACACAAATTCGTCCTTTTCAATAAGTACTGAATGGGTAAAGAAATGTATTGTATCATTCAAACGGCATTTAAATTACCTTTCCATTGATGCCTATAGTTTACAAGAAGTAAATTCAAGTTATGAGTATACTTAACTTTTATTTTGTCAAAATACATATGCCGACCAGTGTAGTTTTAAAGCTCTCTACAAACCCGCTCTACTATTATTTAAAATTCAGTTGTATATATTCTCGATATGCATCGCTCGAAATTTGTTTGCGAAAACAGAAACAGCAAAAAGCATTGGGCAAGTTAACTAAAAATAAGCTTATTTATTGCTGCTTTGCCTCGGTGTTGCTTTTATTTTATTTTGTTGCTGTTTCTCTGTTTATGTGCTTTGTCTTCCGTTGCACTGCTAAAAACTAAAAACTAAAAACTGAAAACTAAAAACGAGTGCGAATGCGAATGCAGCGGCGAATCGCCGTTCACCTTCCGCAGGAGGGGGCAAATCCCCGCCCCCTTAAAGCCATCTCAATGCCAACGGCTTAAAGCTCAAAGCCTATCCGAGTTTTGTTGCTATTGTATAGCTTTTTGTTGTTGTTGTCGTATTTCGTATCTGAGCGATACATTTTGCTGTCGTTGTTGCTGTTGCTTTTGCTTTGGCCACTTGCAGTTGTCATTGCGGTTGCCGCTTGCGCTTGGAAAATTGGGTTATTGGGTCATGATTCAGTTCGAAGCAATAGCAGCCGCAACACAACATCACAACAATCGCCTCGATTTGTTGTTCGTTTTGCCAAAGCGAACGCGAGTGCGCCCACTGGCTGTCAACAGAGCGAACTTGTGGATACATTTTCAGCTACTGTTTTGCCGGCTGCAATTTAAGCACGAACGGGGACCCAGAGACTCCAACTCATCGAAATCCCAAACCCAAACCCAATTCCAATTCCAATTCGAATCCAATCCCATCCCAAAGCAGCCAGAGTTTTGTGTGCCTCGCTTTGTATCTTTCTAATTGACTTCCCTCTTTTGTCTGGCCATTGTCAGCGATGTTGTCGTTTTTCATTGAAGTTGCTGCTGCTGCTGCTGCTGCCGCTGATGTTGCTGCTGCTGATGTTGCTGCTGTCGTCGTCGTTGTTGGGGCAACACTTGACACTAATTAGGCCACTCTTTGTGCGCCGGAGCTGAAGCTTGCCTTGCATTATCTGCAGCTGAGCTGCCGAGCTGCAGCTCTATGCAAATGTTTTCCTCCGTTCGCCTTTCAATTAGCTGCCGTCTAAATATGTATCAGAGCATATTTACTCGGCACTTGGGTCAGATAAGCGGGGGTAGCTATAAGCACTGCATTTCACTGCACTGCACTGCATGTGCATATATTGCATATAGGAAGAGAATCGAAATAGTTCTACTCGAGTGCGAGGTGCAAACAAACTGCGCAGCTAAAAATACGCCCCAGATACAGATACAGTATCTCAATCAATTCTATTATGCTCGACTCGCAGTAAATCACTCCAAGACAAATTGATATTGTAATTTTCTCAATTCGGAGC
This sequence comes from Drosophila suzukii, assembly GCF_043229965.1. NCBI lineage: Eukaryota > Metazoa > Arthropoda > Insecta > Diptera > Drosophilidae > Drosophila > Drosophila suzukii. The sequence continues at coordinate 76,949,666 of NC_092082.1, forward strand.
ATCCAAACATTCCTGTACACTGGAGGGAAAAGTTTTAAAGCTGGCAGATTAACTGGGAAGATACTTTTACAAAATAAATAGGATTTTTAGATTGGTTGCAATCCTCTTATTACAAAATCTTAAATAGATTTCAGCTTGATCTAATATTAGTTTTTATCAAAATCGTTTTCATATTTTCCATTACCTTAAATAATATTATTTTTGAACTTTTAAAAGAATGTTTGTGCACCGATATTTATTTTTGTTTATGCCATTTTTTCCTTGTGCATTCAGTGTGCCATTGACCAACATTCTGCCGCCTTCACGGCTAACATGTAAAATCGCACAAGTCTACAGATGAAAATAATAAGAAATGAGCAGGAAAACGGAGGACAACATGGGCCATAAATTTCAATCAAAAAGTCTGCCAGCAGCAATTAAATTGCGCAATTTTCGCCTTGCTTTTTTATGAGCAAAGAGAATTTTTGGCTGCAATGAGAATTTGATTTTCTGGCTGATAGATTGAATGCCAGCAATATGTACTAATTCAAATTATATGGCTGATGGATGGAGCCGATGGGACTTGGAAATAATTCATCTGGGAAAAGCGAGGCAGGTTATTATTCACTTCACACCAGAAAAGTTCACACCGACTTGCCCAACTAGCCAAGTGCATATAGATATTCAGATGTTCAGATATTCAGATATTCATGGTGTAAACACATCGCAGGTACGCATTGAACGACTGACAATTGCATAATGACTTTGGCAATTGTCGCATTAGCATATCAAATATTTCAGTGGGCGTCTCTTCTTGACTTGAAAAACAAAAACATCACTGGTAACACTGACACCAAATACATTTTGGACTTGGCTTTAATTTAGTTTCGGTTTTAGTGTGACAAGGCAAGGCGCTAAGTTTGTTTGCCGACTCCCAAAAGAGACTGAAACTAAATAAAACTAAAAACTAAAACCGGGGAGAAGCCGATGCAAAGTAGCACACAGCGATTTTTGTTTGCTTTTCGAGCTATTTCGTGTGATGCAAACGAAATGTGAAAAAACCTCAGCGAATGCAGCCAGCAGTAGTGACACACTTAACTCTCAAGTTGGTCACCCTGTCGGCTACGCAATATTCGTGATTCGTGCTGCATTCGGAATTTAAAGAGATACCTAGATACCTTCAAAGGAAGCACTCCAATGCCACTCCCCTTCCAAACACACACACACACACACACACACCCGAGCCCAATCAGACACAATCCGTTGGATTCGTATTTGGATTCCATGTTTTGATGATATCTGGGTTCCCCATTCCCCTCGGTCTTCAGTCCCAAAATGTATGTCATAATTTGCCTGGTTGGTTTGTTTGTTCACCCCGTGTTTTGTTGGCTTGTTTACTCGGGGAATTTGCATGCAGCGCCTCCGTTTTTAGCCATAACAACAAGTTTGCCCTGCCGGCATCGAGTGTTTGACCCATTTTCCTCCTGCCAACGAGGCGAGTGAAATATTTTGTTTTGTCTGGCAGGAGGAGGTTGCCACTGCAACTGGGTCAAATGGGGCCAAAGGGCCAACTCCCATCTCCACCCCGAAAAACTTTGATTAATCCCCTGGTTTTTGTAAACAAAAAGCCAATAGATGATGGAGTTACAGCTCTCCGGCAGCCGACAGCTTCCCAAGAACCAGCCAGCTATTTCGTCATTGGCCAAAACGGATGGATAGATGGATGGATAGATGGATAGATGGATGGTCAACAAACCTGGGAAGCGCCCAGCAACCAGACTGAAATTGCTTCCCAGTAGAGTCATTGTCTCATAGTTATTTATTTGTTTTTATTCTTCTTTTCTTCTCTGACTTTTTCGTCTGACAACCGGCATATTTTGGGACCTATGACGAAATCAGCTTTGCCTATGGCTTACAGTTAAATTAAATCTGACACGCATCTGGGCCCGAGTTTTTATGACGACTTTACCATTTTAATGGAGTTCTTCTTGGTCTTACACTCGTATGGTTTCAGTTTTGATAGCCGGCTACTTGCTTTTGGAATTTTCGTTTTGAATGGTATTCTTCAAGAGAATTCCCCAACACAAGATTGGATTCAAATTACGATTTTTAGGCTTCGTTGGACGCCACCGCCACCAAAAAAAAAGGAACCAAAACCCGCAGACAGAGGGAGACAGAGCGATTGGGCTAGAGGGAGAGGGGGCATAAGGAGCGAGTTCGTTTGCCTCACGTTCAACAGCCACCACCAAGTTTGTTGACCTTCATCAAAATCTGGCGAGGGCAACAGGCAGACACAACACGGCGGCAGACTCAAAAAATTGAAATAAAACAACGCAAAGGATCACCTGTTGCCGCAGCTGCTCAGTGAAAGAGATGGAGGGATGAAGTGAGAAAGAGACGGGGGTATATTATTAACCTTCACAGGGTAGGTTATTAACACAAAGGCAGCCTAACATGTTCTCATGAAATTTGTCAGTAATATATACTAAACAAACTAAATTATACAACCTTTCCTAAACATTATAAGAACCTGAGAATTTGTATATTTTGTAGAGGATTTTGAGATCCAGAAGGACACAAATCTCTAAACATGTATTTTTAAAAATTTGTAATTCTGTTTTTTGATTTGGAGATCCACAAAAGTAAAAACCTCTACAAAAGAATTTGGTTCATATTTTATTTTTGAATTTTAAAATTCAATTATATTTTTTTATAAGAAATTAAATTCATTATTTTATTACGATATTAAATATTCCTTTCAGTGGAAATGAAATTCCGAAACTGCTGCCAAATCAAAACACAAACGAATACAAACCACTCAAGGCTCACCATTGCAATCATTTTATTCGGCTCACAAATTATTACATAATAATCATAATCGTCAAAAGCAAAACGCAGAGGAGAGCAAACGAGACAAGTGTCAAAGATTGCAGCTGAAATTCCGAATCCAAGTACAATTACCGGCGATTTAAAAAAGAGACAGCGGAATCGATAATATGTAAATGCGTTTGTTCCCCTGCCGAAATGAACCGAGAACCGAAAACAGAAACACAAACAAAAAATCCAGAGACCCAAACAGTTGGAAGACTCGAACGGGATCAACGGCTCTCGTTCCCGAAAGTTGAATAACCCAAATGGGCGTATAAACAAAACGGAGAGGAAAAATTCAGAGCCCAGTAGAAACGAAATTCGACGGGGAGGTATATCATTATTATTATTATTATTATAATACGCATAAACCTACGACTTATTATGCAGAATTTTGACTCAACATAAGATATTAGCATAATGGAACAGTGGGCGCCATGAGTAATATAGAGTTCTGTGTAAGATGATCGCCACACCGATGATAAAACCCTTGATGACTAAGCACAACGATCGGTAATCGCAGCTTTGCATATAAAACCCCCGACGAACAAATTGGGGACAATAAATGATATCACAGCTTGGGGCTTACCCCAAATACTATCAGCTTCACATTTCAGCAGCCACTTTGTTCCCATTTCTCACTCCCTCTTCAGCCCCGATACTTTATATATATATTGAACATATCCAGTTGCATTTCCTATGTGTGTACATAAACTACCCTCTCCTTTCTATTCGGATTGCATTCAACGTCTGAGGGGTCAAAGGATTCCATTCCTTGTCGTCCCTTTATGTCATTCATGTCTCAATACGGGAATTTATGCGAGAGTTTCCTGTTTCAATTAAATTTTATTCGGGGCGATAAAATTTTACGAGCCTTCATTGTAGCGCAGACAAAATTGTCAAGAAAATGCGAATGGAATCTCTGTCTGTTTTTCATTTGCCAAATCGCAATTGCTATGCGTACTTCTCTTCTTTTTTTTTGGTCAAAAAGTTTGGAAAAAAAATGAAACTGTTATGGCAAGTGCTTAAGGAATTTCTGCATTGGTTCAATTAATATCTGGAATGGCAAACGAATCAGCGACGACGTCATCGCAAGCAACCCCAAGTGAGTGGGTGAGTAATGCCGCAGTGAGTGTGCTATATTTATCCTGTGACGTAGCCATAGGCAGTGTTTACGGCCCACACTCACTCGAACACCCACGCCCACGCCCTTTGTTGCCGCCCACGGGTAAGTGAAAATGGAAAGTGGATGAGGATGGGGATGGGGATGGGGATGGTCCACCCCCACAGCTAATGGCCAGGAGGCAGGGCCCCGGGACATTTGGCAACTAATCGCCTCGTAAATATGGCACTGCAATGGAAATTGCACGGATAATCCAGAGGGCTACAGAGGGCCACAATGGCAGGCAGGGCAAATAAAACAGGGTCAAATGAATCCGGCCTTTTCCAGTGCTCTTCGAAAGTGTGATAAGCACTCGGCGCAAAAATGCTATGTAAGCAAACAAACAACAAAAACAGCCAAACAAACTCGCTCCACATCGACATTACGTATACGCAGTGAGCAACGATGACGACAGAAATTGCGTAGCAGTTGCCAATGAAACGGAAGCATTGTCACTGACCAGGGGCGTACTCTATGCATGTAAAAGCATCGCTGGCCGGTGAGAATTTCCATTAGTGGGTCATCCCTTTTCTGCGGACGCCACTGTCAACGCCCCCCTGGAATTTATATGGCCGAAAGTGAAGAAGAAGTATGCCAGAGACACGCAGACAAAGCAAAGGCAAAAAAGCGAATTTGATTGTTATGTGAGGTGAAAACTGTTAAATACCGAACAAGGGAGGAGTTGCTGAAGTTGATATAGTGATGCGAAAGTTAGTCTCTATAGAGAGTACTTATAGGTACTTAAATAGTACAATATTTATATATTTATTGAACGACATAGAAAGTTTAATAGCATAGTTACGAGTACTTTTGACCGACATATAACATTTTTTTTTTCATTTTCATTTCATTTATAATGTCAATTTACTACTCTTTTCTTAAGATTGTTACAAAGATTGATAAAATAAATGTTATAAGATTTTTTTCTTTTATTGGGTACCTTGTTTAAGTTTTAGTTACCCCCTATAAACATTAATATCATAATAAAAACACCATGCATCTTTTAATTTTTTAATAATATTTAAGCAAGAGCCCTTAAATTTTACCCCCAATCATACATTTTTCATTATAATTCCAATATCCAATTTAGGTACAGTACGTTCCCTATTTTCGAGTGGGTGGCACGGCGAAAAAAACATCGATGGAGGTCGGAAAGGCCTTCCCTATTTCGGTTGCTTTGCATGCTGCACGAAACTCATTCAAGTTAATTTAATCGCGTAATTTACGCATGATTGGCATCGAAAACGCGTGAAGACATCGGCCGTGTGTCGGCTCAAAAGCTTCTTTTTTCTTTCATTTTTCCACCCATTCGGCTGGCGGTGTAGCTTTCGAAATGTAAATAAACGAAAATAGAGCCCAAAACGGCGGAATTTTGGGTAGTGGAGTGTGGGGGGGGGGGGGGAGGGGCGCTAATGGGCGGGATTGGGCGATGACGTAGCCAACGCGCCTACGCGGCCAAGGGAAAAATGAAAAGAAGAAGCCTCGAAATAAACAAAAAATACAACAAATACGAAATACACACATACAAGGGCAGCACAAAGGGAGGGGATGGGGAAGAGCGAGAGGGAGAGGGAGCATAGGGCCAACATAACGGTGAGAAAACAAAATGGCGACCATATTGCGTTGTAGTTTTTCGGAGCTTGGGAGGCTGCCATTTTGTTTTTGGCGCCATCTCTCCCCCACTCCTCCTCCTCTGTCTCTTTCTCGCCCATGGGTGCGTAAGTTTGGTATTTTATTCAGCGTTTTTTATTTATTTTTTCTCGTTTTTTTGGGTTACTTTGGCGGTCCAGCCGGCCGGTGGCTAACCGACTGATTGACGGACCGACAGACTGATAAAAAAAAGTCTGGCCAAACGGACAATCGGACAAATGGCCAACTGGCAGACGCTGCATTCGAAATGCGGTAGAAAGTGGCCACAGCCGGCAGCTCAGCGGTAGAAAGTGTGAAGTTTTCGACTTTGTTTTTGCCAGCCACCGGTATTATGTTGCTATTTAGCTGAGATTTAGATATGGATTAAGGCACAGACCAAAAATAATGTAATTTGTCGAGGAGAAAATTATAAAATGCAAGGCAGTGCATATAAAGTACTTTTTTAATGATTGGTGGAAGATTTTTAATACTGTTAATGATATATTTGTTTGTACTGTGATCTCTGGTAATTATCTTAGTTGTTATTTATATCAATAACAAATTTTTGTATGTTAAGTATTAAATAATACTAATAAATAAAATTTATTTTGTATATAAATTATATGATATATGTCTATTAAAGTTAATAAACAAGTAAGTTAATAATTATCATTAATCAGAGATCAATAACATGTTTCTTCACGAAATAAAAAAAAAAAATTAGATACAATTAAACAGCTTTTCAGCAACAGTCACACAACTCCATTTTCCACACTCGTAATTATCCCCGAATTCAACTTTCATCATCGACTTGCAATGGATCTCCGCCTTCCAAGCAGTAGTCCCCATCCATTTACCACTCGGGGTTCAATTGACCGTCCGAAGAACTCGTCCGTCCGGCCGTGATAAGCCGTATACGATAAGCGTGCGAGATTTACTATCGCCTTGCTTTTCAGGGATTTCCAGCTTTGAAATGTGCCTGCCACTTGAGCTGCGACTTCAGCTCGGCAGCTGCCGCTGATTCCCCCCGGGTGCAAGTTGCTGCTGTCAATTGCACATCAGCGCCGAAGGGGTTAGGGGGCGATGGAGGGGGCAACGGATGGGGGCAGGATGAGCGAGTAGTGGCAATAAATTTGTGAAAATCAAGTCAACAGCTTGCCATTGCCACACAGAAACTAACAAACATATACACAGAAAGAGTGACGTGAAGAGCAAAGACCCATTTAAACTTAAGTGCTTTATCATATCAAGTATTTTAAACATTATGACAGTCATTTTAATTGCATGTTGAGATATTACAAATATCACAAACATTTTAAATAGATTTTTAAACCCAAATTTAATGAAGATAAATTGCCGTAAGAAATTTTATTGAATCAAAAATACATTTATTGTCACTGTAGTGACCCATTTATACTTAAGTGTTTTTTCATATCAAGTATTTAATTGTATCTTGAGGCCTTATTTGTAACAACAATCATTTTAGATATATTTTTAAGCCCAAATTTAATGAAGAAATCAATTGTTATTGACTTCTAAATTGCCATCACAAATGTTTCTAAATCAAAAATCAATATATTGTCACTAGAAACGTCAATAGGTAATGAATATTAAATGTTTTTTAATAAAATCAGTTCGACCCTCGTTTTTTGCCCCCATTTCTCACCGTGAACCCAATGTTTTGCTTCAAATTAGAATCAATTTGGCTGGCAACTCGATGGCGCAGGGGCAACTGTTGCAACTCAACAGCAATGGAATGCAATAAGGGGTGCCCCTTGCCCCAAAACTCACCCCCTTACTTTTCCGCAGAGAGAAGGAAATGCTTTTTTTTCACTCTCTGTTCGGGTGGAAAAGGAAAGCCAGAAAATGCGACGAAACATTTTAATTTGATTAAATTTCATGTGACCCAAATACCGGAAACAGTTATTCTCAGTGCCCTAGACGAAAGTCGCCACCCACTGACAGCCGCCCACCGCCCACCACCGCCCACTTTGCCCCCCAGGAAGAGTGACAATGGCCTCGCATTACGAAGAAGGCAACAAAAAACCAAAATAGGGAAAACGCAGAGAAGCGAAATGGGCGCAAAACAAAATCAAAATTGTGATAAAAAGGGGGAAATGGAAAAGCGGTTAAGGGTGAACGCAGAGGGGGGTGCTAAATGGGGGGGGGGGGGAGAGTGTTGTATGCCCAACGCAAACTGGTGACGTTGACATCTTCTTTTATTTTATCCATTTTTCGGCTGTGCTCTGCCACATGAAAAGCAATTTTCATGCGTGGCTTCTTCTTCTTTGTGTGGGCTGGCTGTCTGTGAGTGTGTGCGTGTGCTTCCGCTGGCAGAATCGAGTGGAAACCGAGCCCAAAGACCCAGAGCCGGTTTTTCTTCAAAGCGAAAAATGTATAATAATACTAACAAGAAAAAAAGACTCTCTCAAACACACACACGCACACCCATACAGCGGCGAACTGAGCGTGCGTAAAGTGCGTAACTGTTGTTAATAAGAAACGGGTTTGCCTAGCGCCATCCCGCTCTCTCGCTTTGGCTGGTGTGTACAGCTGTTTTCTGTTTATCTCGCACTTTCCGCCTCCTCTTTACATTCGTATTTTTGTTTACGTTCTGTGGCACGCACACGAGACCACGACACGCACACGACTCCGACTCCCCCGCCCTCCCCTATCGACAAGCCCCACGCCCCACTCACCAACACCACTGCCTCTTTGTATCTGCAAGTTTCTCGCATCCGTATCTGTGTGTGTTACATTCTGTTGGCTTGGAAAAAACGATACATTTCGCTTTGGGTTACTTCTTTTTGTGGGGAAAACCGTCTTCCTCTATGCCTTACTTAATCACCGAAATTCAACTTCATCGCTTTCACTTTTAAATTAAGTCATAATAAAGCCAAACAAATAAAGCCTTATAACGCACATAAAGAAATACGTATAAAAAACTTAACCTACTTTCGTGTGAATAAGATACTGCGCAAAAAAAAAATTGATTGGAGATCAATAATTAAAGCTCTCGCATATGGAAACTGGACTTTTATATATATACAGTAGCCCTTGGCGCAGTTCCGCAATCTCCAAGCCAACTCTATTTCGACAAATATTTTATGATGCTCATAATAGCAAAAAATAACTGAGTCTTCCGGGTGCTGAGATAACTAAAAACTGCAGTCTTTGATTCAAGTTTTATGCAAATAAAAGTTTATAATGGCTGGCAAATATGTGCGATATGATATCGTTTTATCTGAATGGCTGTGGCAGCTGCTTTTCCCACAAAACTTAAGCTTAAGCACTTGGGAACCGATTATTTTTGTTATTTTCTTGCTGCTCGCTGTCTTTCTTTGAGCGTTAATCAAAACCCCATTTCAAACTGACCCACATACCAAGGTGGCATGTACCCAAAACGCCAGACTCACCCAGACGTAGTCGAAAAATCAGGTGTTCAGGTGTGTGAGTAAATATCTGGTTGAGCTTGTGCCGAAAGGCCGCTTGAATAAGCTCAAAAAAATCAGCCAACATAAAGGCGCTGCTTTGAAATCACAAAAAGTTTAACTCAAACGATACCGAAACAATCTATATGCATTTTTTGAAAGTCGTTTCGATTTTTGGTCTCTCACCTTCAGAGTTTTTTTTGTCGGTTGGCAATCGCCAATGGTAGGTGATAGCTCCCTTTCGATTGGGCTGATCTGTGAGTCATGATACCCTTAAAGAAATTAACACTATGGCAGAGACGGAGACCGCTTGTAACCCAAAACCACCAGAGGATAAGTCGTTCAACCTGCAAAAAGGTCACCGAAGAGCACTAGGGACCCCAAAATAACACAAAGGCCAAGCGTCTCTTTGTCATATTTACTCCCCTGGATTTATTGCTTCCAATTGGAGTGCATTGTCGGGTATAAATTGCCAAAAAGCGACCACTTTCTACCTGCTCTCTGATCTACGAGTATTCGGCAAGGTCGATTAGTCATTAGAGTGCAGCACCCAGGCCAATAACATGCCATGTCCAGAGTTCCAAAACCCAAATACTGAAAACTACAAACTGAAAACTAAAAACCCAAAAAGCCGGTCTCAAGTGGCCTGTTCCAAATACAACACGAAAAAACGGCATACAGGCAGAGAACAAAAAAGGGAATTTATGTTTTTGCCGGTATCGTAAAACCATAGCAATGCACAGAAACTGAAAAAAGGAGGGTTAGACGCAGAGTGAGAGGTTAGAGGATAGAGGATACCCTGGGCAGGTCGTTAGCCGATTCCGATATCCAGAAACCGGGTTGAACAGCGGGTAGTCGATGTCCTCTGCGAACAAGAAGGATATGGGAAGTGGAAGCAACAGCAAGCGCAGACAGGACTCGAAACAAGGTCTCATAAATGCTCAAATTCCTCAGCTGATCGGGGCCCCTGATTAACGAACTCTGAGGTAATGGATTTATAAAAAACATACATAGTATGGAAAGTTTTGAGTTAATCCAATTATCAGCTAACAGAAAACAACAAAACCTCTGATGGATTTCAGTTCGAAAGTGGCCGTAACAAATGAGCTGGCAACAAAAGTGCCACTGTCATTGCCATTCACCTGGTCAGCTGGCCAAAATGCACTTTTAGCCGGCCCAAAAAATGGGTCGCAACCAGAAAAGTGAGAGGCCAGAACTTGCTTAAATATATATGTATATACAACTTTTTTGGGCCAGCAATGAAAGTAAAAAGCCAGCCAGCTGGAGAAATGGGAGCAGCAGCGGCGGCAGCGGTTGCGTGCGTACATAAAATCACAAGGCAATGTCAATTTCAATGCCATTAAACTGAATTTCGTTTTAAATGCAAAACACAGGTAGGTAGAACGGGAGATAACGAGGGAGAAACTACAAATTACCCGGGTCTGGACGGGGCGGAAGTGCCAGCAAATCGGAGTGGGCTACCCGTCTTGAGAGTCCGGAATCTTGACAAATTACACCCGACATTTTGGCCGGCAGTTGAGCTTAATTCTTTGGGCCCTCCATTAAATGAGCTTGCAAATTATATGCGCCGCTCCTGCTGGACGCTTGATTCATGGACTACAGCCATTATACGTCATCGTAATTGAAACGCGACTGGAAATGGACGTGGAAATGTAAATGAAAATGGAGATGGAGATGACGGTGGAAATGCGTGCAACAAGTTTCTCGTTTAAAATAACCTTAGAATTAATTGCCTCACGTTTCCGAGGCAAACAAAACAAGAGAAGAAAAACTTGTTTTGTGGCAAACAAAGGCAATTGCTCAAGTCGAACCGAAAATACAAATTTTGGGCTGGAGTCAAGCACACACACTCACACACACACGTGACCAGCGAGGACAACTATTGATAGATGTAACAAATTTCCCCGCCCCCCAACAGCCAGTTGAATTTTTCGATTACGAAACCAGCCAAAAAAAAAAGCAAACAAAAAACCAATTGTTGATTGACTTACAACAGCAGCGGCGAACTTGAGCTCTTCACTTTCCAGTTTTTTTTTTGTCGAATTTGTGGCTAATGATGAGGTCATAGAAGTTGGAGCTTGTAAGTCGCACGTTTTTGTGCGACTCACATTTCCATAGCTGATTATGCCGAAAGATTCCAATACCGAGTCCCCCTTCATGCCCCCTGAGCCGATCGTAAAAGCCAGCGAACAAACAAGCTGCGATAGATACATTTTCAGTGTTTTCCCCTTTTGGGCAACACATCAAACTCGATCGGGTCACAGTCCGGGTATCTGTTCTGTATCTGCTGGATACTAGATACCACATACGACATACTGAATACCGAATGCTGAACACGGAATACTGAATACTGAATACTGGATACTGGGCACAATGGGCTGACATCGGGCTGTGGACAAGCCCACACATCTGGCTGCCAGCTAGCCAACTGACAAATTTATCGACTCGCCACACGGAAAAGATACGCGCAGCCGACTTGGCATTGGGGAGCGCGTATCTGTATCTGTATCTCTGAACTTACTGCTACACGGAAGGAAAAGCTGATCAATATGATAATTTTACATCCAAAACCATTAAAATTGGGAACATGGATTCATAAAACTCATATATCATTATAAGTTTTATGAACCCATGTTCCCATATATCATAACATAACATTAAAATATCAAAGTTGGGATCATGATCTCAAAACTATTGGGTATCATATGCTATATATTAAAGATTAAAATATTCAAATATATTTAGTGACAATATGGGAATATTTATGATATATGGGAACATGGATTCATAAAACTTATAATGATAAATTAATTTTATAAATCCTCATTTGAAAAATTTATAAAACATCTTAAAAATTACCCAACTGATAGAATTCATATTTGTTATGATAGTATCAAAATACGAAATGTCAATAGAGTCTGTTTTTCTATGTGTATCTACGCTCGTGACGAGTATCTCGGCATTCGTATGCAGCAATTTCAAATGTTTTAAGCGATTATTAGTAGAAAGAAAAAACACCGAGCCGGCAAAATACAAAAAAACAGAGAAGAAAAACAACAATCTGTGGAAACTGCAAGGGAAAGCCGAAGGTGCCGGGCAAAGTGCCACGCTGGAGGAACAGAGATGGCGAGAGGAAGAGAAAGGGACGGAGCACAGCTTGAAGCCGGCTATTGCATCTCTCTCCCGCCGCAGCGCAGTCAGCCGGCAAACCGCTTTGGTATTAGTTTTCGTATCTGTGCAGGCCTGTATCTCACAGATGCATGTGTTCCGCTCATGTATCTAACTATCTTTGTATCTTTGCCATCTATATGTCTGACTTATGACGCAATTCGAAAAGTTCATCTGATCTTGTTGCGCTCTCCCTCTCTCTGGGTGTCGCTATCTCTTTCCCACAGCCGGTTGTTGTTGTCAAGGCGCGGCCGCAGTCCGTAGAATTAATCTATATAATTAGCTGTAAAGCGTAGAAACCTCAAGCCATGTATCTCTATTTAGCCCTGAAATTGTAGCGCATTTATTGCAATTGTTTTTCCTCTAACCTCTCTTTATTGGCTTTTATTTTACTCTTCCCTTTTTTTGTTGTTGTTGTGGGTGGGTGTTTTGGGTTGCTCTAGCGGAATTCTTTCACAAAAACGAATTCTAAACAAATTTTCATTACGACACCATCATCATCAACATCATCGCGATCCGCAGAACAGCGTCGTCGTCATTGAGATTGTTTTTGGGTTCGCATTCGGCTGCGGGGCGATTCTATAAATGCCCCATCCGATGATGTTTCACTACCGAATTATTTTTCGCCGCTTTTATTATTATTAATCTTGTTTGTGTTTGTTTAGCGAGCAGTTCAACGATTCGAGTGACGTAATGGCAAAGGGGCTGTGGCTGGAGGATTAGCTAGATCATGTGTGTGGGATCATGGAGAGAAAATTCACGAACGAGTGGTATTGCTATGTAATAAAAAGGCCAATAAATTCCTTGAAACTGTTGCATTTTTCGAAAGATATTTATTATGGAATTTTATAGCTACATTGGATCAAAGTGACTTGAATAATTTTCCGGGTGTCCCTTTCCATCGAAGATAATTAAATCTGAAGAAGCTTCGGCTTTTGGCCAATCTAATCTCGGAGGGGGCTCGAACTGGCCCATAAATCAAGGAGGGGGGGGGGGGGGGGGGGGGGGGGGGGGTATTCTATATCGGAGCGCACACACGCAAGAAGGCCAACCCAGAGCGTAACCCAATTACGTGCCAAAAAGCGGAATGCGACCCTCGACAAGTATTTTTTGTGCTTTTCTTCTTTTTTATTCGTTGCATAGTTGCACATAGAACGTGATTGCACATATACACACTATATCTCGAACGGTACTGTACACTGAGCACTGAACACTGGGGTGCGAGTAAATATATGCTCTGAATAGCCGAGTACATAGGCGCATAGATACATATGTGCATGTGTATGCTGCGCCCCCGAAAAGGGGGTGGCGCAGGGGGAGGGGCTAGCTGTGGCCAAGCCAACCTTGACACAGTTTCCGCCGCCCCACAACGATGGTGATGATGATGATGTTGGCGATGATGACGACTGAAGCGTCGACAGAACAGCCAGCAGCCTTTCTCAGCTGCAGCGGTCAACCCCAAAAAAAAGTATCTCAAAGCTGCATGGAATTCGTATTTCAGTTCCCTCGTTATCAAATAATAGTTGCGGTGACTAAAGAATACAATTTCTTAACTTTTCATAACAAATGGGAAGAGAAGTTAGAAAAACTCTATGAAAATAAATACAAGTTTGTGACTTATTTAAAATTATGCTTGGATTGATAGCATTAATGATGAGTGTCAAGTTTTGTTTTTAAGTAGTAGATAGATTTTAAGGCGAACCCATTTCCATAAAGCGTAAAGATTTTTAGTCTATATATAAAGAAATAAATTTATAAAAAGATTCTGAAAATTACAAATAAATAACAACTTTTGATTTTTAAAACGTAATAACAGAAATAGGAATTTAAAACATATTTAAGGGTTTAATGTTATTAACAAAAATCGAATCAAATTAGATCAAAATATTTATGTCAAAATAAAATTGTAGGTAGGTTTTGTAAATCGTTATCTGTTAAATCGTATCTTTTTAAAAACATAGTTATTTAGACATGTACTGAAAGTATCTCAAATTTATCCAAACTTATCCTATTATCCCCTTTTCTTGGTATTTGGCTTTGAAACATTCACTTCTTGTCGATTGCGATAAAAATTAAATCCTTGTATTAAAATCGTATTTAAATTTTGTTAACCCTTATCTAATAAGCGAAAACCCATTGTTATTTATAAGAAACAGCCTTTCCATAACTCTATTATTTTATATCCAAATATCTCCAAAGTTGAGAAACTTATATATCTTATATATCATAACATAACCAGCCAACTCACCTCATTTCCAACTGTTGTGATCTTGACAATCACCTCGTCCTTGGTGGCGTCGTGCTGGACGACATCGCCGCTCTGCTCGCGCCCATTGTAGGTGAAGTAGACCCTTTGCCCGGGCTGCAGCTCGGTGTCCATGATGGAGCGGAAGCCGGGTCCGATGAGGTCCGACTCGCGGAACTCCTTGATCATGGCGCTGCGGCGGAGGGCCTGGGCGGGACTGATGTGGACGCTGGCAACGCGACGCGCCTCCACGATGACCGACGGATCTGTGGAGGATGTGGACGAGGATGACGAGGACGAGGACGAGGTCGAGGATGACGAGGAAGTGGACGTGGACGCGGCTGGCGACTCGACGGCGGTTTTGAAATCGAAGCGGACCAGGTAGCGCGTGTCGGCGTTCAGCTGGGCCTCGCCCGGCGCCAGGAAGGTGGGCGGCGGCGGGGGGGAGAGCGGTCCCAAGTACGAGGGCGGCGTTTTCACGTCCGAGATGGTGCCGGAGTACCAGAGGCCGTCCGGACCCTTGGCGCACACCTTGGTGCCGATGATGGAGCGCTTGGCCAAACGGCGGCCGGTGGACATTTTTGTACCTTCGGTTTTACCAAATGGGGGTCTTGAAATTTGCGTTTCCAGCGCTGAGAACCGCTGGTTTTCTAGTCTTCTATTTCGGTTTTACGTCTGTTTATTTGAACTTAGCGCTTGAACTTGGCCTTAATGGTTGCCCACATTTTCTCGCACTGTACACACTTTTGCTTTTTATTGCACTTTGAGTATTTGATTTTCACACTTGATTTCCTTTTAATTATATTCACTTTTTAAACGCACTTTGTCTTTTTTTTTGTTGTTGTTGAGTTTGTTATGGGTTATTGGGTGATATTTTTGGGTGATTTAAGTCTGGCAGACGTTCTTGGTCAGCCTGAAGACAAGGGACTTGCCGATACTGGGCACTTTTTTGACGATGTTTTTGTGAT
This sequence comes from Drosophila suzukii, assembly GCF_043229965.1. Lineage (NCBI taxonomy): Eukaryota > Metazoa > Arthropoda > Insecta > Diptera > Drosophilidae > Drosophila > Drosophila suzukii. Next base: position 76,965,137 of record NC_092082.1, read on the forward strand.
ACAGCTCCAGAGAGAAGGTGAGGCGGTGCAGGAGCCACTGGGGCGGATGGAAGTGCGGCTTTAACTTCACATGCTCGGCGTCGCTGGGCGTCTGAATGGCGTGGCAGTTGCGTTTGTGCCTAAGCATAATCCAATTTTGACCGCTTGTAATGTCAGCTTGCAGTTTGAACTTCCTGCAAGTTGAAAGTATCTTTTTTCGTTGCTGTTGTTTTTCGCGCTTTCGCTGCCGGTCGTTTCACTTTTCGCTCAGTTTTCTTGCTAACACACACTCACACACACGGACACACAGGGACACTGAACACAGAGATACAAACTCGCCGGAGAGCAATATGGGATGCAATTGGCGGCTGCTGCACTGATTTGTTTTGGCTCTGAAGTTTTGCTACTTTTTGCTTTGTTTGGCCGTTTATTTTTTTCAAAAGTGGCCCAAGAAACTGAACGTAACACCAAAAAATGGGCCCGTTCGCCTTGGGTTTTTGGCTTTTACTTGGTTTGCTTTGCTTTTCACTTGGCTGTTTTGGCTAGTTTTCTGTTTTTCTGCTGTTTTGGTTTGGCGGAAATGGCCGAAAAGCGCTTATCGGTCTGCTCCCGAGAGTTGGCTATCAGAGACTGAGGCGAGCGAACGAGAAACGAAACGAAACGGCCAGTTACAGTTACCCACACACAGATACACACATAGGCACTGGCAATCGCTCTCCGACTCTCGCTCCCTCTCCCTCTCTCTCTCTCTCTTATTTATATGTACATTCGAACATTCGTTGTTTCTATGGCATCTACCTGCGCTTGGAGAAGCAAAATAAAACACATGTGTGCGTGAGGTGAGGCCTCCCCGCAGCATAAAAATGTTACGGGGAAAACTGCAATTTTCACGGCTAACAGAGTGTCCGACATTGGGAAATCGCCGGAAAGGCCCCACATAATTATGCTATATGCGCAGTAGCCCGTCAGCATAACAATGACGCCATCGCTAAATTGGGGAAAACATAGTGGCCTAGCATAGCATAGGAAAAAGAGCAGCAAAACATACTACGCAGTTAACAAAAAAAACCCATCCATAGAGCACTTGTCAACGCATACCCGCATCATAATTCCCGTGCGAGTGTATGTGTGTGTTTGTGACTCGCTCTGGTTTATCAACAACAACAGAGCGATAACAGCTGTGGGAGGCGGCGCAGCAACAATGTTGCGAAAACAGCTGTTGAGCAGCGAACCTCAGCCTCAAAACAAACGAGAGAGAGCCGAAAACAGTGGGCCAACCCTGCTCTGAAACCCCCTTACTTAAAGACCCTTTATATTTTCAGTTTACCATATTGAGTTTCAAGTTTTTAAGGTCTTATAGCACAAATTAGTCAAGTTAGGTAGCTTTTCCTATTGACCAGTTCAGTTATCTTGAAAATGTTTGCCTACTTTAAGGCGTTGCATGTCCTTAAAAGGCTGATATCAGATATAAAACAACAATATCTTAAATACTAATAATAAATTCCCATCTAAGTGTTAAATATTATTTTTATTTGGGAAATACAATAAACATTTCCTGACTGACTTTCCGTACGGTAAATATTTCGCACAATCTTTTTCAAAACATTGCCTACTTCAGGGGGCTTATCTTAACAGCATCCATACAAATGACATAAATGGCCTTGTTTAATACAAAACTTACTTAGGAATCAAAAGAACTTTAAGTTCATATTGATTTCCAATTTAATCTTACCAAATGCAAACTTAATAAACTATTAACTATGTTTGAAAACCTTCCAATTGGAAATCCAAATGGATCTAAAATATTGCCTACTTCAAGGGGCTTATTACAAAAGCATTTATATACAAGATATAAAATGCATTATATATATATTACAAAGATGATTATGTTTTTATTGAATTAAGCTTGCCAAATACAAACTTACAAAACTGTTAGCCATAACCTTCAGATAATCAATCCAAACAGACCTAAGTCAACGCAATTCAAAAAATATTATGATAACCTTTTACACTCCCTTTTTATAGAGTCGGATAAGCCTTGCCAATGTTATCGTAGGGCAGCGGAAAAGAGCCGGCCGGTTTTCTGGTCTGCAACGATAACGTCACAGAATTTAACAGTTAAAGAGAGCGCTACATGTGGGCTGTGTGTTTGTGCCTTCCACGTAAGCGCTGCGCGTGTGTGTGTGCGCTGCTCCCCCACTCTCTCTCTCTCTCTTTTGGCGACTCACAGCTGTTATGTGCTCTGAAATTCATTCGATTTTGTTTACATCAATTCCATGCTGGCGCTGTAGATGTGAATATGCTGCTGTTGCTGCGGATGGATGTGGATATATTTGGACGTTTTCTGGTATTTCGGGGCTCTCCGCCGCCGCTGCCCGAGAATTGTTGTTGCCTTTGGAATGACCTCTGTAGGCATTCTCCGGCAACGTCAGCAAGTGTCGAAGGGCAGGGGGCGTTTATTGCGGGGCGGTGGAAGGGGGAGGGCGTTCCAATCTTCAACTCCAATAACCATCTCATCCATCCAAACGCCACGGGGCCAAGATTTGCGTAGTTATATTGTTCTGGTTGTGGTTCTGGAGTTTCTGCGTTTTCCGCTCCCTTTTCGGGGCGGATTTTCTGGGGCTTTTCACACCGCCAGCATTTTATTGACTACGTCATTTGCGAACGGAGTCGGAATCATAGAAAATGCACTGCGTATTTCCCACTCCATCGGCCGATTGCTAAGTCAACCAAAAATAAAAGTCAGAAATGGAGGACGGACGGAAGACCTTGTCGGCCAGTGCGGAAATAATGCTTTCAGTTCTTATCTGGCCGAAAACTCAACTGATTACAGGCCGAGGGAAAAACTTATGTAGGTCTTATCTATGCGAGACTACACAGGGAAAATTGTTGATACATTTTATTGTTGTTTATTTATTCATGTTGATTTGCATTTTATGGGCCTGTGAGCATATCTTTATAATCACAGCTACAATAGATTCGAGATTATAGTGGGCTAGCTCTTATTTAAGCTTAAGAAATCATAGCAACCAGTATTTTTATTTATAAGTCTAACACCTAACTTGGAAAGTATAAATTATGATTTGAAATTTATAATGCCTTTAAAGGAGGACAGAAATGAGTATGAATGAGGCCTTAAAAGTTGTAAAGTTGAGAGTGTAAATTTATAAACTATTTTTACAATCGAATTTTGGATTGCTTTATTACTACAGTGGTGAAAACTTGTAAATACACTTTATTTTGCCAATAAAATACAGTTATGCATATCTCAATCCATAGAAATCCAAGCTATAGAAGTTCAACTGGTATTTTGACATTTGATATGGGTAGGTGATGATTGCTCCTCCCCCTTGCTGGCGGAATTAGAAGAAGATGAAGCGGAGTGGCGGCCAAGTGCAAAGATGAACTATCTGGTAAATTCAATTAATCATTTCTCCAGTGGAAATTCCGCACCAGCAGCAGCAACAACAACAACAACAACAACTCGAATCAACAGAGCGTTACCAGAGCTACAACAAATACGCAGTTACGAAAAGAAAACAACAAAGTGAATGTAAATGTGAATGCAATCCATGAATTACAACACCAAAAGCAAAGGCAACGAACGAAGGAAAACGCAAAAGGCAAGAGGCAAAACCAAAACAAAGCATAGGCGTTAGATGGAGCGAGATGGCGATAGTCAGATACAGAAAACAGAAAACATGCACACACAGATACAGATACAGATGCCCCGACACTCGGTTACACAGATACACGCACACAGACGCATTGACACATTACCCAAACTGGAAAATAGGTCAACCAGCTGAGAGGGCAATAGAAATGGCTGCCGTCTCGCTCTAGCGCCAACGAGAGTGCATAAGAGTGCTGTAATGTTAGGGAAAAGAGAGGGAGAGCATTACAGGCTGTAAGAGAGCGCAATTAGAACGGGAATCGGCTGTTAGCTAACAGCGGCCCCAATTCGCTGGCCGTTCTGATTGGACTCGCTCCAACTGGAGGGACATCCAGCAAAAGTTCTCAGCAGCTGTTGCACTTGAGATATGTAAACCCCCCTACTGACCCACCCCTCCCCATCCCACACCCAATGACCACATACCAATTTAAAGATTTTATTCGAATTTTATGAAAATCAAACCGGATTTTCGGTTTTCTTTGTAAAGCTGTAATTATTATTTTAACCCTTTTTTGTGAGTGTTATTATAGCCGCTGCATTTGGTAGGGCGCCGCTTTAGTTTCCTACACTGCAACTGGAAAATAACATTACAGAACATTAACTATAAATATGAGATCATAAAAAATCCACAAATTATTATTATACAATTTCCGAACTTAAAGATTGTCTAAATTTCTTTAATCCGATTCTGATTTACATATCTTAATCCTAATTTCGATTACAGAGCATTAATTATAAATATGAGATCATAAAAAATCCATAAATTATTATTATTAAATTTCCAGACATATAGAGCATCTAAATTTCTTTAAGCCGATTCTGATTTATTTATCTTAATCCTAATTTCGAGTGTATTTTCATTCCCTCCTTTATCACATGCTCAATTTTATGTTTTTTTTAAATTATTTTTATACTATTTCCGAACTTAAAGAATATCTAAATTTCTTTAATCCGTTTCTGATTTATTTATCTTAATCCTAATTTCGAGAGTATTCTCATTCCCTTCTATATCACCTGCTAAATTTTATGTTTTTTTTTAAATTATTATTATAAAATTTCCGATCTTAAAGAATATCTAAATTTCTTTAATGCGATTCTGATTTACATATCTTAATACTAATTTCGAGTGTATTTTCATTCCCTCCTTTATTACATGCTTAATTTTATGTTTTTTTTTTAAATTTTTATTATACAATTTCCGAACTTAAAGAATGTCTAAATATCTTTAATCCGATTCTGATTTATTTAGCTTAATCCTAATTTCGAGTGTATTCCCATTCCCTCCTTTATCACACGCTTATACCCGTAGATATGCGCACTCTGACGTGTGCGAGTGGGGATTTGATTGGATCGCCTTCGAAACCGGATTTCGAAAATATGTATGTCATTCCATACCGTTCCATTCAATTACGCTGATGCCTAGGTATCGCCGAAGGTATAGGTACCCCACAATGGACGGCCTTTGTTGGCAAGAAATCAAGTTGAAATTACCCCGATCGGACGACGGATTGAGAAGATGAGGGCAGTTGCCACTGGAGATGGCGATGACGCAGAGAAAGTGCAAGCTGTATGCAAATTAACGACACTGAATCGGGGCGGATTATGTGTCCATATCTGATTTTAATGGGGTGCCCATTATCTCCTGTTCAAATTTGAATTACCTAAGGTACACAAATTCTCACCTTCAGTTCTTAATTTAATCTTTTTTATAAAAGTAATGGATGTAGTTACATAGAGTGAATAATTATAAGTTGTACCCATACATATATCAACATTTAGTTTAAACTATCCTCCGACTTTTGCAAACTTTTCAAGACAACAAATATTTATTGACTACTTTGTACTAAATTATATGGACCAATAATAACACAAATATATATTGAATAGATAAGATTCACAGAATAACTATGTATTAATATCCATATTACTAATTATTTCTTAGGTTCTCTTTAAGGTTTTTTATGATTTTACATCATTCCATCCAATTTCAAAATCCTATTCCTAATTATTTTTTATGTTCTCTTTAACGTAGAGTTGTTTTTGTTTTTCCACACGCAAATCCCTGAAATATATCTTTCTACCCACCCCTTTTCCGGATTATTACCTATCCCAATCTTCCGAATTTCCAGAACTTATTGCGGCATTACGTAACCAACCCCATCTGCTGGCACTCACTAATTAGAGCCGCTTCGGTTCACCCCCAAAGTTGGAAGGAACATGTCAAGTGAGGCAAATTTGCTGTCATGACTGCGAACTTGGACGTGGACAAGAGCCTGGACATGGACATGGACGTGATGTGGACATGCCACCGACGCCGCGTCTGAGTTTTCCATCAAAAGATGTCAGTCGCCAAACATAAAACACAAAACAAACACAGAACTCCGAACTCCAAAACGCAAATCGCAGATGGCGGAAAATCGCCCTTGACTCGGAGTTAGCGTATATACTTTGCCTTCGACTCCGACTCCAAACTCGAACTCCAACTCCCACTCCAGATACGAAGGCCTTGACATTTGAAGTTGCGTGCGGGGATCATTAGAATGTTTACCTGTTCGCTGGCAAGAGTATCTAGCACTTTTTTTGACATCCAGCAGGTCGCGAGGGGAGATTCGCTGGTACGGAATGGAAAATCAAGTTACCAGCGAACAACAGGGTCGTGTGATTGATGTGAACATGTCAGCACGGACATGAAAGTGGACGGAGATGGGGCTTGGGCTTTGGATTCGACTGGACTGCACGGGCAGGAAGCATAAATTGTAGACAAAGATGAGCGCAGATACAAGATACATGCTGCTATTACACGACTCACAATCAGCTGCAGATACAAATTTATGTCATGTGCAGTCTGGACATGTGAATGACAAAAAGGCATCGCCACAATCTGATAGAGATTTGATTTTGACAACCGGTTCCACACAGCGAGAAAATATCGCTGGTGCTGGTCGTTAATTAGGTGCTTCTTTTATCACTAGGAGTATAAATCTATAAATCTGAAGATAGTTTTATGATCCAGATGGTGGGTAATTCTAGGGAAGGTATTGCAAAGAATACCTTTATTTTACTATCTACATACTTAGGTCCGCTTGATATTCTAGCAAACTACCTTATAATCTCTCATTAGTACATTATAACAATGGATTAAAATATAGTTGGGAACCAAATTCTAGGAACTATGAAGCAATAACTGTTAAGTTTATTAAATATTTTTTGCATTCAAATATATTACAATATTTACTTTTTTTATATTATAACAAAGATACAAATTGCAAATCCTTTTAAAGTATCCAGGAAGAATAAACAACATTTTTAATGAGCTCAAAAATAATATGATTTACAAAAAGGGTAATAGTTAATAGTAAATTATTTAATATTTCTTGGCCGATTCCCCCCTGTACCTTAAATTTTAAACTTTTGGCAACAGTGTACAATAAATAAACAATAATATTTCTAGGAAATATGAAAAACATAATAAGGAAAGCTTAAAGGTAAAGTTGCTTAAAGAGTCTTGCATTAAAATACAGTATTACATTTTTTTTAATTATAAGAACGAAGAAAATTGGAAAGGTAAGTATACAGAACGAATTAACTTTCTTTCTTATGAGTTAGAAAATATTTAGATTTACAAAAGGGGTAAATGTTGATTAAAATGTCAAAATGCTAAGTATGTGATGATCATCTTTATTTTTCTTGGTGCACATGGAGTTTTGAGGCTGGGATCCAACCGATCCGGCCAACCCAACTCGTCGGCTGGGGTCAAGCGGCCACCTGACAGCAACTTTCCTTGGCGGGCCGATTTCACCGATGGACGATTCAATCGGAAGGCCAGGAATGGAAAAGCAGAAGGAGAATCCGTGGAGCTGCGCCTCCAAACCTCCAAACCTCCAACTGGGAAACGGTGCGTGCTGTTGACATTGGGTCATAAATTCTGGTGCTGGTGGAAAACAGACAACAGTTTTCATTGTTTGGCTGCTCTTTGGATGCAAGACTTTTGTTTGGACAATACACAAATATGGGCACTAGGCAAACACCGATACGCAGCAATAGACAAATAAATGCCTCGAATGAAATTGGGTTGGGTTGGTCGGCCGAGGGGGAGGAGAGTTGCATTGGGTCGAGTTGAGTTTCGAAGGGGAAAGCCAGGGAAAGGAGGCTGCAAGCAGCTGTCAGAGCCAAACTGTTGACTTTGCCGCTGGCAGGCGGAGTTCAATCGAGTGAGCACACAATCAAAACTACCCCTGGCTAGGAAATCAGGCCAAAGACGCCATCAAACTGGCCAACTCTGCAACTAGGCAAGTTTCAGGGCGCAAATGGGTCAGCCAGCCACGTCACTTGCTGACCCACTTTCGAGTTTTTGGGTTGCAGAATCTATGTCAGGGATGTGGCCAGCATCAATCGGCGGCTGTGAAACTATCCTTGTGCAAATTCTTAGGCCAGTGAAAAATGGCATACTTGTGCAACACATCCTTTAGTTTTAGTTTTAGTTTTAGTAGTTTTAAGTAGACCTGTATTTTTTAATGGATATTTTCTATATTAATATTTTCTAAAATTATTGGAAATCAGCTCAGTTTGCTTGTTTGTTTGCTTGTTTGCTTTTTAATAGCTTACAAAAAATAATTCTTTCGGGAGAACTTCTACTGACAATTCCAGTTAACGACTAGGATGTTGTTTTTTTCACTATTTGATGATTTTTTATTAATTATTTATTATAAATCAACTAAAAGTGTAATGAACATATAATAACCTATCCATTCTATCAGAAAGATCTGACGAAATCTGAAAAATAGTCATAGAAAAGCAACTATTGTTACTTTAATAATTATTTTATTGAATTTTATTATTATTTTAATTAAAAATAAACTTAAGATTCATATTAAGGCGGTTCAGAATAAGTTTTATTTGTCAAATTTTATATAAAATTAACAGAATAACTATTATATCATGGGTTTTAAATCAAAATCTCAAAAATAAAATTCATCGCGGTTTTCTAAAGTCAATGGTGTAATTGGATTTTTTATTGGACTTTTGCAGGTCAGTGATTTTTTTATTTGAAAAAAAAAGTAACAGCTATTTTCGATCCCTGATCTATACTTTAATTTCAACACTGCCTCTGGTATGCGTTTAATGAAACCAGTATTAAATCTTAACTCTCTGTTTTTTGGACGCCGGCGTAAAAGGTTGATTAGTGTAGTAAATGATTGATTAAACAGTTGAAACATTTGATTTTAAGCCAAAATATCCAAATATTTCTTATAGTTTTGCACTGAAATATAGATATTTTCTCGCATTCATTAAAGTTTGACTCCATTGTAATGCGAATTTAAATTCAAGTAACTAAGAATCCTCGACACACTTTCAGTTTTTATCAACACCAAGGACATGCTGTCAAGGGCAAGCCCAGACAAGGTGTTACTTGACCCAGATTCGGAAGCCGTGAGCATTTATTTCAGGGGCTTTCAATCCACGACTCCGTCGTGAAAAGCGAGTGTCTTAAATATTTTGAAAGACATCTTAAGCGCTGCAAGAAAGAATCCAAACGATGCATGGTAGGTTTTACTAACTTTTAGTAAATACAGATTTAACTTGTAATACTTTGCCTTTTAAAAAATTGTTAACAGAAAGCAAAGAAAGAAATGGACGTGGTGAAGGCGAGGGGTATTTCCTTTTTTAATTTTACATATATTTATTTATTTATTTTATTTACAGAGGTGTTCAATGCTAGCGAACAGTAAAATACAAGCCAAAATAATAATCGAATTAACATATTTTTTGTCTCGCTTTTGAAAAAAACCAAAAAACAGGATCCACACCAAGTTTTTCTTTGTCCATATGTGGAAAGTGATTCGTTCTGTCGGAGGGTAACTCGGCTATTTAGGTGTGTGTATCGACTTCAATGGGAAACATTTTGTGCGATGGCAAACAGCTTTTATGCTTTTCAGAGCTTTAGTTCTAGGTTTTAGTGCAGTATATAATAATTGCAATTTGAGGTGGGTTAATTAAATCTCATTTCGGTGTCTCTTTTGAATGGAAACTGGGCCATTTTCTTAAATAAACGACAAAGCGTTATTGTGGACTTTATTTTATGGGATGGTTTGTGTCTCCACTTTTTGTAGGAAAATAAGAGCGCCATCTTTCGGCAGGAGTTTCTATTTTTAAAATCTGTATTATAGTTTGGACCCAAACCATACAATCGAAAGAGAGCTACCAGATCGTAAAAATTATAATTAATAAACATGGAAGAGGAAGAACGGAAGGCGCCTTTATTCAAAAATTTGAGAATATATTAAAAACAGAGATGGGGTAATACGACGAAGAAAAAAAGGGGGCGAATGTTGCAAGCAATTTAAGTAAGATCAACGGGCAATTCGCCCTTGCTAAAACGGACCCAATTCAATTTAATTTTCTCTATCTACAGAAAGGGTAATTAAAAAAGAATTTTAAAAATGTTTTTTTAGAAAAAAATATTTGTTTATGGGTAAAATGGTCCCATGCATAGATGGCAGTTTTATTTAGAGTTTAACAGCTAATTCACAAAATGTCATTAAAAATGTTTTTCCATGGCTCAATTTTATTTTAAGGTGTTTTAAAATGCTAAGTTGAGATTAAAATTATTTGTTATCAAAAAAAATTGTAATCAACAAAATCACAAACTTGTAACCATTTCCCACAGTTTTTCGTTGGACTAAGGATCTTAAATAAAACAAAATCGTTGTGTCTCCCTAAGGATTTATTAATTTATTAAAAATGATTATGAAATACTTTCGTTGTATAAATACCAATGGAATAAATGTTTTAAAAATACTGATATTAGACGCTCATTTAACGGCTACAAAAATTTCGAACAAACAAAATGAAGTCTCTATCTCTTTAGTCTCTATCTCTTACACACCGAAAAGATGCCCACAGCAAATGTGAAAAGAAATATGAAGAGATAAAAGGGGATTTTCCAATTTGATGGGGACTGCTCTTCGTTGTATTGCTGGTTGCACTGCGTCGCAAGAGGTTTGACCACCTTAAAGCCAGGCATAATGCAATCAATAGCTTCCAGGTTAGAGATAGTTGGCTGGAATTAGGGTAAATATTTAAAGATTATGAAGTCAAGACTTGACAATCTTATTCAAACCTTTACAAAGAATCTCCTTGCGATGGTCAGATTGCAGGCACACCGAATCGGATTGCCTCTGATCGTCGCTTTGGTTTTGAAGATGCCGACCAGGTTGGACATATCGGTCAGATTGTTGTAACTTAAATCGACGGATGGTATTCGGCACGCTTCATTGGGAAGTTTCGATATGTAATTATGGCTTAAATTCAGACTCTGCAAGCGAGGCATTGCAACGAACTTCCAGCTTGGCAGATTGGAAATTCTGTTATTGGAGAGGTCCAGGCGCAGAATTTTCTCAAACCCCGTTGAATTAAGTTCTTCTGGCACTTCCGTAAGTTCATTTCCGGCAAGAGACAAGGACTCAAGTTGAGGAGACCGAGACAAGCACTTGATATCAAAGCCGAAATTGTTACTACAATCTGCGGTCATTCCTTCATCTCCATAGGAAATCAAGCAGCGGCATAAATGTAATAGTGGTATTGCCGCAGGTATCACGACACTCCCGGCAATCAGGATTACAAAGGACAGTGCCTAAAAGTGAACGCGTTCAAAAACAGATTTATTTATTAGTTAATTTAATTTTTTCTGGTTAAAAGTCAATTTAAAAAAAACCATTACTATAACTATAGCTATGGATATTTTGGGGTTAGGAGATAAGTTGGGTTTGAAGGGAGGATCGAATTTCTTGCCGTGGAGAAGAGATGATATACCAGTTTGATTTCATGAAAGGAATAAACTACGCTAACTTTTATATTTTAAACGAGATTAAGCTTAAACAAGGAGGGAAACTAACTTTGGCACGCCGAGCATTGTATGTACAGAGCTTTCCAATTTTTAGAAAACAAAAATCTAATTATACAAATTTTAAGATAAATCGTTCTGTGCATTATTTTGACATTAATTATTCGATCGTCCCTATGGCAGCAAAAAATTGTATTCAAAACTCTGAAATATTAAAAGAATGATATTGCGGAGAGAACAAATTGATATGTCAATAAACACCGGAGTTATAATTTTTTTACATATTTAAAAAAATATTATTTCAGTCATTCCTATGGCTGCTATAGTATATGGTTATCCAATTCGGTTCGTTCCGACTTAAATACAACCTACTATTGAAAAATGACGTTTTGGATAGTTTCGTCCTGATAGCTTTAAAAATGAGAGACTAGTTTGTGTAGAAACGGATGGAAAGGTCAGACGGACATGGCTAGATCGACTCGTCTAGTGATGCTGATTAAGAACATACGAGTATATACTTAATGGGGTCGGAAACGTCTCCCTCACTTCACACAAACTTCTGACTGAAATCATTATACCCTCAGCAAGGCTATAAAAAGTCATTAGTATCAAAAAATGCACATTCTTAAGAACAGAAAAGTGCGTCCTCAATGAAATGCCGCAGTTGCCTCATATTTTAACAACTCACCATACACACCATGGTGTGCGACAATGCAAATTTCTGTATAAGCTGAACTAAACCAAGCTAAATGACTAGTTGTTATGAAATAAATTAACTGAAACTTTCTATTAACTACAAGAATTTTGATAAGGAAGCTTTCTCTACTAAGAACCATACTGTCAACAATACATCAATAAATAATTTAAGTAACGTAGGGCGTACAAAGAAAATGAAGATAAGACTGCAATTATTATTATTACTAGGGTTTAAATGGTGCACTTTTGGTCAGTGCAATTCCATTTGGCCACTTTGGTTCAAAGCAAACAGTATGAGTAATTATACGCAGTGAAATCAATAAAAAAAATTCCCATTGACACTTTTACAAAACCTTCAACAATGTGGGCGCTAGACAGGTTCTAGCGTTATAGGTTTTCGAGTGGGCGTGGCACACTGCTGGAACAACTGTAAGGTGTACAAGAATCTCTAGAATCTGCATTCCTAATCCCAACTTTCTGGCTTTTATAGTTTTGCGGGATCTCAGCGTTTATACGAACAGACGAGCATGGCTAGTGAACCGAATCAAGAATGTATATATAGTACTTTATAGGGTCGGAAACGCTTTCTTCATACTTTCCGACGAATCCAATATAATAAGAGGAGATAAAAGCTAACAGAAGGCATAACGTATACTGTTAAGGTCTTGCTGGCGATTACTTAAAACACACTGTTGGGGTTCGCTGACTATTACTTATTAAAACCGAATTATCAGCAAATGTATATTCATGTTGTATTAACATACAATTCTACAAGATGTTGTTTTTCACATTTTAGAGATTGCGTTGCTGGAAGTGAGTCAAGCTGAGTACAGAAGCTTAAGTAATGACAAACCAGACAAAGCATCAACCAGTGCCTTCGAATCGTTTGGAATTGTACGACTTAAAATCCGGAACAGGATTCCTCAAGAGGTTTGATTGACTGATTTAATAGTACATTCCCCCAAAAGGACAATTTTACTAACCTGTTTTATTTTGCAGACTTCTAAGGAATATCTGAGATTGAACAACTTGAAAAACGCATCGTTTAATGCAAAGGTTAGTGTAGCCATCAGCACAAGCAATTTAAAAAAATCGCTTCATAACAATTTTAGTTATCCTGTCCACCGGTTTCCAAGACGTGTTTTCGAGAAGAAAGCCATTGAAAAGACTAGAGTCGGGATTAGTAAACTGAAATCCATAAATTGTTGTGTTGAAACGTTAAAAAATCAAACAAAAACACCTCTTAACGAGGTAAGGGGACGTGACGATCGCACTTTCAACATACTCGTAGAGTAAATGGGTGTACTAGATTCGTCGAAAAGTATGTAACAGGCAGAAGGAAGCGTTTCCGACCCCATAACGTTTATATATTCTTGATCAGGATCACTAGCCGAGTCGATCTATCCATGTCCGTCTGTCCGTATGAACGCTGAGAACTCGAAAACTATAAGAGCTAAGCTATTGGGATTTGGCATGCAAATTCTTGGGCTTCCTGCGCAGCCCAAGTTTGTTTTATCAGGGTGCCACGCCCACTATAATGCCCACAATCCGCGCAAGGCTGCAGTGCCTACAGTTTTTATGCTAGAATACAATTTTAACAAAAATGTATCCTTCTCTTCAATACCTATCGAATGACACAACAATTTTGACACGACCACTATAAATCCCAAAAACCGCCCACGAATTTAAAAAATGTCGTAAATTTGAACCCTGATATCTCGGAAACTATCAAAAATAGAGAATTGGGATTTCAGTTTTAGATTCCGTATCCTTGTACGCAGCGCAAGTTTGTTACGCGAATATGCAAAGCCCACAAACAGCATAAACCTGTTGCGCCTCCAATTTTCATGCTAGCAAAAAAGTTTTAACTGAAATGTGTTAGTCTCTTAAATATCTATCGATTGACCCAAAAAAATTTACCACGCCCATAACGCTTAAATCTTTATACGGCCCACATAACCATATATTGAGATCGCGGGTAGGTGGCGCATTCCAATCTCCCTTTGGTCCCTTTAGCTGAGTATCGGGTATGTGATAGTCGAGGTACTCGACTATAGCGTTCTTCCTTGATTCATACTGTTTTTATAAAAATGTTTAAACTTCTCGCAAGGAATGGCATATTCAAATGAGAACCTCAAGGGCTAAATTTTTTGAAACTTAAAAGAAATCGTTTTAACCAATTTTTGAGAAAATAGGCAAAAAGGTGTAAATCAGTGGTTAATCAAAAAATTTACTAATGCAAAAGTTACCCCACAAAAAAAGCAAGTATTATATGAATCGTATTGCATTACCAGATTAACAAATTATCTCTTTTTCAGATACTCCAGCTATGGCTCGATATGTGGGAGATTAACCAAAGTCATGGTTAATTGTCTGATGTTAGGATAGTAGATCAAGGAAATTGGATGGTACCTCAACTTTCCGTTTTCTCTAAATGTTGTGGAGACCCCGAAGATTTCCTTAAATAACTTCCAATGGAGAACTGCAAAACGCTTTTCAAAACATAGTTTTAAAGTATTAATTTATTAATTTCATATCGACAATAGATTTTTTCCTTATGGCTCCTAGTTAAATATTTAAATCTGTACTAACACCATACTCTAAAATGTTCCACAGGGTCCTACAGGGATTCCTGATCTGCTATGAGTCATATGACTGAGACATGTCATCTCAAATGTGTCATAGATAGCGGAGGCAACTGCAGCCCATGCTCGCCACTTCTAAAAACATGGATTACTTAATCTTTATAGCCCCGCTTTGGATGGTCGTTGACAAATGGTTTGTATCCTTCCCCTCTGTATATGTAGTTTTCGGAACCTGAAGGTTAGTTGCGGTCTCGAGACTTGAAGAGATCTTTCATCTTTATGGAACCCATCTGTTATTATGTTCCCTAGCTTAGGTGTTGTTGAGAGATTACGCATTTTTCTTAAAGAGGTTTAGACTGAAGGCAGCAAAAGACAATAAGATAATTATACCTACCGTTTTGCATTTCATTTTTTATATTCAACTGTTTAGACCGACACAATCAAATTGAATACGTTCTGATATTTTAAGAGCACCGTGTTTTATATCACGTATTCAAGAAAAATATATATTTTTTATCTGGGCGCAAAGAAATGGTATTACAACTTGCAGAATCTTATTAGAGGTGAGCGTAGAGTGACCGATAAGCCGAAAGATCAACTATTCTTATTAGAGGTGAGTGTAGAGTTATCGATAAGCCGAATGATAAAACATTTATTCTTTTTGAACATTACATATGTGGTTGTAAGTTCATATTTTTTATTAATCTTTTAAAATGATTGTCTTTTGGCATTACGGATATATACGAATAATATAAATACAATATATATCGAATAATATTTATTTAATATTGATTGTCTATCGGCATTACGGACATATATACGAATAATAAATATACAATATATATCGAACAATATTTACACAATATATGGGCATTTCCACGGGTCGCGAACGTACGTTCGTTCGCACTTAGTGCAAATAAAAAAAGAAAATAAACGTTTTCTAAATTTGTTTTTCTATTTGATAGCATTTTGTTAGATCTTTGCTTAGTGTAAATGATTTCCATGTTGGCTTATCAACAGTTAATTGAAATCGCTCTCTTTGGATTTTTATCTTCTTATTAGATTGCAATAAAGAGATTTTGTAGAAAATGTGGAAACAACTCATATGTTTTCCTTGCGAAATAAATAAACATAAAAGTGCCTTTAAAAGGAGCTAAAAATTAAAATAAATACATTTTTCAGTTTTCAGGTAAATTTCTTCAAAAAATCAAATGAAATATGCTGTGGTTCCACTGTATAATGAAAATATGGCAATTTATTTATGAAAATACACAAAAAATTAATATGATTATAAAGATTTTTTTCCGTCCTGGTTGACTCTCGTCCTTCTCTGCCCTGTCACTTTTATAAAGCTAAAGAAAATTCAATATTTTTGAATCAAGGCGCCATGTGTTCTTCCTCTTCCATGGACATGAGTTTAATTTTATTCCGATCTGGTAGCACGGCAAAATATGGTTTGTGTCCATGTGAGTCAGCTTGAATACAATTCAATTGTTGTTTAAGAACCTTGCTAAAATGTTGCCCATAAAAGCTGGCTGCGTGGTTTCTGTATGGACTAAGGGCATTTTGCAAGGAAGACAAGGAAATATTTTAGAAAAATGGTATTCGAAATAGATTTATATTTAATAAATATATGATTATCAATTTTAAATATAATTTATAGATTTCAATGTTTCTTAGGCTAGCAGTTTGACTTGTTGTGCCGGCTGACAGTGCGTATACTTGATGGGAGCGGCTCTGTTTGAGGAGAGCGGGCAAGCAGTGCAGATTTGTTGTGCCAACAAAGCCTGCGTCCTCGTCCTGTTTCTCGCTCTCCCTCTCTCTCTCTCTCGCAAAGAGAGAACGACTCTCTGGAGCGCGCACACGCGAATTCTTGACGATTGTGCGGCCGTTATCGTTACTTTCCTTCGGCGAAGTTGCGTCCCCCTCGATAAGGCAGCGCTGCCGGCGTCGACGCATCGCTGCGGCGCCGCTCCCGTGGCGTGCGAAAAGGGGGGGTGGGGGGTGCGAGGGGGCGGGAGTCCTTGCCACGGAGTCCTTTCTCCAGTCTAGAGTCTAGGCGTCCCGTCCAGAGTCCTCAGTTTTGGACAAACACTCCGAGCGGCACGTCAGGGCCAAGCGCGCGCGCTTCTCGTGGTCGAGAATTCTGTCTGTCTGTCCGCCAGCGTGTGCGTGAGCGTGTGTGTGAGCCAGTGCATGGGTGTGCGTGAGCCAATGGCAGCGTCGGTGTTAGCCAATTCCAATTCTGTGGCAAATACCGTGCCGTAATCGGGCGAAATACGTGCAAAAGTCTGGCCCCCACGTACAAAATTCAAGTGCAAACGTAGAAATTTCAAAGTGAAAGTGCAAAAAGAAAAGGACAAACACCTGCCTTCCCTCTGCATTGTCCTGAAAATAAACAAAAAAAAACGGAAAAATATAGAAAAAACCATAAGCAACACTAGCGTTAGCAACAAAATCAACAAAGTGCGCTGGCGGAGCGGGAAACGCGGAGCGGGTTGCGAGCGGCGGGCTCTTCAGCTGCCAGTTCAGCTGTCAAAAGTTAGTTCGACTCGAGAGCCCAATGTTTTATTTTCATTTTTATTTTCATTTTCATTTCTATTTTAGTTTTTAGACCTCCTCTGCCTCTTCCATCCCCTGCCCATCCATTCCATGCGTCCTCCAGACTTTTGCAGCTCTACAAAAGGCGTGGGCGGTGCACAGCGAAAAAATGTGGGAAAGGACATGGGGAAACACTATAGAAATACAATCTATAAATTCCTTTATCTGTAAATCATGTAGGAATAAAGGTTGAACTTTGTTTTGTTTATCTATTACTTTAATTTTATAAAATTCATGTTTTTAGTTTTATTGTAGCCAATAGCATTATTTCTAAAATAATAGAAAATTAAATTATTATTTACGTCTTAAACATAGGAGTTATTATTTTAAAAATACTTCTTACTTTTTAATTTGCCAATTGAAACTTGGGCTTTAATTTTTAGTCCGCATGCTACTTTAAAAGTTTAATTTCCAAAGGTTTGCTTGGTGTAAAACCTAATTTTACAACCATTTTTTTATCATTTAACCAAATTATTAATTAATCTTTGAAGCTTTAAAAACTGAAAGAAATATAAATAAAGAAGAAACGTTTTGATTCTATAAAATTGTAATTTTTCTAGACTGCTAATTGCTTTCATTTTTAATTGATAGTCCATTTATATAGCAGTTGTTTTTACTTAGGTATCTTTAATGGTAAAGTAGAAATATTGGCTTGTCTCGATAGCAGTGTAGTTTCCTTTCTTGAGGTCCATGATTCTTGCTGTGTACTCGCGACTTAATTCTTATGGCAATGACAGGCGCTCAAGGAGTTTTCCCGAGCGTTTTCCTGGCCTGCTGCTGCCATTTCTCTTGGAGATTTAATGGAAAAGCTTCCAGAACGTCCGCCTTTAATGTCCGTGTGGCCGTGGCTTGGATATTTTAACCAGAAATCTTTGGGCCAGCCAAGTGCATTACTCATACGCCGCGTTGCCCGAATGAAATCATACCAACTACACAGGGGCAACAACAGTCGGGTTCACCTACTGTGCGCCTGTATTTGTGTGTGGGGGTGTCCATGGTGAAAATTGTGAAATGCGTGCCGTGGCAAAAACAAAGGCAGCCAAATAAATGAAATGAAATGAAACAGAGCGGCAATAAAACGGGGCAAGAACAAAGGACGAGGGCTAATGTCCGTGCCTGTCCGAAAGTCCAGAGTCACGCGAAGTTGCAACAAAAACAACAAACAGCAGCAGCAGTTTTCAAATAGACCACCAAGGTGAACCAAAGGATGTTTTTTTTTGTTTTTTTTTGGGTGGGGGGGGGGGGTGGGTCCAGAAGCTTTATAGTTGGATCAGACTTTCTCCCAGAGAGAGATCTGTAATAAATCAAGGATGTTGTCCTGGCAGGGCAAGCAAATGCAAATAAATTGAAGAATAATAAGGAAAATGCCAAGGCACTGGCAACTGGAAACTGGCAACTGGCAACTGGCAACCAAAAAGCGAAAAGCGAAAAGCCGCCGCACAAAATGTGTAGCATAAATAATTCCACCCACAACACACAGAGACAAAAAGGTTACACAGTCACTAGGGCGACACCAGTAGACATTCAAACGCCGCTGCCGACGCTGGCTGCTCAGTCGACGCCGGCAGCGCAGCCAGCCTGGACAGCACCACTTTCACCCACACTCTCTCCACAACTCTCTCTCTCTCTCTCCAAGATATACTCTCTAACTAACCTACATCAACAGCTGTGACTTGTGAAAAAAGTGCCACCCACGCAAGCCGCAAAATGTAAAGAGAATTTAAAAATAATAATTAAAAAAGTTCGGAAAATTAAAACTAAAACGTAATAATAATATTTTTCAGTGTTTTAGCTGCGGTTAGAAAGTGCAAAGCCCACGAGCGGAGTAAACAATCAGCCAGGACAAATGAAAACGCCAGAGCGCGCCTTTCTCTGACTGTCGCTCTCTGTCTCTCCCCTTCTCTGTCTCTCTGTTGCTGTCTCTCTCTCGCTACCCTTCGCCGACTTTCTCCCGAACAGCTGTTCCTCGAGATACTCTCTCTCCTTATAGCTATACTATCCCTATAGCTTTCTCTGGATTTCTAACTGCGCCGAAGCGTGTGTACATAACCTGAAAATCCGAGCGCTCTCTCTCTCTCTCACATTTTGGATGTTGCGGTAGGCGGACGTTGGGACGTCGCACGTCGCAAGTTGCACACACAACTGTAAGTGCAACATCGGCAGCAGAGCGGCAGCAGAGCGACGGAGCGGCGACGGAGCAGCGTTGATGCCGTTGCAGCTGCTGCTGCGCAGCCAGCAACAGCAATACGAGCAGCAGCAACGCCAGCAGCAGCAGCAGCAACACTCGCAACAGCAGCAGCAGCAGCAGCAGCAGCAGCAGCAGCAGCAACAATCAGCAACATCAGCGCCCTGTGTGCACCGACAATAATATGAGGAGTGGCAGTTCGGAATTACTACTCGAGCAGCAACAACAAGAGCTACGGTTACGTAAAATCCGAGAACTGGCTCCGAAAAAGAAAAATGGCAATCGGCGCTTTCGTTCGTGGCGGGAACGTGCGCGTTTCTATGGCACCTCGACACTGGCCTTCTTCTCGGTGACCGCCGGCGCCTCGCTGCTCTTCCTCGTACCGCTCTACGTCGATCCGGCCATATCGACGCTGAGCCACGACTTTATCGAGAAGCCCACGTTGTGCACAACGACGCGTCGCGAGGATCTCGTCGGTATCTTCAATTGCTCGTGGAGTTCGTGTCGCGAGGGCTGCACCTCCGATTTGTATCGCTGCATTCACATCTATGTGACATTCGTGGAGCAGAACATTACGATACCCGAGAACATGACCGATTACAGCAACTTTACGTCGGACATGGAGCAATCCGGCGAGGCCACCCTGCTGGTTAACATCAAGGGTTGCGGCTATCCGCCGTCGGTCACGTGCAAGAACTTCAACGGGTACTACGGCATCGAGGGCGCCATCTTCCCGTGCTTCTACTCGCGCAAGAACAAGACGGTGGTGCTCACGTCCTACAACCACGACGACCAGGTGGCCATGATCATCCACTTCTTCGCGGTGCCCTTTGTGATAACGGTCATCTCGTCCATCGCCCTCTGCATCATGCACTGCGACTGCCGCTGCAAGAAGGATCGCAGCCACCGCCGCAATCGGCCGCAGTGCCGAAGGCCGCGCATCGAGAATCTCAGGTGAGTGACGAATGCGCCAGGGGGTTTGGGGTCCCAAAGTTTTTACTAGAATCAAAATACTGTGGGTTGATACCTTACGCAAATAAAGGTATAATAAACCTTTTCTTTTACTGTTTTTATGCTATGCGCGAATCCACTGGGCATCCTCATATAGAGGATATAACCCCCACTCGGGTTAAAATATAAATGTAACATATATTTTATTCCAAATTTTTTTATTTACACTCCACAAATCTTTTTATATCTCCCCCACAACCATATGTTGAATCCGCAACTGATCGAAATCCTATCATATGATACCTTACTCAAATAAAGGTATTCCAGTTAGGGTTATTCTGTTTCGAGTGAGATATTTGCATGATATATAGTACTTTATATTAGGAAAAATATTTTTTGGTACCAGGGATACATAATCAATTGGATTTCTTTGGAGCCGTTTGTGATCACCAGAGGAAAAATGCTTTCTCAGCATAAATCAAAACCAAAAAAAGAAATGTTTTCTGAAAATATGGAAGCTATAGCTTTACTCGCTTGAACTCTATATTGATTCCTAAAATGGTTAAGAGAGTTTTATATACCTATAATTATGATAAAGTATTTACTCAACTCTTTTAAAATGGATCCTGAAAATAAGAGATCCCCTTCACAACTGATATGAAAGAATATACGCAATTTGCATTGGCTTACAATGAAATTTCGTACATTTTTTCTTTAAAGTTTGGTAGATGGCCTTTTAAAAATATATGTATTCCAACCCCAACATTAGAAGCATTTCAACATTAAATTACTTAATCAACTCTAATAACTTTTTTATCTTATAAATATTATATTTTATATTCTTAAAGCTTAAAACTTATTTAGTGAAAGAACTCATTTCCGAGTAATTTGTATAAATTTCTTCAAGCCAACTTCCCTGCCTCATAAAGCAGCGACAACCCAGTTTTTCAATTATATTATTCAAATATACATGAATTTAAAACGATTTCTGTGCCTGACGTACACTTACGTACATTTCCTTCTTTTGGCCAGTAAGTTAATTTAACAAAACTCCCTCAGCAGGAAGTTCCTTCCTGTCTGCAATATTTGCTTTCCTGGCGTCGGCGTAATTTAAATAATTCACTAATGACAGTTTTTGTGTGTGTGTCTGAGGGTATGAAGGTGTCAAGGGGGCGGGGGAGTGTTGTTATTTCGGAGTAATATGCGGTCTAAATTATTTATAAGACCAGGCGTCGCATGTATGTGCCACCCTGCACCGCAGACGAGGCATTAGGGCACGCACCCAGCACGCACCACACTGCGTATGATTGATATGTTGAGCTGTTGACAGAGCCGTCGGTAATGGAATTCGAGGTGCTAGCCGAGGGGGGAGCCGAGTTTTCCGGCACACTGACAATTACATTTGGCCATCAAGTAAATAGAAAACAATGGGCCATACTTCAACTCCACTGCCAGCTGGTCTTTAATGTCCTGTGTTTATTGAATTCCCTTCGAATTGTGGCCTTATCGAATCTGTGCCATTGTTTTGCCTTCCATTTTCCCTTTTCGAGGAAATTTCCATCAGTTCTCAGTACTCATTGCACATCGATTCAATCGATAATGAATTGGTGGTCTATACCCCCCCGCTGCTCCTTCGACTTTCCCTGCTCCTGTCCGCCCATTCACTTGGTACGTGCATTATTCAAATGTCATGGCAGCCAGGGCGCACTCACATGCCAGCCCGGCTGGGCAATTTAAGCTCGCCGAGTGCTCCCCGTCGAATCGAATCCTTTGTTTTCCCCTGTCTGGCTCATCCAACTGCCTGGTTTGGCTTGGCTTGGACTGGCCCAGCGGCTCCATCAATTGCCGGCCAAGTGCGAGGAGTGCCAGGAGTGGCCTGCCTCGCAATCCTTCTTTGGCTGCACAGATCGCCGAATAATTGCCGTCCATACGACCATACGACCTTCGATTATAAAGGTGACCCCATTCAGTCAGGTCTTACACAAAGAGAAAGTACGCAAATAAACACGTTTCACAAATATGGCACGATTCTGTAGCATACTTATTGGCGCACTCAATAGCTCACAAGAGGTGATGTTCTCAAAGAGGAATACAAGAAAGGGCGTTAAATAAGACATGAAAAGAGAATAAGATTATTAACTATGATGATAATGTCGATATTTTTATAGAACACGTCTATAGTTATTAACTCGAATTTAGTTGGAATTTTTTTAGTCTTACCATGTCGAATTTTAAGTCTGCTTAAAGTGCACTGTTTATACAATATTATATTATATACCATACACATGGGCGGATTCACGGGGGAAAATGGGGATCTATGCCCCATTCAAGTAAAGAAGTATATGTTATATGTATTTTATTCAAAATTTTTAGTTTCTACTCAAAACACTTTATATCTTTCCCACAACCAATTTCTGGATATTAAATGACTTTAAAACCAATTGAGTTTCCCTAGTTTCTTTACTTTTTATTCGGTACTGTAAGTAATCATTACTTGCAGATTTTATATTTAAAAGACTACTGTGATTTGTACTTTTAAATGTACAAATAATTGGTTTATTCTTAGCTTTTCTAAAAAGAATAACAAATTAATCGAATTGGAAAGCAAACAAAACTTTATTTACGCTTCTCCACAAAATGCTTTAAATTCAACGAAAAACTTTAACGAAAGTCATAACAATCATAAAAATAAAAATCACATTTATTGATTATTATCCGTTCTAAAAAATTATTCTTCTTTAATAGAGTTGTTTAAATATTTTTAAAGTTTTTCTATACCACCTTTCCACAAGTATAGTTCGTTAGTAAATTATTTTAAGACACCTTGTTGTATATGGCTGAGGTTTTTTGTATACCTAACCCATTTAAGAAAGGAATTAGCATGTCAGGTTAAAACCTGAATGTGAAATATTTTTGAGTGCTGTATAAGCAAGTCTAAAGCAATATTGGATGTGCGAATAAGTCTGCGGACAGCTGCAGGTGCATGTTCAACATATTCTCCCACAAAAAGTTTCAGTTGCAAATTCCTTGGGCGGCGGTGGCGATGGTGGTGTAAAATGTATCTAATGCGCATATTTTAACTTATTTTCAACGGAAATCACTAATAAAAACAGTTGAAAAAGAGCTGTTGAAAAGTTTCGAAACAAAATGGCGTCAGCTTTAGCTATCTGCTATCTGGCATGCACAGTGGAAACACACATCCCCACACACATCCCTACCCCATCCGCCCCCTGAATGTGTGTTACATAATCAGCTTACCTTTCGCTGATGCCTTTTCTTGTCGCTGAATCCGACTTTGTTTCACAGTCACAGTTGCCGTACCGCTGAGGGATTTGCCGGATATCATTCACACGGCACTTGACTAAAAACTCTTTTGCAATTCGAACGGTATGCAAAATAAGCTGCCAGTTAAGTGCAGCAAAAAAAATTAAAGGAGGTAAATACGAATAGTTTTAGCACATTGCCGGTTGGCTAGTGATTATGGGGCAGCATTATGCCACATTCGCACGTTGCCGCCATTTTCGAGTGGCAGGCCTTTTAGCCACTCAATCATTTGGCCATAACGCAACTAAATCGCCGTCAATAAAGCCACCAAATGCCTCTGCAACTAAGTAGCCACGGCCAGCAGGAGTTAAAAGCCAAGTAGGCTAGACCAGGTCAACACAGAGTCGATGTCGAGATACCCTGGCACTTTAATCGGATTAACATATTTAACTTAGCAGAATCAAAACCAAATAATTGATTTAAGCTTTCAATAAATATATAAATGATGGCCATTGTCCACCATAAATCTAATCAGTTTCATTAATATCTATTAACAGCTTTCTATTTTCATAACAAAAGTGTTTTAATCAAATTGTTGAACAGAAATGGGAATATAATGTATAGTTATCCTATTTAGAAAGATAATTTGTGGAGATAACTAACTATTTAACATATATTACCATGCTTTTTAGTACTAATTATTATTTCTACTTATAGTATCTACTTATTATTACTACTTAATTTTAATAATAATTTTCAGAGAATATTAAGTTAACATGCATGTTATTAGTTTTTATTACTACCTACCTATAATTTACTACTTATTATTTCCACTTATTTTTACTGCTTATTCTTTCTACTTACTACCCTTAATACCTTTTTTTTTCGATCTTCATTACTGAAATCATTAAATCAAAAATAAATACCTAAATTTGAAATCAATACATAATTATTCTTAGGTTCTTTAGTATTATGTTCAGTGGAAATAAGGTATTTTATTACATCATTTAGAAATCATGCACAACATATTTTCACTACGCTTATTACGTTCTGTCAGTTTATAAAAAATTCCATTTAATTAAGTGTTAGCTATAAAAAATTATTAGGGAGACTTCTGCTTAATTAGGAAAAAATTTAATTAAATGCAGTGGTATGTGGTAAGTGGCATGGCCATAAAAATGTGAAAGTTATGATTAAATTGATGATGATTAAATCAAGAAGCTTGAAAAGTGCGATTTGGCTAAACTAGCTTCATGGTTTTGTGGTTCCCTGGGCGAGGGTATGACCACCATCAGCATCTTCTTCAAGTGCAGCTCAAACAAGAGTTTAAGGGTTGAGCAGTGGGGGGTTTTTGGGGTCGTTGGGGGTGGCAAAATAGTGGGTGTGGATGGAAATGGGTGCCATGGGGGAAATGCTCCTAGTGTGGCCTACTTCTGTTTCTGCTTTTGCGGCTGCCTAGAAGCGTTTTTCTTTGTGAACGGGTGTGTGTGTGTGTGTGTGTCTATGCGAGTGTGCCACTTTGTGCTGCTTTCCCTGCCTTTCTTTTATTTTATTTTTTATAGAAAAATCAATTTTGCTCCTTTTATGAACATCCCAAGCAGCTAAGAATGCAACGAAGTCACGTCTTTCATTTTCCTAAATGATTTTTTACGAATCGTGCGTTTTTTGTTTGCCAATTTCGATAGGCTGTGGTCAGAAAGAGATGTTTTGGTTACCAATATATATGGGACATATATGCATAGGCTCACCATCAATCTTTCAAAATTGGTTCACCTGTTTCGACCCCAAAAAGCTCACATAATCGCATGTGGTTCGGTTTTTGTTCGGTTTGGCTTGGCAGCCTGCCTTAATCTAATGGCAACAACAAAGGACTCTTGATTATTGCTGAAATGCTGTTTAGTTGCAGACAGATGTTGTCCGTTTTCTGCGTTTCGGGTGAGTGTCACGTATCCCCTTTGCTGCTGGAAAGCTGGAAACAATGGTGGCACAAAAAAGCGGATCCACAGCCCCTTTTTGTGCCCGAGATACACCCGAGATACCCCAGATACCCCAGAGAACCAAGAGCCCATTGTTGTAGACCCCTATTTTTTATTTATCTATGCCGAAAGGGAACTAGAGAAGTGCAAGCTATCTCAATCTCGGACCCACACGTATATGTATATATGTATCCACAAGATGCGCCAGTCACCCTGAGTCGACACGCCCACAACGCCCACTAATCGATATTAATAATGCGCAGCATATGAATGCTGTTCAATAAATTTCCATTTCTTGCTCGGTTCAATTGAAGATTGGAGATTGGCTGGCTATGGCAGCGAATTCAGTCGTCGTCAGTCAATTCAAGTAAATCCCCAGCAAATCCCTACACCTCCTCCAGGGCCCCATATTCTCCAGTTCCCCAGAAAAGTCCGATCCGCCAAGTTAGTGGAGACGTTGCAAATGCCTCATTAATAACATGAGCACACAGACATTCCCCGGGGAATACATATTCATGAAGGCTCTTACGTAAATGCTGAGAAGTTTCGGTGTCCTAACTATGAATCCGGAATGATAACGCAAGGGGGAAGCGAATCCGAGACCTCATTGAATCTCTTTGAGTTGAGCAGGGAAACCAAACGCCAGACGAAGAAAAGTTCAAGTCCTGGAATTTCTCAAAGCTGTCACCCGGATAATTTAGGAGTCGGCATAACTGAGTAAAGTTTTCAGGCGTCCGACATTGCACAATCCGAGCTCATGAAAGGGAAAACCATACATATCTGTGAAGGATGCAAGCATTAATATTGCACTAGAGGCGGATATTATCTAAATTTGAATATGTTATTAAAAGGAATTTATGGCCCCGCCAGCATATTCCGCTTTTTTGCTTGGCGGCCCCCAAAGATGAGGCATCTCATAATAAATTGCGGACCCACATACGCATTTGCTAAGAAGGATACGCCAACTCACACACAAACAGATGTGTTCGCAAAAATAGAAGAGATTAAAAGAAAATGAAAATAATGGAGCTATTTTAGATGGCATAAAAGTAATACCAAAGAATACATTACAAGGTAATATACAAATTAAATTTATTTACCTAAGAAAAAAGGCTCTTTTCACCACTTAATACCTATTATTTTGAACATAGCTGTATATCTTTGGCCCAAGGAAACGCGTGCGATTTTTAATGGTCAGACATTTGGTTTAATACGGCTGTTAGAACATCATATTAAAGGACCCAAGAATCTTCAGACATATGTGCCGAGTTAAACGGCGAGAGAAGGAAGAGTGAAGCGATTTTTTTAAATTTCCCAACAACCTTACACCAAAATGGTAGCTTCGGGGAACTGTATCTAAAACTCTCCTTAATTTCTTCAGATTATCACGAACACACTTTGAATTAACAACATTTAAAGTTTTAACTGCACATTAAGGAATTCCGTTTTGAGTACACCCCCTATTTTGCCAGCCCCACAATCGCAATTAAGCTGCCAAATGTAAAGCGAGAACGAGGATTCGCTTGAGAGGAGCGCTCCACGGGGCGTATGAGTTATTATGTGAGTGGAAAAGAGCCCCCCTGTTCATCTGTTAGTTTGTCTGTGTGTTTTTTTGTCTGGGCCCGTGAAACAAACAGGGCAAACAAAGCTTTTATTCAAAGCAATTCACGTATATAAAACATTTATCTTTATGGCCGTCTTCAAGTGTAGTCGTGTCTACGTGAAAAAACAGAGGAAAGACCCAAGGAAAATGAGAGACGGAGTGAGTGGAAGGACCACGTGTGTTTATTTAGGTTTAAATTGTCAACAATGTCACATTGTTTGGCACTAATTTGGCCGCAAAAGAAGATTAAATTTCGAAGCCGTTTCTTTTGCAAATTTAATTACAGCTGCGTGTCCTTTTGACAGCCATTGCAGTCACTTCAGAGTGCTGCTGCTGCTGCTTCTGCTGCAACAAGGACATGCAGCAAAACAATTTTTGTTGACAATCAAGTGCAGCAGAAGGCAGCAAGAAGAGAGCAGCGTGCAAGGACATTCAGCCAGCATCCCGAGCATAATGCAACAAATTTCAATGAGAGACCACCTGCCGCCAGGCCAGCCAAAGAGCCACCAAATGCCACCCAAATGCCGCCCAAAGACCACCCAAATGCCACCCAATCCGACCCACTCGGAGCCCAATGAAATGCCTGGGGTGTGGCCTCGGTCACGACACGTTGCACTTGTTGTTGGCCGTGTTTTTGTCGGTTATGTTGCCGATGGATGGGTGGTGCTGCCACCTCCTATCTTCTTCCTCCTGGTGGTGCATCCGCCGCATCCGTCAGTGGCAGGACATGCCGGCAGGAGCAGCTCAGCTGGCACATCCAACGGATATTGTTGAGCCACAAGGCTATAATGCCGATCCACCCACATTGTCCGCCTCCTGCCAATCCATCTAGTCTCAGTGCCTCATCCTCATTCGCATCCACCCATCCATTCATTTACTTTCGGACAGTCCA
Organism: Drosophila suzukii; assembly: GCF_043229965.1. Classification (NCBI taxonomy): domain Eukaryota; kingdom Metazoa; phylum Arthropoda; class Insecta; order Diptera; family Drosophilidae; genus Drosophila; species Drosophila suzukii. Next base: position 76,993,385 of record NC_092082.1, read on the forward strand.
TCATGCATTTTTGGGCCAGCTGTCGCTGTTTTAATTTCGTAATTACAAATCCTTTCCTTTCTCTCTCTAGGCTTTTGGCCCGCTGCCAAAAGTCATTTTCTTGCCAAGCATTTGTCGAGTATCCGGCTTGCCAATATTTTGCAATGATTTCTGACAGTTCTTGCGGCCGGCCATGCCAATTATCAAAGCCTTAAGGATATTTGATTTAATTAAACCACACAAAAACACAAAATGGGAGCAGCTCAAAACTAATTACGAAATTCCTCGTTTCGTCGGTTGCCAGTGACAGCCAATTATAGCAGAAAAGCATATTTTGGTAGCCAGGACCTTGCGGTTCGACTTTCGAAGGCTATCTGAATCGATTATTGACTACTTCTGCAAGATTCATATGAAGAAAACTGCTTGCATTTAGCCTAAAAGTCAGAAATATAAATTTATAAATATTAATAAATAGATTTAATTTTATCTCAATGCAATTTTTGCATGCTATTGCCCTTAAAACCTTAAAAAATCATTTGCATATAACCCCTAAATATTCATCCTGCTGGGAATCATACTAATTGCACATACCACATTTTTCAGTTCTATTTTTTTTCTTTTACTTTTTCATAAGCTTTTTACAGAACCTCAAAAAAAGGTGTGAATTTGTGAATATATAATTGTATTTTTTCCTTAAAAAAATATATTTCCTTTTGCCACAACAAATATGTCTGAATTAAAAACAATCAACTTCAAAAAGGCAAACATTTATTTTCATAACCTTTTTTCTTTGAATATTTAAAAATAAAATGTTTTGGTGGGATATTATTACAACTTTGGAATTTCATAAAAGTATTTGCAACTGGAAACCATTTCAGTTGTTTATTTTTTTGCCTATAAAAACATTTTCAATATTAAAACCTCTCCAATAAATTTCATTTCGATTTAAGCAAACAAGAATTTAAATAATTTATACAAGCACTTATACATTTTTGCTCTCATAGCCTGAATTGTGCAATTGTGTACAATAGTCGACCTTTTTGTTGCCCGAGGTGTCTTTTTACATTCATTACACGATCGGGCTGTGCTGCTGTCTTATTTGCTGTCCCTCCAATTTGTTATCCCTGCGGACAAAGTGGGGTGTGAACCTGCCTAAATGCTGCCGTTTTAATAAGCGTGTTTCACCGGATATTCCAGCGTTTAACGCCTGGCTACAAATTGTCGGGATTGCTCCGTTCTGGTCCCTGCCGTCCTCCGTTTCCGTTTTTTTGTTGTGCTCCTCTTTTTTAACAATGTGACATGTTGCCGTTGTCCAGGCCAGATCCATATATTTTTATTACAAAGCGTTCCTTATACCCTTGTCCACTAAACTCTGGAGGCGTCCCAGCTCGGGCTTACACTGTTAAAATATATATATATAAGAAAAGCATCTGTAAGAAATACATTTAACAATACTTATTGAAAATCTTCCTAAAACAAAAATGAACTCGTAAAATAGAGGTATTCTTGGTCCTTATGTCATAATATTAACGACATTTTAAATTCAGGATAGTAATTCAAATCAATTTTAAAATAATAAAGTAATATTTGTAATGTTATACAAATTAGTAATAATAAAGTAATATTTGTAATGTTATACAAATTAGTATACCAAATCAATTTATTTTTCTACAAAAAAAGTATTTTGTTTTTTCACTTACTTTCCATTTTTTTTAACATAGCTTACACGGTTAAAATAAATATGATACATTGGATAAAGAAAATACCCTTTTAACAATACTTTTAAATATATTTCTTGAAAAGGTTTTCAAATCAGGATAGTTTGGGAACCAGAAGATTTGATATGTAATATTGAAATATTGAAAAGAAATAAATGTAAAATATGTAACTAAATCATATATGAATGTTTTAATCTTAGAAGTATTTTTGTTTTATTTTCTTAAACCGTAAATATTTCTCTATAAACTTAATTTGACATTCAAGAAGAAGATAATATGTATTTTAATCAATTGTAATTTTTCTAGGCTTAATAACAATACTCTTTTTCATATAGGACCGTTATTATTCATTCAATATAAAGAGTTCTCTGCTGAAATTCATCCAAATTTGTTTTTCTGATATCCAATATTTTTTCTCCCTGTGTAGGTGGGTGGGCGGGCCAGTTAGCATGTAGCTCACCTAAACAAGACGAACATTTGTATATTTCACAATTTCCGTTTCTGTTCCGGAACGTTGTCGCTTGCCGTTGTTCGTGTCACATATTTTTTTCGCCTCGCTTTCTGCTGGCTTCATTTTTTTATTCGCCTCATTTTGCTGGCCTTTTCCTTACGACAGAAGAAAAAAAAACCAGCAAAATGGGACATTCGGGAGCTTTCAACGCAATTTGAAAGGACTCCGCCCTCGCAATTTCGCATTGTTTGTCTGTGCGGCAACTTTGTCAGAACCTCGCTCCAAGTGCAACGCGCCGGAAACTAAAAGCACCCAGCAGCAGAAATAATAAAAAAAAAGAATCCTGACAAACATGCAAATAAGTCGACATCGTTTCCATCGTGTCCATGTTCTACTAGTTCTCCCCGGTTATGGCAATCTGTAAAGCGGGGAAGCGGCAAAAACAACATAATAATTTCTTAAAAGTTATTGTGGCTGCCCGCTTTTTGCTTAGCCGCCATTGTCTATGCACGGGCCACCCCAAAACCACATCCGAAACCACCCTAAGCCACCCGAAACCAACCACCCACTTACCTGCCGAGATTTATGGGCTCCTCCACAGTGGGCTTTCAATTTTCCTGAAACCTGGCAAAACGCATCGCTAGGAAAAACGCTCGTCTGGCAGGATGCCTCAACTTTTTTGTTTGTTTTCGCCCCGACTGGCTCGCCTTTGTCTTTCGGCCTTTTTAATGAATTGTTGTCGCTGGCAAAGCATTTTGTAATTTATTTAATTAAACTTTTTTCGCTCTTTTCTGCACCGCTTGAGACAAAAGTTTCCGCCTCGTGCTTTTGAAGTTTCCGCGAGATGATAAATTTGAAAGGACAAACGGAATGGATGGGAAATGACAAAGCGAACCTACGATGACAAAGGCTAGGATTCTTTAAAAGAAGAATAATAAACACGACAATTTTCTACACATCCTAGATATTTTGATGTTTTATAAATTCATTAAATATATTTATAAAAATTCAATGCTCAATAAATATTCATCCATTCTATTAGTTTGCCATATTCACAGGATTTCTGTCCACTACCTTTATATTTTCTTTTAGTTTTTTTTCTTTGGTTCATGGGCATTTTATAAATTCATAAAAATATTTACAAGAATTTCAGGCTCAATAAATATTAACTCAATCGTTCAGCTTGCCATATGCACCATTTAAAAATACATCACAGAATTCAGAAAATCCCAGACACGCATGTTCATCATTTAATATTTATTACTCTCTTAAGGGAAATCCAGCCCCATTCAAACTCAACACTGAGTAAATATCACAGATTTTAACAAGGTCTCATAAGCAGTTTATCTGCAGAAAGCCTTAATAAAGGACAAGGCTTTGAGTGTTGTCATTTAGTAAAGGCTTTCCATTTCCCTCAGCTGCTCCAAAACATCTTGAAAGCTGACAAAGAGTTTAGAAAAACAGTTGGGTCCATTCGAAGCCTGGACAAAGGCAATCCCTATGGCAAGATTATGACAAATGTGCCAAATCATTTGTCTAATTTGTGGACCCAAAATGTTGAATGGATAGGAAGAGGAACATGAACAGTACCGAGAAGTAAAGACCAAAATTGATTTGCTGCAGGGGCTGGGGGCAGCGAGAAATTACAAAGGCGATCGGAATGCGATTCGAACTCAATATCCCGGACCGGAGGACAGGATGTGGCCACTGTGGAGTCGGGTCCTTGGTAATTTCACCCGTTTTATGTGGCCAATAAATGTTTTATCTTCGTATCCAAATTGCCGCCAGCTGCGTGCATGCGTGCCGATAAGGACTTGCCCCCCATATCTCTCCCTATTCCGATCTCCCCCTGCCCAGAAACGATGCCAAAATTGGTGGCAAGGCTGCAGTGCGTCGCTCTGGCTGCCGAAAGCAAATCGATTTATTGGCCATTAAGCCCTGGCATTTGCCACTAATATTTCAGCCCACTTGCATTTGCCGTTGGACCAAGGTTTATCGCCTTAAATGTGTAAAATAATTTCGCTGTCCTGCGGCTGAATTTGAATGTATCTGAATGTATTCTGTATCTATATCCGAATCGTCGGCCATTATTGTTGTCCTTAGGCGGTGCGTGACTTTTGCCAGCCCCTTGCATTTGGATTACGACTGCAAATTGCCTATTAAAGCCGAAGAGCGCCCCCGGCACAGTGCCACTTTTTGGTCACGTTCTGGCTTTTAATTTGAATTTTAACAGCTCGCCAGACACTTTTGGCCGGCCAGACAAATGAAAACGCAATTAAATCATTCTTATTTAGCCATTGATTTAAATTTATCGCTTATTTTTAAGTATTATGACAGCCAGCAAAGGAATGGCGAACGAATTGGGCATTTTTGGTATGTTTAAATTGGTTTTGAAAGGTGATAGAAGAATGTGAATGTGTTTTAAAATGTTATCGAACTATTACAGTTGTTAAATGAGTGCTGTTGAAAAAAAGGAATACAATAAACTGAAGTTAAAATTTTTAAAAAGTCAGGAATGCACTGATAACAAAAATCGGTAGTATTTATATTAAATACATACATAATTGTTTAATAAATGCACTGATACCAAAAATCAGTATATGCACATTGCATTCCAAATGCTAGTCATATTTACTAGTAGTATTTTTCAATTTACAAATACAAACTTCATTTTTAAATCAATTTGTTAAATCCTTAAGTTAACTTAATGAACTTACTAAATATTTCCACATTAAAGACTAATAACAGCTACAAACTGACTACAGTATTAATGGTTTTACTAAATTTTTTACAATTAGGACCTAGTTTTGTAGTGCACAACTGCTTCTGATAATTAACACCATATAAATCAATACCTAGTTAGCAAACCCACACACAATTTGCATACACACACAGTTTAAGCGGTTGGGAAATCGAATGACTGAATATGAAGTTAATACCGGAAAACAGCCTCCACAGGCTATAAGTTAATTTTGGTCGCCCCATTGCCACTCTCGGTTGTTTAATAAATGCGTAGCCATGTGGACTGGGCATCAATTATGATGGCTTGTCAATTAATTGAAAGCCAATCGGATTGCATCGGACACAATCCTCTGGGATGGAGCAGTGGCACTAATTGGGGTTAATAAAACAAACAATGAATCCGCACTGAGCTGGGCTCATCATGGCAACCTGATCGGATGGGCAGAAGATGGATGCAGCTCTTGATTATGATTCAACGGATTGGGGGAAAAAAATCGAACAAATTGAAACTGACCACAGATCAAGGGGTTTTTTGGGAAGTATTTAATTGCCATAAGCTGATATAAAACCAGGGCTAATGAATTAAACAGAACGTAACCCTTTGGGGCTAGATTAGCCACATCCATGACGAGTCCTTGCCAGTCCTTTGAAGTCCTTTCCCCAACTCCCCATTCGACCATAAATCTCTTGACCTTGCCGGACATTCGGCACGTGTCGAAACCAACATGAATTCACAATGGCCATTTGTCGTCACTCCTTTTTGGTCCATGGCTAAGCCGCTAAGTAGCTTTTCCTCCCGAAAGTCCTCCTGAAACTCGGCCCTAAATAATTGATAAAGGTGGGCGGTAAAAATGATGAATGTGCAGATTGAAAACGGATACTCCAATCGAACACAACCTCATCGCTGATTAATTTTTAAGCACGAACAAGTGTCAATATAAATGGATCAATGCGTATGGAAGGACCCACTCTCTCCAGTTTCTGACCAACAATTAAGCACTTTCATCGATCGATTGGGTTTCGACCTTTCACAGCAAATTGCACATGACAGCCGAAACTTGTCAGCCGATGTTTGTCTGTTTGTTTGAGTTTGTTTCACCGTGTTTGCGAATGTTTGCCTCTGAGATTGACTTTCATTCGTGTGAACGGTGAAATTGCCTTTGCCTTTATTACATCAATATTTTGTTATAATTAACCAAGGGACCTGGGGCCAAACGCAATTTACGACATAAAAATATAATTGAAATGTATGGCAATCGCTTTAAATGGTTTATTGTATCAATTTCAAACCGGAGGCTGTAATAAGGTTTTGATTTGTATTTATTTCTTTTAGAATCTTGATTTAAAATGGAGGTGCTCATATTTGTGCTTCAAGGAAGTGTCTACATTTGACAAGATGGTTTGATTTTAGAGATTAGTTTAGTTACCATCTAGTACTTCTTTTTGGAAAATATTATATTATTTGAAAACTAACATCTTTTTCGGGTTTTGTAAAGTATATAGTTTAAAGTTTTCTGCAATCCAAAACCACTATTCCAATTAATTTCCATTTGCTCACTTGATAAAGGGGGATTTACGCGCTTAATCCCCCGCAAAACGCAACTCCGCGAGCTCATTGAATTAATCTGTAGCTGTCAAAGGCGAGAATTAATGGTCAGGTTAAGTCAACATTAATCTGGTCCATGTCAGGAGGAACTCCGTTCAACACTCCGCAACCGCATTGGAGTATTGTGGCCTAATTGATTTGTTACCGGACTTTCTGACTGACTTTGGCCTGTTGGGTAATTGACATGTGCCTGACCGAAGGATGTCCAAGATTTTGGAAATGGCAAGAGTCGAGGAAACCGTAAAAGATTCTATTTTATTAACCCGACTTTAATATCAACAGAAACGAAACGAATCGAAGGGAAACGGCGAAAAAAAAGGCGAAAATCAACTTGCCGTGTTGGAGTTTTCACGAGGAGTGGGAAAATCAATTTGTATGGCCTATTCGGATGGTTGGATGGGTGGTGGGTGGCAGTTGATTTCCGGAAAGTTAAGTTCCCGCTAACATTGGTCACCTTTTCTCGGGGGCGTTCAATGGGGGCTGGCTACTTAGGCCCGTAACTCGCAGAGCTTCACACGAATCGGAATTCCCTTCTGCTCTGTTTATGGACATTGTTGCCATTGCTGTTATGGCTTTTTGTTGGCTTAATGAAACCCAAGGCAAAGCCAGTTGCCAGTAGCCAGTTCACTTGAACTCGATTTCCCTGCCACAACACCAATGCATAAACCATATACTTATAGCCAATGACAAACCGTGGAAAATCGTGGGGCTTTGGTGGGGCTTTCTGGGGGTTTGGGTGGTCAGTAGCAAGTAGCCAGTGGTCACACATGTGAGCGGAAATGGTCAGTCATATGCCGTGCAAGAATGTGACATGTGGATGGACTGACTATGACCCACAACACAGCTCAAAGTTTCCCCCAACCCATTCAGGGCCCCCAATTTATGCGCTCTTTACTGTAATTGGCAGGGCGCCGCGAATTTGAATGCAATTTATTTTCCCATTGTTTGCCTTACATTTTCCCCATTCGGCGTGTAAACAAATCGTTATCGTTTCGAAAGTGAACTTCAAAATTTCTTTACATTTTACGGGTTAAAGGTTTGGAGTTCAGGTGGGTTTTATTTCAAACACAAAGTGAAACTCATAGTCTTTCTATTTTTCACCTATTTTATTTTGGATTAATTAAATGTTATACTATTATTATTACTATCAATTATCATCATCATTAAAAAAATCATTTCCTTGTTTACTTAAGAAGTGTTTAAAAGTATGCTATAAAATAATAAATGTTATATTATTATTATGATTATCAATTATCATCATCATTAAAATAATCATTCCTTTTTTACTTAAGAAGCTGTCTAAAAGTATGCTATAAAATATTAAATGTTATATTATTATTATTATCAATTATCATCATCGTTAAAATAACTATTCCTTTTTTACCTAAGAAGCTCTCTAAAAGTATGCTATAAAATATTAAATGATATATTATTAGTATTATCAATTTTCATCATCATTAAAATAATCATTCCCTTTTTTACCGAAGAAGTTGTCTAAAAGAATGCTGTAAAATGTTAAATGTTATATTATTATTAGCAATGTTTAAAATGTATATCCTTTTTTACCTCAGAGGCTGTTTAAAAGTATGCTATAAGATAATTTCAGTTACCCAATTCAAGGTTAGGTATACTTCCTGGCACTTTTAGCTACCTTTATAAGATAAATTACGAAGCCTTTTGAAGAGCTTTTTACTTAAGCTGTACATTCTTTAAAAACTGTCCTTACCCTCTTGAATTTCCTTTCTCAAACTTTACCTCCTTGCCGGAAGAGCTTTCTTTTTTTCCCAGTTGACCTTTTCTTTATTGTATTCACTTATTTCACTTATTCACCTCCCTGGCAGCTGCATTATTCGACTGTATTAAAGCGAACCCCTAGGTAGCCACCTGCGGGACCTCACTTTCTTCCCGGGTCAGTTCCCCAAAATAAATGTCAAAAACTGAACAATAAAATGGAAATGGTTGTACAATATTTGTTTTGCGTAATAAGTTTTTCTAGCTGCCAGAGGCTGTGTGCTGTTGTCCTTATAAATTTCACATAATTTATGCAGATCGACGTTACGTGCAGCAGCCGTTGGGTGGTGGGAAAAAAGGGGGAGGAAGTGGGTGTTTCGGTGGGTGGGTGGCCATTTGGGGGGGCAGTGGAGCATTTAACATAGAAATAACAATAACAATTTAACAAATTGTCGCCATTGCTTTGGCTTTCACTCCCTCTCGCTCGCTCACAGCGACTAAACGTCTAGCCGAGCAACAAAAGAAATTTACTCGCAATATATTTTACTTGGCTTCCTGCTCTATATATGTATATATATACAAATATGTGCATATAAGTATATACAGTTGTGTATATTTCTGTGAATTATTTGCCTGCCTAAAAGTTCCTCAAAATGTGTGTATGAGACTGTGGGTATATGTTTGTGTTTGTGAGGAGGGGGTGGACGGAAGTGCCAGAACATTGGTAAAGAGGGGGAGGGGGGGAGGGGAATGGGAGGGGTCAGGGGGCAGTGGGCGGTGGGCGTCCACCCACGCGACGAACGCCCCAACACTCGACCCTTGGCACAAAAGCTGGTTAGTCAGCCAGGCGACTCCGCTGTGTGCCTGTGTTGGTTACTGTTTCGCTGTGTTGGTGTTGGCATGAGTGTGTGTGCGACTGCGAGGGTGTGTGTTTGCTGGCCATACACACAAAAAAGCGATGAACTCATAAAAAACTTATGAAACTAATTTTGTTTTGCTTGCTTTTGCTTTTTGCTTTTACTTTTGGTTTCTGTTTTTGTTGCTATTTTGTATGCCCTCTACAAGTGGATTTAAAGGGGTATAATGAGCTAGGGAAATTGTTGATGATTAAATGGTTTTACTAGATTTTTGTAAACTTCAAAAAGAAAAAGAAATTAGATTTTTTTAAAAATTGCGCTTTTTAGTATGCAACATTTTTTTTAATTTGGTTGTGGCTAGTGGGTATCTTTTATTCGCCACTACATTCTTCCTTGACTTTTTTTCTCCGTAATTTAGCTATTGCCTTTGTTTGGCAACACACTCGGCAAAAGTCGCGTCGCCCACAAAAAAATATGTACCCTCTGACTTTATGAATGGTTATATAGGACTTAAATAGCGATGATATATCAAGTTTTTAAGACTTTAAGCCCTTAATTGAAACGAGAATTTCTGCTTTGTTCTACACTTGAAAATCCAAACCAATACACTGGGGTTTTGAAATCTCTTTAAAATGTGCCTAAAAGTATGCAATGAAAAAAGAACTTCGGGTTTTCGTAGTCTAAGTATATTGTTGCATACTTGAGACAGCTTCTTAAGTAATTTAGATATTTTAAAAATAGAAATCAAATATATTTTCTTATTAAGGAAAGACATATCTGGCTTCTATTGAAGGAACAACCTTTAAATCGATACATTTTGGTGAACTTTATTAGTTCTCTGAATAATAAAAGGTATTTTGGGATCCTCACTGTAAAGGACTGTAAACTTTATGCTCGCCAGTGGCACAGAGAGTTGCCTTCGCCGACGCCAGCGTTGTTGTCCTTTGACTATTTAACTGGCCCCGAGACATGCCAATGGTGGGTGTTCTATAATCGCTGTGTGTGTGTGTGCGATTGTTGGCTCATCGCTGGCTTTTGCACGGCATTTGGGCATGGCCAGGCCAAAAGCGTGTTCCAGTCAACGTTTTGTTTTGGCCATTCGCTTGGCTTTAGTATTGCTGCTGCTTTTTGCTGGCAATGAAACCGAAAATATAAAACCAAAGCGGCAGGCGGAGAATGAAAAATCAATATTATTGCAAATTGGCCTGCGTAGCTGGCATGTGGCTGGCGATTCCCTTATCCTTTCAGTGACTGCAAAGCACGGCATGTGATCCGATCCCCTGACCTCCGTCTCCATATCCATCGCATTCGGATGCCACATGTCCCTTTGGCCACTGTTGCTATGCGATGTGGATGGCTGAAAGGAAGAAAGGATGGATGGAGGAAACCATAACCATGGAGGAACCATGGGAACCATCCCTTTGCCGCTGGCCAACGACGTGTCAGCTGTGTGTCCATGAGCGGAATACTAAGTGACCGACTCCTGTGCAGGACTCAAACACACACATATCCATATACATATATATCTATACTCAAAGGCAGTGGCACAAAAGGCGCCGTCAAGCGGAAATATTGCCATACGCTGCGTATGAGCAATGCGTAATTTTAAATACATTTATGCGCAATATTCTCGATTTATTCGTTTTTGCCCCTTTTGTTTCTTTCGCTTTTTGCTTTTTTTACTGTGTCAATCGCTTGCAAATTGCATAGACGAATTTAATGATGCGTGCCGAGCTGGGAATTTTGTGCACTTCCAGCTGCCTTTAATTGAATGCCTCTCAGAAATGTCCTTTGGGACAGATTCCTTTTCCCTTTACAACGTTTCCTTAAATGCAGAATTGGGTGATAAATAAATAAGTAATTATTTTTGTGTTTAAGCTTCTATCTACTAAAACGTTTATTTCACCCTTAATGTGCTTTTAAAATATTAAGCTAAAATTATTTATTACTTTTTTGATAAGCTTTAGTCAATTAAAACACACAGCACGCCAAATTTTATTAACAGAAACTGTCTGTTTACACTCAATTAAAATTATTTATTGAAGTATATGTTTAGAAATCAATATTCAATTACTTGTGATTTAATTTAGTCAATTATTTTAAGCAGAAATAAAATCAAAATTATTTTAATTGAAACTATCACTCTACACTCAATTAAAATTATTTATTGAAGTATACGTTTAGAAATCAATATTCAATTTCTTGTTATTAAATTTGGTCAATAAGTTTAAGCAGAAATAAAATCAAAATAACTGGTATTTTAATACAGAATTCAATTTAAAGTAACTCAGTCAACTTTAAGGCTTAAGATGGGAAACTTTGTTAATTAATATTGAAAGTCTTATGGGTCAGTTATCCCTTATAATCCGGCAAAAGTTGACAAAGGTTTGCCTAATCTTAACATATAAGCTCACCCCACAAAAACCCAAACCATTTCTCATTGTTTTCCCTTGGCCAAATGGAAAAGTGTAAGCAGGAAAACTTTTTAATTAGTAAATCCCAATTAAAATGCAAAATGTAATATTATCCCTGCGTGCCCATCTTACTAGCAATTATTCTTCAATTTGCTGATTGGATTAAGATGCGAAATTAAATTAAGTTACCGCATTAACGAGATAGAATCCAGAGCAGGAATGGCATCTGGAGTGGGGATGGAATCTGTTTTGTGGCAATTAAAATGCTTCATAATTTATTTTTCCAAATAATTTCATTAAGAGCCCAGAAACCGAAGTCTGATGAGATGAATTCTGGCCGGCAACAATTCCAAAAGAGCAGCTTCGGGGAACGTAAACTCGGTTAGATAGAAATCAGCGGGAGAAAAACTGCTCGAAACTTTTACTGGCAGGGGGAAGGGGGATGGGTTGGGATGGGTGGGTGGTTGATGGAAAATCTGGAAAACTCAGTGCAAAGTGAAGCGCAAAAAGCAAAAGCATGCCCCGCCGTAAGGACACGGCGGCTGCTTTTAAGCACTTTTATGCTGATGCTGTGATTTTTTACAGCTGCCATTTCGAGGCGGCTCCTCCAACTTTTAGGATGAAATGGGATGGTATGGTATGGTATGGTATGGCATGGGATCTGATGGAATGGGCTGGTGATGGTGCGTGTACGGTCGTCGCATCTTCGACAAGTTGGAGGGATATGACTGTGACGCAAGTCGATGGTCGGGTCGTTAGGCAAAACGAGTTCCAACGCTACTATGCCAAATGATGTTTGACTACGACAGCAGCATCTGCTTCCCCATTTTTGAGAGGGGGCCACAACCGCATCTCCGAGTCTATACTATATTGAATTTTGTGGTAATTACAAGTAACTCACTTGGGCTCCATGACAAGAGAGTTGTGCTCCATCGTCGTCCTTCCTCTGGATGGAATCCCCCGCACTTCCTCATATCTCCAAACTCGTGCTTTGCATACTTTTTGGCGCCCAAACTGCTGACTGAGTTTGTTGACTCGCCTACTCGTAATTGGCAACGCTTCACTGGGCCCATTCCCATTCCCTGCCACAATGTTTGCACACACAGGCCCAAAATGCCCGTCCTGCATTGATAATAGAAATGGGTTTAAAGTTGCCAAACAAGTTGCGGAAATATTTTTTTACTTTTTGGGTAAACTTGTGGAGGGCCCAGCGTCACAATGGACTGATTTTTTTTATTTTTAAACCATTTTTATTAAAAACTTGCAGTATCAAGTTTATATTCCAGACATTATTTGACATTCTTGAGTGAAAGTTATAAAAAAATATCTTTATACTCCTCGAAAGTTTAATTTTCAGCATTCAGTTTATGGTTTGACTGATAATAAAATATTTAATGATGCATTTTGTGGCAATAAAAGATTATAATCTATGGTTGGTGCCACAAAAATTACTACGGTTTTAAAATAACTTTATTTGAAGTGTCTGAAAGTAGGCAGGGAATAAATGTATTGCACTTCTAAGCTTAAAGTCTTTTGTTGCATACTTTTAGGCAGGGAAAAAATAGTGATTTTAAAAACCTAGAGATTTGTGTCCTAATATAAAATTGTATATTATGATTTGTTTTAAATATTATAAAAGGCTTGAATTTAAACTTAGTTTTTAAAGTTTCTTCAAAATGTAATGGTATTAAAGAGAACTTTTGCGCTGAAAGTGCACAAAAGATGCAACATGACATGGCCTACACATAATCCTTTAATGAGTCCTTCCCTTTGTCCTTTAACCACTGCTCCTCAGCTCTATTATGCCCTTCCCGGCGGGTCCTTTCCAAGACTCCAAAGAAGTAAGCCGCAATAATTGAGATAAAAATGTGCAATTAGTGAGGAGTACGCGTTGGCTTCGCAGCTTTAGCTGCGGGGATTTTACGCAATTTACGTGGCCAGCAGAGCTCAGCAGTGAAAATGGTTGGAAAATTGTGGGGAAAATGGGAAACCCCGGATGCGAGAGGTGCGCCTTGGCTTTCTGCCATTTCTGTTGTGTGGTTTGCCCGTCAAAAAAATAGAAAACTAGAAAAGCGAGTGCGGAGAGAGCTTTGCCTTAAACGCTGCATTAGCACCAGTCCACCCGGTTTTTAAGGTGCGGTTTAGGCCAGCGGCATGGGAAAGCGGAAAAGCGGAAAACTCGACTGGTGGAATGCTGACGCTTTGACTGCTCCGCACTGCAGCCTGCAGAATTTCCCGCAACTTTCGGTGGAGCCCCGTTTGGGGAACCCAAACCCAAACCGAATCCAAAACCCCAGCTTCGTGGTGGAACTCTGGTTTGCCCTGTGACCCGTGCGTTGTGTTGTATTCCTTTTTGTTGTTTTATTTATTTGCCGCTTGGTATAATCTCAATCGCAGCACTGGAGCAAGAACATGCTCTATTGCAAGGGGCAAAAAAAAAAAATAAATAAAAAAATGAAATACAGAACGGAGGCCATATAAATATAATAAAATAAAAGGACACCCCCGGGGCCGAAACAGCACTGGCAGCGGTTATGGAAATAAATATTTGTTAATGTTTTATTCACTCAACTGTTATGGCACATTCGTTTGGGAAATATTTCATATTTGCTCTTTGCACCCACACCCACACCCCCAACCCTATTTCCACACTCCCACGACATTCAGACCATTAAGCCCCCGAAAAAGCTTAAAGGATATGGATATGGAAGTGCATATAATTTATGAGTGGGATATACACACACACACACTATACACTCCAGTTCTGCCACGAAAATCAAACCAATTTAGCGTTGATCCTATTCGATTTAAAATTTAAGCACAGCCACGAATTTGAAGCCTCGAGAGTTCATAACTAAAATGTGTAATCCATTTGGAAGTGGTTTGGCTGCCTTGTTGTCATCGTGTCTGTATCTGTGCGCCAAACAATGGCAATCCAATTAAAATGCAAACTTGATTCCAATCAACACATTTCAATAATCGCATTACGCATACGCCGCGTTGTCGCGCACAGGCAAAGCAGCGAATTCGATTTAACAATTAAGAGGGTTGCACGCGGGTCTGGAGTGCGGAGTGTCACGGAATGATTTCATTAGGTGGATCGACGGCTGGAGCGCGGGAAACGCCACCGAGTGCCAAAAAACTGAAAACCCAAAAACCAGAAATCGAAATGAGACTCGAAATCAATGCGGGAACAGCAAATAAATCATTTGACCGACCTTTTAACGAACCCGGTCCCCAAAATTAAATTCATACCCGAAAGTCAGCTGAAATGAGAGCCTTCTGGCCGCCACTCAACATGCCTTTCAATCCGGCTGGATATTCAGCCTGCGAGGGGAAATCATATTAAAGGGGAAGAAATATGCGAAAAATTGCGAGACCTGGTGATTGAGCTGTGAGCGGAAATTAATCAACGGAAACTACATTTCTGGCTTTCCAGGGGATTTCCAGTTTCCCTTACACTGTGAAAAAAAACGTACTTACCTTTTGATGCCCAAAAAATATTAAAATTATAAAATAGGATGCTGTTTTTATTTAGATTTCAATGTAAACATTTTTTTTTAATTTTTCTATTAAAAGTTTATTGAAGTAAATTGTTTCTACAACACATTATTCTACCTACAATTTTTTTTAATAAAAAAGAATTATTCAATTTTAATATGTATAGTTTGTTATCGCACAACATTTTTGTTGTGATGGTGAATCCCTTTTCATGGAAAAATTATTTTTTAAGCCAATTTTATAAAAGCTTGGTCAATTTACACAAGTTCTGTAATAGTTGCTATGAAAGGCTGTAATGCGACCTTTTTTTGGGATGGCTAAGCTTATTCTTATGGTAAAAATGGCTATTCCCTGCCATTTTAATACATTTTTTCGGATATACCGAATTTCTAAATATTTGTTTATTTGTTTATTTAGTTCTGAGTGCAGTTTTGCCACCGGGCTTTCCTGTCTTCCTGGTTTCCTGCCACATCGATTGCATTTCCACTGGCCATCGCCAACTCATCACTCAGCATCGGGCGTAAAAAATGTTTATTTGCATAAATCCTTTTCGGCCAGTTTGGATTTTTCTATTCCCAGGCTGGCGGAATGGGATGAGTTTATTTATGGCCAGCGGGCTAGACATCACGTAGCTGGTTTGATTAATGGCCAACGGGCGGACCCATGTACTTTTTCTTCTTCTTGTCTTGGCCCGTAGAGAAATGGATGAAATGAGGAGAAAACCGAGAAACTTTTCACTACATTCGAAAAGAAAAGTTTCCCAGGACGCGAGGACAGATGATGAATTGTCGGGGCTTTCGGCCAGGGCTACTTAATATCAATGCCCCCGTTGACTTGGCCAAGAAACGCCCCTCTTCATTTGAGTTTGGACTCTTGTTTGAGTTCGTTTCGCGTTCCAATGCAAGTTGGCAATTGAATTGGGCCACGCCCGCGCAAATGACAAAACAAAAGTTAGCGACGCCCCACTTGTTTTTGGCTTCGAAAATGCAGCCCCGACTTTTGTTTAACTTTGGTGGGGGGGGAGTGGTTCAGTGTTGAATTGATTTGAAATGTCAGCTGGCGGTGACCTACAGTGGAAGTGTTCAAGGTGGGCATTGCATATATCTCCCAGGACGAAGGACAGCCAAGCTCAACAAGTATCCAGAGCACAATGTATCTGCAGTTGCAGTGCCTTGACACACAAAACTTTTGGCCGTCCATGAGCCAGTCACGTGCCATCATCAGCAGCACCGCAAGGAAAAAGCCTAACCGAATATTCATTCTAGTTGAGATGCAGTGGAAAAACGGGGGGGGCTGGAGCTTTATGCAAATGCAAATTTCCCAGCAGGGGAAAGGAAAAGCACTTCTCAATTCGTAAGCGACCTCGACGCACCACATTTTGCCATCAACTCAGACGCCGAGGACAAGAGCTCGGCGCTTTCATTTGCATTTAAAGTGCTGCCATATGGCCAGCAGCATGGCAATATCAGTGGGCGGTACAACACCGATATATCCGTGTATATCTGTATATCCCTCGTATACTCGTATACCTCCAGTATACACACACCACCCACTGAGAAACGGGGAAACGGAGAAACGTGCCCAGGCATACGGAGGCTGTTAAAAAATTTAAATACCCCCCGCATATATACGCAAATGTTTTCCAATGCACTTTTTCAGTTTTCAAATATGCCTGCCCCTGGCTGTTAGTTGTCGTTTTTTTATTGGCCTTTGGCTTTGTCACCAGCACAGAACAAAATAAATGGTTATTCAAACTTAATAAATAATTTTGGCATGTCAATCAAATTTTTATTTTTATATGTTGACTGTGTTGAACAGAGAAAATGCAATTTTCATCTTGCAAAGGTTTTGAATATATTAAAAATCAATATTTAACAAAAAAACCTTACAGACTTTTATTTATGGCTCCTATTTTTTTATAAATTAAATATTGCTTGTCGAATATTTAATCTTAAGATAACTTTCATTAAGTAAACTTAAATTTATAAATATTTAAAATTTTAGAAAAGGCTTTTGAGGCTGTAATTTGAGGAGCATTTATATTTTAAGAAGATTCCAAATGGAATATGTAATATATTAATTTTTAGGTTTTCAGATTAGTCTATATAAATTTAAAATAAATATTTTACATTAAGATTACAGTCATTTTTAATGATATATATATTTTTAGAATATTTTTAAAAGGTAATGTTGCCTGCCAAATATTTAATCTCCGCCAAACATAATGAGCCAATCTAAATTTTAAACACACTTTTTCAAACTTCCCTGAATTGAAAATTTGTGCTGGGTAGGCAAACTTTTGCGGCCATTGAAAGAATTTGATTTTATCAGTTGAAAGTTTCACAGACGAACGAAGGCGGTCAGCGTGGCAAAGTGAATCCCGAATTGGTTGGCCAGGCCGCACTGATTTCCCAGTCAACTGGGGCGCCAAAAACTTGAAGTTGTTGCTGTTTTGAGCTGACAGCCAAAGCTCTTGTCCTCTCAAAAATGTAACTAATGAGATTTTAAGTTTCTCCCACTCGCCCCACCTCCGCATGACACTTCAGTTGGTTTTGTGTGGGTGTTTTGGGTGTATTCAGGGTATTCCGGTTGTTTGGGAGGTGTCGACATTTGTGTTTACTTGTCGCCTGCAGGCTGCGGATTTGGATAGGAGCCGAGATTCTGGCTCCGACCCAGCTGCCGGGGCCCAGAGTCCCGAGCCCGCAGCAATCTGACCTCTAAGCTGGCCCTCACTTTCGCACCTCTGAAAACTGTCCGCCTGCCAGTTGTAGCTGTATCTCTGAATTTGTATCTGTACACTGAAGAAAAAATTAAACTGTAAATATTAACCTGGTTGGTTCGGGATTTTATTTCCTCTTGTTGTTTTTGCTCCTAACAAAAATTCCTCATTCTTTTTTTGGTAGCTTAATTTTAAGTTTTTCCAGATAAAATAAATAAATAAATTTTTCTAAGTGATTGCAAGAGAAAAAAATTATAATTTAATTATTTTCCCAAGTATTTAACTGCACCCAGAAAAAATAAGAACAATAAAAGTCAAGATCCAATTTTTCCAATTTGAGCAATTTCCTTTAACTTATTTGAGAAGAAATGTTCTTGAAATCAAGGCGAAAATGATCTTGAGTTTGATTTTTCGAGCTGCAATAGAGATGATAGAAGTCTTACATTTTTTTCCCAAAGAAGTTACCCAAGCGAGAACCCTTTATCTTGGTTAAGAATTAGAGATTGAATCGATCTTAGGCCACTTTTGGAATCGAGTTACAAATTCAAGAACTTTTATTTTTGTGTGTACTTAGTTTTAGTTTCAAGGCTATGTTCTTGATATATTTTTTTTCTCTGTACATCTTTGTCTGTTGTTGCTATCACGCGTCCTTGCAGCGCCTGCGACTTGTTAGCAAAGTTTGTGGGACTTTTGGCCAAATGAAAATTTAATGTACCGTGTTTCGGGCTGGCCGGCCTATCCCCGAGTCGCCTGGAAGGCGTGGCGCGTGTAATTTAATTTACAGCAAGCATTCAGCACGCCGCAGTGTCAGTGTCGCATTTTCAAATTAAATACGTTGGAAAGTTTTGCAGTCCTGCGGACCAAGGGCCTCTGTCCTCTGTCCTCCAAGCTCCAACCTCCGACCTGCGCCACTCCCATCCCACCTGCACACACCTGTTTGACCTGGTTTTGGCCAGTTTTCCACTTCGTCTTGGCCAAGTGCCGCCTTTGGCCATTTCTCACTGCCAGTTGGCATTTACATTGCTTGTTGTCGTTTGTAATAAGCTTCCTCTGGCCCCAAGGCTGCCCAGTGGTGGGTGGGAGTTAATTGCATAAAGTTGTTGTGCCTGTCAGCTTTGTGGAGTTACTGCAGAAATCTCCGAACGACTTTGGTTATTGTTCGAATGGAGTTCCTGGCCAAGTCGAAACTTTGACAAAGTTTAGGGGAAGCCGAATGAGGAAACCTCATGGATTTAATCAAAGGCCCCTTTTGCAATATGCATGCTCTGCGATCGATCGCAATCATAAATTCAATGGGAAAGTTCAAGTTTTACATGCAGGGCACAAAAAGTGCTACAAAGTGACACAAAGCAACCGACAGATAACCGCAGGCACTTTCCCAGCTTTTCATGGTTTTTATGGCTCTCGAAACTAATTTCATGTTAAATGCAATTGAAAAAGCTTTTTAATTGCATTGGCATCCTTTATATTTTCAATTGCAGTTGCAGTCGCACTGGCAACGGCATGCGAACAATTTGTGCTCGAATTTGTTGCATTTTTAATTGGAACACAGTTTCAACAGCTTGGCAACATTTTGCCCATGTCCTGGGTGTTCCTGGCCAGCCCTTCGGTACTTCTGCTCCCCCAATGCAACTGCATCCGCTCGCTTTTTTGATGCTGATGAATGGCCGGCACCAGATGGTGTCCGTCTCCTGGCTCTTAACGCTCCCCAAAGCTAAAAAAAATTCCACTCTTGTCCACTCTCAGGAAATGAGGAAACTTCATTTAATGGCATACTTTAAAAAAGTTAGGAAATGTCAGAATATCTTAAAGTTCTGCTCCAAGAAGTAAACTTTAAAATTTCTAGTATATTATTTTTTATAAGAAAGCAAAAGAAATCAGGTCTTAAAGGTAAAAATATTTAAATACCTTATTAGTGTTTATTAAAATAATTTCTATTACGCAAAAGAAGAATTTAAGGTTAAGCAATAGCATACTAACCGGAGGTTAACTCGGGTGTCAACATTAAAAATGACGTATTTTATATGAGTAAGGAACATAAATTATATACAACTTTAATAATAATAAAATATTTTATTAGTGCTTGACAGAAAAGTAAAGGATATATTTTTAATTTTTTTATTTATTAAAATATTTTACTACATTAAACATTAATGGTTCTTTAAGCTTGGCTCAACTGTCCAAAAAAATATAAAAACAAAATTAACCCTAAACGTTTTTAATCTTTCTTAATACAGCTTGCTGAAATATTTATTAACCCCTTCTCCGTGTGTAAAAAAATATTAAAGCCAACTATTTTTGGGCTAGGAAAAATGTTCCTTAATCTCAGCACAACTTTCTTCCCCCAGCTCCATGTTTTAAGCTTCTCGTTTTAATTATGGCCCTTAAGCGCATTTCGAGGAGTTGCCAACACTCGAAAGTTTCCATAATATCTTTCAGGTTTTGGCCTGTTTTGTTTATTTTTGCTCCCAGCCGAACTTGCAGCAACTATTCCGAACTTTCTATGAACTGGCCAGCCGGAAAAAGTGGGGTGGGGGTGTACAAATTTAAGTATGTAAGTCTGGGGATTTATTAAGGAGGTAAATACATAGCTGACAAAAAACGAACAACTTCCGTTCGGGAAATGAGATTTTTATTTAATTCAATATGAGAATATGGGTAAGTGCAGCCAGCTGGATAGACGAATGGCGATCGTGGATAGACAGATGGATAGGAGCTGCGAGTAAACACAAATAAAACTAAAGTAGAGTGCCAATAAAGCGAACAGCCAGTGCACAGTGGGGGCCATAAGTACGCGTATAAATTACATTTGAAATAGTAAGCGAAAAGGCGATTGTTTCGCATTGCTGTGCTTTGTTTCGCCCCATCCGAAGGACCAAAATGCCGAAAACCCAATCTCCATCCCCATCCCCATCCACATCCACATCCACATCCGTTTCCGCAGCGCTTGTCGCATGGAAATCCCCTAAATACAATAAATTTCACATTTCATTTAATTCCATTTCATTTACAATGCGAAACCGAATCCGCAACAAGCAAACAAAGGGCTCCAATCCAGCGGGTGCCCATGATAAAGAAGCCAGCGAAGAATGGGGAAAAGCGGAAAAATAAGGAAAATTCAGATGAAGAAGCAGACGCAGAGAGTACATAGTTGGCGGTCGTAGGTCGTCGGGGTCGAGCAATGAAAGGAAAATGTGTACCAGAGTATACATGTCAGTGTGTATAATAAATAAATGTAACAATTGAACCGAATAAATGAAATCAGGACTCAGGAACAGTCACTCCTGGCGAAAGAAAACGCATTGCATCCTTGTAAAGTGGGAATGCCAGATGCATACAAATGTATTCGCATTCAAAGGAAAACATTTACAGGGTGCCATAAATGTATCTTTAATGAATAGAATATACTATTTTTATCAAATAGCGTTTATTTACATATATCTAACATGTTACCTAAATAGTATTTAGAAACCCTTAGGTAGAGAAATTACTAACTTATAACCAAATCAATAATATTCTAAGCAAGAACCAAGAAGATAACAAGTAATAAGGTTGATATTATAAGATTACTATTATTTTATTACAGAAAAATCACTTTCATATATTTATAATTCATGTTAATACCCACATTTAATAAATATACAACAATATATTTCTTGTTTTAAAATTAAATTTTATTAAATACTAATCCAACTTCACGACACAAACAGCATTTAAAATGTCAGAGACTGCTTGGTTTTTTAAGTTAGCTTAATAGGATTAAAATTAAACCTATGAACACACATTCTAAACATTTTATAAATTACCTAGCTGGGTAAATAATACCAGCACAATGCAATGCAATTAGTGAAACACTGTTGACTGATAGTGAAACAGGAATTAGTTTCCTTGTTTGTGTGGCTCAACGTGTTGCAAGGAGCAGCAGCTGTCTGCCTGCACTCGTTGCGATAAAGTTTTCGGCTTTTCCTCTTTCCAACTTCCCAGTTTCCCTATTTCTAACCCCTTTTCACTCTTTCGATGTGTCTTTAAACTTTTTATGTTTGCAAACTAAAGTGCAAAGAAGTTTATTCGTGACTATAGCATAAGTCACTGGGATCTTAAAGTCTTTTAACGGGTTTTCGATCAATAAAGTTAAAACACAATAGGTGTATTGAAGAAGTACATTTTGTAAGGGGAAGTTTTGATGTCTCATTAAAATGTAACTCCTTTGTTGCAGATGTTATAATAGTTTTTTTTATTGAAATGTAGTTCTTTTAGTCGCAGACTTTACTCAACAAAAGTTCCTTTAAATTATATTTAACAAACTTTTTTTCTCTCATTACAGTGATACTTCGATATCAACGCGAGTGGACATGCTCACGCCTGCTATTGAAGTCTACAAGCCGCCTCTCTGACACAAAGACGACACTGTGGAGAGCAATTTAGGAAATCCCTCGACTAGCAGCGACTTCTAGCAGAACCTGATACCAAACTCTGCAGAACTAGCTAAGGATAATCTATTTGTTCTTCCAACATAGTGTCAACCCAAACGAACTTCGAACGTAGATGGAAGATGAAAGATGGGAGATGGTATATGGTATATGGTATATACCATATATGGGAGGTGGCCAAAGAACCGACACTATCAGAGGTTTTAGTGCAACTAGCAGAACGGAAACGAATCAGATTTATGGGACAGAAAGGAAAACACACACATAAATTAATAATTGATCCAACTGAATAATTCCTAAGATTGATTAAATTTAGTTACTTTTTAGCGTAATGATTTTTAAACCAGCCGACGGCGGAGGAGAAACCAACAGAAGTGTTAATCGGTTAAATGAGATAAATCGAAGTCTAGTTCTAAGCTGTGGCAGTGGCATCTGTATGTATGTGTATCTCTAGCCGTGTGTACGAATTAAAATATGCAAATTTGGCAATGTGTAAATTTAGTTAAAACTGAATCATTACGGATGTAAAACAACAGAGGCAAAATGGGGAAAAACAAAAACAGAAACACCTAAACAGAAAATGCAATGAATAATTTTTGTACTGCTGAAAGAGAAACCAAGTGGAAAAAACAGAATATTAACGTTAAGTGTACAATTTTGCATTAGGTAATGAATAAGTTTGTAATGCATTAGTAATTAAATACAATAAAATGTTCAGCTAATCACGTGGAAAGCAACAGCAACCCAAACTACAAATGCAACCAACAACAAAAAAAAAGGAAAACACAAAAAATAAAAGCAAAATGACGTTATGAAAATGCAATTGGAAATTCAAATGGAAATTCGGCCAGCGGCAGAAAACATTTTTCGCTTCGGTTAATCGCTCCACACAGAAGTAGACACGCCACTCCTCATTTTATATAGAGTCCGCCCACATTTTGAAACACCCACGACCATCAATCGCTTTTGGTTTTGCTGTAGAAATCGGGGCGAAGTTCGTCTTAGACGACATTCGCATGCCCTTCACAAAGTGCCCCAAGTTGAAAGAGAATTTGGTCATAGTTCATAGTTCCATCAAGTAATTTCTCGTATTTGCGTTACAGTTAAAGTTGTTTTGAGGAAAACCCGAAAAAATCCGAAACTTTTTGTGGTGTTAGTAAATTGTAAAGGTTAAAATGTTTAAAGGATAATTCAATAATGAACGTTTTTTGACTGTGATCATTTGAATGATATATAGAAAAATATGATATTATTGAGTATTGTTGTTGACAACAAAAAATTACGAAAAGCAATTAACTTCTCGGTCATGATTCAATCATCATACATCCATCAACCAATCAACCAGCACGCCAGAGCACATTTCGCCTAGAAGTTTCCTATAATTCCCGAACCGAGTAGTGTAGTTAGATCACGATAGCTCCCCGATCGATAGTCCCACCCACTTGCCTATCATGTTTTATATATATTATATTATCTATGATCTTTGGTTTCGAGGCTGATCACACACTCTCACCCACATCCATTCGTGCTTGACAATATTTAATTTCCAAAAGGAGTTTTTCCATCATTCCATCAATGGCACTAACCACAGGACATATGGACATGCTGCGCCCAATTTGTAACTAAAACCGCTTATTCTGTTCCACATTGAGATACAGAGGCTTTGGATGAGAGGAGATTAGGAGATATTGAATGTTAACATTTATTTGTATAAGCTGCAGAACATTGTTGGATTTAGAGGAACCTGCATAGTTTTTTGATATTCATGTAGATACATGTAAATGCCACTCACTAAACTTAAGAGTAATGAAGAAAAGATAGCTACCGATGGCATCAAGGATAATTGCATTATATTTGTAATATCAAACTGTTCATAGTTAAGACAAGGCAAGCCACAGGAAAACAATTAACAATTAACAACGGAAAACACAAGTATAACAACAAATGTATATAAGCTGACTAGAAAATTGGTAATAAAATAGTAACTTTTGAAAACGAACTCAAAGATGCAAATGAAGCTACAACAAAGTGCATATAATTTTGATAGTTAAGCTAATTTTAATACATTTTTTAAGACACAGCAAGAGGGCAAAGGTACTACGTTAAGGAAACCAAATAGGAAAAATTAAAACCAACTGAGGAGAAGCCGTGAAAATTATTCCATTTTTACACTCGTTAATTGGTTTTGTTGTTACCGTAAATAATGCAATAAACATTCGCGTATTTCTTACTATTATTGTTATTATTATCATTGTTGTTATAATGGAAAAGGAAATATTTGAATTTGAGAATTGCACAATGATTTTTTATACACCGCAAATTGGCTTTGTCAGTGCAAGGAAATTTGTTTTACAAATTCGATCGACTTGAAAGCATGTCTGGCATTTAAAGCGGACCCCACACGCATTGAACAACGGACATTAATTTATACACACACATATAATGACGAGAGAAATAATGGAAAATAATAGAACTAGAACGCATATTGAATAATAAATGAGACATACATATTATTGAAAGAAATTAAAAAGAACATAACAAACCAAATGCATTCCCTGGCGTTTTCCTTATAAAGGTTGGACTGGCTAGCGGGTGGATCAGTGAATCAGTGGGAAATGACTACTGTAAGCTTGGCTATTTCCCAGCTCAGATATTCCACGAAGTAAATTACACAAATCCACAGCATTTTCAGCCAAAACCACCAGGCAGCAGAAATTATCCCAAGCCATCGTCCGTCATTCCAGGCCGTTGGCTCTGTACACTCAAATGCAGAATGAGTTCGGGGAGGTTCTGGTCTGGTCTGGTTCCACCGATATTACGATGATACGGGGATGAGGTGAGTTCTGGGTGGGGGTGGTAGACTGGGTTGTGTATCGACGCAGTCGCGAGTTCGCCTCCACCGACAACAAAATGAAATGAAGTGAAATGAAATCAAAGGCATCCATCGTTGATGGAGGCACCAGAAGCCAACGCATAGGGGCACACACATGCACCGTTGCGGCTCCAGGGAAATTGGGGATGGAAGACGATGTACACTGAGCGAAAACCGCGGGAACTTTTTTACAATCGTTGCGACCCTTTTCTCATTGTCATGTTACGGTTAAAGTTTGTTATCTTTCGGAGAAAGTTAGCATTATGTTAGGTTGTTAAGAAAGAAAAATTCGATTTCTCAATGTGATGTTAACTTAAGTGACAAATCTTTACAGAGTTTGTTATTTGTGAGAGAAAGTAAACAAGAAGTTAAATTGCTTAGAAAAAAAAATCTTTTTCTCAATGTGATGTAAACTTAATTGGCAATTCTTTACAGAGTCTGTTATTACACGATTGTTTTCACACTGAGCGAAAACCGCGTCACAATCTTTAGATTTTGTTATCTGTGAGAGAAAGTGAACAAGAAGTTAAGTTGCTTAGAAAAGAAATTGGTTTTCTCAATGTGATGTTAAGAGGTAGCCAATTATGTCTGTCAGTTCCTATCTTGTTTATCTAGTTAAACAAAACATGGTATGGAGATACCTATTTTATTCGGAGCAGCAATTAAACTTTTTAACAAAAGTTACCATGACATTAAAAAATTTAAAATGTCGTGATTTCAAATTCTAGTATTATAACTATCATTTTTATCATATTGAAGTATCTACATATTGAGTATATAAAAAAATACAAAAAATAAAACAAGTATAGTAGTAAATAACTCTAACCAAGTTTAAGCATTTCCCAACCCATTTTTTCCTCGTGCTGAATTCCCCTGCTTTGTGGGGGAACTCGTCCACACATCCTTGCCACCAGATGATGTTTACACTTGAGCTGCAGCATTGGCAAACACAATCTACATGCCACAGCCCCCGGAACCCTGCTGGTTTTCCTCTAGTTGGTGCGTTTGTTGTGTTCGCGTTTGGGGAAAAGAAATTGACGTGGTTTCTGTCGAGGAGGAGGAGGTTAAGGAGGAGCAGGAGCCGCAGCCTTCGATCCAAGTTGTTTGGCTGGCAAAACCCAAAAACTGAGTTAGCCCGACTCTGCGGTCGCCCTCGGTGCAGGAATACAAATACACATTCCCCGGGAAGTGGATAGAAGTGTGGTTGGTGCGAAAACATTTGAGGGAAAGGGGAACGATGTCATAACCGTAAGCCCCAGTTGATCCTTCATCGATTAGTCGGGCAGGAAGCGAGTCCCTCATACCGGATGCTCGCCCACAAAATCCTGGCGCAAAGTTTGCAGCACAAATCGAAACAAGAACTCAGGTCCTTGGGCTACGCATCCCTCAACAGGTAACTGGTAGCCAGTGATGAAGAGTACCTTAACATTTGCATATAGGTACACTTTTATTGAGATGTACCTATGTATTTTAATCTTTGGTTTATAATTTTTATTGCTACATATATATGTGTTAAAATAATATTTTACTTTTTAGAACAAGAAACCTTGACATCCTAAAAATTTTCATATAAGTAGGTATACAGAGAAAATAAAATACTAAAACTGGTCATCAATTGGGTATTTTTTCATATCAATTTTGATCCCTTATGTTGCCATATCGTATTCATATTTTCGAACATATGAAATTGATATTTTCGAACATGTCATTTTGGTATTTTTCATACCAGATTGATATGCGCACATATCAAAGTTGTGCCCAAATTGTGGTATTTTTTAATATCCAACTGATATGCTTTCATATCAAACTGATATGCTTTCATATAAAACTGATATGCTTTCATATCAAGCTGATATACTTTCATATCAGATTGATATGTTTGTAATATCAATATTAATCAGTTTTGTTTTTACTTTTTTTGCATCTTATAAACAAATAAATATTGAAAACCCATAAGATCGCTGTAAGTATTATTAAAACAATTCCAGGACTTAGCAATAAATGACCGATCACGCTGTACTTGGATGTCTCCTGTAGCTTTGCACTAGCGCCAGGAAGTCCTTCTTCTGTCCTCGATAGAAGTTTCCCATCGAAGTGGTGGACGCCAACTTGCCCAGTTCGGCATCTTGGCCAGCCATTTGACTTTGTGTAGTGCAGTCTGTGTAGTCAGCCACCGATAAGCACGTTACAGTTTCCAAGAAGTAAATATATTAGAATTAGACAAACATCAAGTAATTACAATTGAAAATGACATACTTACCATTTGCAAAAATAAATAAAAAACATATGTAAATATTTAATTTTTGTATACTTTCACTTTTCATCGAATGTTAGAGTGACCGCGGCAATTCAGTCAAATAAATATCTGTAGTACTATACTATATACCAAAAATACACAAAAAATTCGAAAGCACAGTCATACTCTTTTTTCGAAGACTTTTCGATGTTACGTTTGATATGAAAAACGTATAAAATTAATACGAATTTATATTAAAATGATGCAAAATCATATCATATTGATATGAATTCGTATTAATTTGATATGTAAAAGGTGATATGTGAAAATTGAGGAGAAAATATAAAACGGGTATTGTTCCGTTTTTTTCTCTGTGTAGTTTAATGAAATTTGGGCTTAGTTATTTATAATTAAAGTAACCGGCAGTTAATATAAAATTGAGTAATGTTGGTATTCAGTAATATAACCAAAGTACCTTTCCCATCTCCACATATGTCCCAGAGATTGATGAGCTCAAAAATGTGCAGCTTTGGAAAGGGGCGGTGGGCGAATGAAGGGCTCCACTTGGTGGAGCAATTGAGAGGACAACGAGCTTAACAAGCTGCCAGAGCTCCAGGGCCCCTTTTTGTTTCCGACTTTCCTGTTCCGACTGCTCTGCTCTGGATGTTCCTCTGTCAAGTGGAGAGGCAGTGGGGCAGGTAGTTGGCACTTCAATTGAACACATTAATGTGTCACTTTCGTCGGAACCCGGAGCGAGTTTCGGTGCGTCGGGAATGCCATAAATCAACACCCCGGCCATCGCCATGGAGAGCTATCGATTAGCCAGGCTAACCTTCGGTTTGGAGGCGTGAGGTGAAAGGTGAAAGGCGTGAGGGGATTGAGCCGTGAGGCGTGCTGCTGCTGCAGCGGTGAATGCGGCCACCAAAACCTGGACAGGTGCCCCTCCCTCCTCGGCCGTCGGACCTCAAATTTATGAACTTGACTTTCGGTTAGCTAACAGCCATCAGCCATCAGGAAGCCTCCTCCGCGCCCGCTCGTCATCGGTTCCGGCCAGACACGAACGGGTATGAAAAGGTTCGCATGACTGCAGGAAATTACCATAATTTCAATTTAAGAAATTAAACGAATTCCGTTCTGGGCTAAAAAGAGAGCAGCGCCGACCGCCAAAAGAGTTAAGGAGTACCTAGAAAAGGAGCTGTGGATTTACTCACATGACACGGTGGGTGGAAAATGAGCAGGGTCTTTGAATACTACCTAATTTCCTAAGAAAATTCTTAAAGCTTTAGGCGATTTCGTACCTTATATTTAAAATGCTTAAATTAGTAGAAGTATTATTAAATACTTTTTAAATAAAGAAAATACAGTTTTAAGAAAGATAGTTCATATATGTAAATATATTATATCAAGGGACATTTATTTTTTATAAGGTGATAATCTTTAAGGATGGGAGAAAGTTACCGAAAATACATTTATAGTCTATCAAGAAAGATAGTTCATGTTATATCTTACCTAAATGTACTGTAATAAAGAAAATATATTTATTATTATAAAGCCGATAGTTTTAGGGATGGGAGAGTATGTACTAATGTTCGGAAATCAAAGGAGTTGGCCTTAATCAAAAAGTTTCAAACACTTAAAGAGGTTATCCACCAATGAACATTTTTGAGGTTAGGCAGCTTTGTGCTCCTTTCCAATACTACCCGATGACAGGTGAACTCGCACGAGGTTTTTCATTTCCCACAATCCTTGCGAGTAACTAGAGCGATGGACCTATTCCGGCGTAATCCCCTCCTGGAGGTGGCCAAGTGTGAGATGTGTCCCAAGCCGGTGTATCACTTTATGACCGGATTGTGTGCCCGTTGTCTGACCATTTGGGCAGGAAGAAAACAGCAGGACCCGATGAGAATCACCGTGGATCAGTCACGGGCTCTCCTCGTCGGCATGGTCCGGGAGCCCGAGGACCTAAGTCAAATGGATCCCGTTTTCCGGCGGGTGATAGAGGAGACGCGGATGCAGCGCGCACAGAAAGTGGAGCTGTTCCAAAAGGTTCGCCAGCAGTTCCAGCTCACCGTCCTCACCGCCCCGTTTCACGACCCAAGTCCAAAATATGTCGTCAACGAGGATTACTGGAATGTCCCGGAAATCGAAGATATGGATGTAGTGATGTTCCAGAACCAAATTGACCTGTTGAGCGATATACCCCGGCAGTCTCTTGCTGACCTTGACCAAAACAACAATGGATGTCCGCCGAAAAAGAAATTTAAGGATGTTTAAATGCTATTGATTCATTAATGATAAAATATAATATAATAATGTTATACAACGTGATAAAATACAATCTGTTATAATATAATACACTATTATAAAATATAATCTTTTATAATCTACATACATTTTTAACAGATGCCTTCATCAGGTTTATTTTCTGAAATAACAATAAAATTTGTATTTTTTATAAACCTCTTTGATTTTTTCTTCTCCCTGGAGCTAAGTCCCCAAAATAAGCCTGATTTAATGGACAATCAAAACGTGTTAAATTTCAAATAAGGATGTCGGGCTTGACAGGCGTTTATGAGCTAGTGATAATAGGCAATTACCAATTCGACCGAAGGCCAATTGCTGGCCAGGGAATTTTCGAAGGGATTGAATCTGATGCTTGGTAATTGGCACTTTTAGCCGGTGTAATAAATTACCCAAATTCAGGCACAAACATTTCCAACGCCCTAGTCGAAACCAATTGAGAAAATGTGATGGCCAGGTCATCATTATAGGCCAGGATTGCTGGTCATTGGCCATCGGCCATCAGACATCAAGCTCTGAATGTCTCCGGGGGGCTCATGGACATTTTGCTAATGAAAATGTTTATTCAAATTTACGTCAATGGATGTGTTTACACGAATGACCATCAATCTACATAAATAAACGTAAGTACGAATCCGGCATGTGTGCGTGTGTCACTGAGTACGCTGTATTGTTCTTTGCCCGGCATTGTTCAACAATTTGTTTAATGAGAAAACTAATAAATCAAATGCGCCGTCAATTACAATCAAATTTATTTTGGTACGCCGCCGACAAAGGATCCGCTTGGATTATGGATCGATAGATCGATTTCATTGTGGATTGAGTTGAATGGTAGGGAAAAATCCAAAGATGCGGTACGTAAGATATACAAATTTCTTCCAGCTATTGAGTAATATGTTTTTATAAAGAAATGCCTATGGGTTTTATTTATATACGGTTTAAATTATTTTAAATTGTGTAAGAAAAACAAATCATAGCTATGGTATGTAAAAAAAAAAAACTTTAAAGTAATTGTAAGAAAACGTTTTTAACTATGTGGAGTGTTAGCATACTTTAAAATACTCTCCCCAAAAATATGAATTATATTTTTTTAAATGAATATTTAAATACAACACAAACCAACTGTCACATTGGTTATTGAATATTTATCAGGCATCAGCCTGAATACCATTTTCCGTTTTGATCTATTTTCTCATTATCTCATCCTACGGAAGTATTTCCTACCGCCTGTGCAAAATGATGTAGATTTGGTAGTCCCAATACCAGATGGCCGAAGTCCAAGAGCCTAAGATGTCGCAGCTTCCAGCTAACTGAGAGGATGAGGGGCCAGGACATTAGTCAAGTGCAACAGCTTTCAAATAAACATAAATTGAGTGTGCTGCTCTGCAACGGGGAGTGTGGAGTGGTAGATGGGGGAAACCCCAGGAGGACCTGGTACTTGGAACCCAGTTTTTTCTCCATTTTAGCCGCCTGGTGTCGTAATTAAAGGCAGTCGCGCAATAACGAAGAGAAATGCCCGCTGCCAACGAGCAGAGGATGCGCTTCTAATTTATTTGTTTTTCTCACTTGACTTTTATTTACACGGGCATTGGCATGTGAGTGGCGAAGTGGAACGGAACGGGTTGGTTGGGTGTTTCTGGGCGGGATTTGGGTGGTTTTTGGGTGGCTTTGGAAGAGCTATTGCAGCAGCCCGTCGCCGTTTGTTACCTTTGTTTGTGAAAGTTCTCCGTGCGCCTTTTTCGGGGCCAGGGCAAAGTGCCAAATTGGCCTAATGGCGTTAATGCGAATACGAGTCGAGACTAAACCAACGGCCAACCAACCAACCAACCAGCCAACCAGGCCCACATCAAAGGTCGTTTACACAGCTCCAGTTTCGGTTTCAGTTTCAGTTTTAGTTTCGGATTCGAATTCAGATGCAGATGCAGTTGAAGATTGAAGATTGGACCTGGGTGCAGTTGCCAAGCCAAAGAGCTTAATGGGCCCACATCCACTCCCACTCCCACATCCCCATCCACATCCCCGTCCACTCACAATGCAAATCAAAGCACTTAAAAAGTTGAGCAATTTGGCAACGAATGCTAATGGAAGTCGAGAACATTCCTGGGATAAATTTCGGCTTTGCTTCATTTAAGTTTTAATACCAGACAACTGCAAATTGGCTTATCGAAAAAGTCTAAAAACAAAGCAACATGGGATTTAAGCTTCAAATCATTTTGGTTTATTATTTGGTGTACGTTGCAGAAAGCAGACTTTTCAAGCAAATAATTTTCTTTTAAAATGGCGCCGTTTTCCTCCTGTTCCATATGCCAAGTCAGGACCCGAAAGATGGTCAAGGATCCCCTCACCTTGAAGCAGATCTACGTGTGTCCGGTAGGAAATGCAATCAATATTATTTCACTCATATACATTTAAAACCATTGAATCCCACAGAAATGCTTTAAAAGCGATATGCACAAAAAAGCGAGTCCAATCGAAACAGATAATTTGAAGAAAAGTGGAAATGCTAAAGTCAATTCGAATGAAAATCAAAAGACCGCTGAGAAAAACTCGGGTTTCCCCGGAATTGATAAAAGTGCAAGTACCCAGAGCAAAAAGAATGGCAAAAGTCAGGAGAAGAAAGAAGAGCCCTTAAAGGAAGTGGTTCAAGTTAAAAAAATACCCAAAATCACGCCTCCACTCATGCAAACTGTGGTAATTAAGAACCGAAAATATGTGGCCATCAGTGAGACAGCCGACGACGAGTAATTTGTTCTTGGTCTCATTTTCATGTCATAAAACGAGCAAGCAGACTTTGATTAAACTAGTGACACCGTTAAGCTAATTTCCATACAACAAAACACAAAATACAAATAAAAAGCCAACGAATGTGGAAGACTCTTTAAACCCCTTTTTCTTAATATAAAATTATTAAAGAATTTAATTTACTCTTTAAATATAAATACTTGCTTACTACTTTACAGAAATCTAATATTGTTGAAAGAGCACGGCGATATTTAGTTCTAAATTTGTTTGGCTGTTGCCACTTTTGTTGCACCGGATGTGCGTGCTGCGGTGGTATTTGTTTACGTCCCATTTCCGCATCCGCTTCGACTGGAAGCGCTGCAGTTGCAAATTTTGCCACACCCACTGCGTAACTGAATGCGATTCGAAACCGCCGCCCCCTTGTTATTCAATCCGCTTTGCCTGTGCGTGATTTTCGAACATTTCCAGGGAGCCCATTAAACTTTTAATGGAATTTCCATAATCATGTTTAAAGTTGCGAAGGACCCTGGGAAGTTCCGTATTATTAGTATTGATTCAAAGGAAAGGGTGTAATTTTTCATGGTAATGGATTTCCTAATGTTCAAAAAAACATAGGTTTAACGAGTGGAAAATATGTTTTACAAGGTAAATGTATTGTATAGAATTTTGTTTCTATGTGGGTTTAACCAGCCTTGAATAACTACTTCTACCACGCTTCTGTCGCGTGTTTTGGGTATTGACTTGCACTGTCAAAAACAAATCGTAGCAAATATAAATATATTAATTTCGATTTGATGTTCATCAATTGGAAATATTAAAATGTAAAATCAAAGTTAGACTCCATGTACAGTCTAAGATACAATTTATTTTTTCCATAAAATGCTTCACGTAAATAATACTAAAACTGTGTCTTATACTGAGAATTTAATGTGAATAAAATTATTTGCACTATTTCATTTTCTATCAGTGTACTAACACACGTAGTCGAAGCACACGCACGCCTAAATTACCATTTAAATCAAAGACCTCAATTAATTGTCTACGATTGTGATCAGTTGTGTATCTACGGACACACAGAAAGCACACATAATCGCAATGTTAAACGATATAGTGGATTTTTTAAGCCAATCCCCAGCCGATCCTGTGCGTCTGCCACTCCTGAGCAGCCACAAAACCATCCTGATGATATTGGGCACCTATCTGCTCTTTGTAAAGGTGGTGGGTCCCAAGATCATGGAGAGTCGGAAGCCCTTCGATCTGAGGGGACCGATAAAGGTCTATAACATCATGCAGATCCTGTACAACGTGGTCATGTTTGTTTTCGTAAGTGATAACCTGGACTATGAACTATACTATAAACTACATATAACATGAATCCCAACTTATAGGCTATCCACTTTATGCTCGGACCCGGAGACTATAACTTTAGATGTATCAGCAACCTGCCACCAGATCACGATTACAAGACTTGGGAACGCTGGCTCACCTACTCGTACTTCTTCAATAAGTTGCTGGATCTGCTGGAGACTATCTTCTTTGTCCTGCGAAAGAAGGATCGGCAAATATCTTTCCTGCACGTTTTTCACCACATGTACATGCTGTACTTCAGCTTCATGTATCTGTACTACTATGGATACGGGGGCCATGGCTTCTTCATGTGCTTCTTTAACGTGATCGTGCACATCATGATGTACTCCTACTACTACCAGTCCTCCCGCAGATCGAATTCACGAGACGATCTCTGGTGGAAGAAGTACATCACCATCGTTCAGCTAATCCAGTTCGGAATCATTGTGGGGCACAGCATATATACCCTGAAACAGCCTGACTGTCCCGCAGCCCGGTTTTCAGCCTATTGTGCTGGAACCATCTCAGTTGTGTTTATTATTTTATTTAGCAACTTCTATTATCAGGCCTATATCAAGCCCAAGAAGCCCTTAGAAAAGGCAATTTAAATAAAAAACCAAACAGCGAAGCATTTAGATCTCTGTAGAGATTATAATCATGATATAAGACTTTAATAAAGAAGTAAGAATATATTTTCGATCTGCTTAGAAACTAAGGGTAAGGAACTTGGCAAACATAAGGTATTGCTCTTATGTCAAAAATAATTTTGAATCTATTTTACCTTGGCGACAATGTAAAGAGTATTTTATATATATGTACATAACACCTTCATGCTTCTTACGATTAATAGTGTAAAACCATTTGCTTGCGTCACTATTACCAATAAATTATATGCAAAGTCCATTGTTAAAAGCCTTTTCTTTTCATACCCATAGTATGTCATAGTATATCTTTTTTTAACCAGGATGTCCAATCTCAAATTCATTTATTTTTGTTTACCTATCGACGAACCTCTTTACATGCTACTAGATGTACTTGGCTTCATCTGGTAACATATTTATCTTAAAATTGGTTAACAGAGGAACAGTATCTGGTAGTCGATGTAATTCACTATTATATTCCTCCTTTTTTCTTTTTTATAGTGACCGTTACACTCTTATAAAATGTGGACGTAATAGGAAGGGCTTACGTAGGTATTTGGTTAATAATTGAGCACAAGCACGCTTAAATTAACATTTCCGTCGTCGATCGGAGTCCACCCTTTATTTATCGATCAGTTGCTGTTAAACCGACGTCGATACCACACAAATTTTCGAAATGTTTTCCCACATAGCGGACTTTCTGAACCGATCACCGCCAGATCCTGTGCGACTTCCTTTCACCAGCAGCCACTGGCCCGTTCTGATAATACTGACCACCTATATGGTGCTAATAAAAATCGTAGGTCCGATGTTTATGCAGAACCGAAGGCCCTACGATCTGCTTGGGATAATAAAGGCCTACAACATCATGCAAATCATATACAATACGGTCTCCCTTGTCTTTGTAAGTGTTTTTGAAGTTCTCCTTGGTACGAACATATATTAATCTATATCCCAAAACATAGTCTGTCCACTTTATGCTCGGGCCTGGAAACTTCAACTTTAAATGCATCACCAACCTGCCGTTGGATCATGAGTACAAAACCTGGGAGAGATGGGTCACCTACTCGTATTTCTTCAACAAACTGTTGGATCTTCTGGAAACTGGCTTCTTTATCCTGCGAAAGAAGAATCGACAAATATCATTTCTGCACGTCTTCCATCACGTTTACATGGTGTATATATGCTTTTTGTACATATACTATTTTGGCTATGGTGGCCACGGTTTGTTCTTGGTCACCTTCAACGTAGTCGTACACATCATGATGTACACCTACTACTACCAGTCGTCTCTAACCCAGAATTCAAAAGATCTGTGGTGGAAAAAGTACATCACCATTGTCCAGATGGTACAGTTCGGAATCATTCTGGCGCACAGCCTTTATGTCCTCCAGCAACCCGACTGCCCCGCATCCCACTTGTCAGCTACTTGGGGATCGCTTATATCAGTTGTATTTCTAATTCTATTTGGCAACTTTTATGTTCGCGCCTACATTCTTCCGCAGAAAAAGGTAAAGCGAAGGGCACAATAAATAAAATCAAGTTGATCAAATTCTAGATAATTTTTGATTTCAAAATAATGCATGTACTACATAGTATCCATTCCATGCGCGGATCCACGCGGGTATGCCCGTTCTCTGCCGCCGCACGCACAGTATACGACACCGCTTGGCACACACACAGCCATAAGCTGCTACGTGCAAAACTCTAACCTCTAAGTAGGCCTTGCTTTTTAAGCTGCTCTAGGCTGCACTATTTATGTATTCATTTCCGATTTCTTCTTTTATTATAGAGTTATCGATAGAACTAAATATTATAGGTCGACAAAAGAATAGCTTGACAGTCCGATTTTCTCAAAGGCAAATAAAAATATATTACTTTAATTTGTCCTTGCTCGACAAAAATAAGTTCTTACTGAGTTTGGTTCTCTTTACTATACCTTGAATATTCAATGTTAAGGTCAATAGTAAATTACCATGCCATGAACCCGCATTAGCAAATAGTTAACAGCATAGTGGGTCCGTGAGTATAGGATCGAAAGACCAGAACCGGAATAGCAAGTCACCCGATAAGTCGTGCGCGAAAATGTTTGAAGTGTTCGATAAACCTCTTGCGGATCCTGTCCAGCTGCCGCTGGTCGGAAATATCCGGACTTCGGTTATTATTATCACAGTATACTTACTGTTTGTACTGAAGCTGGGCAGGGATCTGATGGCAAAGCATGAGGCTCTTCAGCTACGTGGAGTCCTTAAGGTCTACAACATAGGACAAGTCCTGTTCAACACGGTGATGTTTCTGGGTGTAAGTAAATCAGCTAACCCATGAAGCAAAATGGTAAAAAAGGAGGTGCTACCATATAAACTAGCTTAACAAATAAAACTTTCAAATGCGTGATAGATTTTTTTTCAAAAATCCAGGGCATACACCTCATCTTCTTGTCTAGGCCGTACAACCTGAGCTGCATGACTGTCCTGCCGCAGGATCACGAGCTTAAGTCCACAGAGAGGACGCTAGCCTACCTGTACCATCTGAACAAGCTGCTCGACCTGCTGGACACCATCTTCTTTGTGCTGCGCAAGAAACCGCGCCAGATTACCTTCCTCCACGTGTTCCACCACGTCTTTATGGTCATCACGTCGCACCTGTTGATTCGATTCTACGGTTATGGTGGTCATGTCTTCCTTATCTGCATGTTCAACATCCTGGTGCACATGGTGATGTATGGCTACTATTACGCCTCTTCTCAAAGCAAGAATGTCCAGGAGAGCCTATGGTGGAAGAAGTACCTCACTTTGGGCCAGTTGGTGCAGTTCCTCATGATGTTCCTGCACTGCACATACACCCTGTTCCAGCCCAACTGCTCGGCATCACGGGGTGTTATCTATGTCATAAGTTCGGCCAGTCTGTTCATGTTTGTGATGTTCTCCAATTTCTATGTGAAGACCTACATTCGACCCAAGGAGGTCAAGTCCAAGGGCAAGGCCAACTGATTGCACCTGTTACACTGTGATTAAAAGTGGCTTGTTAATTTTATTTAACGTCAGAAGTTATTGGAAGCTTTGAAAAAGTAGTTATAAACTTGATTACAAACAAAAGTTTATCTTTTGCATTTTGTAAACAAGCTTTTTTATAAGTAGGTCTTTAAAATTCCCAACTGGTTCTGTCGGAAACTAAAACAAAAAACTTTTTTTAAAGATTGCAGATATAACGATTATAAAACAAGAGCTCTGTACAATTTTTTTATTTTATTAGTTGATTATCGAAAAATTCCATTTATATAACTATTTACTTCCTAAAGTTCAAAAAAATTAAAAATTATATTCTTAATTCTGAAATGTGAAGTCCTTTTCTTTATTGGGTAGGAAATTGGAAAGAGATTCGTTACAAACCATTTGCCTTAGTGTAGTCACCGGTGTGCATTTGCATATGCGCCGTTTGAATAATAGATGAATTCAAATGCATCGACACTTAATTCAAATGCAGCCGGGGAGGTCAAGGAGATGGCCCCCGCCCCGAATAACTCCCAAGGGCCACATCTCAAGTACTCATAGTGTCCGGTGTGTCGAGTCCTGGGGATCCGTTTCCGTGGCTCTGGCTCGCACGTGATCTGCATGCTCCGCAGGACCTTTGCCGGAGCACGTGTCTGGACATTCCATGCTGCTTTTAATTAGAATATAAGAACCGAGCCAGGCCAGTTCCTGCGATTTATGGCACCGGAAGGGTCACCCGTGACCGCCCGAATTTGCATAGGAATCGCATGCGGCGAATCAGAGTCGAAGTGCCAGCTAAATAATTGCGGCCATGCAGTGACATTAAAGCGAAGCCACACAGAGTCAAGTGCAGTTCTGGTCGCCAGTTGGGTTGTGTTGGGTTCCCCAGTCCCTGGTCCCTGGAATGGGGTCTCCAAATGGCCTGGGTCACCCGTGCTCCCATTTTGGTTCCGCTGGTCGAGCCACCGAGCGTGCTGAGTAATTGCCGTTTTAAATGACATTAAACGTGCATTGTGTAGTTCCCCTAGTAGGCACTCGCCCTTTTCCCACTGCCTTCGATTTTTCGCTATTTTTATTTTTACCCTTTGCATGGAATTGTGTGACTGCTATATAAATAGAGTTTGTCCATAACCAAGAAATTCGAGAAAAGATGTTTGGAGCTTGTAGCATAGGGTACCGTCTAAATCTCTAGAAAGGTTTTAAAAAAAGCTGTGGTATTTCTTTAAAAACATGCAACTTTTTTGGGTTAGTGAAAGGGCTATATGAAAGGGTATAGGCAGCAGATAAAATGTTTTGGTATCATTAGATTTTAAAAACAAACTATGCAAACTAGTTCAATTTATATCTAAACGCGATCATTGCTTTCATAATTATTATAACCAAGGAACACTAATATTTTCAAACCAAAAACAGGGTATATTTTATAAAAAAACAGCTTGTTTTTGGAACCTATGGAACACCAGTTCCTCTCGAGGACTACGTTCTATAAACGTTTATCTGTCCAAATGTCTATTCAATTCTTTATGCCTGGGATTTTGCTATTCATATGTCGAAACAAAAAGTTGTTTAAGAATTAGTTTAGCCCAAGGACTTTTTGTAACCATCGTTTTTAAAGTTTTGTACAGTTAAATATATTAAATACAAGCTCAATGGTCTGTCGTTTATAATATATCTCCAACCGAGTTAAAATTAGAAAGCTTTCAAAATACCCACTGAAAATAGTTAATGCATTTTAAATTGCAATTGGGTCACACGGAAATGCAAAGTTATTCCAAGACATAAAAGGTCTGGAGAATATACAACCCACACATAATTTAGTTTAGAGTAGTGTTTACTTAGCTGTGGGTGAAGCGGTATCAAAAAACTACTGAGGCTCTGTTCGAAGACATATTTATTAGTTTCTCGGCATCGCGAAACATTATCTTTTTTAAAGGACTTCCCTACTTAGTGGACTTTCAGTTCGGACTTCTTCTTGTCGGGCAGTACGTAGGCGTGAATGTAAAAGTTTGTGAACATCAGGATGAAAGTCCCGGCAACCGACATGCCAAAATATATCACCGGTCGAGGGGCCTTGCAGTTGGGTTGCCTCAAAGTGTAGATGAAGTTCGATAGAACCAGGACAAACTGTGCCAGCTGGACAATGGTGATGCACTTCTTCCAACGACTCGACTGCACAGCCTTGTTGACGGAGGACAAATAGTAGTAGGAGTACATGATCACATGCACTGCCACATTCAAGAGGCACAGTGGGAATAAAGTGCCACCATATCCGTTGAAGGTAATGTGGACGTATCCGCCGAAAGACATCACTAAATGGTGGAAGACGTGCAGAAACGATATCTGCCGATCCTTCTTTCGCAGCACGAAGAAGAACGTCTCAATGAGATCCATGAATTTGTTTATGAAATACGCGTAGGTAATTAATCTCTCCCTGTCCTTGTACTCGTGATCCAGCGGCAGAGTGATGATGCAACTCAGGTCGTAAGCCTTCAGAACGAACAAAAAGTGAAGTCCCTGAAAAGGTAATATCGAAGTATAAGAATACCATCCTAAAAACAATAACACAATTTTATAAAATATCCTCTGTAGATCTTAAGAATTACTTTATATTGAGTCTGGTTTACTAAAGGCATCTTCATTTCTTAGCACAAATCTTCACTATCATAATAGTATGTGGTAAAAACATGAAAGCTTTAGCTTTATTATTATGGGTTCTGCATTTATTGTCACATTTCAAATAAGTGATTAAAGTTAATTGTGTTAAGAGAACCCAACCTTTGGAACTTTGGTATCTCTGTGTTATATGATAGTAATTATTATACAATATGGTTTTTCATATAATATTAATGGACAACCCTCTAACTGTGTGTTATACTTACGCCTATAAGAACTGCGCTGTTGTACAGGATCTGAAATATATTGTAGACCTTGATCACTCCCCGAAGATCGTAGGGCTTTCGGTCCTCCATTATCTTTTTGCCCACCTTCAGGACGAAGAGCAGATAGAGGGAGATGATGGTCAGTGCGGGCCAGGGACTGCCAATGAGTGGCAGCTGGACAGGATCTTCCGAAATGAGCAAGGTTCCATTGAGAATATCTGCCATTCTTTAAAGCTTAGCCAGTCCGCTTCCACTCGAGGTAATGTTTTGTAACAGACTAATCAGAGTTCAGTCTTTTATGCTCAACCAAACGCGCTGCGATTGAATTGGAAATTCGAGGGGTTGGCGCAGCATAAAGAAGACCACCATTAACATAAAGTCGTTCTAATTTTACTCTTCTATTTGTTTATACTCGCTACACTGTAGTCAGAGCGTATGGGTTTGTTCCAAAATGAACCTCATTTGAATGTTTTTTTGTATTTCTTGTATGCAAAAATATTGTATCGACCCTATTAAGTATACACTTACGTTCATACAGAGAGTCTTCATAGTTATAAACTTGTCATAGTCATTATAAAAATATATTAAAATATCTTATCAATCTTATATCAATTGAACTTGTGCTATTTAAAAACGTATCGATTTAAAAGGAGTTCTATTTTACAAGGACATTTAGTTTACTGCATTTATACTGTGAATCGTAAACATGGCAATAAAACATCGATTCTCCCTCTTGTAATTGTTTTATACGCAATCTACGTAGTTCACGCCAGTGAAAATTCCAATTAAACAACTTTCGACATGGTGCACAATGGAATAAATCTTTATAGCGGATATCTGGCAGTCGAAATATTCGATCCATTCGTTCTCGCTTGTTTTCCTTTGCATGTTTTTTTTTTCTGTATGTTTTTGTATTTTATTTTCTTTTGCACGTATGCCATGCAGCCAAAAGCCATTTGTCGATGGGAAATTGCAAGAAATTTTACTTATAAGCCAAGTCATTTTCCACTAACTATCCGTGGGCCAAGGAATTACTTTTTATTAAGGGTTGCGGCTACTACGTTGAAAGTAATGAGGGTGCCGTCTCTTAAGTGTCTGCAAGGATGGTATAGTATATAGGTGGGTATGGTATAAGGGCAAGGTGTTGGATATTGCAAATTGAGTCATTTTTCATTCGACGCTGGATTACATCGAAAGTAAGGCGAGGGCGAGTGCAGCGAGGCCTCAATGTGTCACAATTTCAAGGACATAATTGGGTCATGTCCTTTGTGAGCGGGGCTTGACCGCTGAATAAGAAGGATTATGCCACACTTTTCCCAAAAAAGCTCTTTTTTGATTGGATTATTTGGGGACAGGTGCATTAACATTATCCTGCGAAAGGCTAAGGACACACAAACCGACCATTTATAATTCAGTCGTTCAACCTTTTGGTTGTCTCTTCATGTGTGTGAATACGGAAGAGGGGCAGCCAAATTTTGTTAGGCAAATTGTGAGATATAAAAATTGCGTCTCATTATGGTAAAGTTAATATTTCATGGGCAATTTACCGAGATTGAAACCGACACACTTCAAAAACTGCCAACAAATTTAAGCACACTCGCTCGCACACACACACGCACTGGGGTGTAATTACGGCTGCCGATTTCCATTGCCGCAGGACCTTCTGTGCGTTTCGTCTTCATACAATTTTAAACTCAATTAAAAGTTCTGCGCATTAGACATACTTGTGCCAAAAGAGCGAGACACGCCTCTGCCCCTCCGCGAAATGTGATTAAGGGGGCAATCGGGGGTAGCTCAAAGGACATTCGCATTAGTTGTCATTAAAAATGTGAGCGATAGCATCTAAACGACTTCACATATGCCGCATGTCAAGGGGAAAATAGAGCCTGAATGCAGTTCTGCCCCTTTCGAAAGGACAGGTGGATCCAATTGGAGGCAACAGCCCATTGACATACATTGATACGCTCCTTGGTTGCAGCCCCATACAATTTACAAGTATTTGGCCTGAAAGGTGGGCTAAGAAGGTAACTTCCCTACAGGTTTATACAAAAATATTTTAAGGGCACGTAAATTTTATCATTCTTCTGTTTTTTGACAAATAAAATTGATAATTATTTTTAAGGTAAATTAAATTCGTATGTTTTTGTAGGAATCATATAGCACTTTCTTTAGGCATAAAATGTAAGGAGTAATAAGCTATAAGACCAAAAAAATACATAACATTTAGCCCATATATATATATAAATATATATGGAACCAAACATAAAACAAATAAATTACCTAATATTTAGTATCAGTCAAGAATATATTTACTCCTAACTTACTTCTGCAGAAGATCTTCCCAAAATATATGTATTTGGGAGGCTCATCTTAAAAGTCATTATTCTTAGTATTTTGGTAGTTGTTGGGTTAGCTACGTTGATTTTGTTTATTACTTGTTATTCATTGATATTGAAATTTAAAAAAAAAGAATCAAAAGGTTTTACAGTGTTTTTCGAATTACACATAAAATCCATAAAAATGTTTGGCCTGTATTTTAGAATCTCTGAGTTAAGTACAACTTTTTTACATTTAGTAAATGTACTTTCCTTGATAAAATTGTTTCTTAATTTAAAAAAACATGGCCATTAACTTAAAATTTCTAAAATTTAGTGAAAATAATTATTTGATCAAAGATAAACGGCTACAAATCCAGAGTTCGGTTCTTCATTTGATATATATTTTATATTTTTTTCCGCAACCCAGTACAACCATTCAAATTAAACACAATTTTTATTTTTGAGTTTTTTAAAGATGACATATTTT
Organism: Drosophila suzukii; assembly: GCF_043229965.1. Classification (NCBI taxonomy): domain Eukaryota; kingdom Metazoa; phylum Arthropoda; class Insecta; order Diptera; family Drosophilidae; genus Drosophila; species Drosophila suzukii. Next base: position 77,036,346 of record NC_092082.1, read on the forward strand.
GAATTATTACATTTTTTTATTGTCGCTAGAATCATAATTTAATTTGACCATTTTTCCGTCCTTCAGCTTGACCGGTGGAAAATCCATTTACATGCACTCCCTTTTCCTGGCGGCCTGAATGCGAAATGGGAAATGCGAGTGGTCGCGGGTGCCTGAATAATGGAGGCAAATCGGAAAGAGGCAAAACAGCAAAAAGTTAAATGCCTCTAATGACAGAAAATGAAGCAAATGACGAAAAATTGCGCAAAACAAAAGAGACAAATAATAACATGCCAAAATGGCCGACACGGACGCAAGGGCCACCCACCGGGGTCCGCCGCCCACTTGAGGCCACCGCACATCCTTGCAGAAGGACCAGGGAGGTCCAGGGAGGAGCAAGGAGGACCATTGAGGGCACGCACCAGCGAAGATAGGAAGGTAACCGTGGGGGCCAAGTGAATTACCAACAACGGGCGAATCAAGAAAAGCATGTGCGCGGCATAATTACGAAGCAATTAGACGAAATTATTATCGAGGTCAGCGGCGAGGGGCGTTCGGGGAGTACCGATGGGCCAGCAGGCCCCCGAGAACATATGGCCATAGTAGCCCCATAGACCGAGTCCCTCCCCCTTTTCTAAGGGGTGTCGGGCCAAAGGGATGCGTATGCCATTATCATTCACGCCGGGTGAAAGGAAAGGAAAGTATGGAAAAAGGAAAGCAGAGGAGAGGAAGAAAGCCCAGCGTAATGCCCTCTAAATGGGCAACACAAAGCGCACAGCAAAACAATACTCAGTGGAACTACTGGTTCAAGCGCCGAAAACCGGAAAAAATTAAGGAAAACTAAGGCGATGAGAGCACTCCTCAAAGAAGCCCAAATGGCCTGCGAAATACAACATGAAACCACGTTTGCCAGAGGCAGCAATTTTGTTATTAATTTTAATTACACAAAAATATATAATAAATTGAAACTGTATTGAAAATATATTTTATGTGGGTTTAGTCTCATGTAAAAAGAAAATAAATTTGGTTGTTTCTATGTATGGTATGTCGGTTTTGGAACACCAAGAAGTAACCCATAGAAAACATACGTACATAGATAAATGAATACCATGTTAAATGGATTAGAATTTTAATGATATGGTTATTTAGGTTTCTGTTAGAACACTTTTAAATTAATCATAGTACAACAAATTCAAGACGTATTTTGTGTTTTGATTTTAAAATTTTAGAATTTAGATACCCATTATTTAAGGTGTACTTCCTATAACGTAATACGTAAATTCTTAATTTGTCTTCTTCCCTTAAAATTCGTCATGTTTGGTTTCTTCAGCTGCCATTGGTCAATTACAATGTAGCACGGGTAGCTAGGAAATGGAATACAGAGTTTTTTTATAATTCGGATATGTATTTATGTACAAAAACATTGAAGTGCGATTTTTCACAGTCGATATGATCGCGTGAGCAAAGTTCAATGCTGGGCATTCGTTCAATGGAGAAGTCAAAACATGGCGCAAAATGACAATGACAAACAGGTGAACAAGGGGGCGTGGCGCGACCTTGCATGTTGACTACTTGACGGGGCTCTCAAAAAGTTCAGTTTTCTGCACTTTTCGAGTTTGTAGGTCACTGTCAAATGCATGTGTTTAATATTTCCATCAGATTTGTTGTTCTTTCAGTTTTGGTTGTCTTATTATATGGAAAAAACTATTCTTAAAAAACAATTTTTAAACATCTTGATTTTTAAAACACTAAAAGTAAGTCATTTTTATAAATTAAATTTTTTAAAAATGCGCGCGCAAGTAATTGATTTCTTCGATAGGACAATCTTCGGGATGCAAAATACCGAAATAAAAGAACATGGTTTTGGTATATTATCGAAAAACGAGTGGTATATGCAGAGCAGTCGAGCCGCGGTCACACTGGACGCTAAAATTAAAAATCGGATTAATTTTGTGGTTTCGCTGCTGAATTTTCGATAAAATAGTGTGCAATTGTGTCGAGTGAAACTGCTAATTAGTGTAGCTATCGTATCATAACTGCGAAAAGTGTTTTTTGGCCGGGCAAATAGCGAAAAGAAAGCAGAGTGTCTGCTGCGAAGACGAATTGAAGGGGAGACAGAGTAACAATGAGCGAGCGAGACGGCATCAGGCCAGTGTGAGCGCTAGCTGTGCTCCTCTAACCAAATAAAACAAAACAAAGGAGAGACAAAGGATAGAAACCCCGAAAAAGGCACACACACACGCACGCACACACAAGCAATAAGAAGAGCAGGCAGCAGACAGATAAACTAAAACAAATGGAGTTTAATTGATTGTTAGTCAAAGGATCCCGGGATTTAGCCAGCCGATCCCATTCGAACCGATCCAAATCCGAAGCTCTTGCTGCGAAAGTGAAGTGAAGGGGAAAACGAGAGAAAAGTCGTCGCCAAATTGTGCATGTGCATGTGCCAGTGTGTGTATGCGTATGGCTGTGTGAGTGCGTGTGCATATGGGGTTGGAAAACTGTGAAAACTCAAGCGCAAAAGTCTTTGGCTCCGATTAACTCGCGGAAAACTCATCCTCACTGGGCAGGTGACGGGAAGATGCCGAGCGCCTCGTTCACCTCGTCGCGCACCTACGTGCGCCGCTCCCGCCGGAAAGGAGCCAACCGGATAGCGATGCCCAACCGGCCGACGGGCAACATCATGGATCCCATGCTCCAGCAGAACGTGGCCGCCGCCGGAGCGGGAGCAGGTGCATCCGGTTCGAACAGTAGTAGCGGCGGTGGTAGCAACACCAACAACAACAGCAGCAGCAGCGGGAGCAGTAGTGCCACATCCACTTCCGGAGGAGGAGGAGCAGCAGCAGCAGCAGCAGCGGGCGCCGGAGCAACTGCAGCAGGAGCATCCAATTCAGCAGAGTACTTCGACAGCGGCCAAGGAGCCAGCGGTTCCAGTGGAGCAGCTTCTTCGGGCTTCTCTGGCAGCTTCTACAATGCCCTGCAAATGATGGACACTACTGAGAGCTCAGGCGCCGGCACCAGCCAGTCAACGCCGCCGGCTTTAGGAGCCTCATCCTCCGCCACATCGAAGTCCACCTGCGCCACAACCGGATCTAGTGCGGCAACAACGTCCGCCGCCGCGGCAGCTGCAGCCTCCGCCTCGGCCGGAAGTAGTCATCAGAGTCCCTACGACTTGCGCCGCAAGATCTCTGCCAGCAGCCACGAGCAGTGGCCGACCAGCTCCTCTTCCGCCGCGGCAGCTGCTGCCGCCGCCATACTCGTGGGACCCTCGAGCGGCTCCCCGCCGCTGGTCAATCCCGGCGCCTCGCCCTCCAGCTCGTCGTCCTCATCCTCCTCCAGTTCGTCGTCCTCGTCCGCCTCGTCTTCGAGCTCCTCGTCGAATGTACAGGCGCCCTCGACCAGTGCCACCTTCCCGGTGAACAATGCACCCACAACGGGAGCCACTCTGGCGCAGCCACCTAACGTCCACAGCTCAGTGCCACAGCAGCATTGTGGGGCACTGCCGGTGGGCGCTGCCATCGAGGATAATAACTACATGCTGCCGGCGAGGAAGCGATCGCGTCGCCTCTATACGCAAGGTGGCGAGATGGGTCCCGCTGCGGGAGCCACGGGGGAAACAGCCGGCTCTGGGACGGCAACGTCCGGAGGATCAGGTGCGCCAACTGCGGCCCAGTACCTCCAGTACGAACTGCCCGACGAAGTGCTGCTGGCCATCTTCTCGTATCTGATGGAACAAGACCTCTGCCGCCTGGCGCTTGTATGCAAGCGCTTCAATACCATTGCCAACGACACGGAGCTCTGGAAGCGCCTCTACCAGTCAGTCTTCGAGTATGACCTGCCGCTCTTCAATCCGGAACTGTGCAAGTTCGTGTTCGAGAAGCCGGAGGAGTCGGAGTACGCCAATCCGTGGAAGGAGAGCTTTCACCAGCTGTACCGTGGAGTGCATGTGCGCCCCGGTTACCAAGAGCGTCGCAGCTCAGGACGCAGCATTGTGTTCTTCAACACCATTCAGGCGGCGCTGGATTACCCAGAAGAGCGTGCCGCATCGGGAGTCTTTGTGCCGCCTGGCGCCGGAGCTGGCAATGTGGTCTCCGCGGGACTGTCCAACACAAGTGCGTCAGCGGGCGCAGGTGGAGCCGGTGGGGCCAGCGTTAATGCCCTGGTCAATATCTATGAAGAGCAGGTGGCCCCCACCGAGCACCCCGGTCCACTGATATTCCTTCACGCGGGCCATTACAAGGGCGAATATCTGTTTATCGACTCGGATGTAGCTTTAGTTGGAGCAGCGCCTGGTAACGTGGCTGAATCGGTGATCCTGGAACGAGAGGCCGGATCCACGGTGATGTTCGTTGAGGGAGCCAAGTACGCCTACGTGGGCTACCTCACACTCAAGTTCTCGCCGGAAGTAACTTCGACGGTATCGCATCACAAGCACTATTGCCTGGACATCGGCGAGAACTGTTCCCCGACCGTGGACAACTGCATCATTCGCTCCACCTCGGTGGTGGGCGCTGCCGTCTGTGTGGGCGGGGTAAATGCCAATCCCGTGATCCGCAACTGCGATATCAGCGACTGCGAGAATGTAGGTCTCTACGTCACCGACTACGCCCAGGGAACCTACGAGCACAACGAGATCAGCCGGAACGCCCTGGCAGGCATTTGGGTCAAAAACTTCGCCAGCCCCATCATGCGGGAGAACCACATACACCACGGTCGGGATGTGGGCATCTTTACCTTCGAAAATGGAATGGTAAGTGTAAACAAGTGGGTTTATCTCAGCTCGTTGCACAACAAACAAATTTCATTGTCTTAACATTTATAACATTAAACCCATGTCATTAAAAGTAGATTTATAATTTAAAGTGAGGTATTTCATAAATTTCAATCCATTTTCTAGGGCTACTTTGAGAAAAATGACATCCACAACAATCGCATAGCTGGCTTCGAGGTCAAGGCCGGAGCCAATCCTACCGTGGTCAAGTGCGAGATCCATCATGGTCAGACGGGCGGCATCTATGTGCATGAGAATGGTCTGGGTCAGTTCATCGAGAACCGCATCCACTCAAATAACTTTGCAGGTAAGACTGATTTAAGTGTAAATCATTGACTTTCACTAATCCACACTCTTTGTTTCAAAGGTGTCTGGATAACCTCCAACAGCAATCCCACCATCCGCAAGAACGAGATCTACAACGGGCACCAAGGTGGCGTGTACATCTTTGGCGAGGGTCGCGGTCTTATAGAGCACAATAACATTTATGGTAATGCGTTGGCGGGGATTCAGATCCGCACCAACAGCGATCCCATAGTGCGGCACAATAAGATCCACCATGGCCAACACGGCGGCATATATGTCCACGAAAAGGGTCAGGGTCTGATCGAGGAGAACGAGGTGTACTCCAACACACTGGCTGGCGTGTGGATCACTACTGGGAGCACTCCAGTTTTGCGACGCAATCGGATCCATTCGGGCAAACAGGTGGGCGTCTACTTCTACGACAACGGTCATGGCAAATTGGAGGACAACGACATATTCAACCACCTGTACTCGGGAGTCCAGATCCGCACAGGTAGCAATCCAGTGATAAGAGGCAACAAGATCTGGGGCGGACAGAATGGTGGAGTACTTGTCTACAATGGTGGTCTGGGATTGCTCGAGCAGAACGAGATCTTCGACAACGCCATGGCCGGCGTTTGGATTAAAACTGACTCCAACCCGACGCTGAAGCGTAATAAGATCTATGACGGCCGTGATGGAGGCATCTGCATCTTTAACGGAGGCAAGGGCATCCTCGAGGAAAACGACATCTTTCGCAATACGCAAGCCGGCGTCCTAATCTCGACGCAATCGCACCCGATTCTACGACGAAATCGCATCTACGATGGCCAGGCAGCGGGCGTGGAGATAACCAACAATGCGACGGCCACGCTGGAGCATAATCAGATATTCAAGAACAAGTTCGGCGGGCTGTGCCTAGCCAGTGGCGTTCAGCCAATTACTCGGGGCAACAACATTTTTAACAACGAGGACGAGGTGGAGAAGGCCGTCTCCAGCGGGCAGTGCCTGTACAAGATTAGCAGCTACACCTCCTTTCCCATGCACGACTTCTACCGCTGCCAGACCTGCAACACAACCGACCGCAACGCCATCTGCGTGAATTGCATCAAGAATTGTCATGCTGGTCATGACGTTGAGTTTATACGACACGATCGGTGAGTGGGAAGCAATTAATAGATTCAGAAAGTAGCATCTTTATAAGACTTTAGCATAACCAGACATAAAAGACCTCTAAAATCAAATGACTTGCGTGGCTTGTACACTTTAATTTGTTATAAAGCTGTATGAATCTTAATTTACGTTCCAACGTCTTAACTATTTTCTTGGCTTTAATAAAACCCGAAATAATAAACCCTGGTTTATTCCACAGCTTCTTTTGCGACTGCGGTGCTGGCACCCTGTCCAACCAGTGTCAACTGCAGGGCGAGCCCACTCAGGACACGGACACGCTCTACGACTCGGCGGCGCCCATGGAATCACATACGCTGATGGTCAACTAGGACACTAATTAACTTCGGCAGCTCGACCACAGTCCCATCCTTAGCTATATCTATCTTAAGACGTTAAGGCCAAGCTCTCAAATCTCTCGCACATCTCAAGTGTTGCTGTAAATATTCAAAAGGAAACCAACAAACGAACACACACTATAATACAATTAATTGTATGTAAATAATAACTAATTATTCTTGCGTTCAAAATTTAACTCAATGTGCAATTTAGTTTAACACGAACTCACACGCAAAGTTTTCACTTTTTAACTAAGCATAAAACGGATAAATCAATACAAAGAACACTGAAACCTTACCCATTTATGTCACAACGAATGAATGAAACTGAAAAGGAGGAACACCTTTAATACACAATGCATTTGTTTGTACGTCGAAGTGTTGTAAACGAAAGAGGAGCAAATGAGTCCTCTCGAACCCAGTGAAGAACAATTTTGTAATGTAGATTAGTAGAGATTTTAAAATTACATCAATTAACATAAACTACGTGTAAGCCATAGATATTAATGAGAGAGGAGATATGTATGCCCAGGCGAGCGGATCGGCCCCTGACTAACAACAATTCGAAGAAAGCAATTCTAAGTATTAACAACAAACTAGATTAGCGGCAGCCAATGCTTCAGCAAACTAACCTATGAATATACGAGTATAGTACACACATAACATAACTACATTTAAACGAAATACAGCACACTACTCTATATATTCATACGAATCTATGCGAATTCTACTGAAACACAGCACACGGACAAGATACAAAATCAAAAGCCTTTACCAAGCGTAAAATACCAAGCAATATTTCATGTCTAAATGTTGTAGAACAAATTTGTAGCTCAAACGTAAAAGAGAAATAGAAACGAAACAAAAGCCATGTGTCATTTTAGTCGTGTAAGTTTATGAACAGTTTAGTATTTAGTTTGTCTACGGGCCGAGTATTCGAATTATGCAAATCATTTTTAATTTAAGTCTGTAGCCTAGGCTAAGTGAACGCAAAAACCATAACTACTGCATAGATGACATTATCCGATAATTGCGTGTGAATTAAGTATTTTGTTTTTATTGCCTAACATTTAATTTATACTTTGTTTGCCCGTGTTTTTTCCCCAACGGTTCAATTTCGTAGGATCAAATAACCATAACACATAAATACTGCATACTATATTCTATATTCAACTATACGAAATATACGAGGATCAGAGTGTATTGTTTTACTAACAAAAATTTAAGCACGTCCTCGACGTGCGACTATACTATGTAGAGATTGATTTTAATGTGTTACCTATGCAAGCTAATAACGTCGTCGCCCTTGACTTGGACAAACCACTAAATATACATTCTTATATATACACAAGGTATAAGCTAATAATATTTGAAATTTGACAAAAGCGGTTGAGTGATCTTTAATTTGGAATTTCGGATCTTGGGATTAATAATACTTTCTAATTTGAACAGGAACAGGGATCTTCCTTGGCCAACTCGGTCTCCCGGAATCGCAACAGGGTCAGGATGTGGGCATGATTGGCTGCCTTGGCGTAATCGATGGGCGACATGCCCAGCTCATCCTTGAGGTACGGATTCTTGTAGTGCGGCAGCAGGTACTCCACCACCTCGTGGTTGCCCAGCTGGCAGGCGTAGTGCAGGGCTGTTCGTCCTGTCCGATCGGCCAGCGTGAGATTGGCCCCGGCCAATCGGAAGGACTCCAGTCGCTTGATCTTACCCCGCTCCGTGAGGGCACGCAGCAGCTCCGCCTGGACCAGCGGCTGGTCGTTGAGCTTGGCTCCGCTCTTGAGCAGCGCCTTGATGATATCATGATTGTCCGTGTCGATGGCCTCGTGCAATGGCGTGCGGTTAAATCGATCGTGGACATTAACCGGACAACCCGAGGAAATCAGGAAACAGACGCAGTTCAACTTGCCCAGGAAGCAGGCCAAGTGCATGGCGGAGCGTCCATCGCAGTTGGTGTCGCACAGATTGGCTCCGTACTGCTTGAGATCGCCCAACTTGTGGACATCACCTTCGGTGACTGCGGCCGCCACCAGAGCGGGATAGAATGTGGAGCACATCTGCTGCCGTTCCAGCGCCGTGGACATGTGCAGGGTGCGGGCAACGCCCTCGATCAGGTCGATGTCATTTATCTTGGCCACCTTGTTGGTGGTCAGCTCACCGCGCAGACTCAGCAGCATCACCTTCTTCTTGTTGGCCACATCCCACTCGGGCTTGGAGAGCACATAGGCCAGCTTGGTAAAGGCAGCTTCCTGGGTCATGTCATAGCCGGGGATTACGCCCACTTCGACCAGGGCTTGGCTCGTCTCATAAGAGTTGGAGACCATGCCCGCCGAACACTGGGTGATGTTCACGATAATGACGCACCTGTGAACCGCCTCCCTCAGCTCATCAAGCAAATCTTCACGATTCACCGGAAAGTTGCCGGCCCCATAGGTCTGCAGGACAACACCTTTTATGGGGTCCTTTAGGAAGGCCCTTACCACATCGACACTTATTCCCGGGTAAATCCGCAGCAGAGCCACGTTCTTGTTGAGCTCGGGATGGAGATTAAATGGTTTAACATTGCACGGCCGGAAGATTTGGCGGCTGTTTATCTCAATATTCACACCAGCCCGACCCAAAGGAGCTAGATTTGGCGAGTCAAGAGCATGGAAGGAGTCCGAGTTGAGCTTCGTGGAGCGACAGCCTCGCAGGATCTTGTTGCCGAAGAAGACGAGCACTTCGGGAATGTTGTAGTTGCCGGCAATCAGAAGGGCGCCCAGGAAGTTTTCCCGACCATCACTTCGGGCCTCGAAGATCGGTATCTGAGCCCCAGTGAGCACTACTGGTTTGTTAAGGTTCTCCAGCATGAAGGATAGCGCCGAGGCGGAGTATGCCAGGGTATCGGTGCCATGGAGGATCACAAAGCCGTCATAGGACTTGTAGGTTTTCTAGAAAAGAGAAAAAGTAATATTGTGTATAGCAAATCAAGGAAACCCTAATCCAAAACTCACTCCCACTTCGTTAGCAATGCGCTGCCAGTCGCAGATGCCCATGCAGCTGGAGTCCATCAGAGGGCAGAACTCGACCATATCGTAGAGGACTCGATACGGAGCATTGGCCACTGCCGGTAGAGCCATGAAGCCCCCATCATCACTCTTGCTGGCATAAATCTTGTCGTGACAGCTGGGAAACTCCTGGAGCCGCTCAGCCAAAACATCCGGCACGGTGTGTAGTACTGTTGGAAAACAAGGCTATAGAGATAGATCGTGATTAAAGCTATCGATTCACCCACCGCCGGACTCGTTGCGGATCATTCCTATAGTTCCGCCCACGTAGATGACATGGACGCGAGCCTCCTTTTTTAAGCAACCGCACTTTGCCGCTGGCATTTTGGCCTTTTTTGAATTTTGTTTTGTGTCTGCCAAAACTAATTTAAGGCTCAGTTCCTAAGGCTTAGAATAGACACTGAGATCCATGAGCTCTACGGTGAGTTTTTGTTCAAGGTTTTAGTTTGGCCTAATTTTAAATTTCCCGCCAAACTAAATAAACCGTTGTTACAGAAAAGGTGATGTGACCGTATGTTTGTTAAACGATAGAGATGGACCTTGGTAAGATAACGAATAGCGTGATTTATTTAATAACGGTGGCTTTAAAAGAACAAATATATTTTATATATATAGCAACACAAATAAAAAGGTAAATATCAACAATAAACATCTTTTTTTGTGGACTAGTCACTTTAAGATAAATCTAAAAAATAGCAATGCTAAAATGCATTCAAAATGGTAGTTCCTACATATTATAAAATAAGCATTGTATATAATATAACTCCATTTTTTTAATTTTCCTGGGGCCGAAGGGCTTTAGTTTCCAGTACCATTTTTCGCCAAGATAAATTTTTATATTGTATACTTATTTCAATTTGTTTAAGTAAAATTATTTTACTAAATTATACATTCAAAAGTAGTAACTGTCAAATAACGCATTAAATGCATCTGGGGCCCCTCCTAAACGGTGACTGCTCGTGATCAGGAGCAGTCACGATCGATGTGCCCATCCCTAGTGTCTACGGAGCAGTGCAACAAATAATAAATAAATAAATAGGCAGCACCCAGAGTTAAACGAATAAATTGCACCCCGCAGCTCGACAAGTGGGCTGGGGACCGAAATCGCGAGTTATCTGCTTCGCTGGTGCGGCAGCCACGGCGTCCGCCGTATCAGTCGCTGGCTGGAGCGCTGGGAGCACGGAAGCCACACAAATAGAAGCGCATTTAGGGCACACCAATCCGTCCGCTGCTGCTACGGCAGCCCGGGGGTCATCGGATCATCGGACTGCCATGTCCTACTTCACGCACCCCGCCAGCAGCGACCTGGTCAACCTCAATGTGGGTGGTCAGCGGTAAGAACAAAGAACTGGCAGAGCCCTTACTGACCACATTGATGACGCATGCAATCTCCATCTTACCTTCCGTAGCTTTTCCACGTCGCGGCAAACGCTTACGTGGATCCCGGACACCTTTTTCACGGCCCTGCTCAGCGGACGCATCTCGAGCCTGAGGGACGAGCACAATGCCATCTTCATTGACCGCGATCCGACGCTTTTTTCGATCATCCTCAACTACCTGAGGACCAAGGACATCGACATCAAGAACTGTGAGATCCGCGCCCTGCGGCACGAGGCGGAGTATTATGGGATCACACCGCTCACCAAGCGCCTGGCCCTCTGCGAGGACCTCAGCCACTCGTCCTGCGGCGATGTGCTCTTCTACGGCTTCCTGGCGGCGCCGCCTATGCCCTCCAATGAAGCCGTGCCAGCCGCAGCCGCCGTTGTGGACGAGCCAGTGCCCTCCACTTCGGCCAGCGCGGTGAGTGCTCGACCCGGGTCCATGGTGCGGGTTCCGGAGCCCTCGCGTTCCTCACACTCGCGCAATTCTTCGTGGGATCTGCGTCTGGGTCGCACGGGCAGCAGTGCCACCGGCCCCAATCCGCCAGCTCCGATGCTGCACTCGCGCAATCCCTCGATGGACTTTATGCGGCACTCGCGCAACTCTTCGGCGGATCTGAACAAGGTCTTCCGCAACGAAGTGGGCCTGGTATTCAGCCCCACGCAGAACTCACACTGGGTGGACCCGATGCGGGTGCAAATCATCAAGGCGCACCAGAACTGGATAGCAGTGGCCTACGCTCACTTTGTGACCTGCTACCGCGTAAAGGACTCCAACGGTTGGCAGCAGGTCTTCACATCGCCCCACATCGACGCCACCATAGAAAGGATCGCCATCAACTCGAAGGTGAACACCTCCGCGGCGGAGCCAGTGCCCAGCAAGATGGTAGCCATATCGTATGGCAGTCAAATCAGGTTGTGGAGCATCCAGGAGGGCGGCCAGAAAACAGACGTGGGCACTTTCAATCTAAACGTGCGGGTGGAGTACCTGTTCTTCATCGGCAGCCAGCTGGTGGCCCTGTCCTCTTCCGGCAAGATCGGCGTGTGGCACGCCATGACCCAGCACTGGCAGATCCAGGACCTAGTGCCCGTGCTCTCCTTCGACTCGGCCGGCTCGTTCCTGCTGCTGGGCTGCAACAACGGGTCCATCTACTACATAGACATGCAGAAGTTCCCGCTCCGAATGAAAGACAACGATTTGCTGGTCACCGAGCTCTACAAAGATGTCACCTTGGACCCAATCACGGCCATCTCGGTGTACCTTACCCCGAAAACATCGAGCATCAGTGGCAACTGGATCGAGATCGCCTATGGCACCAAGTCGGGGGCGGTCCGGATCATCGTCCAACATCCGGAGACAGCTGGCCATGGCCCACATCTGTTCGAGACTTTCTTCGTGCACCAGAGCCCCGTAACCAAGGTGATGCTGTCGGAGAAGTACCTTGTCTCTGTGTGCAGCGAGTACCACCATGTGCGAACCTGGAGTCTCACCCGCTTCCGGGGAATGCTCTCCACTCAGCCCGGCTCCACGCCAGAAGCCTCCTTCAAGATCGTCTCGCTGGAGGCCACCGACACCAGCTACAGCTATGCGGCTGGAAATGATTTTGGACCCTACGGCGACTACGACGACATGATATTCGTGCAGAAGGTGGTGCCCGAGACGGATCAACTGTACGTGCGCTTGGCTTCCAACGGGGATCGGGTGTGCGTCATCCGATCCGTGGACAGTTCCACAATTTCGGCTTTCTGTGTGCACGAATGCGAGGTATCGTCGCGCATGGGATCCCGGTTTATACTCACCGGTCACTGCAACGGCGCCATCCAAATGTGGGACCTAACCACCGCCCTGGCGCTGCTCTCCAAGGATGAGCCGCAGCAGAAAACCAATGGCGGACCCGACACCAACGAGCTTCTCCGCCTACTTGACCAGTGTGAAATCAGCAATTCATCATGCACAACTCCTTGTATGTCACCGTGTCTATCAGCTATGGGCAACGGCTCTGGAATGGCCTCCTCCATAGCCCGCATGAAGGCCAGCAACATAGCCCTGCTCAATCGGGAACCGTCAATCGCTGCCCAGGTGCAGCCGGCCGCCCAGGTGCAACCTCCTCTTCCGGCGGCAGCAGTGGCGCCCGATGCAATCCCGATGGCTGACGACAACAACGAATGAGACGTGGAAGCGGCTGCTTGGTCGGCGCTTGTCGGGCGCGTTTCGTCGTTAACATTTCACAGGTGTAGCATGATCTTCGACTACCAGTTTATATTCCTGCAGTTCGTGGTGTGCGCCCTCATCTACGTCTGGGTGACGCGACTCACCCGCGGTCACACGACTGGGCCGTGACGGACTGCCAGCAGGCATTTACCCAATCAGATAATCTCCATTATATGTGCTCGATGTGGTTGCAAATGCAATGTGTATCCCCGTTAACCCCCTTATGTGCCCCGAACTACTTGGATCGTACAGTTAGTAATTTTTAAAATGTCTCTGTTCTAGTTAAAGTTATAAAAATTAGTTAAAACCATAGTTAAAACAATGTAAACCTGAGTATAAGACTTCTGCAACCGATCTATAATTAGCACAGCTCTTAAAGGGTGCTACACCGGGACAGACTCGAAACCTTATCAAATGTAGATCAGTGGATAAGAATGGTTGCCCGAAACAAAGAGAGTTCATTGAACAGCAAATTAGTTCTTTGTTACCACCTTGTCAACCTTGAAGATTAGAATTTGTGATTTAAAATTTATTGTATTTGGTGCGCCTGTCCTGGTGAAGCCCCTCACATCAATATATTGATCCGCCTTGTTGCAACCCGTAAGCAGATATACATCTATACATATGCAATATTAATAAACATAATTGTATACCTACAGATATCAAAATAGCAACCGTGTTGTGTCATCAATAATTTATTGAACATTTTATCTTAGTTTCTTGATGGTTGAATACTTGGAAGTTTTCCTTTAACATTTATCAATACAAATACTTGGCTTGCTTTCTCGTGGGTATTGTGTGTGTAAATACGTGTATATACTAAGCCTATACCGGACCTCAGTAAAGTAAAAAGCAGCAAAAACGCCAGAACATATAAAAATATATATAATATACATATATGTATAGTAGGTAAGTCCTCCTGCCCGCCATCTAAATATCATTGGCCTAAACACAACCCACTTCGGACCGCCGGTGTGTGTGCTCATCAATTTAAACTAGTGGCGCGTCAAGTAAGACCCCTGCATTCAATTTACCTAAAATAGGACGCACTGGTACTGAGATAGAATAATAATAATAGAGTAGATACTTGGAGCGATTACCCACCCTCGCCCGGAAGCAATTGTCGAGCCGGTCATACAAATAGTTTGTACAAAAAAGTCAACCTAAAGCTACGCTATATTCTAAAGGGCAAACCGATATGAAGCTGTGCCATTATGGGATGGGTTTACTGCTGTCCCGATCTGACCGTGGGTCAGTGACCCACTGAGTGCAATCTAAGACTGTCGCTTGGCGAGTGCCGTTCCTAACTACGATTTAAGCGTGGATGTGTGGGGGTCTGTGCATCGAATGGATGATATGTGCGTGAAGAATTGCTTAGCAAAAAACTGATGAGGGGAGATCCAGCTCACTGGCCACCGACCGCGGGCTACACGTGGAAGTAGTCGTCCACCAGCAACTGCTCGCTCGGGGTGGAGGCTGCCCCACTCATCGGACTGCTCGCCTGCGTGTCCGAATCCTGGTCTGCCTGCAGCAGCTCGTAGCCCGGCTCCATCCCACTGCTCGTGTTGGTCGTCGTCGTCGTGGTGGTGGTCGCTGTATTAGCCGCCGTGGTTAGGTAACACACCGACTCGTAGTTGGGATCCGTTTCACTGCCCGTTCCCGTCAGCGATTCGTATTGCGAGGATTGCGGTGTGCTGGTGGCCACCGTTGAAGAGTTCAGCGACACGGAATTGGACGTGGAGCTGGGTGATGTGAGGGTCAGGCGACTACTGCCGCTGCCCGGAGTTCCCGCCACTGCGTTTTCCGCTATTCGGGCATAGTGGTCCGTCTCCGCAGCGGCTTTCGTCTCCAGAATGCTGGCATAGTTATGGTTCGCATCCGCCCCTGGAATGGTGCTGTAGCCGGAGGCGTCAGCGGTGGCGGGCGGGCGTTTTTTTTCCAGCACCTTGGCATAGCCGTCGTCCGAGTGGGCACGACTCTTGAGCACCTCGTAGTTGGGATCGTAGTCCGACTTTTTGGCCTCATCCTCGCCTGCTGGAACTGGGTGCAGTTGCAGTTGCTCGTAACCTGGATCATTGTTGCTGTTGGACGGCGGCGTCGGTGGCGGCGGCTGTGGCTGGTTTAGGATAGTCTCGTAGTGCTTTGTGCTGGCGCTGATCGCAATTGCTGTTGCTATCGTAACTGGCTGGGCAATCGCTGAAATAGCGGCGGAAATAACAATTCATTAGTCAACAGCTTGAAGCAGCGAATTTACATAGATTGATGTGAAGAAATTATGGATTTGCTGCAGACGATACTAACCACGGCTACTTCCAAAGAAAAACTCATTAAATTTTCGCTGTTTGAGTTGAACAAACACGGAAATTACTCATTTTGGCATAGCAACTAAGTTTGGGAAGGCATTTTAGAGGAGAGACAAGGAGAGACAGATAGATAGACAGGCAGATTAGGCATTAGGCAGGGATTAGCGACAAAGCCAGGGTAAAAACTTTGAGCAGATTACAGGAACCAGCCCATTTACCCAGAACTCATCGAGCAGGGACTGTTAAAGAGGGGCTGAGAAGGGCTGTCGACATACCTCCTCCTTCCTGTTGTCGTTCCTTTTGCAACATGTTAGCTGCATAGCAATCCGACTTTCGGTTCTCGTGCATCACTTGGCCATCGGCTGGAATCGTTTCGTAGCCGTGATCCTTGGCCGAATAGCTATTGCTCCGCACACGACCCTTCTGGCCATCAACTAATAAGGCTGCAGCACTGTCCAACGGACTGACACCCAAGGCATCCTGCTGCTGCTTTCTGGCCAGGATGGGCGAACTGTTTTGGGAGGACGGAGAGTTGCGCGAAAATTTGTGCTTTTTCATGACCTACGGGTATAAGAAATGGTTTAGCTTGGGTTACTGATTCTGGCAGATATTCATCTTACCTTGGCGTACATGCCCTCAATGTTCTTATTGCCCTCGCCTTCCTTGGATGGACTGAGGCTCTTGCTGTGCTTGCGCTGCGGCGACGCTTCTCCAGACTCCACCTCGTGACCTTCGGCACTCGCCTCGATCACAGATATGACCGAGTTCCGGCCAGAAGCTAGGTTACTGATGCTGCCGGCGTGCAGATGGTGCGACTGCCCCACACTTGCCTTGGGCGTCGGTGGCAGAGGAGAGTTCGCCTGGCGTTTCTCCGGCTTGGGTGAGCCCAGATTGCACACAGATGTGCTGTTGTTGGACGAGGATGAAGCCTGTCGCGAGTGCATCTGAGCTCGCAAGCTGTCTACCGGCGGTGGAACAGGCATACCATGATCGGCACCGCTGCTGCTGGGTGGTCTATGTATTCCGGTGCTGGCACCGCCTCCGACCATGGCGGCGGACGCATTAGCAGTCGAAATACTGCTGCTGTTATTGATCTCGACGGCCACAACTATGGGATTGGCCTGCATTGGCTGGATTTGTGCGTACGTCTCGGAACCGCTCGTGTAAATATCAGCGGCATTGGCCTGGTGTCGATTATTGGGATCCTCAATTGCCGCATAAGTTTCATCTAAAAAAGTAAGAACATTAATGTATGGTTTTTATAGAATATATATCAAAGGAAATGTTTATAAATTTAAAACCCATGAGGTAATTATACAAAATTAAAAGTTTCCCTAGGGAACTTTGATTTTTCTCCCGTGACTCACCAGAATCGTCTGATACGGTGGCGTAGTGGGAGTCGTTCACATCCCGCGATAAAGTTGGGTTCCTATTCGACGGTTTCCCCGGTGGTTGTTGCGCCAGAATGTTGGCCAGCGGCTCCCTCACACTAATGCTTGTGTATCCCTCTGCGGAGTAAAGTACTTAGGAATATGACATCACCTCGCGTGCCACAAACTTACTCGATGAATCCTGCGAGTCGCCGCTAAAATGCTGGTTGGCGATGGGCGGCGTCATGTAGGGCAGATCTTGGCTAGCCGAAATCATGCCTGCGATCGCAGAGGCGGCGGGAATCTCAGCCTGTGCCGGGGCCGAGTCATTAAGCTCCCTTGAGCCCTCGCTATGCTGGGAACTGCGGTGCATGGGATCGATGCCATCGCTGGAGGACCCTGCCACCACTGCAGCCGCCGCAGCAGCTGCTGCAGATCCATGGTTGGCCGCATGCGACGTAGAGGGGGCATTCAGCTGGGCATAGGGATGCTCGGTGCCCCGCACCTTAGCGTAGTCGTGCGGCAGACCCTTAACACGTGAGTACGGTGAACTGACATCATCCGCCTGGCTGATGGAGCTGTGCTGCGACACGCTGGTCTGTTTTTTCATGCTTGGCTGGGCTGTGGCATTGATTAGAAGCAGGAATTATATTAGATGCTTCTTAGGATCTGGATTACCACTTACGACTTTGGCTGCGGGCATTGCGGGCATCGACCAGCTGCTTGTCCGCCACGGTTTCGTATAGTTCGGAGCCATTATCATTGCTCTCGGCCACGGGAATGTCGGGCAAACTGCGATGAGCTGCAGTGCTTGACCTGGAAAGTGTTAAGGGTTAATTTTCTGCTTGATTTGCTTGTAGAGTAGTAGACACTCACCGCTTTTCGGAGTCTGCATTTGATACTGTGGAGGCATTCAGCTCCGCCTGGGACTCGCTGTTGCCCACCAGATTGGTGACCACAATGACCTCGTCGGGATTCTTCAGCTTGACCATGCCCTCTGGGCCCATCATGTCATTTCTGGGGAAGCAGGGGGTATAGAGAGTGTTATTAGTCCAATGGGTGCATCCAACTGGAACTGGGCGACGTAGAGGCGGAGAAAGAGACCCACTTTCACTCTCTCGCTGGCCTACACCGCCCTGTTCCCGCCGCCTGAGTAATCCCCCTAGAAATGCGCTGCTGATCCTTGCAGGAACCGGGAGCAGGAACTCACTTGGGGATGCGCTTCTTGCAGCAGAGACAAGCGCCCAACATCACGATGAAAGTGAGCGTCAGGCTGACGGTCGCCAGGAGGTACGTGTACGAATTTGGGGCCTCCAGGCGCAGCTCCGACGTCGTCGCCTCCACCATGCCCATGTCGCTGTGTGTACATATGCACTATGTACCCATTTAGCACTTGCACCGACCGCTGCACATATATATCGACTTCTTTTCGCTAAGTTAATATTTTATTTTTTTTGGCCCACGAAACAGACAACAACAAGAATGCGACTGGCGTATGGTCATACTAGGTGCGGTCCTACTGGTTGGAGGAAAATACGCGTTTAGTGAAAGGTCTAGTATGGTCCTACTGAAAATATCACCGGCTTTTAACGGTTTACTTCCATCCTTATGATATTATATGAACTTATCTCATAAAATATACATTAACTCTTTAAGCCTTTCTGGTTTTTAAGGCAAAGAAATTATTTAACACAAAATTTAAATTTTCCAGATTTATACAACTTATTACAAAAATATTAAGCTTCATGAGATTTTAATTTCATTCAAATGATATTTGGTATCAAAACTATACCTATTTACAAATGCTGAATAGCAGCTCAAGTGATATTGTGCTTCTCACAAACAGTTGCACCTAATTCTAATTTATTCGCTTGGCACGTTCAGTGATTGCATCAACCCTTAAAGTTCGGTGTGCTTAAAAATGGTTTTTTCAATGTTCTCCTGCAGTTTCTCCACCTTGCGAGTTTGCTTTTTCAGCTGATCCTCCATGTCCTCAAAGCGGTTGCTCTTGTCCTTGTGTTTCTCGCCCTATAAGTTACAACATATTAGTCACCTTATGATTTTTAAGAAATTCTCCAAACTTATACCTTGTACTTCTCCTTGTGCAAAGCATGCTCAGCATGCAGATGACGCAGCTTCAGTAGTCGGCTTTCGAAATGATGCAGTTCAGTCTTTATGGACTCCAGTTCCTTTTCAGTGAAATTGCTAGACTTAGCCACGCGCCACAGACCCTGAACTTTAGGCTCGATAAAGTCCTGACTGTGTGGACCAGAGGACACCAGACGTTCTAGTCTATCGTAATGATCCTTGATGCCAGCATGATGGCCACGAAGGGTGTTAAGGTCGTTTTCGAAACTTTTAACATTTTGTGCGTGGGTTTTGATCTCATTTTCGTTGGCATCATTTGAAATCAGATTGTAGTTGTCCAGATCTTCGGTGTTTATAGCGTCTGAAGAGGGAACAAACTAAGTAAAATGTTTTTAATTTGATATTTAGAAAAACATACTCTCATGCTTGTCGGTATCCACGGTGCCGATATTCTCCAGCAAGCTGTAGTACACGTCGACTTTATCCTGGTGATGATCAAACTCCTGCTTCAGAGATTTCAATTCCTCTGCAGTGAAGCCGGAAAGCTCTGCCTTTTCCCACAGCCGTACGAGTTTTTTGTCCTTGAAAAGGCTCTTGTTTTTGTAACGCTCATCAGCGTCGTGGAATTTCTGTAAAGTAGGCAGGGTATAAATGACCTGTTGCGCCTAAGGAGTGGGGATTTCCTTACCTTGTAGGGCTTAAGCTTCTCCGCGTCCTGGGTCTCGTCAAAGTGCTCCAGCAGATCGTAGCTGCTCATGATGCCAATGAGCTTGCGGCGCAGCTCGTCGTCCTTCAGGCCATCCTTGTCCTTGTGCTGCGAGTTGAGCTGCTTCCAGGCGATCTCCTCCTTATCGTGGATCTTAAGCTCCATATAGAGCGACTTGAGCTTGGGCTCTGTAAGGCGCTGTAACAGGGGGTTATTAACAGGAACTTTAGGTATATGACTCTCCACACTTACGTTCTGAGCCTTGGCCCACACGAGATTCAATTTGGCCATGCGAAATGGCCGCTGGATGGTTCTGAAGTCTGGGTCATACTTCTCCTGCTTTACTTGCTGGAAATGCGGGTCATTTGCCTCTTTGCTGTACTTCTTGCTCTGCTTTTTGTCGGCATCCACTCCCAGCGATGCGATCAGCAGGAAAAGTGCAATGATTGCAACTACCGGTGCTGACCTAACCATTTTCCTCGTGGTTTTTATATGTATTTAAGGCACATGCAATTTTAAGTGCAGTGCTGACCTGGCTAAACAGTTATTCTCAACGAGCAGTGTGGCCAGATCAAAGCTGAGTCGGCGATTCCCAGTGTGGCCAGCCACGATATCTCAAAGTTATTCAGGCAAAATGTGCGTCAAATTAGCGTCGGCCTGTTAGCAACGAAAACGGGAACGGTGGAATATGGAACATGGGGCCCTTTTTATTTTTAAATTTTCTCGCTATTTGGGGACCAAATCGAAAAATTTAAAATGCTAGATTGTTAAGAAAGAAAAGATCTATCGAGCTAGGTAGGTTTGGGACACATACGAGGCCTATTAGTATTTCAAAAATGCATTTGAAAAATCGTGTCCCCACAATTTTGTTAACTGCTCCCCTCACAGAGGTTGTGCCAATATGCACGATAAACTAAGCTATAAGGGGTTAATTCAAGCTCCTTGTCTGAAAGTTTCATGAAAATCAAACCCACAGTTTTCGAGAAAAAAGCCTAACAGTACCGCAACCTCGGATTTTCCCCATACAAAAAAGAGGGGCAAAAATGAAATTACCTACTGCTCCACTCCTAGAGGTTGTGCCAACATGCACGGTATATGGGTAGATAGGGGATAATCTAGGGACTGTTCTGTGAAAGTTTTATCAAAATCAAACCCACAGATTTTGAGAAAATTGCTTAACAGTTGGGGGTGTTAAAAAGGTTATTAAAAGGCCGTTTAATCCAGAAACGGAACCATTGGATACTAAGACATAAACCACAATGTAAACAGCTTAGCCATGACAATCATTCGACGCTAACTTTCTATAACTTTATACAGCTCTCACAGAGGTTGTGCCAACTTGCACGGTATCGCATTCGAAGGGGCATCATTATAGCTAATTTCTGAATAAATTACAGGCAATTCAAACCCACAGTTTTCGAGAAATTCAAGTCTTTTCAATTATGGCTTTTGCCACGCGGTCACACTGTCAAGGCCTGCGATAAATCGTATGACCCGTGACATCAACCATCAAAATATATATGCAAACTTTAATTAATTCATACAGCTCTCACAGAGGTTGTGCCAACTTGCACGGTATCGCATTCGAAGGGGCATCATTATAGCTAATTTCTGAATAAATTACAGGCAATTCAAACCCACAGTTTTCGAGAAATTCAAGTCTTTTCAATTATGGCTTTTGCCACGCGGTCACACTGCCAAGGCCTGCGATAAATCGTATGACCCGTGACATCAACCATCAAAATATATATGCAAACTTTAATTAATTCATACAGCTCTCACAGAGGTTGTGCCAACTTGCACGGTATCGCATTCGAAGGGGCATCATTAAAGCTAATTTCTAAATAAATTTCAGGCAATTCAAACCCACAGTTTTCGAGAAATTCAAGTCTTTTCAATTATGGCTTTTGCCACGCGGTCACACTGCCAAGGCCTGCGATAAATCGTATGACCCGTGACATCAACCATCAAAATATATATGCAAACTTTAATTAATTCATACAGCTCTCACAGAGGTTGTGCCAACTTGCACGGTATCGCATTCGAAGGGGCATCATTATAGCTAATTTCTGAATAAATTACAGGCAATTCAAACCCACAGTTTTCGAGAAATTCAAGTCTTTTCAATTATGGCTTTTGCCACGCGGTCACACTGTCAAGGCCTGCGATAAATCGTATGACCCGTGACATCAACCATCAAAATATATATGCAGGCCTTGACAGTGTGACCGCGTGGCAAAAGCCATAATTGAAAAGACTTGAATTTCTCGAAAACTGTGGGTTTGAATTGCCTGAAATTTATTTAGAAATTAGCTTTAATGATGCCCCTTCGAATGCGATACCGTGCAAGTTGGCACAACCTCTGTGAGAGCTGTATGAATTAATTAAAGTTTGCATATATATTTTGATGGTTGATGTCACGGGTCATACGATTTATCGCAGGCCTTGGCAGTGTGACCGCGTGGCAAAAGCCATAATTGAAAAGACTTGAATTTCTCGAAAACTGTGGGTTTGAATTGCCTGAAATTTATTTAGAAATTAGCTTTAATGATGCCCCTTCGAATGCGATACCGTGCAAGTTGGCACAACCTCTGTGAGAGCTGTATGAATTAATTAAAGTTTGCATATATATTTTGATGGTTGATGTCACGGGTCATACGATTTATCGCAGGCCTTGACAGTGTGACCGCGTGGCAAAAGCCATAATTGAAAAGATTTGAATTTCTCGAAAACTGTGGGTTTGAATTGCCTGTAATTTATTCAGAAATTAGCTATAATGATGCCCCTTCGAATGCGATACCGTGCAAGTTGGCACAACCTCTGTGAGAGCTGTATAAAGTTATAGAAAGTTAGCGTCGAATGATTGTCATGGCTAAGCTGTTTACATTGTGGTTTATGTCTTAGTATCCAATGGTTCCGTTTCTGGATTAAACGGCCTTTTAATAACCTTTTTAACACCCCCAACTGTTAAGCAATTTTCTCAAAATCTGTGGGTTTGATTTTGATAAAACTTTCACAGAACAGTCCCTAGATTATCCCCTATCTACCCATATACCGTGCATGTTGGCACAACCTCTAGGAGTGGAGCAGTAGGTAATTTCATTTTTGCCCCTCTTTTTTGTATGGGGAAAATCCGAGGTTGCGGTACTGTTAGGCTTTTTTCTCGAAAACTGTGGGTTTGATTTTGATGAAACTTTCAGACAAGGAGCTTGAATTAACCCTTAATAGCTTGGTTTATCGTGCATATTGGCACAACCTCTGTGAGGGGAGCAGTTAACAAAATTGTGGGGACACGATTTTTCAAATGCATTTTTGAAACACTAATAGGCCTCGTATGTGTCCCAAACCTACCTAGCTCGATAGATCTTTTCTTTCTTAACAATCTAGCATTTTAGATTTTTCGATTTGGTCCCCAAATAGCGAGAAAATTTAAAAATAAAAAGAGCCCCATGTTCCATATTCCACCGTTCCCGTTTTCGTTGCTAACAGGCCGACGCTAATTTGACGCACATACATTATCAGCAATAGTAGTAGGCGGGATTTCCGCGAATTCAAACTTTTAATTTAAAAATAAAACTTTTTAAAGGTTGTTATTCAAGGGAACGCCTAATTCTCAATTTTAAAATTTCACGGGTTTTAATGGGCTGGTTAATAAAGACCAATGACTGTGGAAACTATAAACTTTACTACATTTCAAGGGCTATTAAGAAGTATTTCACTGAAAACTGGAGCCTGGATTTAATTATACTATAAACTTCCGCCCACTTTACTACCAGGCAAGATCCGTCCAACAGCCTGAAAATCATATATTTATAAATTTCACATCGATTTAATAACCCTTTTCCATTCGAAATAAAACACAATTTTAGACTTTAAAATGTATTTACCTTGCGACACAATTACACAAGTCAGAGCACACTGTTGTATTTAAATATTAAAACAACATCATTTAGTTATTGTACAATAAAAAATATCTGCTTCCCTTTGCATACAAAAAATCTGAAACTGCACCTGATGATCTTAAAAACTAAGTACGTCCTCATCAAACAAGAAGTTATAGTATATATATGCGTGCGAGCCCCGGACGGCACCGCTTTAAATGATTTTGTGAACATCAAAACTAAGAAATACAACTTAAAGAAGCAATAGGCTAATAATTTGTGTCCAAATGTTGTAGATAGTCGAAATATTAGTTGTATTTGTGGGTTAGGTCTGTAGTTGTGGTTGGATAGTTTAAGGGCCGTTTCTGGCTAATGGGCTCTAAAGCGTTTCCGTCTCATATACACAAAATCGTAGGCATAAGTACGTCGGCACACTTGCTGGCTGGTTAATGCACGTTGATGATGGACTCGCGACCCTTTCCTACGCCCACCCAGCGCACGGGAACACTTAGCTCGCTCTCCAGGAACCGGACATAGCTCTGGGCATTCTCCGGCAGCTCCTTGAAGTTGCGTATGTGCTCGGTGGATGTCTGCCAGCCTGGCAGCACGGCGTACTCCACCTCAATGCTTCCCAGTTCGGCAATGGTGCCTGGGAAGTGGTCGAGTTTCTCGCCACTGGGCTTCTTGTAGCCCACGGCCACCTTGATCTCCGGCAGCGTGTCGAGAATGTCCAGCTTGGTCAGACAGATGCAAGTGTAGCCGTTGACCAGCGACGTGTACTTCAGCAGCGGAATGTCCAGCCAGCCGCAGCGGCGCTTTCGCTTGGTGGTGACACCGATCTCGAAGCCGCGCGTCTGCAGCAAGTCGCCAATTTCCTGAAAAAAGAGTATATTATAAGCAACGTTATACAAAGGATTAACCAAGATTCCACTCACATTAAGCTGCTCGGTGGGGAAGGGACCGTCGCCCACTCGTGTCGTATAGGCCTTGACCACGCCAATCACCTCGCCAATCGTCTGCGGGGGCAGACCCAGACCCGTGAGAACTCCGCCAATGCTGCAGTTGCTGCTCGTCACATACGGGTACGTGCCGAAGTCAATGTCTAGCATGGCCGCGTTGGCGCCCTCGACCAGGATCGTCTTGCCGTTGCGCAGGGCGGTGTGCAGGAAGCAAATGGTGTCCTTGACATAGGGACGCACCTTATCCGCGTAGTCCTTGTAGCGGGCCAGCTCCGCCTCCACGTCCACATTAATCGATGGGAACAGGCGCACGTGCGTGGCCACAATCGACTTGAACCTAATGGGGGTCAAAGAGGGCGGTTAAAATCTGGGTTCCCCGAGTTCCCCGGGCACAACTCCTCTCACTTGTCGCTAAACAGGTTGAAGTCACCGAGCAGTTCGCCCACTCGGATGCCGTTGCGAGTGGCCTTGCTGGAGTAGGCCGGACCGATACCCTTCTTGGTGGTGCCGAGCGATTTTCCGCCCTTTTCGGCTTCCTGCATACCGTCCACATGCTGGTGGAAATCAAACACTAGGTGGGCACGATCCGAGATGATCAGCCGGTTCTCCGGAAGCTGCAGCCCCTTGGCTTCGTTCTTCAGCACCTCGTCGAACAGCGAGGGTAGATGGATGACGACGCCATTGCCTGTAAATGTCAAGTATGCGTTTTAGTATGCGTTCTTAATTTCGGGGGATTTCCCCATCTGCAGAGCAGTGCATTAAATGAGTAATAAATAACCAGCGAACTGCAGTTGGGTGTCATGTGATTGCAACGGCAGTGTGATTTACGTAAGGGGGTTCAGAAATTGGGCTCCGTAATGGCCTCTGCAATTGCCGTGAACTCATTTCGGTAATTGGAAAACTTTTAATGGGAGGCAAGTATATTTAATATAGTGTTTAAGGAAGGAAAAAAAACTAAAATATTGGTTTTACAGATTTCTAACATTGTATTTTTTGCCTATCACCTATAAAAACTAATACAATTCGACGATCGAGGTCTCAAATTCCTAAGAATGTGTTTAAAAGCTTTTATAACAGTCTGGACTAATCACCTAGAATTAGTCTTCAATACTTGGACTTTCTTTAAGGGTCGCTATAAAAAGTAATCAAGATAAGGCGTTCTTTGTTTAGCTTTAATGTCACATAAGAACCGCTAGGAAAATCGTAAGATTAAGCCGCTTTTAAAGGCTGATATCTAAATCGGGGAGAGACATTGTTGCATAACAAACAGGCAAGTTGACGAAACGGGAGTCCATGGATCCAATTTGGAAATCATAATGCCAAGGCACGCGAGCCGGCTTAACGAACGGGGTCGTTTGGAATTGAGCACCGAGGGGCTAGGAAATTAAAAATAATAAGTTAATTGCCTGATTAGAATAATTTTCCGTTACATGTGAGCCCGAGTGTGTTTGTGGCTGAGTGTCATAAACGATATCTAAACGGCAAAAGCTCTCGGGGACTTGTTATGGGGTTTCGCCGCTGGGCTGGTGCGGTTCTGACTATCTCATAAATTAGTCTTGTGACAAACGATGACAGTGCGGATTGGGTTGTTGCTCTGGACAAACAGTGTCACCCACGACCACACACCCTACATGCAACATCGATTAAACTTTGACAAAGTTGCGAAAATATTGACGAACAGGCGACCTTGGCGGTGACAGTCAGTGACGTCACTCTGGCACTGGCTGACACAAAGGTAATATACATTGTATATGTACTTTCCCCGGCTCTGATTTAATTATCTCAATTGCTTATCTTCAGAAATAGAATGTAGAAAACCTTTCATTTTCATGGGCATACGGTGCACCAAAGTCGAAAAACAGACCAACTGACCCGCAAGCCAATGTCAATGATGCACTAAATCTTGCCAGAAATTCCTCGCCTACATCTGCCTTTGTATATATCAGAATAATAGAATCGGAATATAGATGCATACATATATGTTTGCTCGATACGTTCAATTTCAGTTTCCCATAGAGCGAGTAAAAGCTCAAAGCAAAACAAACCGACAACAGACCGTATATTTACAAACTATACTGTATGCGAAAATTCTGTATATATATATAAATTTAAAATCAAGAAAACAAAAGTGGGATGGCGTAGAGGAAAGGAATTGCTTTTTTACTTTCATTGACAAGCCTTCTCTATATATTTTCCTAACAGAAATAAAGTGTACTAAGAAAACTCAATAAGTGTACATTATTTTCATGGAATAGGTGGGAGATACTTGGGGCAAAATCAGTTTCTAGCACATTACTGCTTATAAGTAAGGATGCAGGGTAAAAATTTTAGCGCAGTAGCATTAATAGATTGGTATCTTCGCAGATTCCTAACATTTCAAACAAAGGTATTTGTATATAAAAGATATACACCTATACTGCCCTGATAATATCGGAACAAATTTAAATTTAAAATTGATAAAAGAAAAACGGAATGACGCATGCTTACTTGGACAACTAATCATCATATCAGAACCATAGTTCTTGCTCGCTTTTCTCTCAAAACTGCATTGATCCTTGCAGATCCTGGCTATATATTTTCTAGGTCCAGGTACTGAACTTACCGATGACGGAAACGCACTTCTCGTTCACAACTCCACTGGGCAGGAGATGAAAGTCGAACTCCGTGCCATTAGCCACCACAGTGTGTCCAGCATTATTGCCGCCCTGTGGAGAGAAAAGATTGAAAAATGAGCTCTACATTTTCGAGATATACAAAATAGGTATAGGTGTTGATATACAAAATTAGCATTATTTGTTTTGCTTTCGCTTGTGCGACGGCAGAGCAGAAAAACAAAGCTTGTGTGAAAAATAAATAAATATTATGGGTATATTTTGCAAATTGAATAACACATAGCCCATCGAACGGGGAATATTTGTCCCACGTGCCCAGATATAATATCAAATGACAATAAGCGAAAACGTTTCCACACATACAGATAACTACGACTATATTCACGTAAGCACTCGAGAAATTTAATGTGTTTTTCCTTTTCATTTTGGCAACTGTACAAAAAAAATGTCTACATTTTGCTAATCTAACGAAATTTGTTTTCTATGTATATTAATACACTGTAAGATGAATACAAAAAGTGATTAGCGGCGGAAGAGTGAAAATTCTGGAACCTTCACAAATCATTGCTAAAAACCAAAAACAAGATAATCAAAATGTTTACGCGGTGCCAAGGAGAGGGCTTATGGCTTATAGTCCGGGTCTGTGATAAGATACGGGGAAATGGCGAGATCGCAATCTGGGGTTCCCGGTTCCAGTTCCTGTCCATGGCCTTTCGCGACGCAATATACGGAATTCAGAATATAGTTACAGATACAGACTATAGAATACATAATAATGTCGTAATCGGAATCGCCGTAGGGGCGTGTCAGTCGTGTGACTCAGTGCGATAATCAATTGGGGATGTTATTATATAAGGGGGCACTGATAACGCCTCTTTGATTCTGCTGAACTACTTTGATGGATAGAGCCTGCTCTTCGCGGCATATCGTCCATTGAACTGCGTAGGTGGTTCTGAGAAATCAACAAGTTGTTTGGCATAAACAATCCATTAATAACACGCAATGCCCTAATCCCGGGGATGTTTTCATTGCCGGAGTTCTGAAGAATAGAGCTCGCCGGGAAGTCAGTGATTCTGCATGGGTTGCATTTCCACAGGTTCTACCACAAAGTAGAACCAAGTTTCTGGTGAATGATGTTGGCGGTTATGTAAACTTTGGCGGTCCGCCGACCGAGCAGTATGACAGGGACGGGGATAGGAATTAACGTCAGCGACGAAAGAGATGGCGAGTGAGGCGGGAAAGAGAAGGCGAAGCACAAGTGACGAATTTTGCTGCGCCAGCATTGTTGGCAGACTTGCTGACGAAATAAAAGTGCTGTAGGCAGAAGTAGCTAAAAATCCCAAGCTGGATTTTGGATATGTAGGGTAATGGGAACTTTGCACGGACGAAGCTGTTGTAGGAAAGAATTGGATAACCATTTTCTAGATAACTAAAGGTCCAATCAGAAGAAAGAACGGATACGGTAATGAATAAATTGCCTTTTCAGAATCGTGAAAAACATTATGTTCTTATTTTTTAAGGAGCAAATTTTCTTTTACCAAAAAATATTGAAGACTTCGTGAATTAAAATTAGTTAGCTTTAAAAATGTGGATTTTTGATTGCTTATTATAAACCAGAATCGCCAAAAACTGTCGTTATTGTTCATTAGACAAGTTAGATTTTCCGAATAAAAGGTCAGGAAACTATAAGTGTAAAAAAAAAAGAGTAATCAAAATTATTCTAAAAACGTTAAGTTGAGATGATATCTTTGTTACTCTTAATACTATGTTCATAAAACATGTTGGTAAATATTAGAAGAAGTGATTCCAGTTAGGCACTTTTTGGTGAACCAATATCTGAGTATAAATAGTGGGCTATATTTATTTACATATAACTTTGAAAGAAACTACTCAACTAAAAACTTAGTAAGTGGGACCTCATCTCAGCCTGATATTGGCTTACGACACCTGCTGCATCTGGCCAGTTCCTGACCTCCGAAACAAGCCAGATGCGGCGTGAAACCCGCTGTGGGGGCAGCACTGCGGCATACACACCAACACAGGGGAACACCAGTGGAAGTGGAAAGGGGAGGGGGAGATAGGCGCACACATGCGCGCTCCGCACGAACACTTGGACAAATAGGCCCACGGACGGACACGGACGCACACAGACGCAGCCACATGGCGGGATGGCAGAATTGATAAATACAAATGGGAAAGCATGCGGCGGCGGCGGCCGAAAAGAGCGATAGTGTGTGGTTGGAAAAAAGGTGGCTCATCTGGTGAAATACGCAGATGCTGGGTGGCTGGGTGGGTTGTCCTTGGGCAAGGATACCGCCCGTTATCAGTGCCAGTTCGGAGCAGACTTTTTGACTTTCCCCCCTCTCGGTTATGCCCCGTTCTCACCTGACACCTGCAGACGATGTCCACATCGGAGGCCAGCATGTCCACCACTTTTCCTTTGCCCTCGTCGCCCCACTGGGCGCCCAGGACGACGTCCACCTTGGACTTGTACATCTTGGTGCGGCCCTGGTGCAGCTGCTCGTAGTGCGTGCCGTTGGTGGCTGACATTTCCCCGGAGCGGAACAGAACGGATCAGATCGGATAGAATCGGATCGGAGCACGGAACACGGATCTCGGGCACTCGTAAGTCGAAGTCTCGGTCAGGTCGTCCGCGAACACGTTGTGATTATTCTCTGCTGGCTGCGCTGCACCAGCATTTGGCTATAAAACAAACAGAGGGCAGTCTGGCGCGGTAGCACGGTCCTACTGCGCGGGGGATTTGCGCGGCCCGTCGCGAGGGTAACACTAAACGCGTTGCGTGGGTGGACACCATACGGTCTTATTTAAGCAGTTTAAAATTATATTCATAATCCGTATTTTATTTTAGGCGGAGTGATTGACATATTCTATTTTTAGGTATAAGAATTGCTCAAATAATATATAATCTATTTGGTTTTTTAAATGTTTATTTTTTTTTTCATTTTTAGTTGAACAAGTGGTATAACTTATAATGCCATAAACATTTAATCGTGGAAAGTACATGGATGTTTTATAATTTTGATCATATAAGAAAATGATAAATAAATTGCGAATATAAGAAATTATTTAATTTGACGGAAACTATCCCAGAAATCATATTCGAAAAACCGTTTTTTAGAGTGAATGCAGCTATAAGACCATACGGTAGCACTAAAAAATTATGGTCTTACTTCAGCGATCAGCTGTTTGCGACCGCATTATTTTGTTTATTTAATTTGACCATGTCGGAATCCGAAGAAAAGTGCCACTTGTAAATATTTAGGCAGTATTATATAGAATAACCGTCTAAAATATTTAATCTCTTTCAGCTGTCGGGAAGTGCCCTTCAAGTATACCTGCCCCAAGTGCAATGCTCTTTACTGCAGTGTGGGATGCTACAAATCCAAGGAGCACCTCAAATGCTCCGAGGAGTTCTACAAGTCCTGCATTCAGGACGAACTGTCCGGAGCCAAGGTGACGCAAGAAAGCCAGGAGGACGTGAGGAAAATATACGACATATTGAAAAGGATGCGGGAAACGGACAATGGCTTCTGTCCCCAGGATTTTGATAATGATGGGTTGGAAAATCCTTTGGATTCGGACGGAGATGAAGGAGAGGCAGAAGAAGACGACGGGGAAGAGGAGATTCCCGGAGAGGAAGATCTACTTGAAGACGTCGAAGAAGACATAGCTGCCCGACTAAAGGGCGTCGATATCAACGATGCAGATGAGGTTTGGAGCCGGCTAACCACGGAGGAGCAAGAGGAGTTCCAAAAACTAATCACGAATGGTGACATCATGAAGCTCATGCCGGACTACAAGCCCTGGTGGATTAAGCCAAAGAATTCGAAGATTGTGGTGATTCCCACACCTGAAGAGGCTGCCAAGAAAGGGAGCTCTGCGCCCGAAATATGCGGTAATATCGCCAAGTTCTCGGACATATGTAAGAAGACTCCTTCGCCGTGCCTGCACTTTAATCTGTGGAACATCCTGAGCGCCTACTCCTGTGTGGCTCGTTTTTTTGGCGGCGAACAGAGAACCAATGCCAGCGAAGCGGTGGCTCATCTTGTGAATCTCAGCGCCACCTTAAAGTACGGCACCAACTTCGAGGATGCCGAGGATGCCATTGTTTCCGTCGAGATGGAGGCCATCACCACGGGCAATGGTCCTGCGGGAGCGGCAGCCGTAGGAAGTGCTGGAGCAGGAGGGAATTTCCTCGTAGAAAGCCGGGAGCAACTGCAGCAGGATGCCCGCCAGTTGATGGCTACGAAGGACCACAAATTAGCTGCCCTCAGCGATGTGCTCCACCTCCTACAGCAGACAAAGGCAATTAGCCGGCGGAAAAATCCCCAGGAAGCCGAGTTCCAGAAACTATTTGCCCTGGCCAGCGGAAGTGTGGAGCTGGATCGTACAAAACTGGCCCAGATGGTGCGGAAGATCGAGTTCATGCTGTCGTATGTGGCGCGGGAAGAGGTCCTTTGAGATTTCCGTCAGAATATAAATTTTCAAATTCCATACGCTTGTGTTTCTTCTCCCGGTTTTTTTGGCCTCAAAAATGGAAGGGATCTTCGACCTTTTACTGCAGCCTTTTCTGCACATATTTGTAAGTAGTAAGATAAAGGTTGGACGTATTGTTATTTAAATATTTGAAAACTGCTCAAAAAGTAATTTAATTTATCGATTGAATAAAACATTTTCTTTGCTTATCAAAATAATGCAACTTTTAAAATAGTTTTTTAAATGTCAAAAATTTGTGGGTTTTGCCCCACCCCAACCTATACAATGAAAATTTCCAAAAAATGGTCACCCTAATATTAAAATAAATTATTCTTCCCCTAGAAATTTATATCAGTGGTCTAATCCTTTGTATGTTACTTTAAGTCAAATATAAAATGTTGTATACATCTGCACTTAAAAAAATTAACTTACATTTTAACTTAATCCTGGTATATTTATGGTATTTTTAAGAAAAGTATTTTTCTCCTCCCAGCTTGGTATACTCCAACGTCCACCGCACGGTCACACCGCACATAGTTTTTTTAGTTTTTGGCGATTCCAGACACACACGCGAGTTGTAGTGCTTTTTTACGCTATTTTGTTATTTGGTAGGTGGTCGCTCTACTTCGGAATTACCTGTCAAAAAAGACAACTACGGGCATTATTTGACAGCGATTTAAAATGCAGTGCAGCTGCAGCAGCAACAACAACAAAAGCGATCGCAATTTAGAACATTTCGTGTAAACGCGTTTGGGTGTAGCGGAATTTCGCTTCCCAGTGTGCCTGTGTGTGTGTGAGTGCGCCCCGAGAGTGTGTGCTTGTGTGCGTGTCGGTGTGCGTCTGGCAACAACAAAAATCCAATCGGCCAGCAAGTGCTCTTCGTACGCTTCGCCTGCTAAAAATTAGTGCAAAGCGAACCATTTTAGTCGTAGCAGCACCCTAAAACCTTATGTAAGGTGTACTGGAAAACGATGCAAATATTTACAGTTAAACGGGCCAGAGAGACAAGTTCAATCTCAAAGATAAACGAGTTTCGTAGAGGTGGGATGAATTGTTTAGGGGGAGGGGGTTCTTATCGCTCAAGTGTGCGACGTGTTGGCTTAGCTGGTGTGCGTGAGTGTGTGTCTGTGTGAGCCGTAAAGTTGCTTATCTATCTCCACAAATATGCGAAGTATGCGTCAACCTGTTTGTAAACTTTCTGTTGGCCATTTCCACACTCACGAAACACGAAAATCGCAAAGAGCCGCGATTTTACATTTATTATTTATAGCCGATGATGAGGAAAACCTGTAAGCGCATCGTATATGCCGATGACGCCCAAATCAAGTCAACCCAACAGATTCAAGATTCCATACTCGTCATCAATCGCAGAGAGTTTTTGTGTGGCGATGATTAAATGCCACCTACTATTATTATGTTCATATGTATGCACATATAACCGGTCAATGTCTGCTGATAACATAACCATTATACGGTTATGCGGGTGTGTGCGTGGAACTTAAACCGACTGCATTGTTTACGAACAGCTGATGCAGGGAAACTCCCCTGATAAGATACCCAGTTTTCCCACCGGAAAGTAAAAAAAAATAATACCCTACACAGAAGTCAAAAGAGATAGGGCACGTAACTAATTTGACAATTTAAGGAACAGATAACGCACGGTTCTATTCATTTCAATTTGATAGTGATAAATCATTTAAATAATAAAATCCCTTGATAAGGTTACCAACTTACCCTCTGGAAAGCATAAAACATAAACCCACACAGAAAGAAAATTTAAATGTTATAATCAGAATACTGAGTACATTTATTAAAGAATAGATTGAATACAATATGATGATGTGGGATATAAAACCTGCTTTATTGATTTATTTGGTAGCAAACTAAAAAAAATTATAATAATATGCCGAAATACCTTATTTACATTTTAATATGATATCAAAATCAACGTGTTTCTCTGTGTGCAATACACATTCCTTAAGTTTCGCAATGAGTCAGGGGTGATAAGTCCAGTCTTTATCAATGGGGACACTCGGCAAAGCCCCCAAGAAATAGGGTCGTTGATAAAGCTCCAATAATTAAAGTTCTACCTGTTGCACCAATGTCCAGAAATTCCTTAATCGAAACAAATTAGGCAAACAATTAATTTACTCGGGGCTCTTCTCTTTTGGGTATAGTATAATGTTTAACAAACGATTTGTTGGCCCAAGATAAACACTACGAAAATACAAGTTTGCTTATAAACAAAGACCCTTTTT
Organism: Drosophila suzukii; assembly: GCF_043229965.1. Lineage (NCBI taxonomy): Eukaryota > Metazoa > Arthropoda > Insecta > Diptera > Drosophilidae > Drosophila > Drosophila suzukii. The sequence goes on from NC_092082.1 coordinate 77,070,207, forward strand.
GTTGTTGCTGTTACTGCCGCTGTGTGGATGTTGTTTATGGCGGCAGCGTCTATTTACGTAACCAAAACTCATATTTTATGATTATTGCGCTTAAGCCCGGCGTGTGTGTGATTGATTAATATCGATTGAAACCCACAGGAAATGTCCCACCACAGCGATGATCAGCTCCTGCAGGCTGGAAGCGAATCTTTCTGGGAGCCCGGAAACTATAAACGCACCACCAAGCGCATTGAGGATGGATACAAGTGAGTGGATAGTCACCAGGGAGTCTAAATGCACAGAGAAAAAACCCAACGTCACTTATGTCATACAAATTTCGTCATATCATTATTTATAGCATTTTGTTTGTTTTATTAACGTTTGTTGAATACCAATTGATCGAACTTAACATTTCTATATATTCAGTAGGTCATGAAATTTCATCAAATTGTGTGTGAAGAGAATAGGAAACAAAAGGGACCATTTATAACAGCATGATTGGTATTAATACCCTATATTGTTTTCGAGATACGTTTTCATTTGTAATGTTATTGCATAGCTTTAAAATTATTTGTATTTCCTACATTTGGATACTAAATAGAATGAGTTTATTTTAGTAAGTTACGGAATTAATAGTTTTTCTCTGTGCATTAAGACTTGGACCTGTGGGTCATTGCCAGCTGAATCCATCGGAACTCGAACCCAAATCCAAACCGGTTTACATTATTATGATTTTTGTCTCATTTCGCCCGCAGACTCTGCAATGACCTACAGCAACTGATACAGGAGCGTGCCGAAATCGAGAAGGGATATGCGAAAAGTTTGCGCACCTGGTCAAAGAAATGGGGTGAACTCATTGAGAAAGGTGAGTGAGAAGCGGGTGGGCGGTGGTCATGAGGCAACATCTGTCATGTAAGCCTGCTATTTGTTAACACATTCATTCACGAGCTTTGAGCCCAGTGGAGCATCAAGTGACCCGCTCACGCTGAATTCCCACCACTTATTTGGCCCACTGGCTGTTCTTATTTTCTACATTCTGTACATCATTCTGAGCATTGTTGTTGCCATTGTGCGATAAGTGGCTTAAGCTATTAATGGTTTTTTTTTAACTTTTTCGTTACCTCGTTTTTGTCGGTGGTACTCAGCAAAAGATTCGCACTGTGGTTCAAAACGGCCGGCCCAATTTATTAAAATATGGTAATGAGCAGCCAGAGCAAAGTGTTTAGATTAACTAACATAAACATTTGTGTAAACGCACACTTTGTTCTATACTAAAATACAATTTGGCAGAGGATGTGCGGAAAGAGATAATTAAGAAAAGATAAAATAGATCCAAACAAACAATACGATTCACTTACGGTTTTCCTAGATACCTTTGGTTTGGTAGATACCTCAGAACTTACAAAAAAATCTTAGAATTTCTTTCAGTTATCAAATGTAAGGCCCTATAAAACCTAACAACCAACAAATATATGATAACAAACCTATTTTTAAACTATTTGGGAATGTTTTTGTTGGTTTGGCTGGCGCCAAATGGCTGTTAGGGCCCTCAGCAATAGTCCATTCCTATTCCTTATTTATGGAATTAGGTCTCTGACCATTTTTGTCGGATGTCCGGCACAGTGTGCGCGCTTCTTCGTGAAATGAAATCGAGTACAGCGCTTGCAAAGTTGGAAACCGCTTTGCCTCATTGCTGCTGCTGCTGTTTCTATTGCTGCTATTTTCTGTGACCGCCTCTGCACGGAATTCTCAGTGTCCACTTTCACAGTAACCAGCAATGGGCAATTGCAAAAGCGACTACCATTTCCTCCGCCTCCGAGTTCTCTTTGTATTTTCTTAGCTGGCCAGCGTATTTGTGTGGAATTTGCCTAGCTGCGTCTGGCCAAAGATACAGATGTACGAATACAGATATACAGATAGATAGACTCGTAGCCAGAGATACGCAGACTGGGAGGCAGAAGCGCTGGCCAGTGGCCCATTGCCCGGCACCAAAGCAAACCGGCACCAAAGCTTCGCTTGAAATGGTTTCAAAAATCAATGCGACGGGGAAAATAGAACGAGTTATTTCTGTGCTAAGCGTCTCAATTTCTATATATCTTTGTCTGTGTGTCTTGGCAGGGGGAATTGGGAATAGTGAGTCGTTCGTTAAGCAAACGAGTTCCGTGCACTGCCAATTATAAGACGAGCATCATATCAATTTGATTGCGGTGTGCTATAGTGCCCAATAAAAAATGCCAAAAATGTGCGATGTTCCTCGATCGCAGCACCCATACAAGCGCGCTCATTCTTTCGAACGTATTATATTTGCCATACCTATAGCTATAGCTACATATATATCTTGCGGCTGCGGCTGATTAGATAAACCAGGTGAACGAGGGGCCCACGATGACGTCAGCGGCAGGCAGCTCGACTTGGCGACACGCTTGTAATCTGTTGTTAATTGAGAATCGCTATAAGAGATATATAACTCATGCTTGATTTGTTTCAGGGCCGGAATACGGAACCACGGAGGCAGCCTGGAAGGGCGTGCTGACCGAGTCGGAGCGCATCTCCGACGTTCACATGAAGATTAAGGACAACCTGTGCAACGATGTCAACAGCCAGATCAAGACGTGGCAGAAGGAGAACTACCACCACACGCTCATGCAGATCAAGGAGCGCAAGGACCTTGAGGATCTGTTCAAGAAGGCCCAGAAACCCTGGGCCAAGCTACTGGCCAAGGTTGAGAAGGCCAAGGCGGACTATCACTCGGCCTGCAAGACGGAACGCAGTGCCACCAACCAGGAGCGCAATGCCAATGCCGACAGCTCGTTATCGCCGGATCAGGTAACAAACTCCCAGAAGATCAAGAAAGAAACATATGCATTTTGCATTATGTCTAGAGGTTTTTCAACATCAATTTTAATTTATATTAGGAAAATAAAATAGAACTTTACTTAAATGAGAGGGTTCATGTTTAGTTTAAAATGGCAAAAACATACTTAATATGGTTGGATTTTCATTTTCGTTTGTTTTAAATAAATTATCTGTCTAAATTACAAATACTTAACTTGTCAAAAGGAAGTGAATAAGAATTCGATTTAATTTATGAGTTTATAATCAACATTGTTTCTTACGAGGCTCTAAAAAACACATATTTCAAACAGACTTTTATGTTCAACTAAAAGATGATTCAACAAATGCGTGTTTTCTAGAATATTTCATTTCATAATTGCAGAGTATATTAAAAAATTTCTAAATCGTTTATATTTTCCTTTGAACAGGTGAAGAAAATGCACGATCGAGTGCAAAAGACCAAAGATCAAGTGCAAAAGTGCCGCGAGAAGTACGAGCAGGCGATTGCCGAAATCACCAAATACAATTCGGTGTACATTGAGGACATGACATCCGTGTTTGATAAGTGCCAAACCTTCGAGAAGACGCGGTTGCAGTTCTTCAAAGAAATCCTGTTCAACGTGCACTCCTGTCTTGACCTCACCAAAGTGCAAAGGTGCGAATTAATTTTTATTTTTGATTTAAAACTAGTCATATATATATTATATGAAAAACTTTTCCTGTTTTACAGCCTGCCCCAAATCTACGAGGAGTTCTCCCACACGATCAACAATGCAGACCAGCAGAAAGACCTGAAATGGTGGTCGAACAATCACGGCATCAACATGGCCATGAACTGGCCCTCATTTGTGGTGAGTTTGCTGTTATACTGGGGCAAAGCTCACCCGCTAATGGAACTTCCGCCTTGTTAACAGGAATACACGGAGGAGTTCCGTGACATTGCCAAGGGCAACAAATCAAAAGAGGCACTGCCAGCAGCACCCATCACGCTCATCAATCAGCGACCTGTGGCCGAGGATGTGCACGTAAGCCGAGTTGACTACCGAGTAATTAAAATCAGACTGAGCCAATTCTTTAGCAGGAATACCCCTCGACGAACAGCCTGAAGAAGAACACCAGCACCTTGAGCAGTGTCAGCAGCAGACAAAGTGTGAAGAGCGAAATAGCGACCACGCAATCCTCAGCCACCACATCGGAAGCCAAAACATCGGCGGCAATTGCCGGCACTGCGACGGCAACGGCAGCAGCGGCCACGGCGGCATCAGCGGCATCCAATCGCAATTCGAGCGTAACGTAAGTTGAAACAGTTTGTATTGTTTTGAATTACACTCGGATTGCTCGCTGGCTGGCTGGCTGGCTGGATTGCCGGCTGGCCCAGAGACACGTCGCGTTGAATGCGCTCATTTTCATTGAACTAATTGATTTCAATTTGTATACACAGCAACGGCAACGGCAAAGTCGATGCAAATCCATTCGACGAGGAGGAGGAGTGGGACGAGGGCGACAACGTGCTGGTGGACAACGGTGAGCCGGGCGTGCCGGTCAAAGCGCTGTATGATTACGAGGGCGCTGAAAGTGATGAGCTCACATTCAAACAAGGTGTGTGTGGAAGCCCTCCATATGATAATCTCCACTGGTCTTTGGTCACCGCTCACCGCTTTTATTCACCCTTTTCACCCGGCTCATTTTCAGGTGATGTTTTCGAGAAGCTCGAAGATGAAGACGAACAAGGCTGGTGCAAGGGACGCATGAATGGGCGCGTCGGCCTGTATCCGGCCAACTATGTGGAGACCGCGTAAGCCGGCGAGGCGGAATAGTGGAAGTCGTTAAGCAGATATATATACATGCAGATACGTATATGTAGCATTACAGCGAGGTTAGAGACGCATTACGGATTGCGTATACAGTAAATGAGTCGTTGATGAAAATATTACCATACATATGTATTAGAAATTGTTATGAGCAATTGCTCGCACTATGCGTATTCCGATAGTGCGGCATCTGAGGGATTGGGCATTAAATCTCCTTTCGAGCAATGGATGCACTGATACCGGCGATACCGATCAACCAACCAACCTACCAATCAACTCACCAACAGTAGCAATGCGGCCGTTAGATGGCCGATTCGAACATACAGATACAGATATGTAACAGAAAACTTAGCGAAAAGTCGTCAACAGAACAATAAGTGTAAACGTCAATGTATGAAATGACATTACAAATTAAATGTATTATGTAATTTATGCTATGTATAACAAACTGAAACTGAAATTATGTATTTTTTTGTCACGATGCGGCCGCAATTTTACTCCCTCTCTGTGCCGTAAACCTTTTTTGTGGTCAAATGGGGGGCGCAGCGTAATCTTTGGCATATTTACAATATAGCATTTGTAATGCGTTTCTTGAACATTTTATTATTTATGAAGTTTTGTGTATACATACGTATTGGATTATGTATACTGTACATGTACATTTTAAAATGACTTAAATTATTGAAATAAAACAAACAAAACCCGAGTCTTACAGCTTTATTTGGGTGAAATTTAGATTTTATATTGATTATAATATTCATTTTCAATTTTGTTTTTCATTGACTTTTCAGATTCTGCCCGATATATTTTTCAAACGTTATACTTGAAATTCGTGGTATGCTTTTAGGGTTGGAAATTAAAGAATAAGGTACAAGGAGAATGTGTCACAGCTAGAGGTCACAAAGAGCACAGAAAACTGCTCAGGAGATTTGTTAGCTTGACCCAATTCCAATACCTCTTTGTATAAAGTTTACCGATCTAATTGACTTTGAAGTTATAGGTTTCTTACTCTTGAGAGAATATAAATAAATATAAATTATTAAAAGATTTGCAACTGAATCAAATGATACGTTTCAATTAAATTATGCCAAGATGCTGTGTGTCTTCAGTAGATAACATGAAGATTTTAATTCTTTTTATTCTAAACTTAATTTGCCATCTTAATCTTTCATTCGCCTACACTTTACTGGGCCCCATAGAATTTCCTTTAGTTCTGGTTCATTGTGTGTTGTTTTAGATAAATGGTCGTGAGGTTGCGTTATCTAAAACATTTTGAAATCTACAACAAAAATATAATTAAAATATTATTAGTTGAATTTGGTTTCAAGCCTATTATTTTAATACTTGTTTAATATTTTAATACAAATTGATGTCAATTAGCATAGTACATTTTTCAATGTGAAAACATTAACTTGGTAAGCAAATAATAATAGAATTATTACAATGCTGTATGCAGTGTGAATTCACCTTTATTTATTCGTTTTTTCTACAGCTCAGCAATTTACAACATTTTAATTACCTGCCTGTATTGACTTGTCGTCGCGCTCTTTTCGGAAGTTGCCGAGAACATTGGCTACCTCAAAAACGTGGAAAAAATGCAAGATTGCAAATGCCCTTTAAACAACAAAAATATAAAAAGTTGTAGTTTTTAAATTATCCAAAACGCTGTTTACTAGAAAAACATATGTAAGAAGTAAAATATACTTCAAGATAACGCGGTGCTGTTCAGCAACTGCATCGTAATAAATAGCTTCAGTGACGAGGCCTTTTAAAGTTTGTAAAATTTCCTAACATTTACAATTAATTTTGCAATATATATCTAAAAAGCTTTTTTTTCTAACAATGTCTTTGGCGATGATCGTGCCTAATTGTGAACAATGAATACCTCTTACCTTGTATGCAGTGGCAGCATAACGAATTTGTGTTTTTTGCAATCTTATGTCGAGAATCATTGCGTTTAAAGACCCGCTCTAGCGCCTTAAGTAACCCATGCAATTTTATTTTTAGATTCTGTGTATGAGTAGTTTATACAGTCGAGCTTCTATAACTCGATTAGCCAGCTGCCAAAATATACAGTTCCATTTAGATATTTATGTTTAAATATTAAAAATTTTTCAAATCAAACTATTCATTAAAAAGTTATAGCCAAATAATAATCAATAATTAGAAAAAGCAATCAATATATATTTTTTACTCTTGACTTCCTTAATTAAGTGAAATCTTTTCTTCAGCATGGATTCTTCGAATGGCTTAAGCGGCACGTTCTCCCTAAAGATGGTCGATTTTTATGGCCTCGAAAAATTGGCAAATAATGCGACAAAATTTTAGAAGTATTATCTGGTAGCTGTAAGGGCTAGGTAAAGCTTACGAGTAGTTACTGTTCGAGTAATAGATAACCGTCAGCACTTCGCGCTATTGAAAGCTATTGTTTAATATGCTGATGCAGTTGTGCATTAAATCGCGAACCGAGCGGACATATAGGGTCCGGTTCCTAAAAACTAGCGGAAATGGTGTCGATAAGCCCATATCCAGAACAAGGACATTAACTGAACTAAAGTTATTATCTAAAAACTACGATTAGCAATAGGTTTATATATTTTATGTATGCCAAAAGAGAAGTTAACTTTTGACTTCTGTCATTTCTAACATGACGAACATTAAATATGAACTAATTCCAACGAATGAGGATCTGCCGAGTAAAAAGAAACCACAAAAATGGCTGGCTAAAATTGGCTTTATAAGTGTGGTTCTTCTTATTTTAGCTTTATATGCTCTGAGTACAGCGCAGCATCAGCACGAGAGTAGTACAGTGGTTTTTGCTAGTGACAGGAGTCCTTGGGAGCCCTCGATGGAAACAAGTACAGTCAATAGACCAAGTCCCTTGGATACTGTATATGACACTAGTACTCTTAGTTCTGTTAAAGTGACAGAGTCTTACAAAAATTCATACTTTACTGCCGTAACAGAGCCTGAAAGTGGAAATGGAATTTCTACAGAAGAGCAAACCGAGAAAAGTGCAAAAGTCCTTGTGGAAAATTTTACAGAAACTAGCACTTTATCACAGGATACTGAAAATTCTACCACAGAAACCTCATATGCATTGGAAACGGAATCTGGAGTGAAATACTTTGTCAATAGCCCCCACTGCCAAATGAGCCATCCGAATGCATTCGCCAGGAACATCCTCAGTATCTACAGAAAACATCACTATATAGTGTGTGATGGGAGCCGCGACATGATCACAGTAAACTTCAACGAAACGGACAGCACCTATAGGCTGCACCAGAACGAGAACAGCACCTGCTGCTTCAAACAGATCCTTCGAGCAGGAGTTTCCACCAAGGCGGACCACCAGTACAAGTAAGTTCCAAGGGGCATCTAGAGATGGACACTGAAGCTGAATATCCCGGCAGGCTTGGTCCGTGTGTGAAGTTCCAGCAGGACTTTCTAGTTCCAACTGAAGTGACGGCCATGATCACCTATTGCCGCCGGCCTCCGTTTGTTAAAGTGTGGCAAAAGGATGCCTTTAGCTTTGTGCATCCCCAGAGGGATTTCATCAGTGATCCAACTTTAAAGAAAAGGCCTAGTGTTTTGCTCTGGGGCATCGATTCGATTTCCAGGATGAACCTTGAGCTGACGATGCCCAGGATGTTTGAGTACTTCAACGCTCAACATTGGTTCGAGCTTCAAGGCTACAACAAGGTATTTTAAATTCCAAAAATCAAATGCACTTATATCAAGTGAAAGATTTTTTTTAAATCAAAAAGCGGTGCATTACATATCAAATTATTGTATTTTATTTCCCTTACCTCTTTACCTCAGATGGGCGACAACACTTTTCCAAATCTGATGGCGATTCTCACGGGATTCAACAAAACCTACGCCAACAAACAGTGCCAACCTGACAGGGTGGGTGGCCTGGACGCCTGCCCTCTCATTTGGAAGGAGTTCAAGGCGAAGGGCTACACAACTGGCTTCGCTGAGGATTGGAGCGCCTACTCCACCTTCGACTATTCCAGCAGGGGTTTCCTTCATCCGCCGACGGACGTGTACGGCAGACCTCTGATCCTGGCTGTGGAAAAGGAGCTGAAGATGACGCTCCAGAGTAACCTGCCCTACTGCCTGGGACGCAAGCCCTCTTCCGAGTACATATACGACTTGGCCGTCCAGTTCACCAGGGTCAACAGAAATCGCACCTTTTTTGGCATGTTCTGGACCAACACCTTCAGCCACAATGACTTCTCCATGCCCTCCGCCATGGACGAGAAGATGGTGAAGTACATGCGGACGTTGGACAAAAACGGCGTTATGGATAACACCATCATCATCTTCTTCAGCGATCATGGATCAAGATTTGGTCCACTGAGGCAGTTGGACAGCGGTTTTGTGGAGGAACGACTGCCCTTCATCTACATTCGAGTGCCACGTTGGATTCGCGAGAAGTATCCGAAGCTACTGCACAACCTGCAGGTGAACAGGAATCGCCTCACATCCCCATATGATATCCATGCCACCCTGCGGCACATCCTGGAGTTAAACACTCCGCCGGCAAAGCTTCCCCGACCCGAGGGTTGTCCCACATGCCACAGCGTCTTTGAGGAGATGGACTGGTCCAGGAACTGCTCTCAGGCGGGGATTGCGGACCACTGGTGCGCCTGTGATACCTTCTCAAAGGTACCCACGACGGAACATAGAGCCAGGAGTATGTCCACTCAGTTGGTGGAGGCCATCAACAGGTTTACGGCTGGTATAAGGGGAGCGGAACGATGCCGTCGGCTGAAAGTGGACCGAATATCCTCGGTGCAGCGGAGGGGTATCTCGGATCAGTACATCATCCAACTAACTGTCCAACCCGGAAGCGCCATCTTTGAGGCCACGGTTAAGTGGGATGCCAGTGCCGGTATGATCTCCATCTGGGTGCCCAGCATCAGTCGCCTGGACTCTTATTTCGCGATGTCACACTGTTCCTCGGTTAAGGAGACCAAAAAGTTCTGCATCTGCTGAGTTCTAGATCGAAACTCTGGGCAGCCGCAAGACCGCACAAAAAAAGGACTCGTTACTTTAATCTGTCGGATCTCGGGACCTTTGTTCTTGGACGGTACGGAAGCCTATCACCAGGGTTGATCTTTCGGAGGATGGTTAGTTGCTGGCAACTAATTTGGCAAGCGTAATTGCGGCCAACCGATTGTGCGAATGGAAAATTAGTTGACAATTACATGACAATTGGCAGATACTCGGTTAATTGCCTTGTGATAAGTAAAAGATACCAGCACAAATTATTTTAATCTCTGCAAATATTTCTGTTAGCTGGTCTAAGCTGAAACTTTAGAAATATAATATATTTGTATGTATGTTTTTACCGAATTCGTATTGCCCAGTTTGCATTTCAACATTGTAATTAATTTCTATAATTAATTGAAGGTTACATTCTATACCAAAAAGCGAAAGTGATATAATGCTTTAAAATTATATGTATAATAAATAGAGATTTAAAAGAACATGCTTCAGAAAATCTGTAATTTGGGTACCAGCAAAGGACATACTTATATGTCATAAAATTTAGTTTAAATCAGGGACTTTACTCATTAAATTGTAATTAAGGTAATAGTGCCCCATGATAATGTTTATTGCAATATCTATATTGTCTTTTCTTCATTTAGCTAACGATATGTGTCAGTTCGCTGGAAGTGCTGATATCTCCCCGCTCTTTCTGTAAATCTGTAAATAGAATTAAGAACTTAATCAGCTATTATACGTTTGTAAATATTTAAAGATTTCTAGTTGATTCTTGAGTATCTTCAAACGTCTCGCTATCTTTTCTAAAGTTGTATCATTTATTATTACTCTTGCAATAAAGCTGCCATGAAGTAGTCTTACTTTAAAATGAACTAATTGGTTAAATTCAAGAACGCATTAACATGTTGTCATTAGCAAGCTTTCCTCTCTCTTTTATGTGGTATTCTATTTTATGTACGAGCTATCCAATGGTTATTTCAATGAACTATGTAATTGATACTTTATGAACTCAGCGAGGGTTGTCTCAAAACTCGTTTCGCAAAGGCAACTGTTATGAAAACAAATTTACGAATCAATCAAAACATACGCGCATCAAAATATATCAGGCTCAACTTGTTTTCCCATCGAAAGGGATGGAATGGAATGGGATGGGAGGGTTCGCGGGAAAACATGGCTGCGGATGAGATGGAAAGGGAACCACCCTGTATAACGCCAACGATAGCCACAACAAATCAAAAACTATCAAAATTGGGTTAGGCTCGGCAAAGTTGCAAAACACCGAAGATCAAATGTTCTACAGATAGTAGAAAAATAATTATATTAAAATCTTGTATACAACATTTTAAAATTGTATACCAAAATAAATAAGCCGCGGCAATTATCCATTTCAATAATGTAACATCAACTAATATACTTGAAAAATCAAAAGCTGATCCACTGGTTTATTTGATTTAATAAAACGTAAATTAGTTCTTACCATTATAATATTAACTCTTTTTAAATCAGGGTATACAGCTATTAGTATTAAACAGAAGTAAAAATTTGATGGGGAGTCAGAGACAATTGAACTCGTGTGCTTTATTGCCTTCATGTGCCTAATCTCACCCGCTGATAAGGGTAATATAATTGAGGCGAAGGACTTCTACCTGGTCGGAGATGGAGATGGGAAACGCCTATTAAACGGCTCGCTGCTTCCGAATGAGATTTGTATTGGGTCAGGCCAATCTCATCGTCCTGCCAGACAGGGATGGCCATAATATCTGCCGGCGATGCAAATGGCGGCGATGGGAGGTCCTTGGATAAATAGCTCGTGGATGCGCAGCGAACTCAGCAGTAGCACTTCGACCGACAAAGCGAAAGGATCGCCCGAGGATGACTGACTTTAGCATCGAGTATATTTTGAACCGTGCCGGCGACAGATATGTGGGCACCAATGCCTCTTTGGGTGTCCTGCAGCGACTGCGTGGCAGCTTGGCCTTCCATCCGTATGCCCAACCAACGTATGTCCAACCATCGTATTCCCCCAAGGAGCCTCAAGGATCTCCTCCAGCTTCGGCGGAGGGTAAGATTCCTGTTTACGATTGGCTGCAATACACCCGCTATCATCCGCCCAAGCTGCCGAGGGCCCTTCGCCAAAGTGGACCCGCCAAGAGGACTCCCGGTCGCCTGCCCCGCATCCCCTTCACCCAGCAGCAACTGCAGGCCTTGGAGGGTGCCTACAAGGAGTCCAACTATCTGAGCGCCGAGGATGCCAACAAACTGGCCGAATCCCTGGAGCTGACCAACACGCGCGTCAAGATCTGGTTCCAAAATCGAAGGGCCCGCGAGCGACGGGAGAAACGCGAAAAGGACGAGAGCTGCGACTCCACCTTCTCATCGAATGCCTCCAGTCCGGAACCGGAAATGCTCGTTGTGGCTTAAGTTGGAATACGATCTATACTATCTATTCCACCATGGCTGTTACTGTGTAACTTCTCATGGGTTAGCTCACCGAATTTAGTGGCTTTCTGTAAAAATATTTATGTTAGTATAGGTTAATCATAATATGTAAATACAATAGAAGCATCACAATATAAAATTTATAAAGGCTGAATTATTTGAAATTTATTGGGTGTTTATTGGTTTTTAAATTAAAAAGCTATCACTAATTACATACCATAAACTTTATATCGTATATTTAAGTGATCGACTGTAGTTTTTATTTTGTAATGAAATAAAAAGTATATACAAATGGTAATGATGAAATCTTGAAATAAAAACCAACCGAAGTTAGAATTTAATGCACTGGAAATTGATACATAGAATTTACTAGGATTTTCATTGTTCATATGAAGGATATTTATTTTAAGTTCTAAGTTCCTAAAAAATATTTTAGTGCAAAAAAATATCTTTTTTTTTAAATAAATTAAGCATATTAACTACTTATTGTAATAAATTGTTTATGAATGTCGGTTAAATGAACAGTTCAAAGGAAAAAATATTAACTAAAGTCTAGCCTATGCCTATCTATCTTTCTGTCCGTATACACGCAGAGATCTCACAAAAACAAAACTGTTTAAAAACACCGATTTAATTGTTAAATCGGATACAAACTATAAAAAAGATGTTGTTGCCAAAAGATATAATTTTACCTATGAAAAAGTTAAGCCACACAGAAAAATAGTTTTGTTACAATTTTGTTTGTGATGTTACTGTTCATCAACCCTAAACTGAAACTAGCTTTCAATTTTGTACTACATTAAAGAACATTTTTGTTTTTCTATAACCAGACCAAACTATTACAATCCACCTGATGGAAATTGAATATGGATTAGGTAATTTAATATTTCATTGCGGAAACTGGTTGACTTCACTGGATTTGTTTCACACGGGAACGTTGTATTCGGATAATGGGATCAAAGACAGCCGACCCCACAGATATGATAATATGTTATGATGTGTGGCCAAAAATGGAACCCATATGGGAAAATATTCTCAAAAAGGTGAATGAAAATGAGGAAAATCGCGTGCCGGAAAAACAGCAAATGGCGAAAGGAAGAATGAGGGCTGGCTAAGCCGATTTTGCAATTGTTGCCGTTGTTTTATGGTCAAGAGTAATTTGTTTTTCCGCTGCCTTTGTTTGCAAACATGCTAAAATATCAGATTACAAAGCGGCAGTTCCTTCAGAGAGAGGGGGATATGGTTGCGGATGCACTTCCCAAGTCCTGATTCTGCCACAAGGTCTGGAAAATTAGTTTACGCAAATCTAGGAGATGTCTGCCCCTGATCCTAAGCTAATCCGATCATATGAGTAGGGGATAGCTGGGATATTCATACCGAAGTGGACAACAGGAAGAGGGGATCGAGGATAGCATGTGCCATTTAGTTATCTAATCATCGAAAGGTGGTCACCCTCGAAGGGTTGAATATAATATCAAATGTCGTACCTACTATCACAGTACTACTTCAATTTGCAATTCTATATCGATCATGTGTACGTATATATATATCCTTTAAAAATTTTCCAAAATCTCTTTTCTAATGTCCAGACCCTTATAGGCTCCTGAACAATCTAAGCCGCACTCATTAGACGCAGATAATTCGTCCAAATTTGTCAAATCGGCTTATGATTTGCATTCTATGACGGAATGTTTATGTTACTAATCTAGTCCTGTTTGACAAACAATGCGGCAATATTTATTCTAATGGCGTAGAATAACACACAGCCCATAGCCTGTTGGGTTCATTCTTGTGTCTTTTCCTCTGCGGATTAAACAAAGGACAAGCGCAGGCGCATGCGCATTTAAAAGGAGAACTTCAGAGAGGCCCACAAAAACTGGTTCAAGACGGGCGCGGGAGGACTAGTGGCGGGCTTAAGGTAATTCCCATTTTTGCATAGATTGAGGTAATCGGGGTATGCTAGCTTAAAGGGGCGTCAACCAGACTGGCCTTTTGCCATCCTTTTTGTAGAAAGGAGCACAGGACTCAACAATTGCATGTTCAATGAAAATAAGCTAGGCTACCTTGGGGTAATGAAAACTAATTGTCTAAGAATTAATTATAAACTAGTAAAAAACAATAAGCTGGCAAAATAGTATATGTTATATTAAAAAAACTTGGCTATTTTACACAATTTATATATTTTTAAATTATAAAAAGAAATTAGAAAAATTATTTTCATCCTCGAGATTTAAAATTGGAGTAGAAAGATCGAGATAATATTTATTTAAAGATTTATTACAAAGTAACGACACTTGTCTGGATGCTTAAACTCGAACTGACAGTTATAAAATACCAGCTTTGAAAAATATACCAATCGACAAGAACTTGGTCACGACTGGTCACACTTTGATTTACCAGAGCTGCCACCTTTTCCACTTCGGCGCTGCCAGACGTTCAATCAAACAGTTTATGGTATATTTTTAGTATATTAACAGTATATTTTCTCCCCCTGCGGTCACACTCGCGCCATCTTTCTTTTTCGGGATCCGCACACCAAGTCAAGAGGTAATCCAGTGATTTTTGTCGAAATATAATAGAAAATGATACAAATAACACAAAATTACCTGTGGAATGCGTGTACGGGCGATGGCCAAGTGTGCGGGGCACCAAGTACCCCTTGGAAATAAAGTGATAAAACCGAAAAATAGAGTTCTGAATAGCACACGGGAAACACGTGTGCCAAGCCAATATGAAAACTAATAAATGCATGGGGCATGGTTATCTTGCAGAGCGAATCAACATGCAGCTGTTCGTCCGTGGACTAGAGACCATCGAGGCCCTGGAGGTTTCCCAGGATGCCACCATCGCCGGAGTCAAGGTGAGTTCCAAAAAAAAAGCTTGTGTTCAGGGCCGATCCTAATCTATTTCTGGTCTCTATTCGCGCCCTCCAGAACCAACTGGCCCAGATCCATGGCGTCAACGCCGAGGACTTCAGCCTCGACTGCGAGGGCACCACCATGGCCAACGATACGCCCGTGACTGCTCTCAGCTCCTTCGAGCTGGACCTCAACATTCCCATGCTGGGAGGTAAGGTTCACGGTTCTCTGGCTCGTGCCGGAAAGGTCAAGGGTCAGACGCCCAAGGTGGAGAAGCAGGAGAAGAAGAAGAAGAAGACCGGACGCGCCAAGCGCAGGATCCAGTACAACCGTCGGTTCGTGAACTTCGTCCAGGGCTTCGGCCGTCGTCGCGGCCCCAACGCCAACTCCACATAGAGAGTTTCGGTTGAACAAGTGTCTAACTTTAACTCCAGATTGATATGATGTTCATAAAGTAATTTCAAACCTTTAAACAAACCCCGTATGTTGCCCATTTTATGTGGTCAGTTGGAATCTCCTTCTAGGTGTCCAGCATCAGTCGCCTTTTTTCCAGAAAAATTTAATTTAGGCAGTCATACCGCGAAATGTTTGAAAATGATTTGAGTTTTAACTGGTTTACAGTAGTTAAAGATTTGTGATAGCATTTTTATTGACTTCTTAATAATATTGGGTAACCAACAAGTTTATGAGCGAAAGAAAATAACTATAATTGACTTATTTATAGTTATGGCTCTTTTAATTTATTTAAATGTTGTGATAAAACACTAGATTATAATACGTCGAGTTTTAGAGATGTTTGGAAAGCACTTGCCTTGACTGCAGAAAGTTACTAAAGTTTTATAAACTCCATGTAAATAGAAGGACCACCAGTATTGAACTCCTAACTATTCAAACCACATTTTCTAAAGGTCAGTTAGTGAACTCGCGCCGTTTGCGACTGGCTCGGAATCGACGGTAACCCAATTCAAAGCAGCCACTTACAAAGGCCACCGTAAAGCCCAGGAGCAGGACCAGGAAGCAACCCTGCATGTCGTCCATGTTCACCTTGTGGTTTGTCACCTGCCGTTGGGCGCCCTTCCCACTGCACTTGTTCGCACTGGGCAGATTCATCTGGTGCCAGCGCTCTATGAAGCCCATGCGGAACATGCTGTTGATGTGGCGGTTCACCAGATGCAGGTACGCACTCTGCGCCGGCACAATCAGGGCAATCTGCTCGTCCACGAAGCTCTCCTTTCCCAAAGCAAAGTGGCACTCCTTGTTGCGCTCGAAATGCTGCTGCACAATCAGCTGGAGGTTGATCCGCCAGTCGATGTTGATGCGTTGACCCTGCTTGACCGCCTCGATGTCCTCTTCCTGGCCATTGCCGTAGATCTTGGCCTGTGACAAGTAGTGCTTGAAGTCCTCGCGGGAGGTCGTCTGCACGTACCGCTCGAAGAAGGTACCGTTTCGCAGGCCGTACTGTGATATATCCTTGTGGCGCTCCAGCTGGTTGAGATAGTCCACGCCCGGCTGGAACTTGGGGAAGGTGAGAAAGGCCACCAGGTTGCCGCAGTAGGTGGTAACCAGGACGATTACCACAATCCACCAGAAGCCCACCACCAGTCGGCCACTATCGGCTTTCGGCAAATACATTCCTCCTGCAAAATGGGAAACAAACTAATCATTCAATAAATCTTTGATGGCGAATTACAGAAAAGTATGTGATGTGTTTAGAAATGTTCTAAATTTAATTTAATTTATGGTTTGTTTTCTATTGTTTCTATCTTACCAAATACTAGGTTATAATTAAGTCTAAAGATACCGAGTCACAACGAATTTAAGCACTTACCCTGTTGCAACAAGGCTCCAAATATGTACCAAAAGCAGCTCTTAATCGTGGACAAGCCTGCGATTTGCATCTCCTTTAGGGGAGTGAGACGATTGATGGCATACAGCATGGGAGCCGTCAGCAGGATGATGCCCACCAGGCAGAGCCAAGTCTCCATGGTGAAGGGAGCAGTAAACAGATAAATTCGGGACACCTCATCCGGCTTGCGGGTGATGAAGGAGTACTTCTGCACACTGATGGGAATGGTATAGTTGAAGGGCTTCTGGTCGGGATCTTCCACGGTGGCTGCCACGGCGGCGATGAAGAACTGATTGTTCTGCACCATCTCCACTACGCGGTAGGGAATCCGAAAAGTCATCGAACCAATCAACTCATCCTGCAAACAAGAGATTGCAGAAGGAGTAGCAAAGAAAAATGTGGAGAGTCTCACGCTTTCATTGGTGCTTGTTGACGAGCTAAGGAAATAGTCTTCTTTCAATGCGGCGGCTTCATGAAGGTAGTAGCTGAAATTCAGGGCCCGACTGAGCTCCTTGATGATCTCCATGACTATGCCCGAATGCTTCACGATGGCCCCATTGCTATTCTTGGTGAGAATTTGCCAGGGAGGATTCTACGAGCGATTTGAACCAATAATAAGAAATATATTCCTGGCTCAAAGACTCACGTGCACGGTCACAATGTCCATGGTGATGTTGCGGAAGTGGTGCTCTATGTGCGGGAAGGCCAGTTCCTGGCAGACGAATCCCAGCATGGGACTCCAGTAACCAATGTTGATGAACTCGAAGTTTCGGTTCTTGGCATCGCGTGTGGGATCTATAGATATCCAATCTGTGAGTGGGAGTGATTTAAGAGAGGAAATCCTGTACAAACCTGTACGGAACTTGCGATGCTCCTGACTTTTGCCCCAAGTAATGGCAGTTTCTATGCGCCATCTTGCGCAGCTAGAGCACTTGGAGTTGGCCTTTAGATATTCCTGGTCAAATGGAAATAAGGACATGAAGTATTCAAAAGGTATTTATGCAAGAATAGGGTATGGGAATAGGGTAGGATTAAGGATTAATTTAAAGATGATGCCGTAACATAAGTTCCATAAAGGATAAGTTTGTTCATTTACGTTATGTTGTTAGTAGCAAAGTACCCCTTTCTCAGTTAAAATACTTACTTTCATGTAGTCCAAGATCTCGGCCTGTTTCTCCTGTTTGGTAAAGCGAATGGACTCCCACTCCTCGTCTGAGATCTCGCCGTATATGAACTCCTCTTCGACGGTCATCCTGGAAATGGAGGTCACCAGGGCGAGACTTACCTCATTAATGGTGCAGTTTAGTGTGTACTGACAGTCGGGACTGGTTTCATTGAGGGCGAAGGCTATGTTAGCGCCCTCGTCCAGATTTATGGTCACTGCGTCGGGGTCAAAGTTCCGCGGGTCCTTGTCCAGCACAAAGAACATCCACTGGTTGCCCACGTGGAACATGTTCAGGGTTTCGCCTATTTCGATAATGTCCTCGTGGAAGGCGGATACCACTAGGAACTGCTGGCGCATCTCTTCGTGCTTGTTGGGAGCGAATTGCGCCAGAGCTCGACGAAGGGTAGCTCGCTTCTGTTGGCCTCGGAGGGAATCATTGATTTTGTAGAGGATCAGAGAGATGGGAGAGATGTGGTTGGTGCTGCTCTCGTGCACAATCGATTTCACCAGGACCGAGTTATCATCCACTTTTCCATAAATAGAAAATATTAACGAATCATTGAAATGAGTTTAAATGTAGACCACCCACATATGGTTTGATCCACAAACACCACAGCTGTTTTCCAGTTAAGAATCTGCTGGACTTTGATGTCTAGAATGACTTGAGGAAATTCGTCGCCATTCTCAACGATGGGTATCTAGTAATTGATAATGATCGTACAAATTATATCCAGGATCGAACGTGTTTCATACCATCAGAGCACGATTTAGCGGCAGTCGAGGACAGTCGGAATCTGTGATGGCAATCAACAGAATGGAATTCTCCTGGGTGTTCTTGTAAAACTTCCAGGTATTCTCGCAATCCGTCACCGTAATGGCGGCCAAAAAATCTGCAGTACATCAGATTAACCACCCAACTATTATAATAGCTAAAAACCTCACCCTTCTTCAATCGCACTGCGTTCCAGGTGAAATATTTTACATTTATACCACCGTTCCTCAGATTCTCCCGTATTATGTCGCTCAGGATCTTCTCGACATGGGCCATTATGTTCTCCCCACGCATGGTCATATATTCTTGATCCACAACAACGGCTTGTCAAGCAATAAATGTTGATTTTTTTTGCGTAAAAATTCCTTGTAAATCCAAAACTCACCCAGCGAAGCGTTGGCGCTCAGAAAAGAGGAGAAGTCATTGGCCTCGATTGGAACCAGGATAAAGAGCTGCATTCCAAGAAGGAGCAGAAGGCAAGTTGATGACCGCATATCGCCAGGATTTCCAAATGAAGACTGAGAAGGCGAAACCCATCAAGGCAACGAGGTTACCTCGCTGATAACACTAAACCCAATTAAAAGCAACCCGCGTGTGCAATAGCCATGAAAAATTGATTGGGGAGAAAGTGGAAAAGCCTGGTGATTGACGGTTTGCGGTTAGGCGTCGAGCGGCACATCGAATGTCAAATCAGACGCAGGTGTTCATCGAAGGATATCAATTTTTGTTAACTTGTTTTATTTAATTGTAAGTATTTTATGAAATTGTTCGTCAGAATTGCCTGTATGAGCGGTAATTACATTTTACAATCTTATATCTTAGGGGGACTGACAGAAGTGTTGAGGAAAATGGGAGAAAGTTGGGTTAATATATCTAAGCTATGAATTACAACTCACTTAGGTTAGATCTACTGGCTAGGTCCGTTGAAAATATCCGTTTTCGATTGTGTAAATTGTGTCCGGCTTCTTAGGGTTAAGAATGCGTTGATCTTGTCGTCTGGGTTATATGCATGTCTATATATAATTTAGCTACAATTACGCCTATAGGTCAATTCCCAAAAATGCTTTCAAATATAAATGCAATACGATTTCGATTTGGTTGCAAGTGGTTGTGGTTCCTTTAGTGTTTAGTTTATGTATATGATTATTACGAGTAAGTTACGAAAGGGAGTATAACCTGTATAAATATATATGTATATATATGCCTCAGGGTGCATATGTCTCTCATATGTAGCTTGAATCTATGTTAATATCTGGTTCCACGCCGCCATCAAACTGGTGCGCAAAACGTTTTAATGGTGCCTCCGGTATATTCAACTCTACAAATTTATGGTCACTGATCCCAAAACTATCGAGTATCCGGTAAACACTAAGGTTGATTGGGCTGTCGAAAATTGGCTATTTCGTCTATTGCTCTTGATATATGCTCTACCGGATTGCACGTTCCCATCTTTACTAGCATTTTTCGATTGATCTCCCGAGACCTGTTCGTCGTCTAGACCCATTCGTCTCGGGTTTACGACTTTTCTCATTCATTCAGTATCGCACTGAGGCGCTCCTCCACGGCGACCTTGCGTGACTTCCACACGAACTCGCAGACGGCGATGACGCAGGCCACGCCCATGCCGCCCATGAGGACCACAAAGACGCCCCCGACATTGGCCAGTCCCAGTTCATTGGCCGCCGATGAGGATTTGGAGGTCTCCACGCGGCACTTGCCACCGCCGCGCTTTTCCTTCCACCACTTCGTTTTCAGAATGTGCAGCTTGCCCTCCTCCTGCAGCTTGAGTATCACGCTGTTGATGGCGGTTCTATAGGGGGAATCTGTGGACGGAATAGATCATCAGTTGGTTAGGGATCTGATCAGTGTGATGCCAAACTTACTGGGCGGAGTGGCTATGCCATAACTCTTGGTGTCCAGCATTCCACCAACTTGCGTCAGCTCGCAGTTGCGCTCGGTCACATATTCAATGGAGGTGGACTCCATTAGAAAGGCATATGATCCTGAAAAATTCAATATTATTAAGTCAGGTTCTTTAAGAAATTAGCTGACCCACCTTTTCCCTTGGCCACCCGCTCAACTCCTTCGCCATTGCTGGCTGTGAAGACAGAGGGACGAGCTGATTCCATGAAAGACCACATGCGCTGATATGTGGAGATCTTAGAGTCCTGTAAAGAAATAGTTTTATACCATATTAGCGGGGATTTCATTTCTTGGTCCAAATCAATGTTGATACTTTGGCTTTTACACAAGGTATAAGTAGATTATTATTTTCTTAACTTACCCTGAAGAAAGCAGCTGTGCTGCCGCCCTTCAAGGCGCCGTATTTGATTCTCGTTTGCTTGGCCAAATCCTCGGCACTTTCGATGGGCGAATCCATACGCTCGACAGTCAAAAAGGCGGCCAAATTGGCAGTGTACGATGAAATCATGATCAGGGTGAAGAACCACCAAATGCCAGCCACCATGCGGGTGGATAGAGCCCTGGAATATAGTTTAATATATAGTTTAAAAGGGTCTAACGTAATCTCAGATAAAAACTTTACTTGGGCAGGAAATCACAGCCCTGTTGCATCAGCGATCCAATGGCAAACCACATGCAATTCAGCAGGGTGAACTGACTCTCGACCTTCTCGCCATGGGCATCCGTATAGGCAGGCCATTCGTAGGGAGTGAACCTTTATAAAGTACATTATTAGATGGGAGAATCATGATAGAATGTACTTAACCAACTTAGCCAGGATGAACAGGAGCACAGAGACACCCAAATAGGCGGTGGCCATGTAGATCCACACATCCAAGGAAAGAGGAGACAGGAAGGAGAACAAGTTGGGTGGCTGCTTGATGGGCTTCCGGTACAATATGGAAACACCCAGGTTCATAAAGGGTGTGGTGAAGTCCACCGCCTGCTCTCGCTCAAAGGTGATGGTGAGATCTGCAATGGCCAAGTCGGCACGCTGCTCCAGTAACTCCCGGATCATGCCGTTCCATTCGCTAAAAAGGTAAGATTTTATTAAAAATATTATATTGAAAGTAATATTTATGGTCTTACCCCGTCAGCTTATTAAGACTTCCATAGCTGCCATCTGGTACTAGTTGTATTTTATAGTTGAAGCCCAGAGATTTAGAGATCTCATGGATCAGATCCACTGCATAGCCTTCAAACTGATCATTGCCACTTAGTGGAATAGCCGACTCCTTGCGCATGCAGTAGGGATTACTCTGTGAATTATACAACTATTAAGTAAGTATCTTACAAATAATAATAAACACTTTTATCCTTACCAATATGGTGGTGACCACCAACGTCTTATTCTTCAGATTGGCCTCGATCTCCTGCTGCTTTTGGCTGAAGGTGCGTGTGAAGTTGATGCCATCCGGCAGCGTGGAGTTCCAGGTGCCGATCTTTCGGATGCCCGCCGGAGTCAGCTCCACAATGTCCAGCATAAAGTCCGTGCGGAAGCCCTGGTGATCGAACTTAATCACATTGGTCAGGCCCTTCATCTCGACGATCTTCATGTAGTTGATCAGACTGAAGCCGTGCTGCCAGGTGCTCTGGCCATCGCAGCTGATCGGATGGATGTCAATCTGCTGGGAGGTGTCCAGGTCGTGCAGCGCCTTGGCGAACAGATGCACTGCATCGTACATGAGAGCCGTTTCGGATCGCACGGTGGTCAGATTGGCGGATCGCAGCAGACCCTTCTCGTCGATGCTCCACTGGCGCACCACGTCCGATACGATCTTCTCGTTGATCAGCCGGAATCCGGTGATATTGGTCCCGCCGTACCGGAACTCATCCAGGTTGACTGTGTGCAGATCCAGCGAGGTGACCAAGTAGCTGTGATAGTCGCTCATCATGCCAATCTGCTGCGCCTGCTTCAACACCTCGTGGATGCGCTCCGTGGAACAGTCGAGCACAATGTGCGCCTCCGCCGAGTTTTTGATCTGCTTCAGCAGGGGACTGTAAGGGTGAGTAAAAATTCAGAATTAAAATTTATTGTTAGAATATTAATTTAGCTTATAATATAAAGTTTAGCATATTTTAGCAACAAAGTATTGAATGTACGAGTAGATGCTCTTAACGTTGGTATACATGATCTATTTTGTCAAATAATACGTCAATGTATCATTCTCATCCTAATGAGTATTTGGACGGTGGGTATATATGTGTGTAAATCTATTTAAAATTAAATTTCAGTCAAAACTTTTGAGCTTTGAAATATAATCTTTTAATAAGCAACGCCCAATAGCAAAGCTAGAGTTTTAAACCGATTAAAAAAAAATCGCAACTTATTTTTATGTAATATAATAATAATCTTGAAATTGGGAATATCCAGGGTATGTTATAGGTATTATAACAATAACTATATAATTTTAATTAGTTGATACTTCAATTTTAAAGCCATATCAGAACAATCAGCTTTCCGAAAATGTGTCGCATATGTGGGTCAAAAAATGCTTAATTCCCCAAAAAGTCGGAACCGGTGGAAACGATTAGCTGGGCTTACCGGTAATCCCCGCTGTCGCTCAGCTGGCGCACAGTAATGGGAAACGGCGTCATCCCGTGGGCCTTGAGGAGCTCCTGCAGCCGCACGATGCCGTCATTGTTCTCGTAGATAATGGTGAAAGTCTTCCAGCCCCAGTGTCGCACGATATCCACGTAAGCCTAAGAGCAACAGAAAACAGTTTTGCGGGGGTTTGGGGGATGCAATTGCAGCTGCCTACCTTGGAGAGCGTATTAGGGTGCGGATAAAGATTCACCAGGCAGCTTTCGCGTCTCAGCCGGTAGTCCCAGCGATTCTCCAAGTGGGGAATCTAAAAACGAGTGTGTTATTCAAAGGTTTGTAGGGGGGAGATATCTCAGGACCCAGTACTCACCTCCATGTTGTCGCAAATGCTCTGCACATGGCTGGCGGTGTGGGAGGATTGTGGCCCAAAAATGGCTGCCACACCGATGTTCAGTAAGCCACAAACTGCAAGACAATTGAGGTTTATGTGTACCCAGTTATTTGCAGCTCTTTGACGAACTTATGTGTGTAGTTTTTCGAACCCTGTTTTCGCAAAATCAAACCCAACCGCTGTAAAATATCTACGAGGTCCGCCAATGGCAAGGAGTAACTTCTGACATTCTTGCCTTATGGCAAATTGAGTGAAACACAAATCCCAAAGAGCTTAAAAGTCGCAAATTGATTTTCAAGTAACGTGCTCTGTTACCATTCCCATTCTGAATCCCAATCCAATCTGCTTGTGGGGGAGATAATCTGGGGAGGCTGCGACTTGAAAGGCTCAAAAAGTAAAAATGCGCCCAAGTAGCGCAGTAATGTGCTTGGCTTTTGGCTCAGTAATGTTCAGTTAGCCTCGTTCGCATATTTAAAATGCACTTCAGTATGACATAATTTCGTTTAGCCCGTTTGGCCTTTCCTTTTAGCAGGATTTTCACCCTACCGACAGTCAGCCGGCATCCTTTTTGGCTCATCAAACGCGCTAAGCACGTGTAAGTGCATGTGCACCTGCACTTCGATGTCCTGGCTCTGTGATGCGGTTAACCTGCTCCCAGGACTTTGTGGACGGATGTGTAGGTGGAGGATACTGTCTACCTCGTTGCCTCGTTACCGTCGTGCTGAAGTGTGGTTTACTCTCCTTTGGCCAAGGTATTTTTCCTTTTGGCCCTGTTCTCGGGCCAACTTCGGCGTCATTTGTGTCTCATTTATCACAGGACATTCGACAGTTGGCTCACGTTCCTTTGCCGCTTTACGATTCATCTTCAGCTTTTAACGATTATCAAGTGCCAGAGGAGTTTCACCTGCTGCCCAAATAGCCACAATAAACTGAAAATGGCAGACTGGCCGGGCTTACACATCAAGATATTTATCTGGTTGAATTTCAAAGGGACAACCTATCGGTTTAACCTGATTTTTTCCAATTACCTTTCGAGTTTATTTTTGCTATTTTCCCACAGTGTAATAGGAATCGAGTTTACCTTTTTTTAACCATTCTTGTCTGATAATGAGGAAACTATGATTAATAGTACCTATTTAATTGCTTTTTTCTTTTAAATTGTGAACTCTTAGTTACAAGAGGAACCTATATATACCAAATTTTATATGTATAATTCTGTTTAAATCATTTGAAGACACAAATGACTTCTTCAAAAAACTTTTAAAATCTATTTAGTTAACAATAAACCCGTATATTACTCTTATCTGTTCAGATATATTCTAGGATTATGCTTTTTTAAATGTATCCTATTCTTATTAATGGTTTTCAAAATATTTTTTATTTATTTTTAAACATGAAATTAAAAAGGTTATAATCTTTTTTAAACTGTTCTGATGATACAAATGCCATCAAATGACAAATCACATTTATTGCCAGTTCAGAAGCTAAAACAGATTCCAGTCCCCCAGGCAGCAATTAGCATACCATAAATCGCAAATCAAATGCAAAGAGCAAACAAAGGGGTAAATCAAGCACAAGCCAAAATAGAAACAAAGATATGTCAATTCAAGGATGACAAGGGAACTCAAAGAGGATACGACAAAAAAAGAGATGTGTGTACATATGTCCAAATCAAATATGCAGGTAAAAGCATCAGGTGAAGGTGAAGTTTACGCTGAGCAGGAGGCTAAGCCAAAGGCAAAGGCAACAGGGTGAAAGGGTGAAAGGTGACGGAACAGTGGGACAGTGGGAAACCAGGCCAAGTCAACACCTGTACAGTGTGCCCTCTTTGCACTGAACTCACCCCTTTTTCCGGCGTGGAAGCTGTCGAAGGGCGAGATGCGCTCGATTTGGGCCACCAGTTTGGAGCGCGGCAGGATGGATCGGTCGGCATTGATGCGGTCCACGGCCTGGCGGAACGCCAGCTCCTGGTGGTCGTCGGCGGGATGGAAGAGCCCTCCTGCGGTGACAAATTACAGAACGTGATTCTAGTTGGGCTTGGGCACAAGGCTCAAGTGTATCAAATATTTTTGGGCTCCACTCCCGCGGTGCCCAAAATAAAAACAAACAAACAAAACACCAACACACCCGCGTCTATCAAATACACAAACTCGTACACTGAAAGGCGTTCTTGATTATGACGTGTAAAAAATCGATAAGTAACGAAGATGCGAGCTGGAATTTGTTTTCATCTGGTTTTTGCCGGAGTCCCTTGAGTTTCTTCTCTATTTCATTCGAGTTCCCATCTTTTACTCACCTATCTTGATGATATCGGGCAGTGATTGAGCTTCTCGGCAGTTCAAAGTTAATTGTAGCAGCAGCATTAGCGGCAGGACCAAAACCCGTCTTGACCGCATCTTGAAATCGCTTGAGATGGCAGCTTCCGGTTTCACTTGATTGCCCCACTATATCAATATCAATCACTTGTCACTCGGCTGATTTACGTATCTAGCAGATATTTATCATTTTCACTTGGCGGCAATCCCGCTGTGTGTTTTCTGATTTTTCTCGGTTTTATGTTTTGATTTTTTCCGAAATTCCGCTTAACCGCTTTCTGTGAGGATGTGACATCCACTGAGCTGCGTGTGTTTGATGTGCCTTCTTTTATCCTGTTGCGGAATCGCCCGACGAGGTGGGGTGTTTTTGTTGCCGATAGTGGGGTGGGGTGTCCAGCATCCAAAAGCCGGCTGACAGTTCCAACAGCTGCGCAGTGGATGCTGCGAGAGCGGACTTATAGGGGTTGCCACCCCATTCGATAGATGAGCTTTCCATCCTGAAGGTCGTTGGTGGGAAACCATGGTAATCTGCTGCGGGATAAAAACTGCTTGTCGACAATGTGCTTGATAAGCTTTTATCGTAATTGGAACTTGAAACATGGTAACTGAGGTTCCACAAAGTTGGAAGCATCTGTTTGGTGATTCGAATGAGTTACTGGCTCAAATATTTTCTGTAAATTTGTTTTAGCAATATATCAACTATAATGCACTTGAAGAACTTAAACAAAATTGAAATGGTATATGAATTTCCTATAGATGTTAAAGGATCCTTAAAATACTTGGGATACTGGGTTAAAAAAGTTGTTTCGATTGATTTCGATCTTTAATAATATGTATGATAATACAATAATAATATATATGACTTAAATAATAACCAACGTGTTATAAAAAAAACCACTTCTTCCTCTTAAATAAGCTTTACCGAACCATTTTTCCATTTTGTTTTAAGAACGCATCTTATAATCTTATTAAAAGTTAGCCGATTTTCAAAATAATGAGCTTTAAATTGCGTTAGAACTACTGAAGTATATTTAAATTCATTCATGCAATTATAGCACCCAGCTTATTATATTTAAACATATAATCCTTTTATTTTGGACTGAAAATTAAGAAGCAAGGCTAAGTTGAATGCCATCGAAAGCGTTTATTATTCAGAATTTTCATTTCGCGTGGTGGCTTGCCGAAAAGCTGAAACCCCATTCTTAATCAAGGAGCCGCCCCGCCCTCGAAAGGTCCTTTAACATGCCGAAGAGGAAAAGGATTAAACGGCACAAAGGAAGCAGCCAGCGGAAGAGCGGCATAAATAAAACAGAGAGCTCATTATGCCGTTGACCGCGTTGAGCTTAAAGTGCAAGGATAATGCAAAGCGGCACTGATGGGGAAATGCATGCGAATGGCGAATGGCGACTTGAAGTGCAGGCGCGTAAATGTGAGGGTATTAACAATTTAACAAACAAAGGCAAAGGGCCATTAATAACACACAACAACGGTTCTGCCGCTTAATATACCCACAATCGCACACACATACATTATGCATGTGTGTGCGGCCATAAATACAGAATGTTGTCGTTGCGGGAAAATCGTAGCGACTCGCGCCAAATATCATCAAGCTCTGTTGCCTGGCAAATGAGTTGGTTCAGTGAGATGCGCCAGGTCCAACAGCACTGGAAAAAAATGATATCTAGGTATATGTCCTGAATGAAAAACAACAAATTCTGGTATATATCTTGTATCATATCGTAAATCATATCATATATCATATAATATATCATATAGTATCGTATATCATATATGAGACCTCAACATTTTTCTCAAAAAACCTTAAGCTAAATAAAGAAGTTATATAAGTAGCAGTTATTCGAAGTAGAATAGAAATTGAAACAAGGAAGAACGCTATAGTCGAGTACCTCGACTATCAGATACCCGTTACTCAAAGGGAAATGGAGATATGCAAGCAGCAAAGCGAGATTAAAATGCGCCACCTACCGGCGGTAGACAGATTTAAGCGTTATGGGCGTTAGAGTGGACGTGGCAAATTTATTTTTGGATCAATCGATAGGTATTGACGACACCAATACATTTCAGTTAAAATTTTTTATCTAGCATGCAAATTGTGGGCGTCACAGGTTTTCGCGGTTTGTGGGCGTTTAAGTGGGCGTGGCAAACTTTTTTTTAGGTCAATCGATAGGTATTGATGAGAACAATACATTTCAGTTAAAATTTTTTATCTAGCATCAAAACTGTAGGAGTTACAGTTTTGGGCGGTTTGTGGGCGTTAGAGTGGGCGTGGCAGTCTACTGAAACAAACTTGCGCTGCGTAAGAAGCTCAGGAATCTGTACGCCAAATCTCAATAGCCTAGCTCTCATAGTTTCCGAGATCTCAGCGTTCATCCGGACAGACAGACGGACAGACGGACAGACGGACATGGCTAGATCGACTCGGCTAGTGATCCTGATCAAGAATATATATACTTTATGGGGTCGGAAACGCTTCCTTCTGCCTGTTACATACTTTCCGACGAATCTAGTATACCCTTTTACTCTACGAGTAACGGGTATAAATACAATATTACCGTCTACAAGTGATTCCAAAAGATACGTAAACCCCATAGTCTTATAATGCGGAGAATGGAACAGATATCTGTAGAAGCTTGGAAAATCTTTATAAGGTGTTCAAAAGTATGCTACGTTTTATGTTAAGACTAGAGGACAAATTCAGAAAGAACATGTATGTTATTCGAAACATTCGTAGATATAGTCACTATTTAAAATGGTTCCAAACCTTGAGTGATACTTATGACTTTCGAAACAATTCCAAAATTGTTCTCAGTGTGCTCGCACATGAGTGTGAGAGTCTTTCTTCCTGTATCTGCAGTTGTGTCCGTGTCGCGGTGCCTGTGTGTGTAATCATGCATATCTTTGCCAGTGGGTTTTCGGTTAGTGCCTTATTTACATTGGCCGGAAGCTGCTGGTTGTGCTTGTTTCCGCTTTTGTCTGTGCGACTTCATCACCATCTGTCTCCCCTCTCGTTCTGCTCTAGCAGCCCTCCTGCTCGCACTCTTTTTCGTGCTTCCTTCGCTGTGGCAATGAAGTAGAGCAATGGTCTGGCTCATTAATTTCAACATAACGCGCACATGGCCAACAAATTTTCCCACGTACGCACACCTATAAATTGCACACCCACACATAAGGGGCGGACCTAGTTGGCTCTTTGCTTTCAGCGGTAATTATTTCAAATTAAATGGCGAAAGCACTTTTGAAGCAGGTGCTCCCGAAAGTATGCTGCATATTATTAGCATCAGTCAGGGCGGAAAAGTAGAGGCGAACTTTGATAAGACCCATTAAAAAAACATATAGTTTATATTTCGTATTTATGAAATAACTTCTTAAATTCTTCAAGTAACATGCTTAAAGGTCAGAATTTTTAAACATTAATATTTAATATTGTAAAATATTTTATCGAATCCTTGTTAAACAGAAGCATTATTTGAAAACAAGCTTACAAATACTTAATATTTATTTGGAATAAGGCTTTAACAGAGGTTCCACAGTTTTTTTTTGCTTCAGGCATGCTTTGATTTCGTGACTCCTTTGTTCCAGTACTGTCTTGAGCATGAGATTGCATTTTGATTCCCCTTTCTGGCAGACACTAAGCGTGATGGATAAAGTCGAAGAGGCATCTGACTTTTGGACTTTCTTCTCACTCCCCGTCTGTCTGTCAGTCGTCTGGCCCCCATCAATTTGGCCTTTGGGCTGGTTTTATTATCCCAATGCTTATGGAAATGCTGAGAAGGTTGGCCCGTCATGTCTGACTCGTAGGCTAAATAATTTTAATAATGCAAAGTGAGATATACCCACATGTGAAGGTTATGCCCGGAGCCATAGCATTCCAGGGTCAAGGGGACCTCGAAAATATTTTCGCATTGTGCATGAATGTAAATACATTTTTGGGGCAGTTAGTCATCTTGCTCGTTCCATTCGGTTTTTAAGGGAGTCACAAGCAACGAGAGATGAAAGCAAAATACCAAAAAGAAAATGGGGAAGTGGAAAACTGTTGCCTTTGGTCAGGCAAATGCAGTGCATTTTCCCTGCCAAGCTTAAAATAATGTATGTAAATGCCCGGCTTTACTTACTGATGTGTAGTTTCACATAGAATTCTCCATATTTTGCACAAAGAATTTGGCTTGGCATTCCATTTTTGTTTGTTCCTTGCCATTATTATTTTTTGTTTAGAACTTTACCGCTCAGACAAAAGGCTTTGGGTAAACCAGAAAAATAATAATTTTCACTTTTTATAGCTCTGAATACAAAATTCGCTTTGTAGTTATCCGTTTAATTAGTTTTTAAATATGGTTAAACGGTAGCTAAAGAGTTGTGAAAATTTCAATTAAATCCTTTTAATAAAACCTAACCCATAATTTATGCTTTGCCTGATTATTTAATTTACCATGCTACCTAATTAAAAGTTTTTTTTATCTTCAACGGTCTTGTTTTTATGCCTTGAGCGGACTATTGCCAATTAAAACGCGCACAAAAAGCCACTCGAACAGCTTTTAGGGAGAGCACTTTCGCATTTGTCCTGCACTTTATTTTTTTGGTACACACCAAGGACACTCTATTAGTGTTTTTAGAGCATTCGACAGGCAATGATGTCACATGTCTGGTGGCAAGGACGTGTGACGCATTGGAGTAGGAGTGGCATATGCAACAAATTTGTAAGGACGCTATTTAATACTATGTCAGCTGCTTGGATGCCTTCGCTGAAT
This sequence comes from Drosophila suzukii, assembly GCF_043229965.1. Taxonomy (NCBI): domain Eukaryota; kingdom Metazoa; phylum Arthropoda; class Insecta; order Diptera; family Drosophilidae; genus Drosophila; species Drosophila suzukii. The sequence continues at coordinate 77,100,907 of NC_092082.1, forward strand.
GAATGGATGTGGCTGAAGCCCCCGGGGAAACGCCCTCGAATCCTCAGCTCGAAGGCGTCTCGTTACTGGCTTATACTTTCGCTTTGGCCCGCTTTTATGGGCGCCCCCTCAAATCCACTTTGTAAGCCATTCCATTGGTAATAAAGGCGAAAGTGAGTGCCGCTAATATAAAATTGAATTTAAATATATGGAGTAGGGGACGGGGCCGTAAAAAGCCGAAAAGCACCGCGCTTCGATTCTGATTTGATTTGTTTGGAGGCGCACGCCCAGCACTTAGGCGCCATTTGATATGCAACAATCTTTGGCGGCAGACGAAAATTGGGAAATCGGAAAATTACTGGGGGAAGGGGCATAATCATCATCATCAGCTCTCGAGACTTCTTTTTTTTGGAGTGTGGGAGTTAATAAATCTTGTTGGAGGAGAAATGTATGTAGCCCGAAAATCGTTTTAATTTATTCATGCCACGCGCTTCTGATGTTTTCCATGGGACGGGGATATTGATTAAAAATGCAAGGGACTGCACTGCGCCGACCCTTGGATCCTTGAATCAGATACCTAAGTACTTGCACTGTCTCTTCCTTTTGACATTATGCGAATTCTGTTGACACAAATTCCTAGGGCTGAACTTGAACATGAACCTGAATTTGAAACGGCAGACGTTGTTGCCATTTTCATTTGTCAAACAAAAACACATGTTAACGAGGTAAAAAACTAGTGACGATCGCACCTTCGGCGTGAAAAAGTATCAACTTTCGTGACGAAAATGTATTATACTATATATATATATATATCTACTAAATAAATACCCTTTCAAAATTTTCCTACGCTGCAGTATAATATACATGTGTAGGCAATTAGCTGTACGATTTCAATGAAGCGTGCCGAATGCCGGTAAAAAAAACGTTTGCCAATGATTTTTCAACGACAAGGTATTACGACAAGTCACAGTGTTCCAATCACCTTTTCGACGACATATACCAAGTATCCTTAGCTTTTTATTTTTATTTTTCTCCAAGTGCGCGTCGTCACTACGTGAACAGCCGCCCACAGTGATTTGTCGACAGGCTGTTAGCCAGCTAATTAAAGAGCCGGCCTATAAATTGGCAGCTTGTGTGGGCCATGTGGGATAGATTTAGGCAATTAGCACTCGCTAATGCCGCATTGCCTTACCGGGGATTTAACACCTCTCAAAAGTCCGCCCACCATTCCGCCAGTCGGTTGGAAATTTTAAACGGGCTAACAGCTACATCTAGCTACATCGCGATTGTCGTACCTGCACAAAACATCTGGCTCCGTGTCCTTGTCCTCCTGCCTCCTGATTGCGTAATTCCAGCTCACAAGTGCCGACAACGGTTGAGAGTCTATTAAAAATGTATTATCAGAGAGATTGGCACCAGATCCTGCAAAAGTGTCAAGGGATATTCCCAGTATCTGTGCGCAGTTGTTTGAGTTTAAATGTTTCAATTAGCCGTGGCGGTTCTTAAAATAAATAGTCTTTCTCTCCTCATTTAGCGTGCTTTTTATCCATGTGGGTAAAGTGCACGGGAATCTCTTCTTTTTTTAATGTATTTTTTTTCATTTTACTTTTTAATTAAAATCTAAATGTGAGAGCTTAAAGATTCTTTGAAATGTTTGGTGCCAATCCAGTTTTTAAATTGTTGGAAGCCAAATCTTCTTGGCATAGGATTAAACCCAACCAACTTAATTCAGTGTTTGTTTATTATTAATTATTATTTTTAATTTATGCGTAACCTCAGTAAAATCATGGATATATAGACATACAGCTCAACAGATGCAAAACTTTTCGACCGCTTTAACTTTCGTGCAGGCTGTCGAATTGGCATAAATATCTACCCGGCTAATGCTTGGCACCCAGATTGCGATACTTTGATCCTTGGGATTCCATTCTACCTCGGCCAAAAAGCACGCGTTTCTAGGCAGGACATAAATCTTGATTTCATAAATATTCGAGGTACCATCTCGACGAACTGAAGATATTCGATCTAGTCTAAGTTGGCGACAGCGTTCTGCTTCCCCCGAGTTCATCAAAAACTCATTGATTTCATCGACTAGCTGATTTGCCATAGTCTTAGCCAAGTTATCCGTTTTAGACACATCGGTGAACCTGATACAAGCGCACCAGTACCTCTGGATCCCTGCTTTGTGGCAGTTCCTGGACCAGTCTATCTCCTGGAAAACGCTGTGGCATGTGGGACATCCCTCTGGACGAGGAAGTTCCTCCGGAGAAGTGTCCAACTCCAAGATGTGCCTTAGGGTGGCATAGATATCATATGGGGATGTGAGACGATTTCTGTTCAACTGAAGGTTTTGCACAAATTTTGGATACTTCTCACGAATCCAAACAGGTAGATGGATGTACATAAAGGGCAGTCGTTCCTCCACAAAACCGATATCCAATTCCCTCAATGGTCCGATTCTGGTTCCATGATCGCTGAAGAATATGATGATGGTGTTATCCATTATCCCGTTTTTTTCCAACGTCCGCATGTACTTTACCATCTTCTCATCCATGGCGGATGGCATAGAAAAGTCATTGTGGCTAAAGGTGTTTGTCCAGAACAACCCGAAGAAAGTACTGTTTCGATTGACCCTGGAAAACTGGACGGCCAGGTCGTAGACGTACTCGGCAGCAGGTTTGCGACCCAAGCAGAAGGGAATTTCCGAGTAATGCGCCTTCTGTATCATCTTTTCGGCAGCAAGGATCAGGGGTCTGCCATAGACATCCGTCGGGGGCCGGAGAAAGCCCACCTTTTTCCAATTGAAAGTGGAGTGCAAGGACCAGTCCTCGGCGAAGGCAGTTGTGTAGCCTTTGTCCTTGAAGTCCTTCCAGATCAGAGGGCAAACGTCGAGACCACCAGCCATATCAGGTCGACATTGTTTCTTTGCGTAGCTTTCATTGAAACCAGCTAGCACCGCCATAAGATTTGGAAATGTGTTTATACCCATCTGCAAGAAAGTGGTAAAAATTGTATACCTATTCAGATTTTTAAAATTGTATAATTTATAGATGTTATTAATATTTTGAAGAAAGCATCATAAAAATACTACGGAAATCTATTTATTATAAAATGTGCTGAAGTAAGACTTCTAAACAAAAGAAAAGATGGGAGCACTACTACTACGCAGAAAACCGATTAAATGGGAATGTAACATTTAATCGGTTTTCTGCGCATTTGTTTTGACTTAAATTTATTTATATTCATGATTTGCATTATATTTATTTATTTAAATACCTTATTGTAACCTTGAAGCTCGAACCAGTGTTGTGCGTTTAAATACTCGTACATGCGTGGCATTGTCAGCTCTAGGGTCATTCGGGACATGGAATCGATGCCCCAGAGCAAAACGCTGGGCCTTCTTCCAGAAGATGTTTTATTGTATTCGATGGAATCTTCTCGAGGATGCACAAAGCCAAAGGCATCTTTCTGCGACAATTTATCATAGGGCGGCCGGCGGCAGTAGGTGATCATGGCTGTCACGTTAGTCGGGACTAAGAAGTCCTGAGGGAATTTCACGCAATAATGCAGCCTGCCGGAATATTCAGCTTGAGTGTCCATTTCTGGATGCCCATTGGAACTTACTTGAACTTGTTATCCGCCTTGTCCAAAACTCCTGGTGGAAGGATCTGCCTGAAGCAGCAGGTACAGTTCTCGTTTTGGTGCAGCCTGTAGGTGCTGTCCGTTTCGTTAAACTTCACTGTGATCAGGTCTCGACTCTTATCACACACTTTATAAGGCTGCTTTTTGTAGATCTTTAGGATGTCAGGGGCGAAGGGATTCGGATAGGGCATTCGACAGTTGGGGCTGTTCACAAAGTATTTCACTTCCGGTTCGGAATCTATTGCATTTGAAGTGTTTGTTCCCAATTCGTCGGGACTCTGCGAAAAAGAACTTTCAGTGAAAGCCTCTGGGGGCCCAGTAGTTTTGCCCTCTTTAATGCTTGACGTTTTCGCTGTGAAGCTCGTAATTCCTTTTTCAAATTGGCTGGACCCTAATTGTTCGGTTATCTCAGTCATTTTCACAAGACTTAGGGTTCTGTTTTTACTTTCAGTACCCGTAGACCTTAAGTTATAAAAAGCTATGATCAAGAGCCCCATGAAAAAGAAAGCCCCTTTCATCAAGAACTTCCTAGGCCTTTTTTCGATACACGTTGTTTCGTCTGTTGGAATAAGTTGATATTTTATTTTAGGCATTTTTACTTTCGACACTGACACAATCCGCAAAGTAACTTTTTACTATAATTTAAACTCAATTCTGATAAAAAGTTATAATTATGTTCCTCAGTTTCACATTCGGATGGCTATACAAACTTTTTTTTCAGTGTAAAAATTATTGTTTTTTAAATAACGTCGTTTTGAGATAACAGAAATTAAACGGAAAACGTTTAATCTGTACACTGGCTTATCATTTTCTATTTAAATGTAAATTTGATAATAAATTCATCAGAACTTAAGGGTTATAATCGAGAATTCAGCCTTATCAGTTGTGTTTGTTTTGTAGGAATATTACAAGCATTCAAATGATTTGATAATCCGCAATGATAAGGAGAATTCCTGAGAACATTGATTTGCAAGTTTGCAATTTTATTCTTATGAATTTTACAAGAGTGACTTAAAAGGGGCTTTTACTGATTTGTTAATACTTGTCAATTTAGCAGTGTTCACTTTCACTTTCACCCTGCGCTGGGCTATAAAATAAGCTTCTGGGATGCTGTACTATCAGTTCGGTTTGCTCCAGCGTTCCCTAAAGTCATAACATATCAACATGAATTCCTCAATCTCCCTAATGTAAGTAATAACCAATTTTTAATTGATACAAAATGTATTAATAATTTGGTGAACATTTTATTAGGTGCTTTGCACTGCTCCTGATTAGCCCTTTGTGCTTTGGCTATACTGAAGAGGAACAAGAAGCCGATCGTCTCAAAGTTGATGAGATTATCCGAACCTCCCAGGACGACGATACCAAGATCAGTAGAACTCAGGACTTACTTGACATCTATAGGCGTTTAACTCCGGCTTTGTCGCCTGAGGAAAGGGAAAAAATTGAGAACCTCATTAAGGAGCATACGGATGAGATACTAGTCGATGGAGTTCCGAGTCAAGGCGGCCGAAAGACCAAATACGCTGGAAAGGTCCTTTCTCCAGTTGTAAAGGGCATTGCGACTGGATTCTTTGAAGAGCTTGGCGCAAGTCTTGCCAAATTATTCACTGGTTAATCTCAACAATACTAAAGTGGTTGATTTTTATATTTTTTGTGCATGCAAAAATGTTATTTCAAAATTTAAAAATGTTTAACATATAGTTTCAAATAAAATATTTTATTGTGAGCAAATGAAACTTTTAAATTGTATTATTTTTTATCCACTTAAACATTTTTATACATTTTTTGAAAATTATTTTTAGAAGGCGATACCATGTAGAGCATCTGGATAGTGGGATTTAAAAGATTTTCCACCGGTTCAATGCTTCATTCCGAACCATCACGGAATAACATTTATAAATCGCACTTTCGCTTATCGCTTTTTTATTTAAAGCGCACTCCAATAAGTAAATCTCATCGATTATATATGTATAAGTCTTTCCCAATCAGCTTTATTGCTATATATTCAGCTTCGTGGCTGCAATATTGTCACTTCGGTTTGTGCTAGCGTTCCATAAAGTCTAATAAAAATGAATTTTCCAATTTACACGGTGTAAGTACAACTCAACATTTGTTTAACAATAACTTTATAATTTTTTCCCCATTTACACACTTATTTAGGTGCCTTGCACTGCTATTATTGGGTCCAATGTGCTCGGCGTATAGTGACCAAGAACGTCAGGCTGATAGACTTAGAGTTGCTCAAATTATGCAATCCTCTTACGACGACAATACCAAAATCAACAGGATTCAGGAGTTACTTAACATATATAGACGCATGTCTCCCAGTTTAAGTCCTGAAGATAGGGATCGACTCGATAATTTGATTAAACCCCACACGGAGGAACTTTTAATCGATGGAGTGCCAAGTCAAGGTGGAAGAAAAAGCAAGTATGCTATGAAGATCCTAGGTCCAGCTGTGAAAAGTGTGGCCACAGGGTTCTTTGAACAGCTCGGTGCCAGTATTGCAAGCCTATTCGAGAGGTGGTTTTCATATGACAAAAACTGATGTGGTGACTTTTTATAAAAGTGTATTTAAAAAAGAAATTGAAGTGCCAAATTTAAGAAATTTAAAAGTCTATATTTTAATTGTGTTCTTAAATAAAAATGTAATAAATTAAAAGAATACATAAATGTGTTTTATTCCAAGGCGGGCTATGATTTAATTCCTACCTTTATCGCCATTCTTCCGTTTTCCTTTAAAGAGTTGCAGTCTTTATGCGTATTTTGAATGCACATACATCAACGAATATCTTAATTTCCATAAAATGCATATTCATTTCTGCTGCTGAGCATTTTTCCCGCTGCGTTGCATAATGTAAGCGAAATATATATCCACTGAAAAGAGAGCAAAAAGTGCTTACTTAAAAATTTAGAAAGAATGGAATCCCGGCAACTTTATTCATTCAATCTGACCAACAAAGTTTGTGTGGAATTCAATCAACACCCGGTCAACTGGACTGCCGGAGAATGTTTTTCATGAAAGTTTTCGCAATTATTATTTCTGTGTAAAATGCCTTTTTCGGTGTTGTAGAAAAACTCGTTTTCGCCTGGCGAAAGTTTCTGATTGTCTGGCCAAAACAAGGCATGCGGAAAGTAATTACCATGCAAGTGTCGAAAGCGGCTGACAGAGTCCTTCCAGAATAGAGTTCCCCTTGTCCGGATGCCACAGGACATCGGTGTGGGTGGGGCACTAGTGTGTGCTCGCCTCATCAACGCCATCAGCTGTGGCATTTGACTTCTGAATGTGTCGTAAAGTTGATCCTTTCCCCGCCCCAGTCTCAGTCGCCATCGACCCTTCCTTCCTGTTTACTGAACTTGTCAACGCTGCTGCTACTGCTGCTGGCAATTTGTTTAATTAAATGCTCGCCCAAGAACCAACGTACATAGACCAACATAAACACTCACAGGATCCGGTGCTTGCAGGACGAAATTAAATTGAATAACAACGGCTAAACACATCGAGGCTAACACCTGCTTATCGATGTGTCAACTGCAGTGACCACCTGTTCTCGATTACGGGCTGTTTTCCTATATCAGCCCTTCGTTAGTCCTGTAACTCGTTGGAAAATTGAAAATTAAAAGCCCTCATAATGCAGCTTTGTGGAGCTAAAATGTTTTTATTTATTTTCTTTGAAATTTTATGATCTCAATAACTGGAAACTTACAATTTTTATAACTCGTATGAAATATTATTATTGCCATATAGGAATATGAAACATAAGATTACTCGACCCATTGCAGCTTCTCCCTTTTTGTATAAATAAGGTGTTAATATATAAATTACAATAAATTATTGTTATTCCTGATTCTAACCTTAAATCTGCTTTATATACACTTTTGGCAGTGAAAGTTACAGAGCTCTCCGCTGTTTTCCGGAAGTCTTTGAATTTAACTCAGTGCTACATACTTTGGGCCAACTAAGCAAGTGGGTCACAAGGATTTGGTGACACAACATGCAAATGGAGTTCACAACACCAGGGAAAGGCACAAATGAATGTTGCCAAGCAACTTTAACCCTCTGCAGCGCAGTTTTTCCCCAAAAGACTTAAGATCCAAGACCTTAACACCAGCAGGTAGTTCTTCCTAATTACGCTTGTGTGGGGAATTCAGTCTGGGGACAGGGAAAAGCTGTCCTGTTTCTTCTCTTCTTTAACTAAGCCCTTGCTTACAAGGGCTCTTGGTCCTATCCCGATGTTCTTTTTGTTGCGTGTAGGCTCTTACATTATCGCCAACATAGGTCTGATTATCATGTGACAATGTGGCACACAAAATAAAATCAGCATTTTTGCCTTGTCAAGTGTTTGCCCCTGCAGACAGCCAGACAAACCCAAACCTCGAACCCAACTGAATCATAACCGAGTCGATCTGAGCCGAGCTGAGCTGGGCTCGTCGAAATGGAATATCCTGCAGGCACACAAGCTGCTTCGATGTCGGCTGCCAAAACAGGATACGCATCCTGCGGGTAGCGGCTAGAATATCCTCTCAGCATTCCCCAGCTCATTGGCATGACCCTCAACTATTTACACGGCCAAAACATGTTCCACCCAGTCAGCAAGCCAAGAACATTGGCGAAACTTTTGGCATGGCTTTAAAGGCTTGGCCTCTAAGAGTGCTTCCAACTTTCTTGGCTGCTAGGAAATTGAAAGAAATAACGATAGTTTTTAGTTGCTGGCTAGATGCCATTAGGTGGGGTAAAATAATATGGAATAAAAGTGTATAGTAGAATAAACTAAAAATACTTAAATGTAGAACTATAAAAGCTTATCTGTGTTTAAAGGTCTTCTTTAATTACTTAATCCATTCAATTCAAGAATAACGAGAAGTAATATTTCTTTGCACCATACCTTGTTGACTTCAGATGTTCTTTCATTAGACTGGAATTTTTCTCAGTCTTTCTTCTTATTTTCCTATTTCAGAAGGGCCCATTCCATTACGTTAAATATATGTACGGATAAACTTTGTGGGAAATTTTCCATTCTCCGCCTAAGCACCAAAAACAGTTTTCCCCACCCGAGCAAAACTGTTTTGGGAAAATTCAATTTCGTTTGTTTATGAGCACAGGTCTAATTCAAATGCAAAGATAAGGCACAACGTTGCGACTACAATGGATAGATACTTCAGCACGCTCCGTATCCCGAAATCGTCCTATCTTTCGCTCTTTCCGAGTGGTTTCCCTTGCCACACGCATATGCTGATAAAGTTTTAGCACCTGTGTGGGGGAAAAAAAATGTGGAGGCGGGAAAGCCGAAAAGAAAAGTTTGCCATTTACAGCCCATCAAGTCGCCTTCAATTTCGACTACCTTTTGTTTGGCCCTACACCAACCAATTCCCCCTTCTTTTTTCAGTGTACATAGGTGGGTTGGCCTCTTTGTTTGTCACTTTCGGCAAAGTTTATGCGCTTTTTACAACGTGTATCCTTTTTGCATGTCGACTTACTGTTTTGGCTTTGCCTTTCACCATTTTATTGCAGCAACAAAGGGCTCCTTAAGCACGTGTAAAGCGAACACACTCACCCAAACACACGTGAAAAGTCGGGGCAGCGCAACAGTGCGGTTGGAAAACTTTGATCTTCCTGGCTGGAGACTTAATTTAATGTCCTTCTCGTGGGCTGCCTACTCGGCGCGCCGCTGCCTTTTTGCCAGGCGAGGACCTGTTTTGTTTAAGTTTTGTGTCGTGACACAACCACTGAATTTCAATTACCGCCTGCGAAGGTCCTTGCCAAAGAATAAGCCTACACAGGGAAAAATGTTTGTTTTGAAATCGAACATGAAAATGGGCTAAAAATTGGATCCTCTTTATAAAGCACAATTTGAATGCAGATTTAAGAGAATGAAAACACAAATTCATAGAGGTATCCCACGTCAAAATCGGAATATAAACACTCAAGTTATGGAATCTGGAAGTGCAGTTTTGGGCTCCCATATTGAAAACCATTGGAATTAGGGAAAAATCAAACATGAAAATGGGTTAAAATTTGGACCCACTTTAAAAAGAACAATTTGAATGCAGATTGTAAGAGAATTTAACCACGAATTCATAGAGGTATCCCACGTCAAAATCGGAATCGAATTATTTAAGTTATGGAATCTAGAAGTGCAGTTTTGGGCTCATATACTTCAGTAACCATTGGAAATACGGAAAAATCAAGCATGAAAATGGGTCAAAATTTGGACCCTCAATTAAACAAATAATTTGAATGCAGATTGTAAGAGATTTCAACCACAAATTCATTGAGGTATCCCACGTCAAAATCGGAATCGAATTACTCAAGTTATGAAATCTAGAAGTGCAGTTTTGGGCTCATATACTTCAGTAACCATTGGAAATACGGAAAAATCAAGCATGAAAATGGGTCAAAATTTGGACCCTCAATTAAACAAATAATTTGAATGCAGATTGTAAGAGATTTCAACCACAAATTCATTGAGGTATCCAACGTCAAAATCGGAATCGAATTACTCAAGTTATGGAACCTAGAAGTGCAGTTTTGGGCTCATATACTGAAAACCATTGGAAATACGGAAAAATCAAACATGAAAATGGGTCAAAATTTGGACCCTCAATTAAACGAATAATTTGAATGCAGATTGTAAGAGAATTCAACCACAAATTCATTGAGGTATCCCACGTCAAAATCGGAATCGAATTACTCAAGTTATGAAATCTAGAAGTGCAGTTTTGGGCTCATATACTTCAGTAACCATTGGAAATACGGAAAAATCAAGCATGAAAATGGGTCAAAATTTGGACCCTCAATTAAACGAATAATTTGAATGCAGATTGTAAGAGAATTCAACCACAAATTCATTGAGGTATCCCACGTCAAAATCGGAATCGAATTACTCAAGTTATGGAATCTAGAAGTGCAGTTTTGGGCTCATATACTTCAGTAACCATTGGAAATACGGAAAAATCAAGCATGAAAATGGGTCAAAATTTGGACCCTCAATTAAACGAATAATTTGAATGCAGATTGTCAGAGAATTCAACCACAAATTCATTGAGGTATCCCACGTCAAAATCGGAATCGAATTACTCAAGTTATGGAATCTAGAAGTGCAGTTTTGGGCTCATACTGAAAGCCATTGGAAATACGGAAAAATCAAACATGAAAATGGGTCAAAATTTGAACCCTCAATTAAACGAATAATTTGAATGCAGATTGTAAGAGAATTCAACCACAAATTCATTGAGGTATCCCACGTCAATCTCGGAATCGAATTACTCAAGTTATGGAATCTAGAAGTGCAGTTTTGGGCTCATATACTTCAGTAACCATTGGAAATACGGAAAAATCAAGCATGAAAATGGGTCAAAATTTGGACCCTCAATTAAACGAATAATTTGAATGCAGATTGTAAGAGAATTCAACCACAAATTCATTGAGGTATCCCACGTCAAAATCGGAATCGAATTACTCAAGTTATGAAATCTAGAAGTGCAGTTTTGGGCTCATATACTGAAAAGCATTGGAAATACGGAAAAATCAAACATGAAAATGGGTCAAAATTTGGACCCTCAATTAAACGAATAATTTGAATGCAAATTGTAAGAGAATTCAACCACAAATTCATTGAGGTATCCAACGTCAAAATCGGAATCGAATTACTCAAGTTATGGAACCTAGAAGTGCAGTTTTGGGCTCATATACTGAAAACCATTGGAAATACGGAAAAATCAAACATGAAAATGGGTCAAAATTTGGACCCTCAATTAAACGAATAATTTGAATGCAGATTGTAAGAGAATTCAACCACAAATTCATTGAGGTATCCCACGTCAAAATCGGAATCGAATTACTCAAGTTATGGAATCTAGAAGTGCAGTTTTGGGCTCATATACTTCAGTAACCATTGGAAATACGGAAAAATCAAGCATGAAAATGGGTCAAAATTTGGACCCTCAATTAAACGAATAATTTGAATGCAGATTGTCAGAGAATTCAACCACAAATTCATTGAGGTATCCCACGTCAAAATCGGAATCGAATTACTCAAGTTATGGAATCTAGAAGTGCAGTTTTGGGCTCATATACTTCAGTAACCATTGGAAATACGGAAAAATCAAGCATGAAAATGGGTCAAAATTTGGACCCTCAATTAAACGAATAATTTGAATGCAGATTGTCAGAGAATTCAACCACAAATTCATTGAGGTATCCCACGTCAAAATCGGAATCGAATTACTCAAGTTATGGAATCTAGAAGTGCAGTTTTGGGCTCATACTGAAAGCCATTGGAAATACGGAAAAATCAAACATGAAAATGGGTCAAAATTTGAACCCTCAATTAAACGAATAATTTGAATGCAGATTGTAAGAGAATTCAACCACAAAATCATTGAGGTATCCAACGTCAAAATCGGAATGTAATTACTAAACTTATGGAATCGAGAAGTGCAGTTTTGGGCTCATATACTTCAGTAACCATTGGAAATACGGAAAAATCAAGCATGAAAATGGGTCAAAATTTGGACCCTCAATTAAACGAATAATTTGAATGCAGATTGTAAGAGAATTCAACCACAAATTCATTGAGGTATCCCACGTCAAAATCGGAATCGAATTACTCAAGTTATGAAATCTAGAAGTGCAGTTTTAAGCTCATATACTGAAAAGCATTGGAAATACGGAAAAATCAAACATGAAAATGGGTCAAAATTTGGACCCTCAATTAAACGAATAATTTGAATGCAAATTGTAAGAGAATTCAACCACAAATTCATTGAGGTATCCAACGTCAAAATCGGAATCGAATTACTCAAGTTATGGAACCTAGAAGTGCAGTTTTGGGCTCATATACTGAAAACCATTGGAAATACGGAAAAATCAAACATGAAAATGGGTCAAAATTTGGACCCTCAATTAAACGAATAATTTGAATGCAGATTGTAAGAGAATTCAACCACAAATTCATTGAGGTATCCCACGTCAAAATCGGAATCGAATTACTCAAGTTATGAAATCTAGAAGTGCAGTTTTGGGCTCATATACTTCAGTAACCATTGGAAATACGGAAAAATCAAGCATGAAAATGGGTCAAAATTTGGACCCTCAATTAAACGAATAATTTGAATGCAGATTGTAAGAGAATTCAACCACAAATTCATTGAGGTATCCCACGTCAAAATCGGAATCGAATTACTCAAGTTATGGAATCTAGAAGTGCAGTTTTGGGCTCATATACTTCAGTAACCATTGGAAATACTGAAAAATCAAGCATGAAAATGGGTCAAAATTTGGACCCTCAATTAAACGAATAATTTGAATGCAGATTGTCAGAGAATTCAACCACAAATTCATTGAGGTATCCCACGTCAAAATCGGAATCGAATTACTCAAGTTATGGAATCTAGAAGTGCAGTTTTGGGCTCATATACTTCAGTAACCATTGGAAATACGGAAAAATCAAGCATGAAAATGGGTCAAAATTTGGACCCTCAATTAAACGAATAATTTGAATGCAGATTGTCAGAGAATTCAACCACAAATTCATTGAGGTATCCCACGTCAAAATCGGAATCGAATTACTCAAGTTATGGAATCTAGAAGTGCAGTTTTGGGCTCATACTGAAAGCCATTGGAAATACGGAAAAATCAAACATGAAAATGGGTCAAAATTTGAACCCTCAATTAAACGAATAATTTGAATGCAGATTGTAAGAGAATTCAACCACAAAATCATTGAGGTATCCAACGTCAAAATCGGAATGTAATTACTAAACTTATGGAATCGAGAAGTGCAGTTTTGGGCTCATATACTTCAGTAACCATTGGAAATACGGAAAAATCAAGCATGAAAATGGGTCAAAATTTGGACCCTCAATTAAACGAATAATTTGAATGCAGATTGTAAGAGAATTCATCCACAAATTCATTGAGGTATCCCACGTCAAAATCGGAATCGAATTACTCAAGTTATGAAATCTAGAAGTGCAGTTTTGGGCTCATATACTGAAAAGCATTGGAAATACGGAAAAATCAAACATGAAAATGGGTCAAAATTTGGACCCTCAATTAAACGAATAATTTGAATGCAAATTGTAAGAGAATTCAACCACAAATTCATTGAGGTATCCAACGTCAAAATCGGAATCGAATTACTCAAGTTATGGAACCTAGAAGTGCAGTTTTGGGCTCATATACTGAAAACCATTGGAAATACGGAAAAATCAAACATGAAAATGGGTCAAAATTTGGACCCTCAATTAAACGAATAATTTGAATGCAGATTGTAAGAGAATTCAACCACAAATTCATTGAGGTATCCCACGTCAAAATCGGAATCGAATTACTCAAGTTATGAAATCTAGAAGTGCAGTTTTGGGCTCATATACTTCAGTAACCATTGGAAATACGGAAAAATCAAGCATGAAAATGGGTCAAAATTTGGACCCTCAATTAAACGAATAATTTGAATGCAGATTGTCAGAGAATTCAACCACAAATTCATTGAGGTATCCCACGTCAAAATCGGAATCGAATTACTCAAGTTATGGAATCTAGAAGTGCAGTTTTGGGCTCATACTGAAAGCCATTGGAAATACGGAAAAATCAAGCATGAAAATGGGTCAAAATTTGGACCCTCAATTAAACGAATAATTTGAATGCAGATTGTCAGAGAATTCAACCACAAATTCATTGAGGTATCCAACGTCAAAATCGGAATGTAATTACTAAACTTATGGAATCGAGAAGTGCAGTTTTTGGGCTTCCATACTGAAAACCATTGGAAATACATAAAAATCGAACATGAAAATGGGTTAAAAATGGGACCCTCATTAAGAGAAAAGTTTGAATGCAGATTGTAAGAGAATTCAACCACAAATTCATAGAGGTATCCCACGGTAAAATCGGAATCGAATTACTCAAGTTATGGAATATATAAGTGCAGTTTTGCGTCTGAAAACCATTATAAATACGTTTGATTCGTATAATGCAAACTGGTTATCAGTTCAATGGGAAGTATTTTCACCCGGAAACTGAACCAATAAGACTGAAAAAATCATTTTCCCAGAACTTGGAGAGCCCAATCAGATTGCTATTACTGCGAAAAGTGACGATTTGAGAATTATCAATTCCATTGAAAGTCCTTGACCCATCCCATAATCGAGAGCCATATGTAAGGAAAGAAAAAAACAACGTTATCAAATATTTCTGTTCACAGAGTCCAAGCTTTATCATTTTAATGATTTTGGCACTCACATTGTATAAAAGGGAAGTCTGAAATGCATTCAGCATGAGTTTTCCAGAACCTCGCAAGTAAAGAAAGTAAAGATGCACTGTGTCATACGCTTAAGGTAATTAAAATGGTAAACTAAACCAAAAAAATATTAAACATGTTAAAATTTCAGCTTTGTCGTGGCTGTGATGTTTTGCCTAACTGGCAAAGGAAATGCCGGAATGATAGAGGCAGATCGCAACAGGCTGCAGCAACTCCAGTTCCAAAGTCGTCAAACATCTGATGCCAACACCCAGGTGCGAATTGCCTATGAAGTCATTGGCATTTACAATAAATACAAGGGTCAAAGGGGATCAGATGTCGCTAGGGAAACTCAACTGAATACCCAAGTTCGTGACTTCAAGAGGAAGACTGTCGTCGTAGATGGAGTGCCAGCCCAAGGAGGAGTTTGGGAGATCCTAGGAATAGTTAAGTCCGCTACTGGGGCTATTCCGGAACATGTCAGGCAAGATGCTCAAAACTTGATCAAGAGCTCTTCAAAAGCCTTAGTTGATGGTCTCGTGAACTATCTTATAAATATCGCTCTGGCGAAGTTGGGCCTTGGAAAGTGAAATACGTGGTGACTTTGAAAAGGGGTTCCGAATCTTGAGAAAATATAATAAATGAGCTTTTAACAGGGAGCTTAACTTCAAATCTTTTCATGGCAATGGATAAATAAAATGTTTAATAAATAATATATATATAAATACACTTAGAGGAGAATATTTGATCATTTCAGCCAAGTTTAAAATAGGTCAATAACATTAGAATCTATTTTTATATTGTTTATTAGACCCAAAGAAAAATAATAATGGTTTAAATTTACTTCTTTTATTTAAGTGTATATCTGGCTAGCCTCAAGCTATCTGAGTGTTAGGTTCTCGCATTTACGTCGTTTTCTGGCTTAAGGCTTTCCAGGAACCGGCGAAAATTTGGGCTAAAATTTATGAGCTCAGTGTTGGCCAAGTGTCCTTGTGGGACTTCACACACACTGACTTCTTTGCACTTTGTTTTCATTCAGAGCCTATCGCACGGGCTTATTTGATTTTGTTCTCCTCTTGCTTACACCCTGTAAAGATTTCCCGCGTCCTACTCATAAATATCGAAAAAGGTACGGGAACTTGTTTACTTTTGGCCAAACTCGGGGACTCAGCTGTCCAGTCGCTGCTTGTAGGCCCAAATATTAGTGCAATTTCCAAGTTGACCAAAAGTTCAATTCATTTGGCACAGGGACGTGTCGCCGCTCCTCAACTGTTTTCATAAGAATTTATTGCCTTCTCTTGGAAACTAAGTGGATCAGATTTCTCTTGGCAGCTCTGGCCTGTGTCCCATGTAATATGCCACAGATTTAGTGTTGGCGAAATTACTTCTGCCTTTTGTTCGCCATTCCATTCCAGGACCCCTGGCCTCCCACTTTTCTTTTTTGGGACTTTTTTTTACAATTTTGTCGTATCGGATTGAAAATTGAGTTGGGTATTTTAGGGGCCAAAGGTCGGGGAGGAGGGAAACGAAGGCCAACCGCAGACTGACAGTTGGGACAACTCTTAGGTGAGATTTTCTACACCCCAAATGGTTTATTTTTCAATAACTGAAAAATAGAAGTCCTTCAAGTGAAGAGATTTTTCTTGGAATTTTCGTTTGTGATTTACTCAACTTATGATGGTTTTTGTAAGCTTCAAAGACCAGGCAAATTTATTAAATTCTTTTTTTTTTCATTTTTGTTGGAATATTTCTTATTAAAATTGTTATTAGAAAACTTTTTTGTTATTTTTTTGAGCTTTAAAGATGGAGAAAACATATACTTGTGCTGCTTGTCGGAACTCAACAAATCTCAATGGAAATAGTTTTCTTTATTGACCAAAGAGCTGTTTACACCCATTGGAATTTCAATTTAACAATAAGTGAATTTCTCTTAGAAAATTATTCATAAGCCGTTGTATTATGTGCATTAAATAAACCCCAGTTCCCCTCCCCCATTTAAATGACTGTCCGAAATATGTATATTTGCCTTCCTTTGAGAAGTTTACCACTAGAAATGCTCTGGCAGAGTTTTGAAATGCTATTTGCGGTTTGCATTGTCTGTATCCTGGTGACGTAAGTGCAATTTATTTCATTTATGCATAGCTTGTTTGAGGTTGAGTGGGTGCAACTCGATGGGTTATCCTGTTTTCACAGCGCGTGCAATGCCGAAAATGAAAATGTATACCAAACTTTTGTGTGTATCTGCGAGAATGTGTGCGAATGCTGTGTCCTAAAAGTATGTATTGATTTTCAGCCTGTCGGCAAAAGCGAAAATATTTATTGTCAGCTCGAGGGAGATGAGTCCTCGGATGCCTGGCCAAGTTTCGCTTAAATTGTTCCCAGGCGTCAGTTGTTGCCGTTGATGGAATGGAGATGGGTTCTATTATGTCCCAAGGCATCCTCCATCCTCCCAGATCCCACACACTTCGTCAGCCGGGCTGTCAGTATCGGGAAATCGAGAATTATTAACAGCCGAGAGCCAACTATTGCGTTGATGGCCTCATAATTACGACCATGTCCTTGCTCACTCACTCGCACATCCGCCTTTCACATCTCACATTTCGCATTTCTGGGTGCTGACATGCATTAATATTGATTGTTGCTGTCGCTGAACCGCACTAATCAGAGCCACATGTCTGTCCCTATGTACTCCGTAGTATGTCCTCTGTTCACTGTTTTCCGAGCATTGACATTGACACGGTCCTCCCGGTCGGATGGTATTCCACAATTATTCGCATCCTTGTCCGCAGCATCATCATCCTCATCATCACCATCCTACATTGTCCTCGTCGGCGCAATGAAATTACATGTTACATATCGCATTTACATTGCTGTCATGTAGTTCTTCTTTTGATTCAGTTGTTGAGTTTTTCCTGCGGCTCTGGGCGGGCTGGAAAATGTACCTACCCATCCTCACCTTGCTAAATGGGAAAAACCTTGTTTTCCGACTGTCCATCGCATTTAATTTCCCATCATGTCGAGCAAACCAAATTGCAAGTGCCATGACCAGAGATTGATTAACATTTTATAGCTTTAATATTGAAATATTATCTGACAAAAAGATTTTTATGAAAAAATGGTTCCAAGCCAACGTTTTTCATAGGTTTACTTTATTGCTTTAATATGATAGACTCATCGATTTTATTAAAGTAACATTACATATTTTATTATAAAAGGTGATATATTGCTACATTTTATGAGAAAATGGTGCCAAATTATATAGATTCTTTCCCTAGGTTATTTTTATGGCTTCAATATTGAAATATAATCTTAAATAATTTGTTTATATATTTTTACTGGATTATATTAAAATACCATTTTATATTACTTTATAAAAAATCAAATATTTTTAAAATTGTATGAAAAATCAGTGCAAAAGTATAATGTTTCTTTTCATGAGTCCAGTAAAATATTTATTACCCCAAAAAATGTTATTACCAAATGATTATACGGAAAGCATAACTCTTTTATCCCTAAAAACTTCAAGTACTTTACAATACTTTTCCCCCTTTTAATTAAAATTTAATGGTTTATTAAGTCTTGGCGGAACTAATTGATAACTTCTGCGAGCCAGTTAGTGACTTTGCCAGTCAATTTATGTGTATAGCAAATGGACCCCGAAGGACAAAGGCTACGAGTCAGATATGCCATTTGAATACTTTTGTTTTGACATTCATTTGCCAGAAAGCGTTTCCAATTTGCCCAGGCATTGCGCAACTAGGGAACCCGAGAACTTGGAGAAGTTTTATTGAGTTGGCAAATGGAATTGGCAATCCGTAGTGGATGCTCGACACTTGAAGCATGAAATCAAACTAATTAACTCAAAATTTAACGTAAACGCTGAGCAAAGTTTGCCCCAGTGGGCGCTCAAGTTGGCTTTTCATGTGATTTTCCGGTCTCTGCACATGATGGCAAGTGCAATCGTACACAAGTTGGCTATGGCCAACGATCCTAAGTCCTGTAGAGAGGGAAATCCAGAGGAACCGAACCATTATGAGGGTAATCCGGCATCAGCACCTCTGCGCTGAATGATAATTCAGTTTTGCCGGCATGATGAGCAAATTACAAACTTTTCTTTTTCCACCCATGATTCCAGCAAATGGTCTACAAATTATTCCCTCAACGTCAAAGTTTTCACTGCCTGCGATTTTTAATGTTTTCCAACAATTTTGTTTTTCATTTTTCAGTCAGTCTGTCCTATGTCTGTTTAGGCATATACTACTTAAAAAAGCTGGAAAACTGAAAACAGCTTTCGAAGAGCTCGTCAAACAGATGAATTGGAAAGCTGACTCTTGGCATTTGCATGTGGCCTTATGTAAATGTATGCCGAGCTTAGAACGAGGATTTACATATGTTTACCCCAATCCGCTTAGCTAAAATTACAACAAAATGAGATATGCCAAGTACTATTGCTCTCATTAAGGTTAATATAAATAGATACCAACTTGGGAAGTGGAGTGTTTTTGAAATGCCCAAATTTCTCATCAACTATTTGCCTTTGATGTTTCTGGGGACCTTCAACCTGAGTGCCTAATGTTTATTACATTATATATGGCATACTTCAAGGAGATGAGCATCCTTTGGCGCTGCGTCATAAAACCATTGCATAAGTTTTGCGCTTGACAGCCAACTTTGAAGCATCGGTTTTTATTTCACTCCGCCGCCAGCGGAATTCAGATACATAAATATGTATGAGCTGTATGTTCTCTAGTGTCTATCTGCGTAGTCTGACAGTTCGTAAAATCAAAGTTGTGTCCCCACAAAGTGTAATAGATTTTTATTGCCGGCGGCAGTGGTTTGCTTCATCTAGTCACCACTTCCATTTTGTCTGGCAACCAATTCGACTTTCTGGCTGTTTACCACACACAGAAATACAGGATCCACCTACACAGATACTATACCCTCAGCCGGAGGCGAAACTTTCCCGGGAAATGCTTTTAATCTAACTATAAAGTTGCTGCAAAAGTTGTCTCCAAGTTTTAAGGTTTCGTTTTGCTTTTTCGGCCGTCAAGTGAAATTCTACAAATTCAACAAATTTAACTTGCCCTTGACACGTTGCCAAAATGCAAAGGATATGAACGAAATCCAATTTTACTTTTCGCTGTGAAAGAGAATGTTGTGCAGTGAGTAGAGAATAAATCACTAGGATTTAAACAAAAGTTTTACTTTGTAGGTAAGGGTTCTGTAATGAATTTAATTTTCTTAAAGTTTAAAATTTTTGCATTTGTTTTAAATCCAATAAAAATTAATTAGAGCAGCACGTCGGAGATTGCGGCCTCAATTATGATGCCAGGTCCTTTCCCACAGAGTTTGGCCAAAAAAGCGAAAAATCAATATGACAGCCCGACAGGAGGTGGGTGGTTGGTTGGTCAGGGGGCGGCTGGACTCGTCCTTGGACGTCGGAAGCGCTAATTTCAAGAGCCCTGGGCCATAAAACCGTGTTGAGGGAGCACAAAGCCCTAAAAACCAGCCAAAGCGAACCGAAAGACGTTCAAGCCGGGCCATAAGTAGCCGAGGATTAGGAGCAGGGTGGGCACCCTGCTTTTCATTTTCCCCTCTCTGCGGATCGGCGACTCAAGTCGGTAGTATATCTTTTAATTAGACGATTTCACTGGATATTTAACAGCCTCGTGCTCGAATGTGAAGGTATTTTGTCTCGCTGCTGGGCCATAATGGAGTCCCAAATGGCATCGCTGATTAATGTCTCGATTTTATTGCGAATAATGTTGAATGGGCAAATGCAGGAGCATTTTTCAGAAAAAAATGGAAAGTAAATACCTTTTGTGCGATGTCTTTGCATTCCTTGAGTTTTTTATGGAACGATAAAATCGAATAACGGGTGGGAAAAGTTAAAGAAGTGAAATTGACTTTGTTGTAGCCAAAGGTTGCTTTAAAGTAATGGGGAAATTTTACCATGTAAGGAGGTATTATTTTATCATATTTAAATATTTTCCCCAATTTTGTTGGAGGCCCTAGAGCATCTCAGCTTCGTTTGTGGGCCTTAACCATTTGGCCGTCTTCATTTTTAATGTTACTTTGGCAAACGAAATGCTTTGCATTTCTTCCGGTCCTTCGGTTTTGACCTTCGGCCTGTCTCTTTTGGCTTTGCGCGGTTTCAGCCGCCTGCAGAATAATTAAAATTCAAAAGTTGGCAGCGGCATTTGTGCATTAATAAATTAGTTGAGCAGGCCTTCTTGTTCGCGGTCTATGGGCACTTAAAAGTCATGAAAATAACCAAATATGCAGATGAAGTTTGTAATAAATGGTCAAGAGCGGGGGACCAAGTTTTTGTTTTCGGCTTTCAGTTGGCCATTTTATGGCTGCTTTGGGACAAGATGCATTTGCATGTCTAATAATTTAGCTGACCTTCCAGCCTCTCCAGCCATTTATGATCTTCATCTCCAGCTCCTTCGAAGAATATTCCCTCTTTAAACATTTCATTCATTTTTAATGGCACCGAAATGGATTTGGTTATCATAAAAAATTTCAACGGCAACAATAAAGGGAAGCGAAACAATTGAAATCTGAAAGGCTTCAAACTGCTTATCGATTCGAATGCTGCTGTCATAAAATGCTGAAATTTGTGGCAACCCCTTTTTTCACGGCGTTCAGGCGTGCGACCCATAAAGGAAACCTATTACATTTTTTATACTTAATGCGGGGCATTTAAAAAATAGCACACAATTCCCAGTGGGGGGAAAATGTGTGAAAGGATGTTTGAAGGTCACGCCTTGATGACCCCGCCTGCTACACCTCGATAAGCAGATGCTCCCACTTATTGATTGACTAGGGAAATGAAGCATTGGTCTCGATAATTGAATAATTTAGGCAGAAAGACGTATATATTTCACTTTGATAAGACCATAAACATCATTATCGATGCACTGGCAAGCGGAAATTTCATGTCTTTATTTTGTGTTCTCGGGCCAGCCCGGAACACGTTTAAATGAACATCAGGTGGGCCCAACTTTCACCTGTTCCGTGCCCACCGTTCTGGGGATCACATTAAATGATTTATTGGTCCTTGGTCTGGTCTGCGTGAGTCCCTAAAATTTCATAAATTTCAACCTGCCAGCAGCCTGCGCTTTATGGCAATGGGAAGTTTCCCGAGTTTTCTGAGTGAGGGTCGGGGGAAAAAGTCAATAAATGGAGCTGCTGTATTATATATTGTATACTACAACAACATTGTTGCTTTTGCTGCTGTCCACCGGCGGTGAAATGCGCTGTTTGGGTCTGTTTGACTTTGCAAATTGCTTCGAAATCAAACATCAAAGTTAAAAGTGCTTATTGTTGCCTTTTCTCTGTTTATTTTTCGCTTCAGCTTCACATTGTTGTGCTGGGCCAACGCGACGTATACTTCATTTAACCGGTGGCCACTTTTTAAAGTCGGTCAACTGATTGAATATATGTATGCATGACCGTTGGCAGCGCTTTCCGGCATTTCATTTGATAAGTGCGGATGGAAAATTTCATTATACTCTCATCCGGACGGAAACGAATGAATTTAATTAAATATTTGCGAGATATAATCGAATTTCAATTCGAACGCAGCATAAATTTCATTACCGAATAGACTTGCCGATAATTGAATGTATAGCAATTGTTTGCGGTAGCAAATGGTATTTTAATTATATTATCATCTACGAAAACCAAGTGCGACAAGTATTTGTAAGCCGAGTAACAATGGCAAACGAGAATGCAACGTGTGGAAAATTGCAAATGCGATTCCATTCCAAAGGGAATGCGGGAAAACTATACTATATTTACTAGAAGTCAGGTATTCTATTGTGAACAAGTGCAGCGGGCACTTATCTGTGGAGGGGGTGCACTCCACCAACCTATCTTTCCCATCTTCTTTTATATTTTTAGTGCAATCAGACCTCTTTCTCGGCTTTTCTCCTGCGTCCTTCAGGCGGAAAGTTCGTTTCGCAACTGACCTCAGCACCATGGTAAATTAAACGAAATACGAAAAGTTTGGCAGAAGCAATTCAAACTGGTATGCAGGTGGTCCAGATTCTTTCCAACTGATTTTATATTGTTTATTTTTGCTGAGAATTCAAGATAGAAATTCATTTTATTGGAAAAACAAGAGATTGCAATCAGTGCAATACAGATTAAATTCATTTAATACTCAACATTTAAAGCGATTAGTTCCCCTTCGTTTGATTAACTTGCACTTTCCACCATTAGAATACACTGTTTACTCATGATAAGCCCGGAGATTACGAGGCCTTAGTTTCCAGGGAAAGCCGGGCTCAACATTACTCATACGCCCCGTTGAAGGTCTTAATAATTTTTCTTATAACACCCTCACTCTTTCGGTGTTTTTAAGCCTGCCTTCAGTCTCTGTGATTTATTTTCATTTGCCAGCTCCAAAATACCGTTAAAGCGGCTAAAAGAGAAACATTTCTTGTGACAAATTCGTAATTTATGTGTTTTACGTTATAAATTGTAGAGCACAGGGAGATTGCGGTTTCTTTTTTATGCCCTGTTTTCCTTTTTCTTGGTTTTGGTCTGTGTGTGTTTGTGTTTCTGGCTTCCTGGATTTTCATTTTGTGCGAAAGCTTTTCCCCTGTCTTCGTGACTTTCGTTTTGGTTTTCTCACTTTAATTTGCTTTGATTTTTCCTGAATTTTCATGCCAATTGGCAGTTAGGCAGCCACGCCCTCCATGGTCACGCCTCTTTTTCAGGCCCCAAAAGCTAATTTGCTCACTGCTAACACAACAGCGTTCTTTCTTTTTCTTTTCCTTCCTTTTTGACAAATTTAAATGCGGCTGATTTCCGCTTCCGTTTCCCGCGGCAGCCATTTCATTTAGACCTGCGGTTTTGCCCGTGTGTTCATTTATGTCTGCGCTTTCGGTTGTTATTTACTTTTATATTTCATTTAGAGAAAGCCACTGCCTTTTTGAGGTTTCTCACATTGTCATTTGGCATTTATTCCGATTGAATTTCATTCAGTTCCGAGCCAAAGAACAAATGCTTTGCTGTCGATGGCATTTTTCAAGGGGCTTAAAGTCGATTACGCTTGGGTTTTTTATTAAATTTCCGCCCGCGGCTCTTGTTTCAATCGGAAAGTATCCCTTTTTTTTAAATGCCATCGAGAAATTATTAATGAAGCTATGCGAGCCGAAGGACGAATCAATAATTCACGTCCGATACGTGAGTGTGTGCTCGTGAGGGAGAAACTAATCGAATTTATTAGAACGGCAGCAGAGTCGTCTCACGGAATCGCCAGCGGCTGCGGGTCTGTGTTCTCGGGTTAGTTATAACAATGCCGGGCGATATGACCTGGCACGGTCCTCAACATTATTGCCAATATTTATGTTCGCCCCCAGTATGCGAAGCAATTTTCCGACTGCTGCGGCAGGATGGCCTCCGTCGACCTTAACCTCGTCATCATTATCATGGGTGAATGTAGCCATTTCACTCGCATTTCGACGCATGTGAGCATTTTCCACGAAAACCCATTAAAGTTTGTCGGGAAATTTAGTTCTCAGTTGAGAGTTGAGAGTTAGGAAGAAGTATTATTAGGGGAACGACTAAATAGAAACATAATCTAAACGGTCATTTTGTGACAAGTTAAATTTACATCTGTTTTTTATAACTATTTTTAATAGTATTAAAATATAATATTTCATTAAAATTTAAAATATACTATACTATATGTACTATATACTATTATTATAAAGCATGTTAGTGAGTTAAGTAGTTTTATTCAATTGTTATTTAAGATATTTGCTCTTTGATAACATAGTTTTAAAGTAATGAAATCCACACTGATTTTTAAAGAAGCTTATTAGCCAACATCTTAAAATGCCAAGCAGTATTTTTATTTTAAAGTATAATAATAAACGAAAAGAAAACAAAAATTTAAATTGAAAAATTGATAGGTACGTAAACTTTTGTCAAAAAAATGTTCAATAATATGTACATATGACTTTAAGACGTGAACATGATTTATTAGAAGAACAAAGCAAATATAAATCCGATTGAAAATGCCATTTAAAATGTGCCTCTTAAATCCATATTGAAAAAATATTTGACTCTGGCCTAAAAAAACATGAAACTTTTCCACGTTTAACCCGTTTTTTGCAAATTTTTGCTATGAGGGACAAATATAAGAGCATGGAAATCAAAGGAAATTAGTTTGTAGCTTGAGCCAGCGAGTTAGCACCGCATCCTTTGTTCTGTTATCCATTGAAAACTGAAAAACTAAATTGTCACAAGTGCCCCTCGCACACACACACGCCCAGCCACTCACCCACTCACCCACACCACCGCACACTCGCTGACACAGGCACAAAGCCATTGACGTTCGTTGGCTCAAAGCAAAACCACAATGGCCAAAAGGAGGGACATGGTGGTGTGGTGTTAGTTAGTGGGTCCTGTGGCGCGTCCATCACACACCGGGCATGTCCTGCCGTTCCATTGGTATTGCTTGTTTGGCGCTTTGTTCCCTTTATGCCGCCGCACAAAAAGGACAAAAACTGGTGAAAGCATCCCAGGTAATTTCATTATTCAAATATGTGTATGTGAGAGCCGTGCGCTGACTGATTGACTGGCTGACTGAGTGACGGGCGACTTTTTGTCCTATGACTGAAGCACTTTGGAGGAGAAAAAAACATAGAAATCATAGAACCTAGAACCAAAACCAGAAGCAGGTCCAAAAACAAAGACCACTTCCGTTCATTTCGACTTCCGTGCCTTGTTTATTTGCACTTCAATTAATTACTCCCCCATTTCCCCCACTATCTGCTCTATTAATGGCGAGTTTCATGCATTCTTTATGGTAATTTGACTTGGCCAGTTCCCGCAGCTTTTGTCAAATTGTTTTTCGTGCCTCATTAAATAAGGGGGCCAATATTGCTATCTCTGTTCAAAGACAGCATGCGGCGAGGGCGTTTAATTTGTTTCAGATGACTTTTGATTATTTTAGCAATGAGATTTACGGCAGGCCATAAATAAATATATATTAGGTGCCATCAGCGCATTGTATTAGCTGTTGAAAGGCGTTTAATTTCGAGTTTAAACATCTGGAAGTTGGAATAATTAATGTCAATAAAAAATGTAAATAAGCCCAGCCATGGACGGGTGCCCCGAATTTAGCTGAATTCTTCCGTAATTCAAGGACATGGCCTTAGATCCTGCCTAACCAATCGTAGCTGCTCACTAACCGCAAATATTTTAATCAGGAATGGGTCTTGCCGCTTGAGGAATTCCCAAAGTTTGGCCAGATCTCGAAAAATCAAACCCCAAATGAAGATGCAAACCCACTGAGTAGTTGGGGGCGGCGGGTCATTTCTCAAGGCATATGCCAAAGGTCACAACTCGTTGGCCAGCTTGCAATAAATTAGCTTCTTGGCTCAACGATTTTTGGGCGTGCTACTCGGGCCATTTTCTTTAATTTTCGCCTGCTGTTTTTGGCTGTGAGTTTGGTTATAAATTCTGCCGTTTAGCTTCATTTATCACAGATGTACATAATATGTCTGTAAGTTGCTTTGTGCGAGTTGAAAATCAATAAACATGTGGCACTTTTGCTCCAAGTTCTCTTCCTAATTCCAGTTTTGACAGCAATTAATCAGAACCCGCGCTTGCGTGCAATTAGTGCTGCCATAAAACACCATAAATTGCTTTATGCTGCCTCCTAATGGGAACTTGAAGAAGAACCGGGGAACCCCTTTTACGAGGCGCGTGCATGAAAAATTCAAATCACTTGATTAGCGGCAATTAATTTGGCCAACGCCGTTGCGTAAATCACTCAGCCAGCGAACGTAAACAGTACCTACATATATGGCAACGGGCCTATCCATTAAAGTCCCAAGGGAGGGGCGAAATACCATGTTTATGCGGACTAAAGACTGTGACTTTTGGTTACTTAGGACAAGTTTGTAATTCTTATCAACGAAGCAAAAAATAAACTACCCTTATCAACGCTCTGATATATTGGTCCCCGGTCGAAAATTACCTGTGCCATATCGCGATATTATCATTGTATACGCGCAGTATTGTTGTTCCTCGACATAGTGTTTCAGGACCTCTTGTTTATGGTTCTAGTTATGGCGGGTGTTAATGGTTCGTTTGCGTGCCCCACCGCTACTTGTTTTGACCTTGCCCAAGTTCTGACTTTACACCTTGAAATATATTTCTTGTTTTCCTTTGTAAATTGATTAAACAAATCTTACCATTGATATTATTTTTAATAACAATATTTAAAAGGTAAAAAAAAATATCAAATGGATTAATTATTCAAGTAAAATATAAAACAAAGTAAATACTTGCTTATTGTTACTTGTGGATCTACAGAATGGTAAGAAATTAAGTGCCCAATGACTAAAATAAACTCATTCCAGTGTATTTTTGGGTATGGCTTGGCCAGTTCAATTTGTTACTAATAGGATTGTCACTCACATATCGCAGACATCTGTTGGATAGCCTTCTCCACTGCCATCCCATCCAGCTAGGGTTGGGAAAAGGCGCCATCACTCACCGCAATTGTGTTGTGTGACAAGTGAATTTGTCATGGGCTGCTCAAGTTGAAACAAAGCCAAGGCCGGGCAAAAGAAAATGGCTTGTGTTTTGTCCTCGAAACGGAGTCTGAGGTCTGCGGAGAAATTTGAATTTATGTTA
The DNA here is from genome assembly GCF_043229965.1 of Drosophila suzukii. NCBI lineage: Eukaryota > Metazoa > Arthropoda > Insecta > Diptera > Drosophilidae > Drosophila > Drosophila suzukii. The sequence continues at coordinate 77,128,440 of NC_092082.1, forward strand.
GGGGGTGCAAAAGGGGAAATACTTTCATTTGGAGCTGCCACAAAGCATTTCCGCTTTGTGGCACTCGCATAATGCAGAATGTGTGTTTGTCCTTTTGACAATGAGTGATGTTTCTGTGAGCCTTGGTCAACACCAGGAGACATTGCAAACAAAAACAGCATGTGGCCGGGCATCATGATGGATGGCCACATATTAACTGTCTAATGCATATTGCAATTACAAAATAGGTGGTCTATTAGTTAATAGCCTCTCTGTGGGTTTGCTGAAAATGATACTACTTCTGCTGGTGAAACTCAAAGGTTTTCAGCTAATTACTGTACTATCTTATCTCAAAATATCAAGCAGATAACATCGTAAGATAAATTACTCATTAATTTTCATTGGCTGTTGATTATTAACTCTAGCTGATTTATTTATTTCAATTTTTGTTACTTAAAGTAGAATGATTTTAAATTATGTTATAGAATAATGTCAAAATTAATAAATTCTCACTGCGCATGCGCTCCTTCGTCACTTTCTCCCATTCTCTCTCTCACTCTGCGTTCTTTTCGAATGTACCATTTGGCGGCGGCAAGAACGTGGCCTCTTTAGCTCAGTGGTAGAGCGTTGGTCTCGTAAACCAAAGGCCGTGAGTTCAACCCTCACAGGAGGCAACTAGAAGTGATAATTTTTTTTTAAATTCCATGCATCTCTAGCTAAACCCTTTTTTTTAATAAAGGTCTGGTTAAGGCTCCGGTTTAGTTGTCATTAAACTGTTTTGGTCAGTACAAAACCGTAAAGAACAAGCACACTTTGGTTTAATAACGCTTAAATTCCCATAGAAAAAATTTAATCTAAACTGGAAAAAACAAAATAATTTTGTTTTGTTCTTTCTAATGTGCGATCACTGTATTTAGTATAACCAATCATTTATTTTAGTAAAATACAAAACTTATTAAAATAAGCAAATGACTCACGATCGGTCACTGGAAATTCTAATAGCATGCTATCTCTTTCTTTGAACAGCTCACAGCGTTATAATATACAAGCTATTGGGCGGCGATCCCCTCGTCGCCTCTTTAGCTCAGTGGTAGAGCGTTGGTCTCGTAAACCAAAGGCCGTGAGTTCAACCCTCACAGGAGGCAGCATATCGGTAAACGCGTTTCTTTTTTTTTTAACAAGGAGAAAAACTATTATTTACTAAATTTACTTGTATTTACAATAGGTAAGTATGTTAAGCTAAAACTATGTTTTAAAATCTAGGTATTCATCGTCTTCTAGGACTAAAACCGAATTTTAAGTTTAACATTGCGCGTGAGAAATCGACCCTGAATTGTTTAACTGTAATTTTATAACATACTTATCTCAAGTCTTAATTTGTTTTTGCATCCTAATATTACCCGTTTGCTCTACAACATTTAATATAATCAATATAATAGTGGTAGCTAATAAATTACAAAAACAAGTTATTTTTATTGTTTTACGTTTTCGAGCACCCACTGTATTGAACACTCAAATATTATAACAAAACACTGTTTTTATTATATAAAGAAACAATCTCACGATCTGTTCGCCTGATATTTCTAACAACCCTCTTTTGTTATCTTGTCGCTCACTACATAGCGTTGTTAGGTATAAGCCATTTGGCGGCGCTCTCCGCATCGCCTCTTTAGCTCAGTGGTAGAGCGTTGGTCTCGTAAACCAAAGGCCGTGAGTTCAACCCTCACAGGAGGCAGCTCAATACGAAAAAGTTTTTTATTTTTTTTTTACTTTTATTTATTATGTTTTTAATGAGTTTATCCTGTATTTTATATATTTACTCTTCATGTATGTATACCGAGAAGAAAGGTTGAGTTTGTTTGATTTTAAGGGGCCTTTCATTTGGCTTTCAGGGTAATAACTCGCATGAAAGGCATGATTATAGTTCCGCTGCTTTTCTTTGGCCCAAGTGTTATTTAAGACTGCCGGTACTAACACATTGCACTGTTCACACGCACGTGTGGGCCTTTAAAACTAACGGCAGTACGAGTTGTAAATAGGGTTTCGGGGCCTGTATGGTGAATGATGCGGTCATTATGGCCATGTATCTGCGTGGGATGCTGGGAGTACGAACATATGTGGACGTGCAATGATTATGTACTGGTTCACACTTATGTACGTACGAAGCTTACTCGCCTGTTTGTGTTTGAGCGATATTAGAGAAAATGTTTGCCAGGACATAAAAAGCGGAAATAAAAATAAATTTAAGCAAATTGCAAACATGGCAGCCAATACACACGTCCGTTGACCATAAGCACGCACATCTTAATTGCACTTATCTTCATTCGGGTTCCATTATTGGCACAGTATATCATTAGGCGCTCAAGATAACCGTAAATCAATAAATTAATTTAATGGTCGCAACTAATAAGGAACTGATAATTATGAACTTATGAACTTAGTTTATCTTTACCCATAAAACTGTCTGATAATCCTCTTAATGACATTAGCTTTCCGCTCTTCGCCTAATGAATCTATGGGGAAGTACGTATGTCGTATTTTGTTATTATTAAAAGCATAGCATTTGTATTTGTATTGAGCATTGTGGTCTTTGAGGGGTTACAAATCATAACTTCCCACTTAAATTATTTAAATTGTTAAAGCATTTTTGCAGCAATCGTCCTGGTGGCCTTTTAACCTGAGTTAAATAACCCTTAAATAATACTCCCATTTACCCAACCTGTGCTATGGTAATTAAGGTGTAAATTGGGCCCCATTAAAGTAAGCCACACTTTCCCTTTCGCTCGGCAATAAAGGTAACCATCGTGCACGAACCCAGTTAAGTCTGAACAGCTCAAACTTTTGTAACTCTTTGCATATTCATCAGCAGACAGGATCCCTTATTGAGGACGGCTTTAAGTAATCTCGCCGCGACCTATGCTAAATTTATATTTATGAATTAATAAAGCAAGCAGATGACACTTTTGTTGTATAGCCGCCAGCTGAGGACGGATGGTTTGGGGACCGCCTTACCACTTCGTTTTGGGACTAATTGAAAATGACAGGGTGCCTGCGCTTTTCTGTTGCTGCCAGCGGCTGAGCACCGGGAAAAAGTTAATCAACGGGGCATCTTGCCTATGGAAAAATCAAATCAAGGTAATTTACCGTAAGAGACAAAAAGGCATCATTTCATTTCCCAGGCTAAGAAATTGACAACACATCCGTCGCCTTTTTCACTTTGTCATCGGGTATGAGTAAGTGTTGCTGTCTGAGTGTATTTAGAGAAAAATGTATAATATTTTATTTTCAAATCAAAAGTGATGTAACCCCTACAAACATTGAGGAAATTGGTCAAAAAATAAATTTTCAAAAAAGTGATGAGGATCGTTAGCACGTTTAGCAAGCTGTTCAAAACAGTCGGTCTTTTAGCTGTACGCCTTGATTTGGCTGAACTACGATGGAAAAACCGGAAAAAAATGTCAAATTTTTGACAAAAATCTGAATTTTGTATTTTGGACAAAAAATTTAACCCTTTTTTCGCCATAAAAATTCAGTTTTTTTGCTGTCATAACAAAAATAAAAGTCAGAATGAGGAATGTTATACCTCGTTGAGTTCGTTGTTTAATTTTCAATCGATTGGCATTTCAACCTGAAAATTATTAATTTTTGCCATTTTTCGAAAAAAAGTGATGTAACCCCTGCAAAAATTGAGGGAATTGGTCAAAAAATAAATTTTTCAAAAAGTGATGAGGATCGTTAGCATATTTAGCAAGCTGTTCAAAACAGTCGGTCTTTTAGCTGTACGCCTTGATTTGGCTGAACTACGATGGAAAAGCCGGAAAAAAATGTCAAATTTTCGACAAAAATCTGAATTTTGTATTTTTGACAAAAAATTTAACCCTTTTTTCGCCATAAAAATGCAGTTTTTTATTTCACTTAATTTAAATATTTAGGTTCCTTAAAATAAATGCTCTATACAAAATATTCTTTTGTTAAAATACACTTAAGTTCAAGATCTTATATTTATAATAACTAAAAAGCAATACATCAGAAAAAATATAGCTTGCACATGTGAAAGATCTTTTTCTTACCAATAATGGTACTCTATTTTTTCAAATTATTTTTATTTTTCTCAGTATAGTATGGAGTTAGGGAGGCGAAGTATTTGCTCTGTAATTTATATGCGCACAGCAGATACGAAAAATTCACCGTCGAGTTGGCTGCTATCTTACCTCATTCTGGCCCGCAATTTGCATATTGTGTACATCTTGAGTTCGCACAGTCAATAACCGTCTTCCCCACGTCCTCCAAGCAGAGACTACCCCACACAAAAAGATATCCTGGCTGTTGCTTAGTATGCAGGTGGCACGTCAGCTCATCTCGGGATCTTTATTCTGGGTCTGCTTTTGGGCACTGCATTTCCGATTGGCGCCAACTTTCGCCTCCATTTTATTGGTATACCTTTGCTGGCTCTGAAGCACACACTTCAACACGCTGAGCCCCACAAAACAGGGAAATTGCAAAAAACAAGAAAGCATTTTCCCTTTTAATTTCAGCATTTCTCGCAGCCACTCCCCCATTTTTGTGTTTTTGCGTTTTTGTGAGGCAGGACCTAAGAGTCGAGTGAAATGACTGTTGCCTGCTTTGAATTTAAACAAATGCGGAATTGTTGCTGCCGCTTTAATGGTCGCCTTCATTCATCTACCCGACTTTCAGCTATTTATATTTCGACTTTTATTCCAGCCAACTTTTGGAGGCTGATGTTTGCTCCATTCGAAACCCCTCCCAGCGCAAAAGTTCTGTTTGCCATTGTTTGTCCTCTTATTTTTGTTGGCTCGACTGGGTTGTTTGTTTTATTTTCAATGTATATTTGATTCCTTTATGATTGTGTTTGCATTTTTGTTTTTATTTGTTTAGCCGTCAATTTTAATGAGCTGTCGCGAGTTGGGAGCTGGCAGCTCATAAATTTTACATTCCGCTATCAATGTCAGCGAATTTTGTTGGCGGAAAACCCATAATTTATTCATCGGATTGAATAATGCAGCGCACAAATTTCGTGGGCCACGGCCTATTAATTAGCGAAGGACAAGCAAATAAAAATAAGCAATTTACCCCAAATAGGATCCTGAAATTTACCTGCACCCAAATCAACTTCATTCGTTTTTGGTTTCTTTAATTTATTGTTTGGTTTTCGCTTCTCGCAAGTTATACCTCTTTACATACATATGCTTGCTTAGTCGCACTTTGATAGGCTATTTTAGCAGTTTTACTTTGCGCTTCTCTAAATACATTTTACATTTCGTTTTAGTTAATTTAAATTAGTTTCAGTTTAATTTAATTAATGATACAATACATTTCCGTCGCCTTGCCCTTGCAATTTGGATTCAATTACATATAATACTAAACATTTATAAGATACTTTCAATATCGACAATTGTTTTAATATATAATTAGGTATATATATATAGATATATGTGTATAACGATTCATATTATCTGTGTAAGAGCCGTGAACTCACATCGAGCCAGGAGTCGGTATATAATGGAGCCTAATAGTTTTCTCATGAATATTACCACGTTATTGCTGATGATTACATATATGTGTGTTTGCAGCACGCCTCCTTACACACGATTTAAAGAATTTATAGTTTTATACAATTTGTTTCGTATATTTCATGGCTGTTTTGTTTCAATGTTGCGCATCGGCATTTTCATTTCAAATTTCCGCCCATAAATTCCCCTTCATGTGGACATGAATTCAGCAACAAACCTGCGGAAATGTCGAAAACGCGATGCGAGATATGTCAGCGAAAAACATTTTCATGGATTCGCTCCGTAAATGGATAAAATCAATAATAACAGAGGGGTTCCTAAAGTTCAGCAAATTTAGTTTCGTATGTGGTGTCGTATTCCCATCGTGATTCTGGAAGTCCGTGTGACCATTTGGTTTTTGGTTTTTTGTTTTTGGTTTTTGGCATTTCTCATTACAGTTTACTAATAAATCATAAAATCGAATGGGGATAGCTTGAATGAGTTTTCTCATTTGGCTTTGTCAAATGATGAGTGGTAAATGATGATTGCTTTTCTGACAGATGAAGGGGGTTCATTTTATGAGTGGCTCAGCTATTTTCTAAAATGCACTATTAAATCATTTCCAATTGTTGCGCCAGGACTCTAGGTTTTATAGCTTCTTTGAAAAATTCCTGGCCAAATGTGACCTACAAATCCGGCCATATGCTTGTCCCAAGCCATTTTGTAGAATCGGAAACGATTCAAGAGTTATTGCAAAATGGGCATATCTTATGACAGCCGTTGTTTGGTTTGTATTCGTATTTGTATAGTAAATGTACTTCTCTAATATCGATTTGTGTTTGAGTTTTATGGATTGCAGGCTGCTTTTCAGCTTCGGTCAACATATATTTGGGGCCACATTTTGTTCGCCATTATCCTATTTCGCTATTTGTATATTCTTTACTTCAAGTTTCGACTTTTATTAGACTAATAAAACTTTAGATTTAGCATTTGCTTGAGTTGTTTGCTTGTGGTATCTGTTGCTACAATATTTCGTTAGTTTTCAAAGAGTAACCCGTATTTCAAATTGTTCAGTGTGATTTCAGTGTGATTGATTGACCACAAATATCCAGCTGGCGAGGTTGCCCTTGCCTCGTTTGAGTTTATTTCATTGGATCTGATCTGTTTAATGTCTTCCTCTCATCTTGTTTACACTGCACTGCATCCACAAAAGTTGGGGCTAATAAAATGTTGGCATTGTTTTTGATATTTTGTTATTTTCTTATCTGCACTTGCCAAATTGTTTTCACTTGTTGTCAGCCAGTAAAACCGAATTCATTTTCATTCATCAAAGAGCTGCTCGTAATATCCAATTTATGGGGGCCCACCGTGATTTATAGATAAACGTAAACGTAAAGCAAATAATTAAATACACACTCGCTCATTAAGTTATCTATGTATGTCAACAATTTTCTACACTTAAGTGTGGATTGTTAGTTCAATTGTACATTTGAAATGTTCCCATTTGTATATCAAGAGGTGGGTTGAAACTCAAGCCATTGAATTCTGTGCGGCCTCCTTGTCTTGGCCATTAATAAAGGTTAATCCGTGGAATACTGATGGGTATGGCAAAGGAGGCTTATGTCGAAATGAGTTCCGCACAAATGAAAAATAACGATACAGAGCTGGGTCGCTGGGTGGGGTGCCTTCAAGTCGTATTCCCCTAATCCCGGATGAAGACGAACTCGTTGTAGTGGTTCCAGCGATTCTCCTCCGTGTCCACACCCGGTTTGGGTTCCGCCGCCGAGCCGGCGGTTCCGGATCCGCAGCTTCCGGCCAGGCGGTAACCATGATCGTGCAGATTATCGAAGGCCTGCTCGATGTAGCAGTGCTTCAGGAAGAATCTCGAAGTGTACCGATCCGTACCGCCATGATCCGGATCCCGGGACTCATTGAGAGTATCGCCAAAGACCTCGCGGCACTGGGCCACACGTCCGCAGACCAGGATGCGCGATAACTTTCGGAACTTAACATCGGCCAGGCCATCCTTGCCAAACTGGAAGCTGCCACGGTAACCGATGGTGATGCAGCCCGGCGGCCGGGCATCCCGCTCCCCACGGATGCACTCCAGCATGGCGGCCAGCTTGAAGTGCTCCGCCTCGCGCAACAGCCGCTGCCGCTCGCGGAATCCCTCGGGCAGGTGCAGCGCCTTGTCGCGCAGGAAGTCCAGGATGTAGCGGAAGAGGACGCCGTCGCGGTCCAGGAAGTAGCGACCCTTGCTGTCCTTGGCCAGCGAATCGCGACCCTCGCCGAAGAGCTCGGCCAGCAACGTGGTCTTGTCCGCCAGCAGAGTGGCCAATGTGGTTGTGTAGCTCACGCCGCCCACATTAAGCTCCACGATTTCGGGCATGATTTATAGGGTTTTACCACAGATCGGTTGTCAATTGCCAATTTGATCTAATCACACATACGGACCAGCACTCGCGAACACAGAGCTCTATCAACACTATCTGGGGTTTGTTTACAGGCTCTTCTAAGGCTGTTTGGGTCCTTAAACGCGTCCGCACTCGTTCAGGTCTCGTGTCGAACTGAAAGGGGAACTTCTGGCCAGGCCAAAAGCAAAAGCCAAAACGCTTTTCACTCGCCCGTTGGTGTACATCTGTGTGTATGCATTGGGGAAGAGGCGAGATTTTCCTGGAACTCTCTCTCTCTGTATCTCTCAGATTCTCTGGCCTGCGCACTCGCTGGCCATGTTATGATATTGGATATTATTGTTTAACAAGTGGTTAAATTTCTAAAATGTGCACGGTTACTTCTGGCAATATGTGGGTGCTCGAAGGATTGCCCTTCTTTCGCCGCCCGCATGTTATTAATTTGACGAGGGTCCGCAGTGCGTATGCTTAATGGCCAATATGCTGGATTACTTGATTCGAAACGGTTGTGTTTAATGCCAGTGATGCTGCCTAAATTTTGGAGCATTAGCATTCGGCTGGCGTAAAGTGGGTTCCCGCTTTTTGGGGGCAAAGTTCGCCAGCCATGTCATAACAAATTATGGCACATGGCATGCTTTAAGGCGTCGCACATACTTTGTGCCCCGGCATGCCAACTATCCTGGTTTATATTTTTTTAGGGCATGTGGCATGGGGGGGTGGGGGGGTTAAAGGCAGCGCCGAGTGGCAACAGGCGCTGACAATTTGACACCGTGACACTGACATTAACATGCCACAGCAGGCCATGCAACTGGTTGGGCTGGGCTGCCTTGGCCAGTTTTGGCCTCGTGCCAAATGGGCCACTCTGCCCTCGGTTTGGGCCACACTAGAACAGCATAGCACCCGAATACCAGAATGCCAGACTGCCTGGCGGAGGGCTCACCTGTTTGCTGTTGCTGTGGCTGCCGCCCTTCGCTGTTAACATTTCGCAAAATGTCCTGTTTGCCAGGCCCATGCGTGCCACTCGCTGCAATTGAATCAACAACAGCGGCAATAACGAATTCGCAGCTCTCTGGCCTACTCCCCCAGATAAACCCCTTCCTCAAAAACTGCGTTAGCCCTTTGACACGGCCGAGAAGAGCTGGGGATACACACAGACACAGGCTGAGAAAAAATAACAACAATATGCGAAGTTCCCAACTCAATTCCTTTCTTGAGGTACCTACGTTTATGATTGTGTGGTACTCTTGAATAATAATTATACTTCATTATTTAGGAAATTAAAAAATATATATATATTTTAAAAGGACTTATAGCTCGTCATCTTCTGTTTACCAAAAAATTCTAATAAAAATATAACTAAATTTTCCTATCAATTGATAATAATGGGATAATAAGATGATATAGTAGTTCGTATTTAGGTCTGTTTGCAAATCAATCTTTCTACACCTTTTTTCGAAATCTTCCATTATTAAATCGTCAGGAGAAGTCATTTTTGACATTTAGCACTTTGATAATAAAAAACAAATAGACCATGATTTTGCAATATATCTTTGATTTATATAATTTTAGAAGTTAGAAAACTTGAGTGAAGCTTTTCTTATCTTCAAGAGACACAGATCTATTATGTTTCTTAAGAAATATACACATAAACAAATGGAATATAATTTGTTCTCTGTGTACTTACCAATACACAAGTCTACTGCTAATTGCAATGAAAACTTGGCTGTTGTGGGTTGAGGTATGGCTTTTAGAGCATTCAACCCGCTCGAACCCCTTCAGTTTGCGGCCATTCGCTTGCTTACTCCGCACATTTCCGTTTCCGGTTGCGGCTGCTGCGGTCTCTCGCTTCCTCCTTCGCCGAGTACATATACCCGTCTCACTATCCGGCTAATGCTGCTGCTTCTTATCAGACCCCCGCCCTTTTTGCCTGCCCTTCAAGGCTTTCGCGGCCATGAATTGCGGTTTTTGGCACGCATTAAGATGGCGCAACACTTTACGCGCCATTACGCGCTGCATCCGTGTGTGTATCTGTGTGTGTCACTCTTTGTATGTGCTTGTGAGTGCTTGTTCGTGTGAGATGGCTTTACTCCCTGGCGGATTCCGTGGTTCCTTTCCGTTTCTGTCCATGTCGTGAATGCTCCTTGTTTGTCTGGCTGACTGGCGCGATTCAAATTGATTTTGTCTGGCGACCGCCTTCACCCACACAAAAACACGCGCTTGCCACTTTGTATCTGTGTGTGGGTGCTGCTTGTATCTATGTGTGCTGGGCTGGAGCACTTTGTTTTGACAACACGCCAAATTGTCGCCCCTCACTTAGCCAAAGCAGTTTGCATGCTATTTCTGGTTTGTTTGCCTGTTTACCTTTGGGGACTGTCAGTTCCTCGGAACGCCAAGATGGGTTCTAATGGGTTGGGTAAGCCACCTAAGCGATAAGGTCTGAATGGAAGCCCTTCGAGGTATTGTGCCTTTTGAAGCCGCACACTTACGAACCTGTTATGACCTCGTCGCTACCATTTAGGGTTCTCGAGTTCCCAAAATAAACTTTCGCACACCAAGGCTTTCCTTGTGCCAATCAGATTTCCAGTGCAAATTGTGCATTTGATTTCCCTGGATAAATTTGGCACATTGGCATTGACAGAGCAAATAAAATTGGTATGCCCGAAAATGCAAAACAAATGAAGTCAAATCAGCAAAAGCTTCAATCAACAATAGACGAAATATTTCACACCACCCCACACATAACAGGCGGTTTTAAACCGATAATCCTATTAGAAAAATGGCCAATAATCACGTAGGTCAAGGAAAAATAAATCAACTGCTTTTATCAGCTATTGGAAATGCAGATACTCCATGAAGTTGAGTTATTAAATCATTAATAAATAAATCATTTTTGAGAGACTTTATCTTTAAAGGTATAAATATATATACAGAATGAGAAAGTTGTTGAGGCTTAAATGAGATTTAATTTATTATGATTAAATGTAACCCATGATAGTTTAATGATGAAATAAAATATACTTAACTTATAAGCACTGGTACAATATTAATAACAACTTTGTAAAATTTTTTTGATACAATGTATAGATTAATAGACTTTTTCAAATGGTCTCCCGAAGACTATCATTAGATTTATGATAAAATGATACTTATTTGATGATGTTTTCCACATAAAATTTTGGTATATTTCAGAAAGCCTTGAAGCAACGTTGGTCTATAGATTGGCCGCGTGTCTGGAATGGATTTGCGAAAGACTTTCACTAATTGCCACTAGAGTACTCAGCCCGAGCACTTATGCAAATGCACGCAGTAGTGCCCGTGTGGTTAAGTGAGCCCCAGGATGTGGGTCCTGGTATGCGTGTGCATAATGCCAGCGATTTGCCTAGCTTAAAATCCACGGCCAGGCACGCGGCGAGTGCCAGAATGTAGAATGCGGAGTGCAGAATGCATGCGTATCCTCAAGATACATTGACGCCGGCACACGGTTATGTAAATGCAAATGTGAGCGCATGGCTGCTGGGCAATTTAACACCACGCAGGTGGCAAAATACAAGCTGCAGTGAGTGCTTATGGAAAACAGAAGCCCCTGAGATACCCTTACATTAACCACTATCATGGATATTCAGAACTCTAAGAACTAATAAGGAGATTACTGAAAATACTATAGATATAGATAGGAAAGTTAAAGTTATAAATTACGGTTTCTGGAACCATTGATGTATAAATATCTATTTTAACTCCCAACCTCTTTAGAATCTTTTCAAAAAGACTGTGCAATCAAAATTCCTTTGGCAACTGCTGCAAATTTTCAGCTTGACTTCAGAGGATAAATTCAAGTGGTGGCTTTAGTTTGAGTTGTTCGAGCGATCGGGGATTCCCAGCAGCTTGGCAGGCGGGACTAAGGGTCGTTAATTTTAAATGCGCAGCTCGGGGATAAATGCATCCTGGGCGGCAGTCACGACAGGTGCCTGCTGTTGACGTAGACGTTGATTTTATTCACTGCTGACAGCAACAGTTTGCTGCTGGCGAACATGCCCGACCACGCCCCTCTTCCTTTCAGCCTTCGTCCTTCGACGCCATTGTGTATGTGTGTGTGAAGGACATGCCCGAAAGTGGGAAACACAAAAACCTTCCGGCATTGCTGGCAGTGTGTATGCAAGAGCTGCTTTTTGTAGCAATTTTTACATTTCAGCCCTACCATCATTATTAAAAATAAGAGATGCCTCCCCTGCTTTGCATGCTCTAAATGGATTATTCAAAGCCTGGCCCATAAATCGTGCTGGGCCTTCAAAAAAATCCACAAGTGGGTCGCACGTCCCTGGCTGAAGCAATAGCACTTCCAGATGGCATCCAACCATTCCGCCAACCAACTATCCGAGTGAAATGCAATGAATTTGTTTACAACCATTGCGACAGACCCTCTTTTTCCCCCAAAAAAAATATACTTTTATTTTTCCACCACTTATCGATGGAGCCACAACAATTTCGGTGGAAAGCTGTTTCCAATCTCTCGGCCCCTTTGGCCAGCCACTGCATTTGGCTATTTTCGTTTTCGCCTTGTTTATTTATGTTTCTTGCCACCCTATATACCCATTGCCATTCATTCGGCTATCTGGCATTCAGGGTCCAGTTCCATTAGCCATAGGAATTGTATGCTGTGCACGTTTTGTTGCCACGGCGGATTTATTTTCCAGCACAGTCAGGTTTTTTTGTTCGTTTGGATCCATTTCAGTCTGCCCTGTTAAATTGGCGCTAAAAAGGTGGCGCTTATCTAATTAATCTGGCTAACCAGTGGCTCAGAGATTCAACTCCAATGGAGCTGAAGTAAGATTAAATTAGGGAAAAGTTAAAGAAAACTTTTTGCCTCCGCCAAAAAAGACTTTCATTCATGAAAACCTCTAAGAGGTTAAAAATACTTAAGGCGAATTTATCAGCTGATGCCGCATCTGCAGCAGATTGCTTTTGGCCGTATTTTCGTGCTCTTAGCCATTTCAATTCGCATTCCCGGTCGCGACGTACAGCCTGCAGAAATATGCAAATTTAGTTCGGCAAACAATCGCGCAATTAATTGGAAATAATTGCGGAATTCTTAGTGCAAGCAAGCGGAGAAAATATTTATGAATTTTTGATTACATTTTGCGGTGAATGCGTTGCGGGAGATGCAATTTCGGAGAATGATTTCAGCAGGAGCTAGTTTTCCACTTCAATTCATCCTAACGAGCTTGCTATTGGTTTTCCTAGGATGCCACGGAGAAAGGACGAATGTGGGTGAGTGAAGTGCACTTTTCTTGGCATTACATAAGCAGGAATTTTGCAGCGCAGCATGCAAATGTGTCATGTATTTTTATGCCTCATACGCACCGTTTGCCGATGGCGACGGCGAATTTGCGAAATAAAAATATAAACAGAACCCGCTGAGCAAAACAAAGAGCGAAAGAATCGTGTCACTCTCACAAATGGATTCTTCTGCTTTTAGGTCTTGTCTACGAGAACACCGAACCGGATCTTGAGAAGATCTTTCATTTGGCCATTAGCAAGGCCAATGAGGAGAACGAGGACCTGCAGCTGCACGGGGTGTCCGTCACCATTGAGCCGGGAAACTCCTTCGAGACCTCCAAGAAACTCTGCAAAATGCTAAGGGTGAGTTGGGATAGTAAATTCTATTAATTACACACTGAAAAAAGAATGCAAAAGCTTAAAAAACAAGAACTCAAACAATTTTCGGTTTATTGTGATATTTTAGGTTTTAGGCACAGGGTCTTTGTATAATATGTAATATTTATGAGAGCAATCTGTAAACTACAAAGGAAAGGTGGATATAATTTAAGACCGTAAACAAGTGATTTGCAAAATTTGTATATAAAACTTAAATGTTGTATATTTTCATAAAAATAGTCACTAGATTAAGAGTGGTAAGAAACTAAGTTCTATACTCTGTACATCAAAATATCACATTAAGTTAGTCGAATTTAAGATTCGGTTTTTGATTGAAATGAGAAAACATATAGCTATGTACAATATCTCGTAAAACCTGTTTTATATATTTATAAATATAGTGCAGCTCGATGTGAATATGAAATATTTGTTCAATGCGTATAATATACTTTACCATATAAGTATTAATGAGTATTTTGTAAGCTATTTTTCAAATCCCAGTAAAACATTGTGTAAAACATACCTAAACAGAGCTAATTTTTCGCGTGTACTAAAACCATTATTTTCCACTTATCCGCAGCAAAATCTGGTGGCCGTGTTTGGGCCCACCTCGAACCTGGCCGCCCGTCACGCGATGAGCATCTGCGACGCCAAGGAGCTGCCCTTTCTGGACACGCGTTGGGACTTCGAGGCCCAGCTGCCCACCATCAATCTGCACCCACATCCGGCCGCCCTGGGTGTGGCCCTGCGGGACATGGTTGTGGCCCTGGGCTGGGAGAGCTTCACCATCATCTACGAGACGGGTGAGTATCTGGCCACCGTGCGGGAGCTGCTGCAGATGTACGGCACCGCTGGACCCACGGTCACGGTGCGTCGCTATGAGCTGGATCTGAATGGGAACTACCGGAATGTACTGCGACGTATACGTAATGCTGATGATTTCTCCTTCGTGGTCGTGGGCTCGATGGCCACTCTGCCGGAGCTGTTTAAACAGGCCCAGCAGGTGGGTCTGGTGACCAGTGACTACCGCTATATCATTGGGAACCTGGACTGGCACACCATGGACCTGGAGCCGTATCAACATGCCGGTACCAACATCACGGGTCTGCGACTCGTTTCGCCGGAGAATGAACAGGTGCAAGAGGTGGCCAAGGCACTGTACGAGAGCGAGGAGCCCTTCCAGAATGGTAAATCAAAAAATATATAAAAAAGAATAATGACAGTCCGACCCACCTGAAAGTGTCGTCGTGGCCCTGGGTTCTAGACAATTTATGCAAATCCGAAATCCATTCGCATGAGTGAATTTAAATAATTGAATTGCACTGCCATGGCCCCGACGGAAAGGGAGGGGCGATTGTGGGGCGGAAATGATAAACGACGTTATCCTTTATGGCTCTCGCCCACCCACAGTGTCCTGCCCCCTGACCAACAGCATGGCCCTGGTCTACGATGGCGTCCAGCTGCTGGCCGAGACCTACAAGCATGTGAACTTCCGGCCCGTGGCCCTCAGCTGTGGCGATGACAGCGCCTGGGACAAGGGCTACACTCTCGTCAACTACATGAAGTCGGTGAGTCGCTGCATTAAGAGAAAATATAATAATGGACAAATATATTTGACATTAGAAAATATGAATTTGTTTATTTAAACTAAACCGTATTATTTAATAATCTTAGTTTACAAAGAGATCTGTTTGAACTAAACTAACTAACCAACTTGATCCTTTTTCTGCGGCATAAGAAACTAGTTATTCAAGATGATATTAACGAAAATATATGTATTAGTGCTAAATATGTAGATTATATAATTTTAATGAGATATCTTAACAATTCCATGAAGGTAATATATATATATCTCCAATCTTAGTTTGTATATTTATTAAATAAATTAATTTTTAACGTCAATATTTAACATATTTATTTTCTGATATTTCAGTTGTAATTCATTTATTTATTTACACTCCTTGCCAAAGTATTATGTCTCTGATTTTTTGATTTTTTTGGTAAATCATTTAATATTTATTTTCTCTTTAACCTTTATATTCCATCGTAAATCTATTTGAGGTATCTATATAAAGGTGTATAGCTTGACTTTTTAAATATTTGACAAAGATTGGATTTTACCATCTCTGTTACATGTTTAAGATTTTTCTGTGTATGAATAACTGGCTGGTTCTGAATAACCCATGCAACGAGTCTCGCTCCACAGCTAACGCTGAATGGCCTCACGGGTCCCATTCGCTTTGACTACGAGGGACTGCGCACGGATTTCGAGCTGGAAGTCATCGAGCTGGCCGTTTCGGGGATGCAGAAAATTGGCCAATGGAGCGGCGAGGATGGCTTTCAGGAGAATCGCCCTGCCCCGGCGCACTCCTTGGAGCCGGATATGCGTTCGCTGGTGAACAAAAGCTTCGTCGTCATCACGGCCATTGTGAGTGGAGGGCAAACGCCAGGGGCTAAGCTCCGACCTTGACTTTCCTTCTATACCATATCTTTTCATACCCAAAAAACACACAGAGTGAACCCTATGGCATGCTGAAGGAGACCTCCGAGAAGCTGGAGGGCAACGATCAGTTCGAGGGCTTTGGCATCGAGCTAATCGACGAGTTGTCTAAGAAGCTGGGATTCACCTACACCTGGCGCCTCCAGGTGGACAACAAGTATGGCGGAATCGATCCCAAAACTAACGAATGGAATGGCATGTTGAGGGAAATAATGGACGGAGTGAGTTTGGTTCAGTAGAGAACATAAATCTAATCCACATCCGCTGCTCTGCGGCCATTTAAATCAGTTAGGTTATCCCTGGTTCGTCCTGTGAGGATATTGATTTACATTGAATGGCCATAAATGCTGTCATCATCGTTAACGCTATCGTTAATACTGCCATAAACGGCAGACTATTTTCTGAGTGCCTGTGGCATCAATTGCCTCAACTTAATATTGTTAATAGTTAACCGATTACTCTGTTTTTGCCCTTGGGGAACAAGATAAATATCTTAATTTCATTTTCAAACTTTCAAAACATCAAGTTTAATAAGTAATATTAATATTTATTTAGTACTGGGCGTAGTTATAGATCAGTATGTTATAGATATGTTTTAAATTCTTCATGGTGATACAGTTGAATTGGTGCCATGAATTGCTTGACCTTCCTGCTTTTGATTGAACAGAGATAATATATATCGGGATCCGACTCGGCCCAAGAAATTTCCAAACATAGATCCAATTGTTCCTCCCTGTGGTGGAACTCCATCTATTAAAACTGTCCGGAATTCTCTGTAGTTATGGATGAATCTGTCAAATTGTTGCTTTTCGCTATCGGACAGAGAAACAGCATTGGGGTTGCGAAGATAAAAGGAAATCAGATCCGGAATATTTCTTTCCTTAGTTAAGTCATTCACAATCGGATTATGATAGATTTCGAGTATATGATTTCTTTGGGCGTCATAATTTGGACAGTCTATGTCAGCACTGACTGAACAAACGACACTCAAGATTGCGGCTAGCAAACTGCTAAAGTACAACACCATAGCTTGATTGATTGGTAAGAACTGAAATTTTGTTTCCCTGGAAATGAAATTTATAGGAAGTCTC
This sequence comes from Drosophila suzukii, assembly GCF_043229965.1. Classification (NCBI taxonomy): domain Eukaryota; kingdom Metazoa; phylum Arthropoda; class Insecta; order Diptera; family Drosophilidae; genus Drosophila; species Drosophila suzukii. The sequence continues at coordinate 77,145,583 of NC_092082.1, forward strand.
AAATTTTTTCTAGAATTTATACTACATAAGGTATTTAAAAGCAAACAATTCCTGATAACTTTGAACGATTAATAAATGTCAATTCATTTTATTTAATTACGATTTCTTGGAAAAACTGAAGCAACACATTCAATTTTAATCAATATTTAACTGAATTTCCATCTGAAGCGAGAAAAACATTTTGACTTTATTGAAAGCTTAAAATATATAACATTTTTTTATTTTCTCGTTGTATATTAAAATGCATAATTCAAAGATTGCTCTATTACTACGCTCAATCGGGCGTATGCGCAATATTTACATATGCATTTAAATTTCTATTTATAAATGCATGCGTCCGTGCAAGTAAAAAGGCCATACAATAATCTTTCATATTTAATTAGCGTGCTGACATGGGCATTACGGACCTGACCATGACATCGGAACGGGAAAGTGGCGTGGACTTCACCATACCCTTTATGAGCCTGGGTAAGAGAACTAAGAAATATCAATTACAATATGAAATGATATTGTTAGAACCAAACCCATTTTAGGAGTGGTTGTAAGAACTAATATAAACTAAAACAATACAAATGTTATTTATTAAACTTTTCCAGGAATTGGCATACTATTCCGCAAGCCCATGAAGGAACCCCCGAAGCTGTTCTCCTTCATGTCACCGTTTTCGGGAGAAGTATGGCTCTGGCTGGGACTGGCCTACATGGGTGTATCGATAAGTATGTTTGTACTGGGACGCCTTTCTCCGGCAGAGTGGGATAATCCGTATCCCTGTATTGAGGAGCCAACGGAACTGGAGAACCAGTTTAGCTTTGCCAACTGTTTGTGGTTTTCCATTGGAGCTCTGTTGCAGCAGGGATCTGAACTGGCCCCCAAGTAAGCAATCTATCTTTATGGTACTTATTATTATTTATATTCCTAAACCATAGGGCTTATTCAACTCGAGCTGTGGCCGCTTCCTGGTGGTTCTTCACTTTGATTCTGGTCTCCTCTTACACGGCTAATCTGGCGGCTTTTCTCACAGTGGAGTCTTTGGTGACCCCGATTAATGATGCCGATGATTTGTCAAAGAACAAGGGTGGTGTTAACTATGGCGCCAAAATTGGAGGAGCCACTTTTAACTTTTTTAAGGTGAGATTCAACTTACAAACTTATATCTTATAGTAAGGGAACTTTTTTATTTTAGGAATCCAACTATCCCACCTACCAGCGGATGTACGAATTCATGCGGGATAACCCTCAGTACATGACCAACACCAATCAAGAGGGCGTGGATCGCGTGGAGAACTCCAACTATGCCTTTCTCATGGAGTCCACCACCATCGAGTACATCACAGAGCGTCGATGCACACTCACCCAGGTGGGAGCATTGCTGGACGAGAAGGGATACGGCATAGCCATGCGAAAGAGTAGGAAGATTAAGATATAATTTCAAAGTACTTCCTATAGAGATCCCTCATTTCAGACTGGCCGTACAGGGACACCCTTAGCCAGGCCGTCCTGGAGATGCAGGAGCAGGGTCTGCTGACCAAGATGAAGACCAAGTGGTGGCAGGAGAAGCGCGGCGGGGGAGCCTGTTCGGTAAGTGACTTGGTTGATCCCAATCTCTGGCAGCTGGTGCATGTGTGGGTGTGTGCAGGATTCGGACGAGGACTCTGGCGCCGTGGCCCTGGAGATTAGCAACCTGGGCGGCGTTTTCCTGGTGATGGGAGTGGGCTCCTTCTTTGGCATATTTGTCTCCCTGCTCGAGATGGTGTTGGGCGTCAAGGAGCGCAGCGATGAGAACCAGGTATCAGCCAGGATAAATTTCAGCTTCCCCGCCCTGCGATCCGATTAGATGGCCTGCCCATATAGCACAAACACACATGTACAGTGTACACTCAAAAACATGCACTTAGATTTAGCTTGCCACATATCCTTCAAAAAACCCACAGGAAGCCCCCGACTCGGATGCCTCCTCACTGGGATTCGCCAACCTGGGCGGCGTCTACCTGGTCATGTTCGTGGGCAGCTGCTTTGGCAGCGTTTACGGCCTGGTCAACGTCGTGGTCAGCGTCTTTTTGAGTGCGCGGGAGAACAAGGTAACGCGGCAGGTGCTCTATAAATATTTACACCTGTGTCGTGACTAAAAATGGCGCTGAAAAGGTCGCCCTAATCAGAATAACGGATTCGTTTCATCAGCTCCCCAAAATCGACAACTCGGAGCCAAAAATACATCTACTACCTATTCAACTGTGTCGTCTTTAATACTTAATATTTCTAATACCATAACACTCAATCTAACAACACTTTATTCACGAATGCTTTATGATAGATATCTTCTGCATGTTATATTTACGTGTCTGCCTATGGAGAGTTCTATTAATAAATTTGCAATCGTTTGGACAGGTGAACTTCAAGAACGAGTTTATAGACGAGATTCGCTTTATACTACAATGCTCAGGCAATACCAAGGCGGTCAAGTATCCGAAGAACTCTTCGCGATCCAATGCGAGTTCCAAATCAAAGGGCTCTTCCATGTCCGTGGATTCATTGCCCGAGGATCCTTCAGAGGATGAGGCATCTGGCAAGCATAACCATGCTAAGAAGTAGTTTTACAGAAAAGACAAACAAATTATGCATATTATACCCGAAATTTTACGTTTTATAAAATACAATTTTAAAGATCAATAAATGTTGAATAAATAAGGCAATGTGGAGTCTTTAGTGCTTGGCTATGTCTTTTAAAAGTTAACTTTACATGCAGAAAATATATTTTAGAGAGACATTTTCAATAATCAGCTTATCAGTTATTTGTTAGAGATGGATATTTCAAAAAACAGCGCCAAGGGCTGCCAGACCGCAAAAGTTTTTCTTCAATTCGCCGCGCCTCGTCCGAATTCGCTGTATACACCAGATGGCGTCTTGGTAAAGGCTTTCAATTTAAGGGGCTGTTATAGATGGCGTGTTAGTTGGTGCTACCAGATCGTTAAAATTATAACAAGAGGAAGAGGAAGACGGATGGCGCCTTTATTCAAGAATTTGAAAAATGTTGAGCCATCTTAGCTTTCTAATAGAGGAAGAACATAAAAGGACGAGAAGGAATAAAAGAAGTTTTGTTTTTATTATTTATTTTTAAAAACTGTTATTAATGGTATATGATCCAATGTGAAAACAATTTTTTATAGAAAAAAATCAACGATAACGGGATGACTATAAAGAAAACCACAGTTTATTTTCCTTTTGCATATCAGTATATTTATCGATTTTGCTCATATTATCGGGTGTCTTGACACATATTTTTACTGATACATCCAATATATTGGTAACTTCCTTGCGGAAATACATTTAATGCTTTTTGTTAGACACTGAGATGTTGAAAAGGTAAAATTGTACGAAGTTTTTGGTTTGTAGGAGTACGGACTGCCCATGTTTCCTCATGTGGGTCTGTATATGTTGTTTATCGTGTATAAGTTGTATAATAATACGAATACCATTACCTATATTGCAATGCGCTAGTTCTGGCCACATTCACGCACACACGCTCATGCACACGTTTGTTAATTTATTTTGATTAAACTTCATAACTTTAATACCTGATCATTACAGTTTAGTTTTAATTAGTTTAGCTATAATTGCATAGTTGTATATTATCTGTTTTCATATTATATTTCGAGTGTTTTTGATTTTTTTTATCCCCTCGTCATATGCAAATTGCGACAACATTTTCAAATTCAAATTTAATGCTCAACATTTAACTACACAAACAACGGAACTCATCGCTTAGACTTAACCATCTAAATGAAATTTTGTTAATTCACTCTAGAGTATGGATTTTGCATAATTAATTTGCTATGTTACCAACAATTATCTATTTTTATTTATTTATTATAAATGTTTTCCTGCTGATGCAGTACATCTTTTTTTTGGTTTGTGGTTGTCGAAAGGCTAGCGTTATCATATGTTTGTAATACTTTCGCGATACTAAACGCTGGGGAAGGCAGGCAGATAAATAATATATATTTAAAATCGTTCGTAATGATTGGGGTTGGGGGTAAATTAACCGGCAATCGGAGGCTGTGAAGCATATAATGGACAGGCAAACAATTGTTCGACTAATTTATGCACTCAATTGCACTTTCATTGATAGCTGCGGCTTTTCGAATCTGTTTCTGATTTGCCTATATTCAGATATGTATGCACTGTGTATCGGTGGGTGTGTCAGTAGAGTTACAGTGGAAAAGAAGGGCTTCACCCTTTCAAATTGCCACCTTTTGGAGCAGTAAATAAAACAGATTTTCCTTCGAAAAAGAACATAAATGAAAATTGTGGGTTTCTAGCTCTCGTAAAAAGTTGTAAGCTCGTCTAGGTTTTCCTTTGGTCTTTTGAATTCGAGTGTTTGCATTATGTCCTTGAGTCGGGGGATTACAAAGCTACAAGGTATGTACAATGTACAACAGCAAATCCATGAATACACACATCTCAACTGAATTTATGAAATACACATTTGCATTTCAGGTTTGTTTGCGCGTTGCAGAGGACTTAAAGCTGAACGTTTCGATACACACATAAAGCATTTACTTCTTACTAATAGTAATGGTAATACTGGCAAAACTGGAAATCAACAATAGGCTATAGGATATGATATTTGGTGTTTCCTTAAAAGGTGTTGAGAGTTCTCGTATTTGCTCACATCGATTGGGAAAGTTTCCCTTATATTGTCTAACTAGGTAAGTAATACATCTAGGCGTGGGTCTATTTAATATAATCTGATACACTTTGGTAATTAGTATAACATTCCGCTAGTGGCTAATCGACCAGTTCTTTACTTGGGAAATTAATAAAAAATGGTGGCAAAGTCAAGCCAAAACAGGGGGTTATCAATTTGTCATTAGCCATCTCCATTCAATGCTCCCTATCAACTGCTGTAGATTAGTGTGGTTATTTCACATTATATGTATATATATTTCTTGGTTTATAATACTAGGCTCAGTTTGTTGTAAGTAGTACATACAAATTACACAAAGTTTGATTTTCATTTGATATTTGTTCATCGTTCTTGAGCGCTTCGTTCACTATTTTATTTTTATAGGTAAATATCTTGTGTCTTGTATTTTGTATTTTGTAGGTTTTACATTGTATTCATCTCAAAAGTTCATTAAAATAAATGCCTTTTAGTTTGTTTGCTGGCACTTTAGTGCCGGAGAGTATCCAAGTGTTTGTATCTGATAATGTAGTGTAAATAGTTCCTTGTTCAGTTGGTGGTGGTAGGTGGGTGGTGGTTGTTTGTTGGGTTCTGGGTTTAGTTAGTTAGTTAGTTGATTAGTTTGTCTTGGCTTGCCTTTGAGTGTTGGCTAGAAGAAGGGCCGAAAGAGATTTGTGAAAGGCACTCCCATCCACTTGCCGCGGAGGAGCTGCAAAGAAGCTGTTCGGAAATTTCTAAATCACTCCGGAACCACTCGGAAATTCGCATGCGAATTCAGCGCACATGCATACACATCTCGAGGTCCCAGGTCCTTAGTCCTAGGCCCAGATCCCTGGGTCCTGCCTTCGTGTATGCCGCTGTTTGTATTGGTATTGCTATTAGTTTTTGGGCCCTCTTAAATGACACTCATGCGACGCCTGCCATTTCCGGTGCCCTCGGCTCAGTTGGCGTTGGCCAGCGTTTCGTGGCACACCTCCATGTAGTCCGGATCGTGCATGATGCCCTTTATCATGTCCTTCAGCATTGTGTAGCGAGGAAATATCGGATACATCTTCGAGCTGCCGTACTCTTCCTGCGGGTTCGGATGGGGATAAGCGGATACAATGCAAAGTTTTCGTCGCTTTCACTCACCTTCAGCACTCGGATGAGGTGCCGCAAGCCCAGATACTTTTTTAACAAGCGGTACAAGTCGTTTATAAGCTGCGTGTTCTCATGCTCGATTTGGGCAGTAGTCATATCTGTGTGTCATAATTTATAAATTTTATATTATCTTGAAATATGACTAACTTCTTATATAAAAATTTAGTTGGCCTTAAATATTTTTAAATTAATCATGCAATTTCATGTGGTTTTTCATGATAAGCTTTAAGTACTACGTTTTAAATATTATGTATTTATATTTTATATTTATTTTTATAGTTATATTTAATATTCAAATTTTTTGTGGGCGGTTAGCTGACTGCACTCACGTTCCAGTCTCTCCATCCGCTCCCGCCGCTCGGCCGCCTCCTCTGCCAGGCGGGCGGAGGTCTTCACCCCCTCGCCGGACTTCTGGGTCTTCTCCATGATGGAGCAGGCCCGCATCACGTAGCTGGGCACCGTCTCCTGCTTCTCCTGCCGCGGGATGTCCACCAGGGTCCAGTACTGGGTCTCCAGGCGGATGACTTCCTGTAGGCGATATGGAGCTAGGTTATACAGATCCAACATTTTAAGGTACAAGTTTATTTTTAACTAGTCAAACCATTGAGTTCTAAGGGTTTCTTAAAAATAGCTTGGGGACATGAAATATCATAAGCTGAGCTAAAGAATCTCACAAAAGGTTAAACAAAATTTGGTGTTTCATTGAATACCAGTTCCTATCAGCTTAAAAATGAGCAAAAAACCCATAATAATATAACACAAGCACGAGGCATTATCAGTAGATTGTATTGCTTCCTCAAAATCGTATTTTTTCACAGTAGCAATCCATCCGTGTACCTGAATGTATCTTCAATCTGCTAGAGGTATTTATTTACTGCCTTACTTATATTATTTTGCAATGCATAAGCTGTGGTTTTTATATTTATCATATAAATGTGAATATTTTGAACATTTTGATAATGACAAGAGTGAAACAGCCTGACAGAAGTGGCTACACTGACTCAAAAATATAATTACAACAATGTTAATCAAAAGCTATAGTCAAAGGTATTGATAAAAAGTTTTTATATTTAAAACACAACCAAAAGAAGACAGTTTTAAATACAGAAATGTTTCACCCACCTTTATCATCAGCTTGAGCATGGGGTAGCGCTGGAAGATATTGCGCTGGCTCTTCGAGTCGCCGTACTTGTTCATGAGGTTGATCAGGGCCTTCTTGGCAGTTTCGTAGGACTCCTCCAGACGCAGTCGCAGGGATCGCAGGCGCTCGTTGGTCTCGATTACCTCGTCCCGCGTCATTCCACTGGGCGCCCCCTCGTCCTTCACATCCTGCACGATTCGCCGCACACTCTGCGTGAATTTGCCCACAAAGTTTGTGGTTGCTGGGCGGCAAAAGAAAAAAAACAATACAAATTAAACGATAAAATAATTATAATTGTAAGGAAATTGCACGAAACACTGTCATTCATTATTCGAAATGTCAGTAGACACGCGCATTAACCCTTAATCAATCTGCGATTCATGCGGAAATTATTCGACTATGGGAAAGTCAAACTATTATGCCTTGATGAAATCGCATCGAACAAGCCCTGCTCTACTCATCTTTATAAAAATTACATTCTCATATCACCGACCGCGCTGGGACTCGAACACACGACCGATATTCATTGCTGATTGCGGGCGCAACGCGCTACCCGCAGCACCACGTCCACTATCAGAAAATATCTGTCTTATGTTCGCTTTGGTTCCGTCGCTGTTGAAAGCATTACCTTCCTCCCTTTTTGAAACAATTTTTTTTATTTCGTTTAATTATTTATAAAAATGACTACAAATATTAAATCACCAGCGTTTCTAGTTTACTCTAAACAAATCACTTAAGCTTAAATCGACTTATGGTATAAAATGTAATCATACTAATGATTATTATCTGTTCTGTTCTGAATATAATAGTATGGATTTTATTTTGAAACATTTAGTTTTAAATTCAATATTTTAAAACCAAATACATTTATTTTTAACCTATTACAATTTTTTAAGATGATTAAGTTTACATTATGAGTATTTCTATATTGTTTCGCAAAATGGTGATGCTTTGGCTAAGATAAGATATTTTAAACTAGAAGTTTCAATATTTTGTCCTGTGATTAAAGTAAGTCCTTTCTAATAATTTTTCTGTTTTCTTATAATGATCTTAAACAGTTTATGAATCTCTTAATATTCATAAAAAATCTTAGGATTAATACCAAAATGTAGTAAAAATGGCATCATAAATTCTTTTCGAAAATGTTCATTTTAAACAGACAACAAAGTATGTAGGTTAATTTGCCTTTTAAGTTTTTATTGGTCGATGGGTCTTCATTTTCACGACGCCAATAATTTCGTTCCCTTAATGAATGGGAAACTCCAGCATCAATTGAGCGCTGTTTAATGGGCTTTTCGTTGAGATGTTGAAAAGTGCAATTAGCATTCGTCATTGTCAGTCCGTTTTTGCGTCCGTAAAGTCATGGAAACGTGACATATTTCTGTTCCCGATTTGAGACGTGGGTCGTGCCTTCAGAAGGCGCTCGCTGATGGCTTTTTCTGGCGGTGACTTAAAACACTGCGAATTAGTCGAGCGCTACATGTAAATGAACATTGGCTTTCAAGCGCGCCAATTCATAATTAGAAACCCAACCATCTGTGGATTCTGACAGAGACATTCCCTTATGAAGAAAATGCACTGTCAGTTTCCTGCTGTGAATCATAAACACCAGCACAAAGAACCCGCATTGTGGGTGTCTGGAAAACTTTAATAGCTAGTGGATTTCCTACGCTCAAGGACTTTGCCCCCTGACGATGATCGTGACGTACTATTTGCAAACTTTGATCTGTCCGCTAATATTATTTAAGATATTTCAATGAGTTTCTTAAGAGAACTGCAAAGAGAAACGCCTGTATCCACTCTCTCAGTTTGTAGTATTATTTACCCAGTTCGGTTCGAAGTTTATACATATACTGGTATACCAGAGAATCTCTCATCAGTTGTATGTCGAAAATCTCGCGGTAAGCATTGCTCTGTGCCGATCCGCGGAAAAGCATAAAAGTCACTCAAAAATAAAATAAAAAAAGCCAAAAACTCATAAAACGTGAGCATAACAAATGAGAAATTCAAACAAAGAGGCGAAAACATATATATAAACTATGCATATACACAACGCGCCAAAAAAGAATCGAGAAAAGGCAAAGCGCCCATTGAACTCAAAATTATTCTGTTCAATTGCTGAAATTAACAGAAAAGAATAAAGCTCTTTACGAACTGTTATATCGAGTGGATTTTAAAGTGAAAAGTGGGATCGTGAGATCGTGAGAGGGCAGCCATATGTTCCATCTCCTCAGTCGGATTTATTGGCTGCGGCATGAGCATTATGTGGCTGTGCTCCTAATTGGTTTATTGGCTGGGCAAATTTAGCCGATGGCCATCGACTGGCTCTCGACCAGTTGGCCTTTTCCTCGGCTGGCGCTTTTTGCAAGTGCAGCAAAATTCCAGATAAAAATCGCAATTAATCCAATCCATGTTTGTTTTTTAACCCTTTGCTCGCCCGCCTGTGGTCTGATTTTTAATTCAAGTACGTCTTTATTTACTCTCCGTTTTTGCAAGGCATGCATAAAAATTTGAATTTCCAAGAACTTTTTTTTGTTCATGATAACATTACTGGCACTGGAATTTCCCTCGCGCTTTTAATCGTATAAATACTTTTATGTTTCTTGATAACAATTCTTTAAGAACAACAAAGATTAACGTAATACGTTATCGATGACCCCTGATATTTTTTAATGAGAAAAATACTGGAGTTGTAAAAATATTTTAATTACTCTTTAGAAAAAGTTATAATCTCGTTTAAATGAACTTAACTCTTTACTTTATTAAATTAAATTTTAATATTCTTAAAACTTTTAAAAATATTTTTTCAAAAGTATTCCATTTCCCTATATCTGAAGTTATTTTAAATGCTTTCATTCCTTATTAAATTAAACTTCAATAATCTTAAAACACTTAACATTTTTTCAAAAAATTCCATTGTGATAAATGTAAGTTCCAAATTAGTTGGACTCATTCTGAAAAATGGTAAAAGCTTGACTTTCACGATTCTGAAAACCATTTATAAAATGTTTATGTAAATTTTATTTACACTATCAGGAGAGTACAATAGCCATAAAACGAGTTTCTAAAGTTATATAATAATTGATCTATTTACTCAGCTACGCCTTAATCTAGACAAAACAACGAGTAACTTATGATCAAACAGCTTCTCAACAAAGTGCATACGTTCAAAGCTAACAAGGCGATATGCAAAGTAATCAACAATTGTATTTAAGTATTTCGCTTATTATCACGATTGTCATTGATCAGAACAGTTGTTTATAAGGGAAAAAACGCCTTTTAGCCAGTTAAACTCGTTTTGCGGACCGTGAAAGTGCAGAGCTCAGGCTCCTGGGACAGAGTGTTGTTCGAAAACTGGATCTGTCTCAGATCTTTACCCATATCCACTGGCAAAGGCAGCCAGACAGAGGACCCTCCATAAATAAGCCGCTTGCTCTGCTTCACTTGATGGCCGACTGAACAGATGACAGTTCATACCGTAATACATCAGTGTTTAGTGGTATATGGGTTGATGGGTGGCTGGGTGTCTGGTTGGCTAAGTTGGCTGTTTGGGTTGGGTTAAAAACTCTCTCGACCTTCCCGCTCATCCCACTGATATCAGCGAAAACGACAAGCAGAGTTTGTTTGACTGCCGAGCGCGGCGGAGAGGCGGCTAATGAGCAAAACGGCTTTTGTTTGTCTTTTTGGCCCCAAAGTTCCCCAGTCGACGCTCTTCGGGCTTCCAGCCAACCAGAGTACCTGCGTAAACCAGTTTTTTGCTAATTTGACAAAACACATAAGCAAAAAAAAGCGTCGACATATGTAAGCTTTTTTTTCGACTCGAATATGCTGTTTGTCTTTCGGCTCAGGCTGCTTCTTTGAGAATGAGAATGGGACTAGGAGCGAGGCAAAACAACACATAATTTGGCCAACAGCAAACGAAACGTGTCGTTGCCGCTCATTGTTTTCATTGGAGCTGAAAGATACTGAAAGTATCTGAAAGATACTTTTCGCTACGCACATAATTAAAGCTCTGCACGTGTCCGCATCTGAGTGAGTGACCTGCGAATGTGTGTGCCCTTTTGGTGCACAAATATTTCAAGTTCAACATTTCTTGAGCAAGGGAAACCCCGGCTTTTGTTTGTTCTTGAGCCCCTATTTACCTCGGTCTTAATTGTTGATTTCCTTTTTCTCTTAATTTTGCCATTTTGCTGTTGGCCCACAAAGCCTGTTCTTTGTTCTGTTTATTTGTTGTATTTATTCGCATTCAGTCAGTGACGTCGTAGAACCCTTATCGGTCGCAGACTTAGGGAATTCCAAGATACCTGGTTTTTCACCAAAAATTACTCATCGTGAAAACACTGCTCATGAATCTTAAGTTTGAATGACTTGCCCATGGCTCATTGTGGCCACTTTCTAGAATGCCCGAGGTATTTATCAAGAAAATATTCATTTTCTAAGTCACCATGTGTAATACATTTTATAGCAACAATTTGCCCTGCAGTCTGGCTGGGATTAAATTTCTCCAAGCCCAAAACCACAGGCACGCGCCGAGTATTAAGGTTGGGTGATCACATACTACATTTATCTTTCCCACGACTGTTGCGGTTTGTCACTCTCACTCTTACTCACTGTCTTAGAATTGCGGTTAGTGAAATCATAATTTTCATGATACACGGAAGCCAGGAAATTCCTAGTTTTATGCACTCAGAGTTCATTAAAAGGTTAATTTGCATGCTGTAAATAGTAATAACCATCAAAGCTGCTATGCATGTTTTAAGTCAAACAGATATTACTGTAGCTCTGACGTAATCGCATTCAAAACCAGTTCGATTATTTGTATAAACCATTTAATGGCTTATTCTTGTTCATCTTTTTTTAGCTCTAAACATCACACTACCTGTCAACGACCTTCAGTTTTCAATCAAAACATACAAGACGTTTTCAAGCACTTAAGAAAAACGTCACTTTAAATTGGAGTCTCTCCCTTGAGAGCAATTTAAACAAAGCATTGCAACAAATTACTATAATTAAAACGACAAATTAATGGTTTTGAATGGGTGTTGAGTTAAAAGCTCAAGTTACGTCAGTAAGTTGTTAAGTCGATCAACCGCAGAGCTAATACCCTAACACCTTGAAAATAAAAATTACATATTCTCTGCTAGGCAACACAATTATTTTTTTTGTGCAATTGAAATTTGTTTCCGACTTTAAGAAGCTGCTTTTTTATTGTATAATTATAATATCATTCAGCAAAGAGTAAAACCACTAATGGCCTTAATTATAATAAAATCGCATGTGCCATTTCAAAGTCAGATCTAGGTAGCGATTTATATATCCGCTGGCTAATGAGCATCAGTAATTGGTTGTACATTGTACAGATATAAAAATGATTAATGGGTACAGAGTACCAGAGTGCTCAAGAAAAATATCATAAGCTTTTTGGTCATGCTCAGTGGGCTTGATAGCTTGGAGCCTTAAATATGTCGCAAGCATGAGATCATATAAATATATAAATTCCAGGAACAATAGCTTTGCCAGAACCCCTCTCCATATTTCTTGAAAACCAAGCTCATCCCAATTACCATAAGCCATTGTCTGCATTGGGAATCCTGGTGGCTAATCACACTAAATTAAGCTGAAATGCGAATGAATCATTGGGGAGCTTGAATTTATTTACCGATTTTCGGCAAACGCAATGCCTGCAAATATTTGACTTGTTTGTCACACTCGATTACCGCTGACCTTCCGCCAACGGACGTGGATTTGTATGCAAAGGGCGTGGCACCGCCTCGCCCATCAATAACCCGAACTAAACGTCTCGACCTCGCTAATCCTAGTGGCACGTGCTTATTACCACTCCCCATGGAAACCCGAAACCCCAAACCCAAAACCCCCATCCCAAAGACCCCCCAACCCATTCGCATTCCCTCATCCCGAAAACCATCGAGTTTGCTCAGCGTGTTTTAATTAGTTCGGGTTTTGGCAAGGACTAGCTTCGCAGGGAAAACGCTTTCTGTTTGACTAATTGGCCGCATTTTGTGAGCGCGTGTCTGTGGGTTCCTCGACCACGCCCCCTGCCGCCCCGTCAACGCCCCCATCAATCATCGAAAAGTCGAAAATTTCGACACGCCCCAGATTTATTGAAACCGTGCAACGTGCCCGTGCACTTCGGGCCAAGTTAAGTGACAATTGCCAACTGCATTTCCCAGTTCAGGGGGCTGAGTCATTTGCATTTGGACACCTAATCTCTAGGTGTGGTCCATAATAGATGTATGTTAATTTAAGACACGACCTGACAATAATCCGCATTAGTCACCACTGGGGTGTTTTGACAAATGTCACCTTAAATGGAGCATTGCTTATTGATATATTGTGGCTAATGAATGGGGGAAATTAGAAATGCTAAAGCTGTGTAAATGTTTTCCATGTAGGAAACAATAGGAATTACGCAATGTTTTTTTTCTCGAGAAGTAAATAAATGAGGGTCACCTGGGCCTAAACCACCTTGAAACTCCAAGCTAAGTAGTTTTTAAGCCAGCATTTTTAGCTGGTCATTCGGACAAGACCGCAAGTTGGCCAAAACACCTCAAAATTGTGGAAGTCTGGTGAAAAGTTTGTGGTCATCCGACATTCGACCACAGATACCAACTGAGTTTTGTGGCCCCTCTAAATGGCTCAATCAATAAGCAGCCACAATTCCAGGATATTTCCGGTCAAGTTTTGGGGACTTTGATTTGCCCCATAAATTCCAGGGCCCAAATGGCAGCTAAAGTTTCAGTACAAAATGCCAATTTGTTGTGCTGTTAAATTGAATTGAAGCTTCGAATTGAATTAATATTTGAAAATCATCAGCCAGAAGTTTAATGGCAAAGCCGGATGGCTGTCTTTTTTATGCCCCAAAATTTAATATGCACTACGGGGCAATGCTATATAAGGCCACTTAATATTTAATGTATGAATGTTTTGGGGGGCCGGGGGGCAATGTTTGCCAGAGCCTGGCATTTTCATTAAAACTTTAAGTCACTTTTGGTGCCGTTATTTGATGCTACTATTTTGCATTATTCAAGAAACTGCCGCCAACGCCGCAGTTGGGCAAACACAAGAGCTCAAAGAGGCCCAGACACACACACGCACACACACACGCACATGAGGAGGCTGCAAATCCTTCGGATCCAGACTCGCATTCGTAGTCGTCCTTGTCCTTGGCAGGATTGTAGGCCCGAAAGGCAACACAAATAGACGTGTGCCAAAACACACAAACAAATGCGGGGCAAACCAAGCGAAATACTCGCAGGGCACACACATGGGACCCGAAAACCGGAGACAGGAAGATGGAATCGGGATGGAATGGATGCTATGGTATGGAATGCTATGGTATCCAGGACAGCGGATCCATTTTACTTGGGTGGCTGAGCCACCGTTTGAACTTTGCCATTCAAAGCAGCCCGAAAAATGTGCCCGAATAGCGAACTGAACTGAACCGACTAAACAAATATGTAGGGCCGTATCGCATATATATATATATAGTATAGTATGTATATGGAGGGAGTCCAATTGAAGCCGCAGTTTGGCAGCCGCACAAATGCGGAAGCGTGCGGCATCAGCAATAAGTAGTGGCCAACAGTGAGTAACGGCAACAGCGGCCATGATAATGGCAATCTGTCAGTTCTGGCCAAACTAAACAATGGCCACAACACAACACTACTACAAAACACCACACACACACACGGAATGGACAGGATAACGCATTCAGCCAGCGAGACAAATTGACAGACAATTTAGCTGTCAATTGTGCGTTGCCCGCTCGGTCGACAGTTGAGCCAACATCCTGGCATTCGGCGAATGACATTATTAGTTTAGCCCCGAGACCAGACAAGGGCTACCCCGAGACATTAGTTCCGAGCAAAAAATATTCATAATTCCAGCTTAAAATTTCGAAATTCATAATATACCGGCCAGGATAAAGTGATTTAGAGGGAATTTACCCCAAAAATGCCGGTCACATTTTAAGGATAAAGCATATATAATGTTTTTATTATAGGTATCTTATATATATCAGGTTCGTTAAATTATCTTTAACTAGTGATTAGATAGTATAGGCAAAGAAGTAGAAAATATATTAAATCAAATGTATGTTCCATAAACAGTACTTAAACAGTCATCCCATTATGGCTTATTATATTTCTCATGTTCACATTTTAAAGACATTGTAAGCCGAAACTCACTGGAAACAACCAGTTCACTAAGTATTATTAATGATTTTAAATGAGAAAATATATACCAAGCAAACTAAGGTAGAGCATTAATTTAAAGCACTCAAAATATGATAGATAGTAGAAACAACTCAGCAAGAGCATAGTATCTTCAGAAAGCTGTACATCTCCTTTAATCCGAGCAACAAATGCAAAGTACGCCAAATAAAAACGGCGATTTGCCGGATGACTGCTGAGCCGATGGGCCAAAGTGCCTGGGGCGTAGTCGCCAGGACAAAGGATCTGCCTGCGTAAGTAGCTGTAAGCACAGCTGCTTACTTGGGGGCATTTATCATACGCCGCGTGGGCCAGGCGTTGACATAACAATTAAGCGAATTGGCCATGCTTAGAGGGGGGGATTGCGAAGAGTATACCTTGGCAGATAATCTATTTTCAGTTATATTTCATAACGACATCCTGCCACTGACATTCCCCCCAGGGATATTTATGTTTTAGCCACTGCCACTTGGCCAAGACATTCGCATTCCGCTGGCTGAGTGCATATAATTTCACTGGCTTTGGCTTTTGGCCCTGGCTTTGCGCAACTTTTGCAATTAGAACTGCAGCCAAGTAGCCAAGTGGTTGCTCACAAAGTGCCATCAACTTTGGCGGCACTTCGAGTGGGTGGAGGGCACGGGCCCTTGTAGACCGCAACTACGTAGTCCTCGGCAGACTGGCACTTGTTGTGCTTTTAACATGTTGATATTGTTTCCCTGGCCAAAACACCCATCCATCCACCCATTTCCCGACCCGCCAACCCCAACTACTTTGCAATTTTCGTTTGCTGTCACATCGCAAAACTCGGATGTTGGGCATTTCGAATGAAGCCAAGTTCCCATGAATGTGTCAGCCAGTCTGTTTTTGTTTTGCCTCGTTATTGTCCCTGTTTGCCAGCCAGGAGCAGAACACACAGACCAGATACAAAGCCCAATGACAGCTGGGAAACAGGCTGCACTGGCCGCTCCTTTGAGGGCTGACTTGCTTGACGGACGTTGAAGGGGCATATGATAACCAAGTTTTGATACCAACCCACTTGATTCAGGCCAAAGGTAAAGACCCTGCTCATTTCTCCCAGGGAATTGATCACTGTGAGGCATAATACTTCTTTGGATTGATATTAGAATATATATAAGTACAAGCATATTGCAGTGAGCCGCCTCCATTTCAAGCGGAATGAGCAACAAAAACTTGACAAGAATGGAAGAAAACATTTTCCACTTGCATTGTTTCCCACTGGATGATGATGATGCCCCACTTTGCTCTGTGTGCGTGCCGCATAAATTTCATTTTGAACAATAATAAGAAAAGTTGGCTGCTGCCGTTGGCCTGCGGGGCAAAGCTTCCAGTCAGATCAAAATCACACAAGTAAAAACGGCAACAATGGTGCAGAAAAAAGTGTGTGTATGTGTGTGTGTTTTGTGTGTTTAATGCAAAATAACAAAAAACACCGAAACAAAAAGAGTGTGGCGGAAGACAGGAAAAAAAATAGACGGCTGACAGCAGGCCAGGGCCATGTTACGTATACGCCCCATTGAGCGGCCAAATCGCATTACGCATACGCCATGTGGTAGTTGCAGCAAAAAAAAGCCGAGCAGCTTAATTACAACCCCTTTGGACTGACCTACATTGATTCGGCATCGACAGGAACATCACAATTATGCAGTATGCCCAGGATTGTATGGGGGTCTCATGTGCATGACAGCATTTGCATTCTGTTGCAGCTGCAACTACGTGACTTGCCTCGACGTGCGACACTTTGACACCTGAATCCGGCTGGGAAAACGCCCAGGATAACTCTGTCTTCGGCCATGTCAGGCTCCTAAGCCAATTAGGTGGAACAAAGGCCACCACATCTAAAGGCAACACCACGTGTTGCTCTGGCATAAACAATTTATGAACGAATTTCGACCTAGCACCCCACCCCATCCCAAAGAAAATACCATTAAGGCCAGCGTAAACACTGGGTACACACACATTAAGCATTAAAACGAAATCTTTTCAAAATCACATTCGGTTTCGGGGGATTTCACTTACAATTTTTCGCTGATCATCAGCAGCGCCGTCATGATGAGCAATACCAAGAAAAAATCCAAGCAGTTTATTGCGTATTTTTAGGTCAGAGATGAGCAAACAGTGGATTCAATATAACACGGGGGCAGCTCCGATTGAAGCATCTTCTTACCTCGCTGCATGTTTACCCCACTGTGTTTGCCTTTAATCGCATCTGCAATGAGTTTTCCCGACTTTGATGAGTTTGCTCGCCCGGGGCCAGCAGCCGAATTTCCATATCAATTAGCAGCCCTCGCTCCGATCGAACATTTTCGGCTGTTTGCGCAGCCCGTATCTTTAGCTACCTCCTTATCTGTATCTGTATGAATAAAAAACTAATGAAATCCGATTTTCCGTGCCACTTTATGGCTTTGCCCGCCATTCGGTTACTGGCTCGAAAGGCAAAGTAACCGCAGGTGGAGGCCACAAAACATGTTGCTTCAGTGACACTGGGCAATACAGCATTAGTTAGATATCGATTCTTGAAAAATTACTTTAAGCTAAGATGTTTTCATATTGAGAAAATATTAGTCTTATATAACCTTAAAAAAAACTCATCAAAATATTCTCATTAAAAAATTTTAATTGGTTAAAAAAATATGTGAAATATTGCATGTATTCTGAAACTTTGAGTTATCTATCCCAGAATAAATAACATCTGTGGAATGTTGACGAAATAAACTAAATTAAGAAATATAAAAATATTATATTTATATTATCTTTAGTTAATGCAAGATTTTCTTTTTGTGAATATAAAAACAAACAGTCAAAACAATGTATATAAAGGATGGGTCTATCTTCTTTTAAACTGATCTAGAAAATATATATGGGGTAATTAAAATCATTTAATACATGATTTCACGATCGTTTTTTAAACTGATCTTTAAAAAATATCTATGGGGTATTCAAAATCATTTAATAAATGAATATTTTGAAACCTAGTTTTTTCATGTCCTTTTTGTAAAACACTTTTGTTGTTGGCTAGTGTAATCGACCTGGTTGTTTGCGGCGGAAGGGGGCCTGTGCTACACTTGGCTGCCCACATCATCTTTTCGGGGCCACAGTGTTTGCGACCAAATGGCCGCTCTTACGGCCAAGCGGCTCCGGGTTCCTGTGATTTTGGTTCCGGCCCAGGTCACAGTTCGCCCGGGTTCAGCCGGAGTCCAGCTGGCCATGGGCCATAGGGTAAATTGCACTCGCCCCTGTTGCCGATAACTTTCTAATGAGTGGTAATCGACGTTCGACTGCATGTGTGGACTGGCAGTAGAGGATGTTCCCTTTGGGTGGATGTGGGTGCCTGAATTTGGGGCAGCTCTCTTTTGTGGCAACTGGCACTCTTCAAAATTCAATTTGCCTTTGTGAAGCGCCACAGATGGTCGGTCAACTGTGCGCTGAGGTGAGAACTGCAAGGACTTTGCATACAATTATTAAAATTGTCAGTGGACAGCCATCGCTTTATGAATAATGCACCAACACATTTGGCTTAATTAAAAGCGTCATATTTAATACGGCTAATGGCCGTGCTATGGCATCCCTGGGTCACCTAAATTTCGATGGTTCATCCCACTCTTTATTACATCAACTAAATCCAATTAAGCAGAGCTGCCAGCCACACAGTTACTCAGTTTGCCGGGCAAAAAATGTACCTGCTGCAAACCCAATTAAAATTACTTGCAGTTTCTGGCCAAAATTGGATTACCCAGGGTTAAAAAGATTTCAAAAATGCAACACACATTCGGCAGTTCGTAATTGCCCGAAAATTGCGGTCACTGCTAAAATTCTCAAATTTAAAAAAAAACGGCAGAACTAAATATAGAATCCTCGCCGAAAACCAATTAAGAGCAGACTTTTTTGATCTCGTTTTCCACTGTGTCTGTGAGAATATTAAAATTGAATATTTAATGGGAATTCTATAAGCAGGATAGAGGAAAAAACCAGAGGATTGGGGCAACATGTGATGTTAGCGAGTAGGAAAATGCTTTTATTTTCCCAGTTTATTCATATTCATGGTGCAGCGGATTCCGTTTTTATTTCTTTTTTTTCTGGGAGTTTGTTTTCCATGCTCATTTATACATCGGCCACTTGTGGCACACTCGAATTGCCGTTGTTGTAGCAACAAATTGAGGGTTATTCCCTCAACAAACTTACAATTTCCGTCGGCTATTCACACAATTTGGGAATCGAGTTTTTGTGCTGCTCCAGGTCCTTATGTTGTTGCAGGTCGTGTCCTGACCCAATATTTTCAGCTTCAATGAGCAGGGTTACTTGTGTGGAATTTCGGTACGAGTGCCTGTGTGGGTTTTCGAACATGCAGACTATGTATAAATAGTTGCATCGGTGAATCCGTTAGCATACTTTTATGGGCAACAGCTGCAGCCGGATGGAGGAAATGCATTTTGCCAAATTTATTTTAGTTGGCCCTGGATTTTACCATCTGATTCACAACGAAATGAGAATTCGCCAATCACCGCAAAATTGTTACAGCAAAATATGCAAACCGATTGGTAATTATTACGTGCAAATTCAATTAGGTAAATCGTCAGTGAAGGAATTTTCAATTACACATGGCCAGCATTAAAAATGGGATTTCCATGTTGTACTTGATGGGGGGCTCAAATGATTTATGATCTATGTATCATGGTCTATAAGTTCTCGGTGTTTTCCACTCCCATTTCGTTCACTCTAATTTCCGTTGGCTCGTTTCCTGCGGTTTCAGATTTTCTCCCTGGCTGGTAATGCAATGCTTTTTCTTCTCTAATTGGTTGTCTTGTTAGCGAATAAGATTGTGCAAAGGAAAACTCAGCTTTATACGGCATTTTCCGGTTTATAAATATTGTGCTGCCATAAACAAATAATACAAAGTCAAATTAGATTTACAGAAAAAAATGCTAGGGAAAATTTTAGCGTTTAGCGAATGCTTCATAAACGAATAATAAAAACGCAAATATTATGTAGAAATAATAAAACTTTGAGACCGGAAACCCAGAATAATATCAACAATTACCATCTGTCTTAAAAACAATTTCAAATTATCTAGAAGCTTTTTGAACACGAAAATAATACAGCTGTCAGAAAAATCGTTCTGAAATTGTCCATTCTGGTACTTTTTCCTAAGAATTCTTACTCATTGTGCTGTCATTTAATGACGTATCTAGGTGATATCTTGTTTACCAAAAAGAAGGTAAAGTGTTATCTCTCCGGAGGGAATGAGATATTGAAATTCGTGGAAAACATCTGTTCTGACGATGCATTTCGTTTATATTAAAGGCAATTTCGGGCAGTCGGTTCAGTTTGATTTCAACTACCAGAGAGTAAGGAAACACTCGGAAATATTGAAAGTACAACTTGGAGAGGGATATTTTTTTCGATTAAGCAGTCGTTTAGTTTAAGCTGCAGTAGGAACAGTATGTTTCAGCATATTAAAATCCTAAAGTGCTCGGCCATTGTGTTTCGGTGTCGAACAAGTTTTTCCGCTTTGAAACGCTCAGCGAGCCCGACCTCATTGGGTTATGGATGGCAGCTTTCGACGTGCCAGGGACCAGAAAAAATAAGAATAAATAAAGAATACGGAATGGGGAATAAAAAGCATAGCAGAAAGCCAACGAAAGTAATTCAAAAGTTTGCCACAGAGCAGAACGGGCAACAAAAGCCAAGAAAAATTGAACTCAACTTGATGTCTAATTTAAAACAAACCCCAAAACCAAGCCGGGGCAAACCGAGCCAAGCCAGATCCTGATCCCGATCCCAGAAGCCAAAACAAAACCGCAACAAAATTTACAACTTCAAAACTTTGCCATCGGCGGTTGTCCTGCCTGATGTGTGTTTCAGTTTTAGTTTGAGTTTCAGGGGGTTTTATTTGTTATTTGTTTGCTTTTTTCGTGGTGTAGGATATGGGGGGGGGGGGGGGGGGTCAAGTACATAATTGAGATTGAACTGCAAGAACAAAGTTGAACTAATGCACAATCTTTGCTCGCTGCCAATTGCAGACCCGCCAGCCAACCGAAGGAGATGAATCGAACTGCGCTGTCCACTGGCAGCACCAGCCGCAGACTTCCGGCTCTCTTGTTTGTCCTGCTGCTCGGCCTGGTGGCCCAGACCACCGGTCGTCCTTCGCCGGAGGACGAGAGCGACTTGGCCATCATACCGCCGGATACCGACAATGTGGAGGTTTGTGCCCGGGTCGAGCCTGAAATCCAATCCGGCATTACTTTACTTGCAATCTCTCTTTCTCTTGACAGATCCATAAAGTAAAGTTCGTGAATGGTGTCATGCAGAAGGATCATCCGGTGATCATGTACAAGGAGGACTTCGTCAGTGAGGACTATGGTAAGTCGATACCATCATTTAAGGCACTAAGTTTTAATTTTGATAGTTTTAGCTATCAAGAGGGGCCCATTGATAATATTACTATTCTCGAAACTTCGCTTAAAATTTTAATTTTAAATTTAAATGACCCTTAGACAAAAACTTATTTTAAATTATTTTTCATCTTTGTTTCAAGAAATATACCTAAAAATATTTTTTATTCTTTCCAAAATACAAAAGTAGGTAAAAAATGTAACTGTTTTGTTAAGCTATACCATCGATGGTAGACCGAACCCATCAATGTTTGCTAAATTTTACAACCACCTACCGCTAGCCATTTATAAACTTTAAGGTGACTGTTACAATTGAGTAGCGTTTTTCATTATGACAATAATGAATGAATAATAATTATCATTTTGTATTTCCTTTTTGGTGTAGATCCCACTAAGAATGAGTCAAATCCTGTTCGCCACAAGAAGCACAAGCGAACGCATCATCATCGTGTGGAGCCACAGCAGGAGAACGACGGGGACCCGATCCTTTTCGACATCCTGCCCGACAAGCCGATCGTGCTGGAGGAAGACCTTAAAGCTCCACTGGTCACTTCCATCGAAGTCGCCGAACTGGCGGGACCCGTCAAGAAAGAGGCAATAACGAAACATCCCAAGAAGTACCACAGTCGCCAGCGACGACAGACCTATGGACAATATCAAAATGAACTTGTCCTCCAATATTACTATGCCAAACCCCAAAAACAAGAGGTGCCAGTTTTAGTCTATTAGTAAGATCGACTTACACGTACTAGCATAGACAAACCGAATAATACATTTTTTTATAATCATAGTAAGCGGCTTCCGGTGGCGGGTAAACCAGCCATTCTGTCGGGACCACTACCTAATCGTTATAATCCGAACCCACCTTTCATTGAAAATAGAGGTGAATTTGACTTGATACACGAATCAGATCCAGCACAGGCCGATTTTACCATATATAACACTACCAGGACCACGCGACCTCCAAGTAGGTGAAATTGAGAAACCTTTTTTTGCTCCAATCCCAGTTATTATTATTATTATAAAATGTTCGACTATAATGTAAAATATACAGGCGAACCTAAATTTAGCTATCCCAGTTATAATATTAAATATGATATCAAAATTACTTATAACCCATTCGAATCAGGAATAACCGAGGGTTTTGCCAACTAACTGCCTCTCCGACTATCGCTTTATCTTTAACTCGACCTGACCTATGTATTATCATCTTTGTGAATAGTGACCACAAGGCCGCCGCCCTTCCCGCCCGCTGGGAGACCTATTGCGGTAGATCCCATCCGGAGGCCCCAACAGACGGGGGCCCCCCCGTTGGCCGCCACTGAGCCCAAGGTCAGCAAGTGCGTGTGGGCGATCGTGAACTGCTGCACCAGCGACAGCAAGAAGATCCGGTACAACTGCTTCGAGACGTTCGGCTGCCATGGCGCCTTTTGGGGCATCAATCCGTGTGCCGATGAAGATGTGAAGCAAGGTGCGCTTACCAAGGTCCTGAATGCCTACCAATAGGCGGTGCTTACCGGTCCTGCTTCTCATAAAATTGCTCAACGTCTCAAATGCAAACTTAATTTATTTTAAACATATATTAAGTTTTAACTTTTGTAAATATACATATATATATTTTTCCGCTTGGAGATACAAACCAAATCATTTATTTTTTGCATTCACAACTCTTTCATAATAATTTTTTCAAGTCATAATTGTATCATTAATAAATCAGCCCTTAAAAAATGTAGTTTGATGTTAGAAAACTCCCAGTAATAACTTTGTTAAAAATATCCGTTACTCGTATGGTAAAGGGGTTGTATTGTAAGTGTACTTTAAATCATATGATCCCCAAACTATCGTAATATATCATCATTTTTACATTGCTTAGCTAATATATTTAAATTTTAAAAGACTTAGGTCAGTGAGTAACGGGTATTTCACAGTCGGATCTTTCGACTTTAGCATCCTTTTATGTTTTTATTCTTTTTATTTAAGCTTCCATAACCCGGTGATGGACACAACACAACAATCAAAAATTTCCAGCTAACACATGGTTTGGTTACCAACTATTATTTGTTGCCTCATCTGTCAATTATCGCATGAATTTCATTTCATCCAAAAACCAAATTAAAATCACCAATTTACGGATACGACTTGAATATGTTTGTTTAATTGGCTGCCAATCGAGTGTCCAGACATGTAATCCGCTCACAATTCGATTGCAATTACACAATCCCTTCAGCCGTATCAATTAACCAACTGCCAGGAGGCCACTGGCCATTGATGGTCTATCTTTTAATTGGCCGTCTATAATGGGTCGCAGAACACAATTTACACCTGCAAAGCCAATGGCAGCTGCATTGCTCTGGCGGTTTATTGAGGGATAAAATTATGTTGTTGCGCCATAATTGGCACATGTACACATAGAAATAAAAGTTGCAGTTGTTGACTAACAACAAATAATATTGGTATGGAAGAATGGCAAACTTATCTAATAACAACATGAGTTTTGTATAGAAAAACAATATATTTTCTGATGCATAAATTGTACTAATTATATACCACACAATATCTGCCAGTGTAATGAACTCAGCTGCTGTTGTTCATTAAAGCCCGAACTCGAGGCCGTTGTTTATTAATTGAGTGAACAAACAGAGGCGCTCAATTTGGTGAAAGTGGGCACACATCCATACACAATCCAGCACCTACTAACTTGCACTTTAGCACCATGGTTTACATGCTGACGCCTCTTAATTGCAGACGATCTGGTGCCCCTAGCCGGTTTCTCGCCCCCCGGATTCCCCCAATCCGAATCCCAACCAGCACCAGCCCCAGCCTCAGTTTCTGCCCCCCGACGTCCGTTCTCCAGGACAGGTAAGCTGGCTAACCGCAAAACCCACAACCGCCATTCTCAAATATCCCGCATGCCTTGCAGATGGTTTCCATTTTCCACAGGACCACGGCTACCAGGAAAATAGCACTTGCCAGCGGGCCTCGAAGCTCTGCTGCTCCCAGAGAAATATTGGATCCCAGTACGAGTGCTTCCACCATCACGGCTGCAACGAGAGCATCTCGACCATTATATCCACCTGCTCCTAGGATGCGCAGGATAAGTCCCAATAAGTCCATATATGCACTGCAAATCTGTCTGTGACACGAGCCTCGCGTTTCAAAAGCCCCATTTGCACCTTTAAGTTTCCGAAATTACTAGCGGAACACACATATAATATACATATAATTTCTAGTCGGCTTTGCCAGTGGGGCTAGCCCTAATCAATAAAGATTTTGCTGTTTCAAACTAACCATATATGGTTCTTTTTATGCTCACACTAATTACTATTAAATGGAATTAATCAGCGCAAGTGCACTGGTATGTCTATACATCTATCCATTTAAAGCATTTCAAGCTATCAATAAAATTTAATTAGTTGTTCTCCTGCTTGCTTGTTTGTTTTAAATTAAAGCAAAGTGATGTTGACTCTGCATTTCATGTTCTTTTTCCTGTTATGTTGTTAAATGTTTTTAACCAATTGACTTTAATTATTCAATTAGTTAAAGCTTAATTGAAAATAAAATGTACAGACTTCTGAATAAAAATAATGAATTAATAGCCACAAAATTATAATTGGTATTCCAATTCAATTTACACTTTGAGCAATTGATGAAACTAATTTCCGATCCAATGATTGTCTAGGCTGGAGTTCTTCTCGTTCTTTCCTAATTTATTTCTTTTTCATTTCGAGCTCTAGTCCTTCACCCGACACCTTTCTAGGAGAAGTCCCAGGAAACAGTCCTAAGCAGGACAGCGACAGCTTGACAACAAATCTCCGCTGAGTTAATTTGCCAGCCTAATGCCATTTCCCTTGGTATTCAGGGACCCAATCACAGGACATAAGGCGATTACGCAGTGTTCCGCCCACTGCCCTTTTTTCGAATTGTGTTTAACTGAATGGATCTGCCTTGCCCGTTGTTCTTTGAGTATTTTCTAGTAGGTGGGTACCCACTTCACTTGGATAAGGTGGGTGTACCATTTTTGGGAATTAATGCCCGTTGGACATAATTTGAGTATTCCTTTTTAAGAGTTTTAAAAAAGGAACTTTGTAATTTTTAAGAACTCATGTTACATCTCAAAACCAACTTTATGAAAATGTTGAGGCTTAAACTTAAATATATGGTCAAAACGCCATTTCTGTTAGTGGACTTAAAGAAAAAGCAGAGGACGAAATGAATTCAGGATAAATATTAAATGTACTTCAATTTGTATAGATTTTCTATAAATGACGTTTTCAGTTACTGCCTATTATACCTTTTCATTAAAATCAACTAAAATATTAAAGGGGTGGCATTTGTAATATACCATGTTTCAGCAATAATCCTTCGGCATTTTTAATCCCCTCCCAGATATTTGTTATTACGAAATTCTCGCGGTATTCGGACTACTCACCGCTGCCGCTGTCGTAGGATCTGGTGGTGGAGCCACTGGTATTGGAGCGCTTTATCTCGCGTCGACCCATTTTATTTGCGGTTGGCTGCTGGTCCTCCGGGTTTTGATGCTGATGCTGGTGAATCTGCTGGTGCTGCTGGTGTCGAGGGGAATCGGGTTCGGAATCTCTGGACACGTGGCACGTGGCAAGTAGCGCGCAGGCTGTGGAGGCAGCCGCCTTTGCAACTGCCGAACTGTACTGACCACCGACTGTGGATTTGGATGCGGATGTGGATGTGGAGCCGGGTTGATGCTGCAAGTTCAGCGAGGGCGTGGATACTGCGGTGCGACCGCTGTGGTGCAACAACGCCTGGCCGGGAACGGTGGGCGGGAACTCAAAGTAGTTGGCCTGGAGGTGATTGCCGAGCAAATTGATGGCCGGCTTGGTGGCCAAACCGCTTGAGATTTCCGCGTGGCTGGTGTGACTGGAGGTGCTGCTGCGCCTCCGCTGGTGCTCCTTGTACTGCGGATGGTGCGGATAAGGATGCGGATGCGAATGCGGATGCGTATGCGGATGCGGATGCTGGGAGTGGGTCGGAGTGGTGCTGCTGCTGCTGGCGGGGTTCACTTGGTGCGGCGTGGGCGGCGGCGGGGGACAGGCGTTGTTGATGCTGCTGCTGCTGGCGGAGGATGATTTGCGCAGTGATGATGGTCTCAACCCTTTGACAGGGTACAATGGGTACTATCGTCCGGCAACGCGTACCCAATCGCGGTGGTCACTGTTGTACCAAATACCTATAAATAATGATAAGTGATTGATTTAAATATGGCTTCTTAATATTTAACTTCACCATACGGTTAAGTATATCATAACTTTTTAAACATTTTTAAATATTTATAAAATATTACTGAATTTAAATGTAACCCACTATGCAAACCTAATATGGATTGAGGTGGTGCAAGGGAGATGGAGATATGCCTGCAGGAAATCGGCTGTTTGCGAGATTGCACTCTTTATTTGCCTTTATCTTTTTAATGAATGGTCCGATGTAAACTATTTTTGGCATGTAGATAGGTATTGATAATCAGAACAAAATGCCTTTAAAGTTAAATTTATAATAAGTACACATACAGTACTCATACACATCTTTTTTGTTGGTAAATTTTCTTTATGTTACATTGTGCTTCAAATTGAAATAAAATCAAATCCTATTAGAAGTAAATACCTCTAACTGCGTAAAAACCAATACGAATTTAACCAAAAATCAATGCAGGATCTAATTCTCCCGGGACAGTACCAAAAAGATGAGGCAAACTTGGCTGCGTAATCGCCATTGTAGCCCATCGATAAGCGGACATTAACTGCACACACACTGGCCGGATTGAGGGCAAAGTGCACTTAAAGCCAACTCCAGTGGCGACGCGTGTCCTGCATGACAACGCAGATTGCGCATACGCCCCGTTAATGTCCGCCATTAGCAACGCCATTTGGGACAGCACGGCCATCGTCGACCATCGGCGTCAATTTTGCCAAATATTTGGCACATGAAATCATTTTGCGCTAATAAAATTTTACGCCCCTTGGGCGCTCCATTGATTTCCTGTAAAATGCCAGGCCACAAAAACTGACCACACACTCGCCATAGGGCGAGTGCCCATCCCCATAAACGGCAACAACAACCGCATAGTAATCGCCTCTAATGGTGCGGCATTAAGATTCACAGAGAAAGACCATTAATATCTATGTTGGGGTCGTAAGTGCCAGGGATTAGTCGGTGCTTGCCAATTAAAATTGATTAAGTCGCGGCAACAATTGAAAATTTAATGAGGCGAAGGGCATGGGGAAGTCGTTTTTTCTTCTACAATGAAAACTAATTAGGGCCGTGCATTGGGGAATGCAAATAAATATAAATATGTTTATCGAGCTGGAAACTGATTTTTACTCCCTGAAGAGCGCTTTACTTTTCCTCCCACAACATGACAAATCATCGAAGTAGAGTCAATGCAATGAGATGAAACCATCAGCAATAGAATCAATGCATATTGAATTAGATGGGGCAAGCACATCCTCAGTTGCCTGGCGACAGTTCAACAGGTTGTGCCGAGTTGGCGAAGGTAAAATCAATTGATTAACCGGCTGAGGAGAGGGAGCATCAAATCGAGTCAGCGACGGTTCATGTGGGTCCTGCCAATGCAAATGAAATTGCAGCTGCATTGGTGCGTTGCACTATTAAATTATGGCCAGCCTGTCAGCCTGGCATAGCCAAGTCCCAAGTCCCAGGTGGCAAATCAGCACTCGCAAACAAGGCAGATGCCCGCTCAAAGGCCACCCCATCCGATACGATCCGAAGCGAGCGGAATGCAATTTAACTTAATGGGATTTCTCGGGAAGGAGTCTTTTTCCTGGTCAGAGCCAGCCGGCGGTTTAATGGCAATGTTTGTTCGCGCTCGCACAAAGCAGATCCTCGGGCCACAATTGCTGTCATTCGCCAGCTCATTTTCCGCTTTCAAATGGAACTGCTTTTTGACAGTCTGTTGCTTTTGTTTCAGGTCAGAACCCATTAAAAACTAGGGTTCAAAAGTCAAAAATACGTTTAAATCCCTTGTTCTTGTAGGTGTTTAAAAGTATGCAGTGAATAAAATATTGTCATTGTTGCATACTTTTAGGCACCTCTTTAAAAAAATCGAATAAATATTATTTTCGGTCCCTTGTATAAATTAATCTTCGTATTGGGGTTAAATATTATTTTATTTTTCATTACCTCCCTTATTTATTCAGCTTGAAGGAAACAAAAAAATAGAGCTGCAATGTATCGGTTTTCAACGGAGAGCTTCTTCTTCCACATGTTGCGTGTAATCGGCCTCGATGCGAATTACCATAATACGACACCAGAAAAGGACGCAAAAAGGCAGCCGGCACACAGATACATTCGCACACACGTGCCGAAGGATATCCATGCCAGTTCGAATGAATCTCAGCTTGCGCTTGGCCAACTGAAGCGTAGACAAGGAGCTGTTTGAGTTCTGGCCCCGCCACCCGAACCTTGGCTGCTGGAGGGACGGATTAAGGCGTCAAATTGTTAGACAAGTTCCTGGCCCGGCCCTGCCTTTTTGTTCGCTCGTGGATAGATCAAAGCCCCGATGCACACACTATATGCATACACACTCGCATATACATATAGTATGGGACGTGTGTGTATTGTGCAGCGACGTGGCTTAAGCCCACATCCCTGACAATGCCTTTTAATCAATTCCCCGAGTCGCTCCATCAATAAGCGAAGGACGGCCCGGAAAATCTGAGTTTCCTTTCGGTCTGCCGGCGCGTGCTTTTCCTTTATTTTTGCCATTCGGCATTTTTTCTTTTTGCGTCTGGGCAATGTCAATTTTTCTAATGAGTTGGCAGAAATAACTAAATAAAACTGGGACCCTTCTCTGCCTTTAATTTTAAAGGATGTTTTACAAATGTTTGTAAGGGAAATGGACATATTTATACAAGTAACACTATTAAAAGTTCAGATTGTATTGGCTTGTATATCTTTAATCCACACAGTTTTAATTTATTGTTAAAGGCAAGAAGAATGTTTACAATTTATCCTATTTTATCCAAGCAATCTGTTTAATTATTACAAATAAAATAAAAACATCCCTGCGAAAAATAACAAAAATAGTTGCTGTGAACATTTTTTTATTCAAAATAATATTTACTGATTATTTTTTTAAAGCAAATATTAACAGCAGATGTTTCTCTTTATCAGCACACCCATAATAAAATTATTTTGTATGTGCACATATTATGGTTCCATTGGGAAATACCAAAAGTTAGCGATAAGAAAAGAACATATAAAAAACCAAGCATTAAATCAATTTCAAGATAATATGAATCTTTTTTTTAAACCTTTCAATTATTCAGAAAAATGTACTTTTGGGATTTCCATAATTTTAAAGAAGTTTTAATGCACAATCAAGGGCTCTCGTCTACGAAGTTCTACAACTGGGCTGTGCGATTTTCCTAATGAGTTGGCATAAATAAATAAACAAAACTCGGACCTGTGCCGGCATTTGGCTTTAAAGCGTTGTTTAATGTGCAGCACTGGGGCTGGCACTCATGGAGCGCACTGTACGCATGGCTGACCACAGACCACACCCTCACACTGACACCATGAAAGCCAGGTTAGTTGCCTGTGCATTAAATTTGATGGCTGCAAGTCCTCAGCTCATAATCACAAGCAGACGCCCACCTGCGAAAATGGAATTTAATTTGCTAATACGCTTCGTTGAGTGGCGACGGGGAAGCGGGAAAAGGGAAAGGTAATGGGCGGTTCGGGAGGTTTCCAGAGGGTTTTCGGGGCCAACTGAATTGAAGGTAGTCAGGTGAGACAGTTTGCCTATGATGATGGGTTTTTCGGAGCTGCCGGTTTTTTTGTTGCGCCTGTGGCAGAAATTGTTGGAAATTCTTCGGAAATCGTTTCTCCATCCCTGGGCCAGTAATTCTCGGCTAAAACTTGGCTTTTACATAGTTGAACTGGTCTCGGCACTCGCATAGTTAAGCCAATGTAAACTTTTTTAATTTGCAATAATAATAAAAAATTCCGTTTTCGACTGAGAGTCAGCCGGCAGAGGCAGCCGAAGAATTTCGAAAGCCACGTCCATGTCCCTACACCGAATAATTCAACAAGTTTTATGCGTCATCATCATCATCGCCATCACCAGAATGGATGTCCTCGTCCTTGCCACAGCGTTTCAAAAATATTTGTGGTGGCTGTTTGTGTTCTACGGCAACTGGCAAACACATGAGACACATTCTGCGGATGGGAACAGAAAGGCCGTCTAATCCCCGACCAGTCGCGTTGTTTAAAAAACCATTTTGATTTATGCGAACGGGAGGGGGGAGACGACCTGAACCTGGCTGCCTGGGATGTTCAAACACCTGTTGAAAATTTATTGGGCTCTAAGCGAACTATCAGCCATGTTCAGCGAGCTGCGAGGCGATGATAATGATGATGATGATGTATTCACTGGCAGCGGAACTGCCAATTGGCGATAGCGGAATCAAATCAATAATAACACGAACTCAATCAAATGCAAGTCAGAGCCAGCCGTCTGTGCCAATTCCTATGAAATCGCAATCGGAATGGAAATGGAAATGGCTATGGGAATGGCGAAACTTAACTGCGGGCTAAACAAATAGTTGCATTGCCTAAGCCAGGAGCTTGACCCGGGATCGCTCAGTAATCTGGCAACCGTTTTCGACTGTTCCATTAGTCGCGCGCCCCTGCCGAAGGGGGGCAATTTAAGGGACTCGGGCCTGGCTTTCGCTCTAAACCTTGAGCAGACACTGCCGACGACGTCGTCTGGACATGGACGTGCGCGAAAAGGGGGTCTCATAAAATGCAACTAAGCACGCCAGCCATAAATGCTCGAATTATGTTCGGGGAAAGTTCGCATCTTGTCTGAAGTATTTCCGGAATTTCTTATTTCATTTGGGCTACGTCACTGCCACGACAAAGAACTTGGTTATTGGAGAATCACTGAACGAAAAAGGTCTCTTAAATATTTAAACAAAATTATTTAAAACGTATAGCTTACAAAATAAAATTACAGAAACCGTTCAATCCGCGATGTTTATATTGGTTACTATAAAAATGGTTGAAAACTTTTCCTAACCATTTGTAATTTGCTATGAATACATTATAAATACCATCTATTAATATTAATCCTTAAAATAAGATGACTTAAAATATTTGGTGAAATGGCAACATTTCATAGTAATCAAGAAATAAAATTGGGAATTTAAAATATAATATTTATTTGGTTTAGTTCCTGTTCCATTTCTAATAAACCTAAACTAGTGATGAGGGGAGGGGAATGTTGGGTTTTTAATACATTTAAGTAATCCTCGAATACTTTTAAGCTAAGTCTTTTATTTTATCAAAATCTGGGAAAAGCAAAAACTTTGATAATTTAATAAATAAGGTGAGCCTCTACAGAATTCTTCGTAAAAAATGTTAGATGTTAATCTCTTGTTGACATTAAAAATGATTCTAAATTTGTTTGATTACTGTTAAAATATTTTTATACCCGTTACTCGTAGAGTAAAAGGGTATACTAGATTCGTCGGAAAGTATGTAACAGGCAGAAGGAAGCGTTTCCGACCCCATAAAGTATATATATTCTTGATCAGGATCACTAGCCGAGTCGATCTAGCCATGTCCGTCTGTCCGTCTGTCCGTCTGTCCGTCTGTCCGTCTGTCCGTCTGTCCGTCTGTCCGTCTGTCCGTATGAACGCTGAGATCTCGGAAACTATGAGAGTTACAATACTGGGATTAGGTACGCAGATTCCTGAGATTCCTGCGCAGCGCAAGTTTGTTTCAGTAGAGTGCCACGCCCACTCTAACGCCCACAAACCGCCCAAAACTGTGGCTCCTACAGTTTTGATGCTAGAATAAAAATTTTAACTGAAATGTAATGTTCTCATCAATACCTATCGATTGACCTAAAAAAAAGTTTGCCACGCCCACTTTAACGCCCACAAACCGCGAAAACCTGTGACGCCCACAATTTTTATGCTAGATAAAAAATTTTAACTGAAATGTATTCGTCTCGTCATTACCTATCGATTGACTCAAAAAAAAGTTTGCCACGCCCACTTTAACGCCCACAAACCGCAAAAACCTGTGACGCCCACAATTTTCATGCTAGATAAAAAATTTTCACTGAAATGTATTGGTCTCGTCAATATCTATCGATTGATCCAAAAAATTTGCCACGCCCACTCTACCGCCCATAACGCTTAAATCTGTATACCGCCGGTAGGTGGCGCATTTTAATCTCGCTTTGCTGCTTGCATATCTCCATTTAGCTGAGTAACGGGTATCTGATAGTCGAGGTACTCGACTATAGCGTTCTTCCTTGTTTTATGATTGAATTTTCCAGTAAACTAACTCTTTTTCTCAAGTGCAGATGCTGTTGCCGTTGTCGCCGGTG
Source organism: Drosophila suzukii (assembly GCF_043229965.1). NCBI lineage: Eukaryota > Metazoa > Arthropoda > Insecta > Diptera > Drosophilidae > Drosophila > Drosophila suzukii. The sequence goes on from NC_092082.1 coordinate 77,178,578, forward strand.
CCAAAGCATCTCTCGTTTGTCCCGAAATCGATTGCGATCCGGCAAAGGATAACTCCAGGCATAGGACCTCCTCCGCTTCCCCCCGCCAACACAGCAGAGACATTAAAGCAAGACGAGGGCAAAAACGATGGCAGCACACTGAGCGAAAGTGCCAACATGTGGTTAGATGTGAAAGGGGGTAAATGGAAAATGGGGAGCGACATTTAGCCCCAGGCGGTGGTATTTTTTTACTCCACGATTGACGGTATCATTCTGAAGCCCCACAAAGGGCCGCTTGATTGAACGAGTGTCGGAACACCGAGCACCGAGCACCGTGAGCAGTGGACAGTGGACAGTGGACAGTGGGCACCTGGCATTGTGCTGATAAGCGTCTGTTTCGACACGCAATGTCCACCTTTTCTCGCCGGGTTTTTCCCAGGTGAAAAACCTGCGTTTTTTGTGCACCTGCGGCCACTGACAACTGCATCTGCGGAAGCTCGTGGGTCCTGGCCAGCCAGTCTGCTGGCTGTTTGTGTAAGCCGCATATGCAAACACAAACAAGCCCCCTTTCACCCTTGTAAATATATTATACTATATACACATTTATCCTGCTGCAAAAGCAGTGGCGCCAGCAAAAAATATCTCCAGGATATGGACTGGCAAATGCTGTGAGTCTAATTAAAACTTAATGAAATGAAGAGCAATACTTTTATTGCCCATTTGCATATGAGGGTCAGTGGCGAGATGTTTTTCATGCATTTTTTTTTTGCATTGCATACAAGCGTAACAAGGTGAAGTTATGCAAACATGTCGAACCGGCAGCTTCACGGCGTTGGCTTAGTGTCGGGCTTAATCAAATTAAATAATGCCGCTGGCATGGCAATGCAAACAACAAGTTGTGGGCGGAAAAGTGGTGAAAAGTCGGGGCAGGGGCTTTCCATGGCAACGCAATTAAAGCCTCGAATGAGCGCAGCGTTAAAATATCAGCTTTCGTTTGCAGAAGTTGATTGCGCAATAGATTAACATGCCGTCACCTAAATACATCACCTGCTGGGCAAACAAGTTAATTGAATTTACAAACTGTGTTTTCAATGCAGACATTCAAGGAGAAGCTCGAAAATTGCAAATGCAGCCAAAAGTTGGAACAATAATGGCGAACAAACTGACTTGAGTTTGAATGTTGTCCCTGAGGACATGAATTGAATGAATTAAAGCAATTATTTATTAGGACTTCGTTTAAATTGCCAAAATAATTTGCATGACATTATTGACATGATGGTTTAAGATTAAAAGGGGTTTATGTGATGGTGAAACGATTAACAAATAATGGCTTACAGTTATTTAATAATAATAAAGCAAAAATTGATTGGCATAGGAATCTGTTCAAAAACAAAAAAGGTAATAATTCCAAGACGAATGTTAAGATTAAAGTTGTAGAATATTCGATAAGCTTTTATTTTATAAAATCCCAAAACATATTTAATAGTGCCAAAAGCTTTTCCTTCTCTTTTTTATGGCTATATTAAAAGCGGATGATACCGTAACTTTTGTTTCCTTTTTACTTTCATTTGCAGTTTATCAACGGACAAAGGTAACCTGGGAAACTTGAAAACAAAGACAGACGTCCTTCAAAAATTGTTACCAATTTAATACAAATTCCCTGCAAAAGTGAGATAGGAATCCACTCGTGAGAGCTGCCAAAATCACATTCCCCCGAAGGTATGTAAATGTTAAATCCAGATTTTTCTCGTTGCGTTTTATGTTCGCTAACCCCGCTGCGTACGGCTTTATTTGAGCAGTTTAAAGTTCGTTTACTTGCCAGGTCAGAAGTCAAATCAAATTTCACGCTCGATTTACAGACTCTGCAGGAGCGTAAATTATTCAGAGGGATAAGGACCCAGTGAAAATATACACATGTATGCTTTATCCTGCGCGTGCGAGTTAATTACTCGCCGAATCGTAAGAACATATATATATTATATAATACCTGTGTCGGGTTCTCGGTTTCTGGTTCAGTTGGCAGGGACTACACTTTCATTGCTGTTTGGCGGCCATTGCCGTTCTCGAACCCTCCGTGCATTAACTTCATTATCACTGCAGAGCAATTTTAGCATACCTGCCCCAGTTCTTCAGGCGCCCTTCTCAAACATAAAATATAATGCGTTGGATCCCCGCTTTTTTGCCCTGCCTTGGCCCTGTACTCCACTTCCACTTCCGAGTTGTCCCTGGGAAAACAGCTTTGGAAAATTTGCACGTCATACGCACACAACGCTTTCCCGGGGAAGCAGGGAAATTCCGGATTTTCCCGGGCAGGGGGAACTTCTAACAACTGACAACCCTTTTTCCCCAGCAGCATTTTATGTGCATTTTAAGCGAACCGAGCGGAGCAAAGTTTTACGTTTTACGATGTGTTTTCAACAGTTGGTACGTGACTTTTCACTGAGCAGCGCAGTTGGTTCCTTAGATTTTTTCATGGTTTTTTTTTTGGCAGTACCGGGAGTCAAGCATTCGGCCGATAGGGTCAGTCAACAGTTGGCCAACACACACATACAACGCACACACTTTTGGCCGAAACGCACTCCTATTAATTGCATGTGTGACCGGAGTCAGCTTTGACATGAACATGGCAGTTGGCATTGGCATTGCGAGGGGGTAGCAAATTTAGTGGCTATGTTCGTAATTGCTTTTGCGTTAAATGTCTAAACTGTGTGCCGCACACAACGAATTTCCCAAAACCCGGCCACTGCCACACGGAGAAAAATATAACCACGGATTATCTAGATATATAATTTATAAACCATGAAAACTAAAATATTTTGTGGCATTTTGAATTGTATTTTAATGTTGATAAATTGTTTTAATGATTTTCTATACATTCTAATAACCATTTTATCGATTAGTAGGTATTTCATATAATCATACGATCTATATTTATTATTAAGGAATTATATCCGCATTTTATATAAGGAATTAGAAATGTTGAAATGTATTTTTCTAAGAGTATTTAAGACTTTTGTCTTTGAAAGCAAGGAAAAACACATCGCACAATGGACTTAATTTGCAGTATATATTTTTTCTTGCACCGCCCCTTTGCCACACACATCGCATCGTTATCGTTCTCATTGCATTATGGTCGACATGCAAGAATTGACCCACTTCTGGGGGCGGGGATTGGGTGGTGCCAAATTGCAGGAAAGGAGTTGAGTGCACCACAACGTAAATCCACTTTCGGTGGCAAGGCGTGTAATTAGCCTCCGCCCGAGTGGCAAACGAGAACCAATTACAATTTCTATTTGCCGGTTATAAATCAGGGTTGCGCCCAGAATGTAAAAACAAAATCTATGAAAATCCAACCAGAAAAGAGGCAAATAAAGTGGGCAATAGAGCTCTCCAAGGATAACAAAATGTCACCGAAAAATCACAGAAAAAAGAAATTAAGGCGAACAAATGGCAAGCGTTGCAAAAACCGGGAATTGCCCACCAATGTATGCTATGAAAAATTTTCATTTCGAAGAGGACCAGAGGAAAAAAACTCGAAGAACAATGAAAACGGTGCGGGAAAAACGAATTGCAATGTTCACTTTCGCTATGTGAGTGTGTGTGTGAGTGAGGGGGTGAGTGTGTGAGTGCAGTTAACCATTTTGAGTGTGGCCAGCGAATCTGCGGCAATGTGAAAAGCTGAATTATTCGGAAAATTCCCCATTAAAGACAAGCCGTGGGAAATGGATGCTATCTGCAGTTGCTTTGAAAGTCCTTTTTCGAGGGGGATTGCAAAGTGGATAGAGGGAGTGGCAAAAAAGTATCAACTGCCAGCATCCGTGTCACTCCATCTGCACACGAGTGTGAGTGCGATTGTGAGTGCGAGTGTGAGTGCTACTGTGAGTGTGGGTATGAACTTGAATGGCAACTTTCGCTTGAAAATGTCGCCATATAGGAGATATGGAACTGATGTAAGTAAACCGCTGCAATGCAAAGAATTCCCCCTAAACCGATGGCTTACAGCGCTTTCAATTTGATTAGGACTGTGAATAAACAAAAGGACTCTACGAAAGCATGCCAAATTGAATAAAGAAATGGAATTTAAGAAACGGCATGGTGGAAATGGAAACGGAGTATTTTCAAAGAAAAATATGCACTATAAAAGCTTCTGACAAAAGTGAAAATATTTTCTGAGCTAAACAAATAAATATTGGAATGTTATTATTCTACAGTGCTTATACGTAAGTGTAAACCTTTTAACACACTGAATTCTTTTAATTGCTGAACTTGTACTTCTGCTTAAATGTATTATGAATATAGAAATGATATCAATTTACAATTTGTATTCACTTTACTAGTTACAAAATAAATGTTACATTAATTTTTTGATTAAGCAAAAATGATTATACATATTTTTGTTAAGCGGATTTACAATATGCTTAAATTTACATAATATGAAATGCCGTTTTATTCTGCGATAATGATGATTTCAACAAGCAATTGAAATGTACACATAAATAATAAAATATTTACATTTTTTATGCACATGGTTGTTTAATTGATTCGCCACATTTCTGAGTGGATGCGATGTATACTCATTTTTCCCTATATGTAACTATTTATTATGTAAAGTATTTATTAAGTGATTCCTCTCTACGAACGAAATGTATTTACAGATATTTCCCATACTCTACTATTCCCTTTTCCCGCATTGTGAGGGAAAATCGAGCTGAGTGCTTCATCCTTCGAGGAACCATCTCGAAAAGGAACCTTTAGCCGCTTTTGAAGACTATTTACACATGGGCGTCTGATCGGGTGAGTGTGTGCGTGTCCTTTGGTTTTCCTAAGACTTTTCCATCCAGGCCCACCACCCATCGGTTGTGTTTGCTTACAAAACTTCACAATTTGATACGGGGGAGTGGGGTGAAAAAAAAACCGATTTTTATTTTCAATTTTCTTTGTCGAACACATGACAAAGTGCCATCAACAAGCGAGCGAAGCGATGCGACGCGTTAAGGGAGCAACAAATGTGTGTGTGTGTATGTGTCAGGAGGGGGCGGCTGGGGCCAAGGGGCGTGGCATTTGCCTGTTGAAATATTGCAACCGCTGCCAATAAGCGAGGAAAGGATAACAAAAATTGAGCGATGTGTCTGCCGCACCCAGGGCTACAAGTCTAATAAGGACAACTTGAATGATACGTATTGTAGACAACACATCGATACACAGATGGGTATCCCCTCCTTATAAGCGGGGTCCCCGATACTTGTATTGACAAAATGACAAATATGGCTGCCAACGTATTTTACTTGTGGATTGCCTGAGCAGCTGGGGCTTGAAATTCGATGAGCGGAGCCGCCGGAGGAAGTGGTTTGATTGCCACCACATCAGTGGCACCTCACTTCCTCTTCGGCAACCTATCACCCCATTTATCCAAAGCCCATAAAATTTGGGGTATTATTTATCAAGGAAAACGTCTTGGGAAGTGGGTTAAGCTTTATGGAAATGAAAAGTTTTATAAGCGATTTAACTAATATTTTTACTTTGGCAATTTGTAGAATAGTTATTACCTTAGGTATAGTAAGCATGTTTGTTTAATTAATTTTATACTAGGGTCCCATTTTGCCTCAGTAAATTAATACACATTTATGAAAATTAAAAAATAATATTATAATAGGATTTAAATTTAAATTGCTTTGTTCAATTGAATTTCGCATGCATTGATTCCTAACTTCGATTAGATGGACTTATATACCCCTAATAAGAAGAAAAGTAAACTTTACATTATATTCAAATTTCTTGTAATTTCTCCTTGATTTTTCCGGTTGGCTTTCATTACCTTCCTTTTTGTTTTCCCCTGGCAAGCTGATCAAATAAATAATGAACGAAAATGAAGGTTTAAAGTGTTAATTAAACATACAAAGCTCGTTTCCATTCTGTTGCTGCTGCATAATTTGGAAACTCGCGGCCATTTTTTGTGTTTCATTTTCCGCTTTTCCTGTCCATTTTCAACCCCTCCCTCAACCCAACCCCGCCCACCGTCATTACAGCTTGTAAGTGCTCATTAACATAAGCCGCTGATGTCGTTGGGCACATTGTTGCCATTCCGGTGGCTCTGCGGACTTTTGTTTGCCCATCGGCGAGTGTCCAGGACTCCAAGTTCGGGACTCAGGACTTGGGAGTCACGCTGATTGTCGCATTTAAATTAATTTTAATAAAACGACAAAAAGCAAGAATCAAGCAAATTATAGAACCCAAAGACACTGGCCCATAAAAGTAAACAGGCGGGTGGATCTGCCGAAAGCCCCGAATATAAAAGTTAAATTAAAAAATAATATCCGACGAGCACCACGACAATGAAATCGACGGCGGAGAAGGCGAACAAAAATGCGAATTACATATAAAAAGCCGCAATTGAGTTTTTGGACTTTTACCAGCACCCGGAAAAGGGGGGAAAATCGAGGGGGAAAAGCGGTGAAAGGCATTGTCGAGTGGGTAAACTCCACACAAAAATATATGCGTAAATCTCGACGATTTCAGGCGACTGACGATTTCAATGGGCGTGGTAATGGGCGGTGGGTGGTGGCAGTAAACAACAAAAACAGGAAAAACAACAACGAAATGTGAATCCAAATGAGCAGCACAGGAAAATAAAGGCAGAACTGAAGCGAAAGCAAGGGAAAACCCGACAAAGGATCTGGCGAAAAGCGGAAAGAAAAGCGTCTCTCGTAAAATTTCCACACACACACATATGAGCTTAGCTGCACAGCTGATGGAGGGGGGTGGGGAAAATGGGGTGGGGGTGTGGAAAATGTCTTAAAGCAACCGCTGCATTGTTTCATTAACTCCGTCCGGAAAATGTGTGCGTTTCAGCACCCCATTCCCCCGCGTTTCCCGCATCCTGACAATATTTTATGGCCCCTTTTTTAAACCGAGATCATTGAACGCTTAACTACACTGGAAAAACCCTGCTACTGATTGACAAACCACTGAAAGCAACCACATGTAATAGTTTTTCATTCTCATTTATTTCTACAAAACCAAGCCTTCAAATTGCAACCAAAACCGTCAACTGATTTTATTCGATGACTACTACCGATGGCCTAACCGCAATAAATGAAATTTTACTAGCAGATTGGGATTTAATTTACCTAAATCAATTATTAGGCAAGAGGGCTGACGTTATAAAATTAAACTTTGAAAAAGGTTTACCACATTTTAAATTTAAATTCAAATCAAAAAGTTAATTTTACAGGTAAGACGGTTTTTTATTTAGCGTAACAAAGGCTTTGTGGTAAAATTCTGATTTAACAAAGTGCTTTAAATTTTTAGTAAATTTATAAAATGTTGTTGTTTAATTCATATAATAACATTTTATTTATAACTTCATCTCTTAAGCATGATTAATTAAAATATTTGGAAAATAAATATAAAATGAATTTAAATTTGTTATTAATCCTTTTTCCAGTGCACATTGTTAACCCCTGACGTTTCATGTGAAATACACCCAGCGAAACCCGCCTTAATTTTTTTTTTTGAAACAGAAAATAAAAATATAATACACAGGCCAGTTTTTTATCAGGAATCCGCCCATCGAGCTGCAGAGATTTGCATTACTTTATTGATAGACAGCCTTTTTTTGCGAGTACATTTCGTTTAAGCTGACGCATTCCGAGTTGATTTACTCATCATTCGCTTAGACGAAAATCTCGTAAATCTCTTTATAATGAGGAAATAAGTTGTAATTGTGAAATCTTTATCGCTACATGAAGATGGTTAACAGCGGGGAGGGCTCCACTGCTAATTAGTGAGCTGAAAAAGCGAAAACTGAGGCGTTCGCTTCGACTCATTTTAATGAAGTTTTCCAATTTACTTTTTGCCTGCTTGCTGCGCCGCGGTACGTAGTACGTACTACGTAGATATTTGTTTTCAATGGGAAATCACCGGGACAAGGACGATTCCCGGACAGTTTCCCGGTCCATTTCCACCACTCCCCCGGTGCGATCCTCATTTTCAAGCACAATTACCGCACGGAGGCAAGTTTTCAAGGCCGCTTTTAGCACGTAAATTAATGTTGTTTCGCGATGTTTGTTGCTGCTGCTGTTGCTGCTGCTCGCCTCAACTTTTGTTTAGAGTTTTCCTAGCCAAAGGAAACTTTTCTCGTTTTTCCACGCCGCAGTAAAAGCGTTTTTCTCCTTTCCTCGCACGAAACTGTTGAGTGGCAAGTACACAGAAGTGTTGCCGTGTGTGTGTGTGTACATTTTTTCACCCAGTCTGTGTGCTTTGTGCAGTCATCAACACTCGCAAACACACAGTGCCGCGGAGGAAAGTAAATAGAAAGGACATTAAGTGGCGTTAAACAGACGCTCGTGCAACAGCCGCAACATGTGGAGTGGACCAGCGGGGAAGTGGCACGCCAGGACACCGGTCGGAAAGGGGGGAAAATGCATGAGGCAGCACCATGGCAAAGCACATTTATTACCCTGACACTTGATTCAAATCGGTTTGCTGTTTGTCTCCGCATTTTGTATTTCCGCTGCCATAAAGTGGAACATTTAGTTTCAGGAAAAATTGCATTTAAAAGGGAGTTTAACCTGGCAAGGCCCCACAGAAAAGATTTTCAAGGAATAACCAATACTAAGGAATATACATCAATTGTAATCACTTTATATGGTTTTTATGTAATACAAAAAATTAATCTCTTCATAAAACTCAACTTGATTATGTAGATTTTATTTGGTATTTATTTGGTTATGTTTTTTAACACTCCCCTTGATTATGTAGTACTTATTTGGTTATGTGTTTAAGTACTTCAAAATACTGCATAGTCAAATATATAAAGATATTCTAAGTAAATAAAAAATTTCGACTCATTTTATAGCTGTATAATAGTGCACTAAAAAAAATATTATATAGTTAAATTTGTCTTATGCAATTTTAAGCCGTTCTTTAATTGTTTTTTATTTTTGAAGGTTTAAGTGTAACAAATCCATTATGAGATTCAGGCATTTCTTCAAAGATTTAAAAATTACTTAATTTGATTTCGTAACGATTTCTTTGGGTGACACTTGTACTTGGCAAATACTTTTCCCTGCCATTTCTCCCTGTGCACTTACTTATCATTTTATGCCGCTGGGCGGTGCGCAAATCCCAATGCTAGGATTAATCCGGCTAGCTGTGCTGAGGCTCGCGAAATTCCGCCTTTGACTTTGACCGCACTCGAATCGAAAACTCGCGAATTGGTCACCGGGAGTATCCGGGAATTAAGCCCCGAACTTTTTAAAGGAGGCTCGCACTGCTCTGTTGCTTTTCCGGTCGTGCTGCTGCTGCTGCTGCTGCTACTGCTTTTGCTTTTGCTGCCACTCCTGCTGCTGCTTTTTGCGCTTTTGCCGCGTTTTTCACCCAAGGACCCAACCAAGACGAGGACTGTCGACGAACTGTGCGTCCAGCAGCTGTTGCTGCCCGCTGTTATACGTCACGTAGCACAGTTCACACAGGCGGCAAGTCCCCAGGCACAGTGGGCCATTGCAGGCCAATTCACGCACACACGGCGTATGCGCAATGCCCAAAAATGCAGGAGAGTCGGGCGAGAGCAGGATAAACGAGGGAAAACTCACGCAGCGGCGGAGCAACAATTTGTTGACGAGCCGGGACGAACAGGACATTTAGCTATTTGTTATACGGCAGACAGGCAGCGATGTCCTGTCCAAAGGCAAAGGAATAAGACCGGAAGCATAAAGTCAGCGCGATAAGCAAACGAGGGAAGGGCAAGTTGTCCTCTCTTACAGCTGCAAATTCCTGCTGTCTTTTATTGGTAATACCGAAGGGCAAGGGCCGGGACGAGCTCACCTTTTGTTAACCCACCTGAATTTTCCTCCTCAGTCGCTGCCCTTCCTACGACATTAGCATAATCGGCTGGCAGTGCCGTGGAAATTGAGTTGGAGCTGCCTGTGCTGCGCCAGAAACTTACTCCGTGGCACACGCGGCGTATGCGCAATGTGCGGCAACTGTTGCTTAGGCCCCCTTTTGGCACCTCCCCCCTCAAAGGGGCTCACCATCCCCCTGGACTTAATAAATATGCATGAGCGTGCCAAGGGGTTTCAATTAAATTCACTCAAATTGCGGTCAACGTAGCTGCTTTTTTTGTGGACGAGGTCAAGAATTTGCATGCAAATATTTTCGGCATTTCCTCTCTGCAGGAAATTTATTTGTTTTTTGCATTTATTATGGGCATAAGCACAGAAAAAACGGCGCAAATTAAGACGCCAGGGCTGCGATGCGTGCCCGGGAAGTGTTAAATTGCCAAATGAACTTAAGTGAAATGAGTGGCGAGGGTAGCAGCTTTAATGGCCAGTATTCTGGTCTTTCCGCTTGGCTCCAAATTGGCGCCCAGGAATGGGGGATTCCAGGAGCTTCTTGGCCGAGCAAACATGAACGAAAAAACATGGAACGTGCCCTGCCTGCTAAGGACATTCATTACGCAAGCAATGAAGCTGCCCTTCTCCCCAGCCAACCGCCCCCTTTTTGGCCAGTCGACTGGGTTGAGTGGGCCAGCCTTGCCTCCTATTGAACTATTCCAGTTTTATTTCTCGCCATTTGGCTGGGCCCACACACAAACACACACACACACCCACCGAGGACCTGAACTGACTTCTTGCCGTCGAATCGACCCGGTTGTTGAACCACAGGCACACAAACACAAACACAAGCACTAAACACCAGCTCGCCCAGAGTGGAACACCTGTTGATTGGACCTTTCAGGTTGTTTGAGCCACATCCAAAGCCAAAGGCAGCGGCAACAAGGCGATTTCCTTTCAGCTTATGTGGGCTCAGTTTTGTAGTCGAGCCGGCTCCTTCTAATGGCCATGGGATATTGAATCGATTGACGGGGCCGCAGGATAATGGTGGGAAAAAGTGTGGGGGTGCCTAAGGAGCCCCAGAGGCTGTGGGAAAAGTCATTTGGCCCAAACAACCACAGCCCGTGTCGGAGTTACATCCTTGTTGGCGCTCGTGTCGACAACAATTGATTTCAAAATATTAATTAACCGGGTAAACCAATTGAAGTTTCCTGAGACGGTAAATGGCAGGAAAAGGGCAAATAAAACAGAAGCAGTGGCTCTTAAAATGTGTAACAAATTCGGTACTTCCTTTTGATGGTACCGAAAACTGGAGGTGGTAGCTAAGCGTTTAAATACGATTCGAAGTAAACGTCTCAGCTAATATAACATTTTAGGAGTAAAAAACTAAATAATTAATTGCCTTCAAAAAATTATCGTTCTTCATAATATTGTTTGCATGTTTTTAATTTTTAACCATGAACATAATGCATGTAATACGGTCCCACTGTCAATAAGCTCCTGCGTAGGTGGACAATTAAAAAGTAACCAAACCAAAGGTAAATACATAATTACAAATTGTTTAGTATATGGATAAATTCTTACATTATTTCACTTTTTTAGAGTTAGTCCATAGAAATGGCCGCACGCCAATTACCTAATCACATAAAGAAAATACTGAGAAACTAAACTTCTTGACATATTATGTCTTGCTCTTCCCTTAAGTGAGTTTTAGCGAATTTTACCAGTTTTTATCTATCGAATTCGCTGTTGTGGATTTCCGTTGCTGTTGCAGAAGCACACCTTCTGTCTGAACAGGCTATAAAGCGAAAGAAACTATCGAACCTGAGATAGAAAACTCTGTGTTTCAAATGACTCGATAATGTGGAGATATCGATAGATCGGGCAGTGTTGCATAAGTCATAAAACGGACCATCCATTACTTCCTTGGCAGCGGAGGTGGTCGGACGGCCCTAAATAGAGGCGGGGTAATATAAAAAAAGGACTAAGTTAAATAAAAGTCCCGCAGATGGAGTTAAATAAATTTTAAAATGTATGAGTACATATATTTGTTGAAATCCTTTTTTTTTTTGGTATCATACATGCTAGTAAGATTCCGAATATATCATTTTGTCAAACGGTATTATGTATACTCCAAAATACATTCCAAAAACACACGTTTTCGATTAGAAGCCAATAGCAAGTAGACAAGGGTTTTCGTCATGGAGTACAACCGCCAGCCGTGTCCCATTAGGATTGTAGAAGATTGCGGGTGCGCTTTTATGATGGGCACCATCGGAGGGTCGCTGTTTGAGTTCCTCAAAGGGTTCCGTAACGCACCGTCAGGAGTGCGACGCGGCCTTTACGGCGGCTTTGATTCGGTGAAGATGCGGACGCCAGCCATCGCCGGCAGTTTTGCCATTTGGGGAGCCACCTTCAGCACGGTGGACTGCGTCCTGGTCTCCTATCGCCAAAGGGAGGATGCCTGGAATTCGATCGCCAGTGGAGCAGCCACCGGCGCAATTTTGGCAGCCCGTAGTGGTCTTCGGGCCATGGCCAATAGTGCTCTTGTGGGCTGCCTGGTTTTGGCCATGATAGAAGCAGCCGGTGCAGCAGTAGCCACCATCAATGCAGACGATACCGGGACGGAAACATTCATCAATCCACATCGGGCTCAGTGGGAGGCTTATCACAGTGCGTACAGGCAAATGGGCGTTTCCTCGCAAGATTTTGCTGACGCGGAATTTGAGCAAGTGCTGGAAAAATGCCGAGCGTACAGGGGCCAAATTGTACTGCAGGATGCAACATTAGGTTCTAGCGAATTAAATAGTTTCGACCGGGAGTCAGAAGAGAAGGGGAATCACTCCCTACTGGATCTCGTCAAACTGGCTGAAAACTTCTAATTTCTCCCAGAAAAATCTTTTTTTTGTTTATTGAATCTTTTGTTTTCGTGGCCGCTCGTCCAAATTATTTGCATGTGCTAATTTTCTCTGTTAATTTGCTGATCGTATGAATATATACCAGTCCAGTGTCCAATTAAGTCATAATTGCCTATAGTATTACACGCTCAGAGCTCAACATTTTGCAGCATTTAGCTTTTTTCGGCTTAACTTTGCATCTTGTATTTTATATCAGTCATTCCTGAACATAAGGATTTAAAACGGCCAAGACCATTCCCGCTGATTGGCTTACATTTTCTACAGATGTTCAGTGTTATATATTTAAGCTTTATTAATAGAGTTTAAAATAAAATTGTTGTTCAATATGTCGATTAGTATAGAGTCACATTCCCATTTCTTTATAAAGTAGTTATTCTTTGTCCACTTAAACACTACAATCGCTTTTCTTTAATTGTGTAATTTATATTTTCTCTCTCAGAGTATTAACTTCAGGAACTGAACAAATATGACTTATGTATATTTAAGAAACCACAAAGTAATTTTTTTAATTTATCGAATAAACCTTCAAAAACCTTTTCAACAACACTTTTTTAATCGTGGCGACATTGCCGAACACTGTTTTTTTTGAGAATCGAATATTTTTTGATATGCGGAGAGTAAGTAAACAAGCCGATAACCTCTCATTATTATTTTCATTATTTCCCCAACAAATTAACACTCAGTCCACTTTTAAAAATCGTTTCGAATGTTTTATTATAATTAAGGAAAATCATAAATTAATACAAAATTAAAAATTACACTAGTTGATGAGACAGAACAGAGCATAGGGAATTGGAAGGTTGTTACCAGGAAAAGAATCAGATGTCATGCAACAATTTGGCCAGAAAACTGTTTTTAAGACAATCGGAGAGTAGATAGTAGACATCGATCATCGTTCACCGCTGCCGTTTTAGAGAATATCATTTTTGGTTTTAGTTGGAGAGTCGCTGGTTCTTCCGACCGCTCTCGTCCTCGTCCTTATTCTTATCCTCATCCCAAGCCATTTAGATGCGCAGATTTGGGTTCGTGTAGCGCACGTACTTCAGAAGGGCATCGTTCTCCTCGCAGACGAAACTCTTCTTGTGATGGCAGGCAACGTCGTGCCAGTTAACACCATCGTTGTAGAACTGGTTCAAAAGGGCGAGGCAGTTTTCCTTCGCGCCATTCTGTTTGTATTCACGATCATCGGGCTGGGGGAGACCGATTCCACCGGTGGGAGACCAATCGCCCTGGGAACGCTCAGTTGTGGGTGCAAGTTTCTGGAGGGTGGCGGTCCAGAACCAGCCGTTTACGTTCGTAGGCTGCAGGTCGGGGCGATCACAGCCCTTGAAGTCGCAAATGCGGCCGCTGGTCCAGATGTATTTTACCTGTAAAGTGATCGGATAGATTGCGATATTAGCAAAATATTGTTAAAAAAAAAAGAGGTAAATAAAAAATTACTGCACTAGATACATTATAACTGACATGCGAATGGCAAAACGCATGCTTTGAGTGTAAACGATAACGCAGAGGCTCGACTTATTGAATTATTGTAAGTTTGTTGTTATATTGACAGTTTGACAGATTGAAAAGAAAAGTAAAGCGCCCTAATTTTATAACATTCACAGGTCGGTCTATACAAAAAATAGTTAAAAAAGTGAATAACTCAGTTTTCCCACAGTTCATTGTCCTGTTCAGATACTTAACAAGACATATATTTCCCCAATCAGTAGCGCCTACGCAAGAAAATGCAGCGTTGGCATCGAAAAAAGCGGTAGAAATTCCAGCTAGTAACTCTTATGGGCCTGTCACGCCCAAACAACTATTATTATCGCTGAAAGCGAACCGATTCCCATTCCCGTCCCAAGTCCGCGCCCTTTTGGAGCTGGCGCACCCGATACTGTCAACATTTCAAGTGAGCAGAAGCAAAAGCAACGGCCGCGCAGCCGCAGCTAAGCGCTCATCAGTCACTTTCACCTGATGGGCCATAAAAATTGTTTTGTAAAGGGGGCACACAAAGACCCAGACTGCTCGGTTAGGCTGTCTGCCCTTTTGGAAAACTCCAATGAGCGTAAAGTTGAAACAAATTTATGGGCATTGATTTCGGTTTTGTCGGTGGCGGTTTTTATATCGTTTCATTTGTGGGAGGTGTGGGGGCCCGGTAATTGTTAAAAACTCGGACAATGAATGCATTTGCCCCATGGCGGAAGCCCAAATGAGTTGTGTTTGTGCACCTGTCGGTTAAAGCCAGGTAAAAGTGAACTAAACCCGTTGATAAGGCAGTAGGAAGTTTGTTGGGGGAAAAATGTAAGGAAAGATATGTGAAAATAGGTCATAACTAAAGACAACAATGCATTATGAGGGCCTTCATTACAATATTGAGAGAAAAAAATTTCTTTATCAAAAAGAGGTTATCATCATGAATAACGTCTATATATAAAAAAGAGTTTCCATCCATCTTTAAGTTTATACCACAAGTCTTTGGTTTGCATTTAATTTCCCCTTGCGTTAGACGCAAAATATACTACTATTTAATCTGTTTGCGTGTTCGAGGTTTGCTAATTTGTTGAGTAATTTCGATGAGTAGCTTTTCCGGCCAGGCTTTCCCATCGCACACATGAACTTTCGATTTCAATTTGGCCACCACTGCTTTCTCATGCCGCAAAAACAGAGGCGATACGAGAGGTGAGCAATGAGTCGGAAGATGGCAGATGAGATGAGATGGGCCTGCCTGACCACAACTCTAGACTTGACACTTGTCCATCTCGAGAGTGTTGCGTAATAGCAGACGACTCCGTTCGTGTGCGAAATTACAGATGCAACCACTGGAAAGTTTTTTTTTGTATATTTATGATTCGTTTTTTATCTTTTCATTCGGGGTTTATGTGTAATTTCACATTGAACTTTGTAGAGCGATGTTAATGTCAGAGATTTCGCCATTAATTTTCTGAGTGCCGCAGCATCCTCAAAATTAAGGTCAGTTTTTTGTTAAGCGTTGTCCAAGCTGCCAAATAAAACGCGCTAAACAGTTCACACGCGGCTAAACGGACGTTATTTAACTCGCCAAACAAATTAAAAAGGTGACATAATGACAAGCCAAACAGGTGAAAAAATAGGGAAAAGATAAAACTGATAAATGCAGATACAATAAATTATTGGCAAGCTTTTGTGACTGTCTTCCACTTCATGTTTAGGGTTTAATTTACGTCTATAGATACAGGTGTTTGGTTATGCGTTTATGATACCTTTCGCCGAAAAAATCCATTTATAAATAGTAAATGAGTTGCATATTTCTGTGTTATATCGATCATTTGTTTGATCTATCATAGCTTAAGTGCTTATCAAACAGGTGCAGTGAAGGTGGGGCCAATTTATTTGGGGCTTACACAAGATCTCTCTTGGGGTGGGGTCAATCGATTTATTGACTTGACATTGTTTTGAAAAGATTGTAACAATTGTGAAAGCTGAGTCATGAAGTTTTTATTTTCCCCAGATTGAACTACATATCAGTTTGTGGCTTAAGTCTTTTGATTTGCGTACTATTTTGTTGACAAAAATGTATGGGTTTATTTTTATACCAAAGAAGGAATTTATAGTTCATTTTTGGACAGTCATTTAATTGACTCAATTCTTAAATTCAAATTTTTATGGAAATTTGTACTTACATTTTCGCGCACAACATACTGCTTGATCCACTCGTTCTCGAGACTGGTCTCCAGAGAAACGGAGTCCATGCAGCGCCTGCGGCAATAGTTCCTGGCCGTCAGCCAGTCCTCCTCCACACCCTTCAGCTGAGGGTCGCGCCACGAGAAGAAGTAACTGTGGGGCAAAAAAAAGAACAAACCTTATAGAGAAACCGACTTTTTTGGAGCCCACATCCTGCCGACTCACCCCTTGCCGTCGGGAGTCCTCTCGTGAATGATACGCTGGGCACAGAGCTGCGGATTTGGCGGCTCCAGGCGTCCGTTCTGGAACTGAGCGGATCCCAGGCTCAGCACGCTCAACACACACACTCCGGCGATAATGAAAGCTTTCATTTTGGTTTTGTTTTTTGAACAGTCTATACACTGGCACTGTCTTATGCGTTTTCGATTTTCTTTTTGGGCTCGCGACGCGCTTTCTTCTACCGACCGATCGGCTCGCACTGATCAACTGGAATGTCAAAAACATTGGGGAACCCCGCCTTATATACCAGCCGAGAGCCCCGTCGATCCACTCAATACGACGAGAGAGACAGACCTGAAAGAGAGCATGAGTGATGGGTCTTTTTTTCGGTTTTTTGTCAGTTCTACACTCGAAAAAGGTTTATTCGATGTATTGCCTTGTTTTTGGGAAAGTTAACGATTTGTTTATAATATTTAATATTATATTATATTATTTTAGTTTACCCTTACCTTGACTTTTCTTGTTGGTTTACTTTACAATATTCAGGTAAATTAAATAAGGAAGTCAACTTTTCCAAGCTGAAATGTGTATACCCTCTTTAAAAAATATATCAAATAGTCATGTATGTACTTAGATGATGTAACAAATTTTTGAGTAACTGAATTCTGTAGTATGTATATTTTAAAAGCTAATGTAATCTTATAGTATTATATTATTTAACAGTGAATATCAAAAAAATGTATAAAAATTAATAAAGTGGTTCCTAAAAGTGAGAACGGTATGACACTAAAGTGCGAACTTAAAGCCAGCCTACTTTAAAAAATTATGAGATAATCCCATGATAATTTCTGAGTATGTGTTCGAGAGGATTAGCCTTATATTTTCAAGAGGAGTTTCGAGCGTATATTTTTTAGGGCACATGGAAAATGGACTCTTCGACTGCGCCTGCTTTGCATGCAATCTTGAATGTTAAGTGGTCGAAATGGTGCTTTAAAGGGGTGCTTCGGTGGGTGATGGGTGGCGACTCTTTAGCTTGCGCATCATTTTGCACCACTTTGCTTTGAATGGTCGTTGAATGGATTGGCCTAACTCCCATCTAATTAGCTACACAAACACGCCACGACTTGAGCCAAAATCTTTTTTGGCACGGAAATTTCGATTTTTCTCTTTTTTGTGGTGCGTCTCCTGTCTCTTTGCATAAATAAATGCATTTTGTGCTATTGTTTGCTTTGTTTCAGAAATATGTATGTATTTGTCGCTTCGTTCATTGCGTAATCTAAGCTGAAATGTTGATTAACAATATAAGTCGATTGAATTCCACAAGTGACATATATAATTGAAAAGAAATTTTTATAAATTATAAGTTCTATCTGTATTTTGAGAGCTATGTTATGGTTTTGGGAATTTATTATTTTACATGGGTATGGTATCAAAACATTACGTAACACAGTCATAAATAGCCAGAAGATATGTCCAAACACACTTGTTATTGCATAAGCATAAGAAATGATGCCCGGCCCATCTGCATTATTTTCTCCGCACAGCACAGCTTGGGACCCAGATCAAGGTCAGCCGCGATGAGTACGAAAATTTCACCAGTTGAAAGTGAAGAGTAAGCCCGAAAACCACGAAAACCCAACAACCCAAACCCAATTCACGCATTTCAACATGATCGCCTCGATAAGTTTTGTCTCCTCTTCTCTCCTTTTTTTTTACATCTCCACCTCACGTGCAGCCAAGCATGTCGACCCTACAAAACCCAAAATATCAGTTGAAAACAAGGGAGAACGCTATAGTCAAGTACCTCGACTATCAGATACCCGTTACTCAGCTAAATGGAGATATGCAAGCAGCAAAGCGAGATTAAAATGCGCCACCTACCGGCGGTATACAGATTTAAGCGTTATGGGCGTTAGAGTGGGCGTGGCAAATTTTTTTTTGGATCAATCGATAGGTATTGACGAGACCAATACATTTCATTTAAAAATTTTTATCTAGCATGAAAATTGTAGGCGTCACAGGGTTTTGCGGTTTGTGGGCGTTAAAGTGGGCGTGGCAAACTTTTTTTTGGGTCAATCGATAGGTATTGATGAGAACCTTACATTTCAGTTAAAATTTTCTATCTAGCATGAAAACTGTAGGAGCCACAGTTTTGGGCGGTTTGTGGGCGTTAGAGTGGGCGTGGCAGTCTACTGAAACAAACTTGCGCTGCGTAGGAAGCTCAGGAATCTGCACGCCAAATCTCAATAGCCTAGCTCCCATAGTTTCCGAGATCTCAGCGTTCATCCGGACAGACGGACAGACGGACATGGCTAGATCGACTCGGCTAGTGATCCTGATCAAGAATATATATACTTTATGGGGTCGGAAACGCTTCCTTCTGCCTGTTACATACTTTCCGACGAATCTAGTATACCCTTTTACTCTACGAGTAACGGGTATAAATATAAAGGTTTTCGCCGCCGTTAAATCGCACTTTACGGCAATCGGTTAAACGGCAAAAGTTACACGAAGGCAGGTGTCGCTCATTACCTGACACATGTATCTCGTGGGATATGCGGATTATGCTCAGAGCAAAGCCGCGCCTATTTTCGAGGAATTTTAAATATTTTTTGCAAGTTTTCAAGAGAAATTATATTTGGTGAAATTACCATAACCATAATCAATTGATTGCAATAAGAATCATATGTTAAGCTCAAATTTATATTTAAATGTTGCTATATTTTTATTAAAAAATAGCTGACTTGTCAAGCAATTCACACATTTACAATTACAAAATGTCTGGGAAACTCCAAATGTTTTACATTGAGAAATTCCAGATATGAAATTTGAAATTTATAGTTAGCAACGTGCAATGTTTAACAACAAAGACCAATAAAAATTAAAAAAAATTAGGCAATCCGTTTACATGGTCAGCACGTATTTATTTAAGTCATCTTTTGGGCAAGCATAATTTATTTAATTTGTGTGAGCTCGCAGCGTTACATGGAAAACATTATCATCATAATTTAACGATAATTTTTTGGGTAATATTTATGTGATAAGGAACCGGGAACTGGGCCCAACTGCCAAGAGTCGCGAGGCCTATTCGAAAATTACCGCATCGCATACCCACATATTTACGCAATGAGTTCCCAGACGGGATCGGGAAGGGGATAACTTATGGTACTGGGACCGAGATGAGAGTGGGGAATGGGCCTGGCCAATTTGTCGATGAGTTGGGTAAATATTAAAGGAGAAAGTGCCGCCGTCCGTGCGGCCTAAAGTTTTGTACTCGCGTTGTTTTTCTTTTTCGGAAATATTTTTGCACAAGTTACATATTGTTTAATTATTTGCACAAAAAGAGAGTGAGTTCAGGTGCAGTCGTCCCAATTTCATCAAGTGCCGATAATTTATGCAAATATGTTCACTAATAGTTATGCAAACGGACATTTAGCCGTGTTTATTCATTTGGATTTCCCTTCAAGTGGCCTCTCAATGTCAATTTTGGACTGCCCAAAATCAAAACCGAAATTATTCAGCCTAGCAACGACAATAATTCAACTTATTTAATATTTATGTCAGCTGCATATGACAATAAAAACATTTTATAATTAAAATTTGCTTTATGCTCCAAGCGTGATTTGATTTCAAATATTGGCATTCCACTGGATCAAAGCCAGCACTATTTGATATTGACTCCATGTTAATTTCGCAAACACTCTCAAGATCTAGGTGAACATGTTGACCCATAGACCTTGTTCATAGGTTTGTTCCTAAAAAAAAACAGGAAGTATCTAATAGGCAAGTGTCCATGCCATGGAATATCTGATATCTTCTGTTACAATATATTTTGTCTATGGCATTTAACAAAATCCGCAGAATTTGAACTTCTTTTTGGTCATTGGTGGAAGTGAATTTAGTGAACCTTCTTGAAACATGTTTTTTGTTTTTTTTTCTTACGATATAGAAATAATGTTTCAGTTGCATTGTAAATTCGCAGTCAGAACGTTAAAATCTATAATGACCGCATAGGCAGAATATTACGAATTTTTGTATGCATTATTTCCCTCACATATTTTAAATTAGAGGCCAAGGCTCCTTTTTTTTGGCGGATGACCAAGCAGCAGGCGCCACACAGTCAACATTTTATGATGTTTCTTGCATGCTAATGACCAGGTGGAAAATTTTAATTACAATCTACAACAAACGTTTATTTCAGCACACGCACTCCTCCTTAAACTGTGGAAACAATGTTGAAACACATAATTCCAGAAGCATTTTCGTATTTCGTTTTTGGTTAACTTTTTGCAAGGTGTCTGTCTTTTGGCGAACGTGGTGACATGTAAGCCCATAGGTGTACATTAATTGCATTTCAAATAGGTTTTCGATGGCCTTGGAAACTGTGGTGTGCCGGCACGTGATCCTTTTGCGCAGAGCCGGGGAAATTTATGGGACGCTCACTTCGCTGAGATGCATAAACGCAGAAATTACTTGAAAAAAATTTAAATAAAGAAAAAGGGATTTTTTTGAAAAATCAGAAAAATTACTCTGAATTTACAAAGTTTATTAATTTAGAAAATTACAAATGTCAAGTTGTTTTGCAATGTCAAAAGAACTGGAGTTTATCAAGTAAGAATGTAAGCAAATCAAATTTAAATTTAACATTCAAATTCAACATGCAAATTTAAATTTTTTGAGCGGGCTGGCAGCCCAAGCGATATCCCAATTGGAACTATCGATAAGACCATCCGTTTTTGGTAGTTTTGGTATTAAAATATGATATTTAATAGGTATTTTTTATGGAGCACATTTTATAAAGCACACACTTACATACTTTCAATGTCTTACATTTTTAAAATGCGTGTATTGTTCCTTTATAATAAAAATTTAAAGAAACTGTCGACGGTCGAACATTGTAATCGATAGGTAGACTAAGTATTGTAAGAGAAATCTAGTATTTGTTAATTTATCCGATCTCGTATGGATTTCTTGGCCCTTGAAGTGCGGGCCTACTAATATCGGTTTAATGGATGCCGCCATAAATTGTGCTTCTCATTGTCTTGTGAATCGTAGGAGGGCACACTGCGGTAAGATTAAGTTAGTTTGAAATGTATGAGGCTGATTTGAATTGTTAACAGAATAAAACGACTGCCACGAGCGCCACCAGGCGCACGCCGCCCTTAAAGTTCACCCTCTCTTCGGACCTACGCGTGTGGGGTAGTCGTTAACAAGGCAACTCCATATGATGCAAGACAGAAACAATCTTAAAACAGATTTTAAACAGGTAAAATACAAATACCGACATATTGTTATTTTATACACCTTTCACATCTCTGAATATAACGTGGCTTTTTCGAAAATCGATTAACGGTCACACTGGACGCAGAAAAACTATCGATAGGTTGGACTGATATCGAAGAAGAAGACTTATTAGACGGAAATTTCGCGTCGGTTTTTTTTATTATTATTTCGTCATAAGCACAGTGTGCGTTTCCAGAAAGCCACTGAAAAACCAATAGAGCTAAGTTTTGCTGAGCGACGATAGGCAAATAGAATCGCCATGGGTCGCCGCTGCTGCGTGGCCAACTGTCCGTCGACGTCGCGTCTGCAGGAGCACCACGGCGTGACTTACCACTCCTTCCCCCTGGACCCCATCATCCGGGCCATCTGGATCAAGAACTCCCGCATCAGCCTGGAGCGCCAGATCACCAAGAGCGTCCTGGTCTGCTCGCGCCACTTCCGCCGCCTGGACTTCAACACGATTCGCAATGGCAAGTATCTGCTCAAGCCGCGCGTCTTCCCCACCGTCTTTCCGTGGGGAAAGATGGACTCGGCCGAGATCGAGGCGGATCACCGGGCGCTGCAGCACGCCAGCGTGGAGGGCGCGACTGGGGCCCCGGGAACTGCACAGTCATCGGCCAACGAGGATGTGATAAAGGCCACGGTGGACCAAATAGTGGCGCAGATCCTGGCGGAAACAGCCGAACGCAAGGCCACCGAGGAGGCCAAAGCTGAAAAGGCGGAGGAGGAGGAGGCAAAGACGACCCCTAAAGATGGCGGAGAAGATGCCACCAAGGCACCTGCAGAGGAGGCCCCAGCTGTTCCTGGACCCTCCTCAGTCGTTGAGGCTACTGTCCCGCCTGCAGGCTCCGCCTCCAATTCCAACTCCCCTCTTCCCGGCACTCCACCCAAGTACAGCAACCCACACAACCTGACCATCGGAGCCCGCTTGGAGGCTCTCAGTGTGGAGGGCAACTGGTTGCCCGCCCGCATCGTGGAAGTCAACGAGACGGAGCAGACGCTCCTAGTGCGCTTCGAGCGCAATCACAAGCTTAAGGTGTCGCCCTCGACGAGCGGCAGCTTCCAGGAGTGGATGGCCATCAAGTCGGAGCGGCTGAGGCAGCGCCTCAGCACCCGAGTGCTGCCCGTCTTCGAGTTGGATGAGAAGTGCATGGCCCGCTGGTCGGGGCCTCGCAAGTTCCCGGGCACTATTCGCAAGCTACTGGGCAACGACACCTACGAGGTGCTCTTCGACGATGGCTACATCAAGAACGTGCGCGCCGTGCACATGAACAAGATGCCCAAGCAGCTGCCCGCTCTCCAGGCAACAGATGATGTGGCGTCCAAAACGCCCACTCCTGTGGGAACCCCAGCTCCTGCTGTACCTTTGGCCCCAAAGAGAGCCAGCACGGGCAGCGTGAGCGGAGCCAGCGGATCGTCAAGCAACAAGAAGAGCAAGAGCGCCCCACAGCGTAGGGATTGGCCCCTGTTGGATATGGCCAGTTTGGACATAGGTACGTTTGGCAAGTATATAATCTTAGGTTGTAAATTAATTGAACTTCACGTATTCTAAACAGCAATAAAATTGATTAACTTTTTGCTTTCCAAACCCAACAGCTTCCCTAGGCCTTCCTGAGATACCGCACGACGGAGAGTGGACCTGCCACTGGGTAAATGACCAGCCGATTGGAACCGAAGGCTTTCTGATTGTGGGCGAGCACCAGAAACCCACGGTTATCGTGCAGGACTGGCGCCTGCCTCCTGGCTGGATTAAGCACATGTATCAGCGCTCTAACGTGCTCGGCAAGTGGGACGTTATTCTGGTGTCGCCCAGCGGAAAGCGGTTCCGCTCCAAGTCCGACCTAAAACTTTTCCTGGAGTCACAGGACCTAGTATACAACCCGGATGTGTACGACTTTAGTATCCACCGGCGCCGGGCGAAGGACATCAACGCCTATGTCTATACCCACGACTACAATCCGCAGCCACCGCCGAAGCCCAGGCCCATGGATGTGTCAATGGACTCCAGTCTTGACCAGAGCAACACAACGCAACCCTCGTTACCTTCGACTCCGATGCCGGTGAATGAAAGCCAGTACATGGAAGCACCCGTGGCCTCGCTAATGCCGCCAGCAGAGCTTATGTCCCCACAGGCTCAGCTTAACGATGAGGCAAAGGCCAAGACAACCCCAGAACTTCTAGAAGCCATTGAGGGAGGTGCTGCCCAACAACTGCCAGGGGATCCTCCCCTGGTCGAGAATGGCTTTGGTAAGCAAACAATAATTTTTAAAAGATTCTTTTTAACCCTTAATTTGTATATGCTTCAGCTTTAATTGGCGGTTTAAAAGTGCAAATGCATGATAACCTGTATGTGTGCCCTCGCGAAGATTGTGGCAAGACCTATCGCAAAGAAGACTTTCTGCTCATCCACATGCGGCATTACCACAAAGAATTTGCCGAGTAAGTACCTCACATGCAAGGCAATCGAGAAACTAAACAAACTTTGACTTCGCAGGTACGTGAGTCACTGCCCAAAGATGCAGGAACTGGCGGTTAAGCGCACACATCCCTCATCCATCGAGCAGGGCGATGCGGTGCCGAAGAACCAAATACCAAACCAGCAATTCTTCGCTAAGTTGCACCAGCAAGATCTGCAGCAGTCGCGGTCGTTTAAACGTCAGACGCTTTCAACTTCGGGTACATCTCCGGGAACACCGGGAACCCCATCTGGGATATCGCCTTCTAAGACCCTGTTGTCTCCCAAGATGGAGCCACCGAGCACGATAACGCCATCTGCTGAGGGTGGCATTAATCGGGAAGATGTTTCTCTGGAGGCTGGAGCTGCTGTCTCGACAAACCCTGCCTTAAGCCGCTCCTGCAAGCGGGCTCGCTATTCGCCCACCAAGCGCCCATCTGGCTCGCGGAAGAGCAACCGTCAGCGCTCTCAGCGTCGCGGCAATTTGACGGACAGCCCTGCTGGTCAGACTTTGAACGAAGACGCTGAGGAGACGCGGCAATCTTTTAACACCCCGACTCCCGATGCACGCAGCGATTCGAAGAAACGTCGCGTTGGTGCCTCTGCAACTCCCATTAGCTCCATTGACTCACCAGCCACGGCAGACTCGGTATCGACGCCCTCATCTAATGACCAGGCGGACATTAATGCAGCTCTCGCGCCACCACCTGCTGACCCCCTAAACAAGGCACCGCAGTACATTAAGGAAAACGGTGAACTGATACGAATTGTGCGAATGCGGCAGGAGGAGATCATTAATTGCATTTGCGAGTACGGAGAAGAGGATGGTCTAATGATTCAGTGCGAGTTATGTCTGTGCTGGCAGCATGGCGCCTGCAACGGAATTGTAAAAGAGTCTGATGTGCCAGAAAAGTATGTGTGCTACATATGTCG
This sequence comes from Drosophila suzukii, assembly GCF_043229965.1. Lineage (NCBI taxonomy): Eukaryota > Metazoa > Arthropoda > Insecta > Diptera > Drosophilidae > Drosophila > Drosophila suzukii. Next base: position 77,203,843 of record NC_092082.1, read on the forward strand.
AAATCCGCAAAGGGGAAGGGACTCCATGAGGTTCAAGCACGACCAGGACTGGCTGTTCGAAGGCAAGCTGCCAGTGGCCGCATACCACACTTCCAATCCACAGGCCACCAAGCAATTCGATATCTTGAAGCGCTCGCACACGCTGACCGGCAATTTGCTGGATGCCAAGCGATCAATGCACTCGCTGCTTGTGAAGATCAATATCGCACGCAATCGCTGTCACCCAAAGCTTTATCTGTGGGCTAAGAAGTGGGACGAGGACAACGTGGACGCCTCTGCCTTGACGCCAGTGAAGCGTCCGAAGATGGAGCATCCTGACCTGCCGAACGTTCCACAACCAGAGGCCGCCATCGATCCAGAGGAGTGCCAGTACCGCCTAATCGAGCATGTGAAGGTGCAGCAATCATTGGTCCTGAATCGACTTAATGACATTGAGGCAGAAATGGATGGTGAGTATTCCAAAGCTTACTGGTATTTAAGAGATTATAATACATCCTAACTCCTTTTAGAACTTGAAAAGGAGGACAGCCTGGAGGACTTAAAAGATGGTGACATCTCCACCACCAAAGAAGCGCTTGCCACATTCATCAAGGAGCTGGAGACAATGAAGCGCCTTGCCAAGATTAACCAAGTGGCAAATCGGAAGCAGAGCCTTAAAGACTCTGCCACTAACCAGTAACCTAATCATTTATTACGTTAACGAAGTGTTAAAAGTAAATCCATTTCCATTTATTGCGAATTGAAATGAATGAAATGTAGAGTTCTTTAATGATAAAATGGTAAACAGTTTTTAAATTTCTATATTCAAACTCTATCCTTTGTTTATTGAGTGGCAGTGGTTTTCTGGCTCTGTTTAAAAATGTTACTCCTCTTTAATAAGTTGCAGAATATAATACCACTTTTAATCCGAGTAAAACCCGTTATATATTTAGCTAAGTAAGAGTACAGAAAATTATAATTTCATGCTTTATTAATAAGAAAATCTGCTGTAGAAAGCTAGACCTAGCCATGGTATTCAAACCGGATCGTGGTCGTAGTCATGTGTCTTTTGAGATCTCTTTGCCTGGCATCTTTGTTCACCGTGATGTCAGCCGGCCAGGATACGGTTTCCGACTCCCCAACTACAGTTATCGACGCCCCAGAGACGAGCACACCTATGGTGGAGGCAAAGTCGAATCCTAACCGCTCTCGCTATCCTTATGTCGTCTCCATCGGTACCAACACCAAAGGATACTACAAGCACCTCTGTGTAGGCGTGATAATTTCGAATGAATTCTTGCTCACTGCGGCCCACTGCATTAAAAGAATGCCTAACCATAAACAGGCGAAAAAGTATGTAGCCGGTGGCGACGATTTTCTCGGCAGCCGGAAGCAAACCCGGTTCTTCGTCGTCCAAGTGCAGTGGCATCCCCAGTTTAAGTTGCTCGGCGGCCATGATATTGCCGTGGTCAGGGTCTATCCGAAATTTCCGCTCGATGATAAGCGTTTCCGAAGTATTCAATTCAAGGGCAAACCGAGAACGGGCAGTGGCGAGAAGGTTTCTATGATTGGCTGGGGACGGGCGATTGTCGGCAAGATCAAAAAGATCCATGAGACGCCCTTTCAGACAATGCGAAACGATGTGTGTAAGCAGAAGCACCGATTCGTATTCCTTACTAAAACTGACTTCTGTGCCGTGCACTTAAAAGGACCTCAAGGCGCCTGTGACGTAAGTTGATCGTATTTTGTATATATTTCGAAAAATGATAATCGAATAGCAAACAGTAATCTCTGTGGGCTAATTAAAAAGTGTTCACGAGGACAAAGTATGATTTCATTGTGGTCAAGTTTAACAAGAACTATTTCCTTAACATTTAAAAATCCTTCTAATTTACATTTTATAATTTTTCCCTAGAACTAGTTTATTGAAAGTGCTCTTCAATAGATTTTCCAAATCGAAAAACCTAAAAATCTTACTGAAGTAAATTAACATATCACAACTAAAAATATGTTCAGATGATTATCATTTAAAGATACAGTTTCTTATGATCTATAAAAAAATGTCTGTTCCAGGGAGACTCGGGAGCCCCATTGATGGATGTGGCAAATGAAAGGCTCGTTGGCTTACTTTCCTATGGTAAAAAAGCCTGCACACCATTGCAGCCTTATGCTTTTACTCGGGTCAGCGATTATTCGAAGTGGATTCAGCAAGCTATGGACTATATGGACACAGTTATAAGTGTAGCTAATCGAACTATATGGAAGTCCTAATCTACAGAATACATGAACGCAAGGAACATATTCTGATTGTTATTTTTATATTCAAACTATTAATAAGCAACACATATTTTTAAAATAAAAGGATAGTTTTTATTGAATAGTTTCGTTTTCTATTTAAAATTGCGCTAAAAATTGTGCTATATTTTAGTCAAAACTATACCTGAAGTATTTGGGGAATAGTTACATTTTTTTAGTAAGTGAGAACAAGTTAAATTGTACTCCATGATGTAGATGCACGCGTAGTGTAAAGTAAGCTTTAATCGGTTTCACATTTCCGGCGATACTTCTATTCGTGCTATCGATATAAGCTTTATTCCCTGTAGGTGGCGCGGTTATGGTATTCCATCTCTAGACGGCCTTTATCATCACAAATCAAAACAAAACGCGAGCAACAATTGTGTATAAATAAAAGACTTTTGGAGCGCCATTCTTATTCCGTAAGTATCCGCTGGAGCAGAAGTCCACCCGATTAAAATGAATTTAAGGAGTTTTGATATTAAATCTCGCCCTCGTAGAAGCTGTACAATGCAGAACTCATCGGCCAGGAGTTCTGAGCAGGCTGCACTCCAGTTAAAGAAAATTGGGTACGCCTTCGATAAAGGTAAGTGAACAAAAAATAATAGTGCTATGATGGTAACCTTTCCGATAATCTCCTTCAGAGGGAGTTCTGCGCAAAATCGATCCCGCGACAGACGAGCCCGGCAAGGAGCCCTATTCCTATAACGTCAAAAGCGATCCCGCCGAAAACGAGAGGCACTACCAGAATGTGGCAAACGTATGTAACCTGAATTCTTTATAAATCTGTAGGTATTGACTTCTTTTGTTAATCCTCGGATTTCACATAATATTAAACATTCGATTTTTAATAACAATTTTTATCTTTAAGAAATACATTTTTAATATTTTTTGGTAACATTTCATTATAATATAATTTTATTTTTCATTTTGGGTTAGCAAATCCCGGAAATTGTCTATGATCTGTTGGAGAAAAACGGCCTTAGCCGCACCTACATTCCCTTCGATCAGGCTCCAGAGCGCTCGACGTTCGTCTTTTCCCAACCGTCGAAGCTGTTGCAGTCCAAGAAGCTGCTAGTCCTTATTCATGGTAGTGGACTCGTTAATGCAGGACAATGGGCCAGAAGGTGTGTATGATCCCTAAACAATTTCTAAATCATTGTAAGTTTTTTGAAATCAATTTTTTTTACCACTTTCATTTTGTAAAAAACTAAAAATCATAATGCTAAAGGTTTATAACTGTCAACTGAACAATTCTTTGAAAAGATTAAAAATCATTTGGAATTAATTAAGTGAAACTAAAGATTGGAATGTTTTCACATTTTCGTTTATAAGCTCTTGGGGAAAAACTACAGCATTTAATGTTTCCCTTAGGACAGCAAACCATTAAGTAAATTAAGCTCTAGGGCATGGCCATTAATTACTCAAGCTCTACATTTTTAAAGAATTTTATTAGTTTCATATTTGATCATAAAATTGTTTGTTTTCAGTTTAATTATTAACAACTCGCTGGACCATGGCTCGCAGCTTCCTTATGTGCGAAAAGCGCAGAAGCTCGGGTACGACTTGCTTATTACCAATGCTAATGATTGTAAGCGATTCTGCAATGGAAAAGAGAATCCCATCAAGGGCGTGGAAACGTCCAGAGACCACATGAAATATGTTTGGGAAAATATAGTATTGCCCTCAAATCCGGAGAGTGTGGCAATTGTGGGTCACAGCTATGGTGGTTGTCTCACTTTGGATCTGGTAAGAAAGACAAATTAAAGATTCATTTCAACATCATATTATTGTTTTACCTTATTAGGTGGACAACTATTCGAAATTCTTTAAGGAATCTGTTTTTGCGATTGCCTTTACCGATGCGGCTATGGGAAGTCCCCAGGCGAAGAACAGGGATTACCTGAGCGAAGTGGCCTGCGATTGGGTCGCCAGCAGCTCACCCTTGGACACTCCCGTCTCTCAGTCAAATAAAAGCATCCGGAAGGTTTCTGCTGGACACACCAAGCACGAGTGGACTTCGTACTCGGCCATCGATTCTGTATTTCAGTTTATTGAGGAAAAGTATGAGCAGCGGATGAATAAGAAGTGACAGCCTCTGGTAAACTTGTGAAAGAATTTTTGAACTCCCCATTTTTAGTACACATCTTGGAGATGTGAATATAAATTATATTTTTACCGCCTGCACACATCTGACACTGATCCCTTTTCTCAGAGGACAAACACAAACTATCGATTTGCAATGCATAAATCAAGCGAGTGGACGCCGTCCGTATATGTCACTAACACTTACATCAGGGCAATTTAATTTGATTTTCGGCACTTTGGCACATTCCGTGTGAGTTAATCATATTGATGGCTGATGTATTGGCAGCGATAAAACAAAAGTCTCCCGCTTGGCCCATCAGCGCGATAAAAAACCAGCGTCCGGGACCAAAACAAATTCCCTCAACGACGGTCGGATAAGGAAGGGCTGTCAACTTGGCAGCTGCATCAAATTCCTTGGGGTTGCCTCTACATACCACTTTCCATGGGCTGTTTACCCCTGCTGCCCAGGGCATTTCTTTGGTCCATATCGTTTAACTAAGTGCCTCATAAAAAGTGACTGGACTGGCTTTTTCTCTACTCAGTGTGGATAGTTTTTGAGGATTGCATTGTATAGTTGTTGTAGAAAATTATATAGAGATCTGTAGAGGTGTTTAGAATTATTTAAAACCACTTTTGAATAGTTTCTCATCTGAAATCTTGTCCAGAGCTAAAAGTTAGTGCAGTAATGGAAGGCGGTCAGCTGATTAATTATGTGGGAACCATCTTAATCCCCTTTGTGCAACTTTAAAGACTTTGCCTCACCTTCACCCGTACAGTTTTCATTTGGCAGGCGCACAAAAAGTGCAAACAGGATATAAATGAGAGAGATGGAGAAAGGTGCGGTGAAAGAGATGGAGACGTTTGTCTTTAGCCTTAAAAGGAACTTAATACCCACAAAGTGAACCAGGAGCCAAACTCAAATAGCGAGAAAGCCCGGGAACGATGAGAGTGGGTGGACAGAAGGTGGGTTTTGGGATGCGACCGAGTCCTGGCAACCCTACAACTGCGCCAGGACCCACCTACACTTCGCCCCCCAGGATGTCGATGTGGCAGTGGAAGTGTGGGGGTCCCTCCCCACTCCCGTATACATTATCGCTGTCATGGCCGCAGTCATGGCTTCTGCTCCACCTTAGACATTTTTATATGTATTCAACATCCTTGTTGCCTCGTCCTATGGCAGCTTGCTATCTACACTTTGACTTCACGGCACCCTACACACACAGCAGACAAGGATGGCATCATGTGGCTTAGAGCGAGAAGGCAGAGGTTCGTGGCGCCGTCGCCAGCAAAAAGCTTTGCACGAGTTCAGGAATGGGTCATGCGCCTGGAGCCCGTATCTAACATATATAACTCGGAGATATACCCACAGATAATACATACATACCGACACACGACATGGCAGTAAATAAGCCGAAGTTGCCTATGTAATCGCATTGGTTAAGTAAATAAAAACAAATAGTCTCAGCTTTGGCTATATTTCACTTTAAAGTCGAACCAAATTTGCACATAAAATAACCCATACCGTAGGGTCCTTTCTGTTCTCAACATCCCACTAAACAATGTCTAGCAATTACTTAAAATAATCCTTTTGCTTGTCGTTATTTGATCAAATCTTAAACGGCCACGCATCCCTTACATGTTTCAAATGGCCAAGGACTTGAACCCCTAATCCCGAACCCTTTAACTATTGGGTTTCTTGCGCATCAATTGCCCGAAATAAAGTTGCTTAAGATTTTCATTTTAGATTCCATCGGAATTTATTTGTTTGGTGGGATTTTCTTAATGTTAAGATCTTGAGATAAGACTTCCCACGCTGTATGATATTTGTTTTCTTATAAAATTTCAAAAAGAGTAATATTTAGTTTTCCTTTAAATATTAATATTAAACTATTTTTAAATATTTCAAGCTTTTACTATATCAGCTAAGAGTAGCTTAAAACAAAGAGACGGGACTTACAGATTTTTTTGTTTAACTTAACTACATTTTCGTCTCTGCTATATTAAAAAAAGTTTTTAAAATGATTCTAATCATTTGAACTTTTTTTTTAGAAAAAACATTTTAAAACATTCTACAAAGCTTGCCGAAATAAAGACAAGCACACAGCCATTTATATTAATCCCCGTGGTTGTAAATCTTATTTGTTTAACTCAATTTCGATCGACCGAACTAATGAATATCTTCATAAATCAAAACTCCAAATTTTCCATCTTTTTTTCGTTTTTATATAGAAAAATTGTGCGCTTGCAATTTCCGTTATAAGGAAATATTATTGTGCGTTACTTTATTGCTTGAAAAGTTCAAGCGATGTCATTCAAAAAGCCATAAATAATAATGTTTTCCAATAAAGGTTCACATGTGAGTGGGCACACCAGGCGAGTGAGTTGGTGGGTGTGGGTTAAAGCATTCGCAGGACGAGGACACACATGCCAGGATCGCAATTCCATTCGATGCCTCACAGGAGTGACCGTCCATCGTTAAGCCTTGGGCTCACTTCCCGCAGGATTTTTCCAGACCCACTGTTAAGTCCGGCCCCCCATAGGTCTCATAACTTACAAGGTCATTTCATTGCACGCAACCATTAAGAATTTTTGCCGTTTTTTTCAGCAAAGATATTCTGGCTTTTTTTCGTTATATAATTTAATACTCGTGTGTGACGAATTTTTATGGCTGACAAATGATTGATGCGATTCTCCCACTTCCTGTAAATATCGTTAATCATGAGTTTGTGGCTGAATTCTCTTATAATCTAACTTCAAAACTTTCTTTTAAACGTTAGTTAGTTAGTTTTAGAATATATCCTCTAAGCGAGTGTCGAAATTTTAACCCATTTTCATGTTCGATTTTTCCGAATTTCCAATGGTGTCCAGAATAGGAGCCCAAAATCTCCACTTTCAGATTCCATAACTTTAGTTATTGCATACCGGTGTACAAGTGGGATACCTCTTTGAATTTGTGGTTTAATTCTCTAACATTCTACATTCAAATATATTTTTTAGGCGAGGGTCGAAAATTTAACCCATTTCCATGTTTGATTTTTCCGAATTTCCAATGGGGTCCAGAATGTGAGCCCAAAATCTCCACTTCCAGATTCCATAACTTTAGTTATGGTATACCGATTTACAAGTGGGATACTTCTTTGAATTTGTGGTTGAATTCTCTAACATTCTACATTCAAATATATTTTTTAGGCAAGGGTCAAAATTTTAACCCATTTTCATGTTTGATTTTTCCGTATTTCCAATGGGGTCCAGAACGGGAACCCAAAATCTGCACTTCTAGATACCATAACTTGAGTTATTCTATTCCGATTTACAAGTGGGATACCTCTTTGAATTTCTGGTCGAATTCTCTAAAATTCTACATTGAAATATATCTTTTAATCGAATGTCGAAGTTTTAACCCATTTTCATGTTCGATTTTTGCATAATTCTAATGGAACCCAGAATGGGACCCCAAAACTGCACTTCCAAATTCCATATTTTAAGTTATTGTGTACCGATTCACAAGTGGGATACCTCTATGAATTTGTGGCGGAAATATCAAATATTCTACGTTAAAATATACCTTTTAGGAGATGGTCGAAGTTTTAACCCCTTTCATGTTCGATTTTTCCGTAATTCTAAAGAACCCAGAATGGGACCCCAAAACTGCACTTCCAAATTCCATATATTGAGTTATTGGACACCGATTTACTAGTGGGATACCTCTATGAATTTGTGGCGGAATTCTCTAATATTCTACGTTAAAATATAACTTTTAGGAGATTGTCGAAGTTTTAACCCCTTTTCATGTTCGATTTTTCCGTGATTCTAATGGAACCCAGAATGGGACCCCAAAACTGCACTTCCAAATTCCATATTTTAAGTTATTGTGTACCGATTCACAAGTGGGATACCTCTATGAATTTGTGGCGGAAATATCAAATATTCTACGTTAAAATATACCTTTTAGGAGATGGTCGAAGTTTTAACCCCTTTCATGTTCGATTTTTCCGTAATTCTAAAGAACCCAGAATGGGACCCCAAAACTGCACTTCCAAATTCCATATATTGAGTTATTGGACACCGATTTACTAGTGGGATACCTCTATGAATTTGTGGCGGAATTCTCTAATATTTTACATTAAAATATACCTTTTAGGATATGGTCGAAGTTTTAACCCCTTTTCATGTTCGATTTTTCCGTAATTCTAATGGAACCCAGAATGGGACCCCAAATCTGCACTTCCAAATTCCATATCTTAAGTTATTGTGTACCGATTCACAAGTGGGATACCTCTATGAATTTGTGGCGGAATTATCAAATATTCTACGTTAAAATATACCTTTTTGGAGGTGGTCTAAATTTTAGCCCCTTTTCATGTTCGATTTTTCCGTAATTCAATAGAACCCAGAATTGGACCCCAAAACTGCACTTCCAAATTCCATAACTTGAGTTATTGGACACCGATTTACTAGTGGGATACCTCTATGAATTTGTGGCGGAATTATCAAATATTCTACGTTAAAATATACCTTTTAGGAGATGGTCGAAGTTTTAACCCCTTTTCATGTTCGATTTTTCCGTAATTCTAATGGAACCCGGAATGAGACCCCAAAACTGCACTTCCAAATTCCATATCTTGAGTTATTGGACACCGATTTACTAGTGGGATACCTCTATGAATTTGTGGCGGAATTCTCTAATATTCTACGTTGAAATATACCTTTTAGGAGATGGTCGAAGTTTTAACCCCTTTTCATGTTCGATTTTTCCGTAATTCTAATGGAACCCAGAATGGGACCCCAAAACTGCACTTCCAAATTCCATATCTTAAGTTATTGTGTACCGATTCACAAGTGGGATACCTCTATGAATTTGTGGCGGAATTATCAAATTATCTACGTTAAAAAATATCTTTTAGGAGATGGTCTAAATTTTAGCCCCTTTTCATGTTCGATTTTTCCGTAATTCAATAGAACCCAGAATTGGACCCCAAAACTGCACTTCCAAGTTCCATAACTTGAGTTATTGTATCCCGATTTACAATTGGGATACCTCTTTGAATTTGTGGTTGAATTTTCTAACACTCTATATTGAAATATATCTTTAAAAACAAGGTTCGAAATTTTAACCAATTTTCATCTTCAATTTTTCCGTATTTCCAATGGGGTCCAGAATTTACAAGTGGAATTCGCGGCTGAATTTTCTAACAATCTACATTCAAATCTTTCTTTAAAATGAAATTTTTAATGTGGGAAGCTAAAAGTGCCCTTCTACATTCCATAACTTGAATTATTAGCTCACGATTTATGATGATGATTCGATTCTATGATTCGAATCTATGATTCGATTTTATGATTCGACTCTATGATTCGAGTCAAGGCAAAGGGCTTACTCGGCGGAAGTTTAAAGTTTCTTCTCCTTGTTGAGGGCAACAATTGCACGTCCATTGTCAAAAGGCAAAGTGCTGAAATGCAGGGTTAAGGCAGAAATAATTTCAAATAAGATTAGATAGCATTGTGTCTTCGAGCAATGTCCTTTTGGTGCTGGGGTATTGGTGAGGGTGGCTCAAAAAGAAAAACAAATAATGTTACAAATTGCAGCATTTGCACCCCTTTGGTTGGGCAAGCTCACAAGTGCCGTAGTACCACAAATTTCATGTTCTTGAGAAAATCTAGATCAGATATTTAAAATATTTTGTTGTATTGTACAACAAATTTTGTATCTTGATTTTTTTCTTATCACATATTTAAAATATTTTATTTGAAGTGCACGAAAAAATTGAGAAGGAACTTAAATATTTTTTGTGGTTCCACGTATTTTATTTTCTTGATTTCCGTTATTATCACATATTGGAAATATTCTATTAGAGACGCATAAAAAAGTTAAGAAAGAACTTAAAATTTTAAGAATAATGTTAAAACATATTATAAACCAGGTTAATATATGCAGGGAAGTTAACAAAATAAATACATTTCACAATTTCATAGCGCTTTGCTTCACTGTGCTTTGAAGGCGGCGGATAAAAATGTAAAATTCAAACTCTTCCGCCGCCCCGAGAAAACACAAATCACGGGGAAATGCAATAACAAAGGGAAACCCTCTGGCCGCAGAGTGTTCAAGTTATTTGCGGTTTATGTCCTTGTTGCTGCTCCTTTATTCATGTCGCTGAGGCGACAAAAAGGACCTTAAAGCCAATAAAACGATTTTTTCGTCTCTATCTATGAATTGTAAATGCCTTGCCGAAAAAGGACAATTGAAGTGGCCGCGTCCGCTGACAGCTTCGCATGGGTCTCAGTCTCAGCTCCTTTCCCATCGCGATTTAAGATAATAGTATCATCAACACCACTTCAGTACACCCCACATCCTGTTTTCAAATGCGGACACGAAGGCCAGGATTTGTCTGGCTCCGGGGTCTAAGGACTTACTGGGGCGTAAGCGTTGCTTGGGTCCTGTCCAATGGCTTCGGGATTTGGGTTCGGGCTTCGATGATAACAACTTTGGCGGCTAATTTGCATCAGCGATTGGTAGGGGGCCGCAAGGAAAACTTTAAGCGTTTTGAAGTTCTTCGCCGTCGAGTGACAGATTTTTCACGCACATTTAAAAAACATTTAAAAAACCATTAAATGTTTTTTCCACTTTTTTCCACCTTTTTTATTTGTCTGCATCACACCCCCATTTTTGGGAATTCTTCCTTTTTATTTTTTTATTTGTTTTCTGGGCTTTTCACAATGTTTCATTGCTATTGTTGTGGCTCCAGTTGTTGCCTTGGCGGTGCTCTCTAATCTTTGCGCCATTTATTTACACTTGATTAACACGCGACTGACATTTGTTTGACTTTCGCTTTCGCTCTGTTGAAATTAAAATACGAAACCCGCATTGCACAAAAAAATATGAAAACAATTGGGGGAGTACCGTTCTGTAAAACACTCTTACATAGCGATTTCATAAAGTTATAATACTATGCTAATGTAACAATAACACATTAACAATATAATAATATATTAATAACATAATAATATAATAGATCCTCTAGGAATGTTATGTTAAGACGTTGGATTACATGTAATATCACTTATAAAACTTCCGCAATCTATGAATATTTCATGAACTAAATTTTTATTAAAATGTAATATTATAAACGCAATCAAAAGTTTTAGCATGTTAGGTATCACTGCAAATTGGCTGTTAAAAATGTATTTTACTTATAAACAGATGCAACGCAATCCGTTGAAGTTTGAATAGAAACATTAAAAATTATATTAAAAAAACTGCAATTATTTTGAATGATAACACATTTTACAAGAGGTGCAGACATATTTGTGCTCAACTTTTTTATTCGAAATATTGGCTGTCAAAGCTCTCCTAAAAATAATATTACCCAGCTAAATAAAAGTGTATGCAAGCAAGTCCCCTTGTGTGACACATTTTCTGTGTGGGTTTGCCTTTTTGGCTTCTGCTTCATATTTTCTGTTGTACAAAAATTATTCATTTGTGGAAAATTGTGACGATGGTCGGTCCATGGCCGCAGGCCAAACTGATTAATAAACCAAACGTCAAATGCGCACAATGGCCACGCATCACCGGAGTCAAAGTTTGAGCCGGGGCAAGAGCCACCACTCCGTGGCATCCGGACCAGAATCAGAATCAGGATGAGGATGTGAGTGAGGAGGAGGACTATTTACCAGGACCACGGCGACCACAGCTGTCAACCGCGTGTCTTCCGCAAATGTGGCCGAAAAGGGGATATACAGATATTCATAAAATGAGGCGGAACTTCCTTACAAGTGCAAGTAGGCCTCGGATGGCATTGTTCTCGACTTGACTTTTTACGGATCCCGGCGACTCGCATTCCTTATGGGTTCCGTTCGAGGGCGTTGGCAGTGTCATTGTCATCTGCCGGGTCACAGTTGGTTGCTATTTGGCCAGCAAATTATTTGCATATTAGAAAAATCTCTAACATTGCAGATTTGATTTTCTTTGTGAGACAGTTTTGAAGGGAAATGAAAAAAAATGGATAGGAGCTTAAGGTCAATGGTAATCATATGTTGCTTTTCAAAAAAAACTTACAAGGAAGGTGAAAATATAGCCTAGTATATCGGAAATAAACAAATAATTAAATTTAATATATCCCCAGACTTTAATAACACTACTAAAAAAACACCTAACACATAGTTGTATTAATTTCTGCAATCGTAGCCCCCCCAATTTCCGCGAAAATCCCTTGGGGCACCGACTCGAGTTCTGATTTATAAACATGAAGATTTATACCATTACGCCCACATACTCAAGGCGGTCATAAAAATGATAAAAAACTGTGTTCTGTATTTTATTTTGACTTCAGAAATTCCCTCCACTAATGGGGGCACATTTAATGGTTTTGTTTATGGAGTGTTTAGTGATTTTTATGCCGAAACAATATAGGAAAAAAAGCTCTGTTGACTGGGCTTTAAGAGGCGGTTCAGCCGAATGTCCTGCAGGCTAGTTTACTGGTCAAACAATTCGAAGCCCTGACGAATTGCCAACTTCCGTGCGATATGATGAGGCAGAACGATTGAAGGATCATTTATCATTTTTATGGCTTCATTTTTTGCAGGGGTAAAAAATAGTTCTTAAAGAGTACCCAAGCAAATATTATTCAATATTCTCTGCCCTTCTATAACCCCAATACCAAACAATATTATTCAAAAATGTTGCTCAATTCTCAAATTCAATTTGTCAATCATAAATTTCACGCTCTCTTAAAATAAATTTGCAGGCAATTGAAAAATTTCAAGTGCCTGTGTCGAACAAGGTTTTCCTTTCAATGTGTTGAAACATTTTGGTTTTTTGCCACAATTTATGGGCAAACTTTTCGGGGTTTGGTCTGTCAGAGTTAAGCATCGGCCTCTGCTCTGACACATGACTTGAATGTCAATGGGCAAAGGACACACACCCCCAATGAACTAAAAAAAAAACAAAATAAGGGGAGGATCCACACCGAGAGTCCTGCGTCCCAGACAATGTCGCGTTAAATTTGCTACTTTGTCCGCTGCAAATTCTAAACTTCTGTTTCGTTTATTTTAGTTTTCCGAGAGAGGGGTTTCCTCAACATTTCCCGCCCACACACCCCATTCACCACATAAATAACAAAATTTAAGAACAAAATATCAATATCCACTTTGCGAAACGCCAACTGCATGCGAATGAGTTTATTTTTGGCTGTGCAAAAGTGTCTGGATCTGAATTGGACACCGCCTGAGCCAAAATTTCGCAATGCAAATGAAATTCTGTTTCTATTTCTTACTTTTGTTCTCCACTTTTTCTTTCTTGTTATTTTTGCATAATTTCGATTCACTTCTGGCGACAACATATTGCAAAGAAGTTGGCAAGCTGCAAATTTCGACGTGAATGCAAAAAAAACGCAGTTAAATTTAAATTAATTCTTAGGGAAAGTTTTGCAGCTAAAAATAGCTTTAAAAAATAATCTATAAATTTTTTTTATCATTTGACTTTATTGAATATTTTTTATATTTATGCTATGCAAGATAGCCACTATAAGTTATGTTATAGGTATTTATAAAGAACCTTAATATCCATTTGAACTTTTGTACTTCTTTTTAACAACTGCAGAGACCTTGATGCCGTTGACATAAAAGCTTAGAGCCATAAAATTGTATGTTTTTTTATTTTTGAAGCTGCTGGCCAGCTCCATAAGCCAAATTTAATTTGTTCTCATATGACATTTACGGTCATATTCAAATAACTTCGTTTGTCATCCTTCACTGGCTTTGATGTCCTTTTGAACAGGGGTTGAAGCTTGTAGCAAAATGGAAGAGGTTTCGCTAGATTAATTTGGGGTCATGCATATAATATAATTTTTTATGGTGGGAGTGCAGATGGAATGGGGGCTCTTTCAAACCGCAATCAAGTGGTATAAGAAAGGTTTTTCATATGAGAAAATTATTTATGGCTGAAAATCTCTTCAATGTGGCTCAAAGTTTAAAACCCCAGCAATTTAGTGGAAAATAATTTGATTTATTGCCATATCTCTGGGAACATGTGTTTTTACAAAGTTTTCCTAATTAGGGGTAATAGATCTTAATAACTATGTAAGATGGATTTGACGAGGGTGTCGGAAACGTATGCTGAAAAATGTTAATGAAAAATATGATATAACAATTTATTAGGCTTTAACTTGATCACATGAAATTGTATGGTATAGGATCCCTTTTTACTATGTGGTGTTCTTCTGGATGAGGATTTTTCCTTAATATAAAAAGGATTTTTGGCTCGTTTTTATGCTGTTGTAAAGGATCCCCCATTATAGGGCTCGACCTGAAGAAGTCAAGTAGGCGCTTTGCAAATCCATCCGTTTGCTTATTTTCGTCATTTCCTGGGATTTCATGGTTTACGGTTCTTATGTTAAAAATCCTGAAAAACCAGTTTTCAGATTTTATTTCATTTTCATTGGAGTTGAAGTTATGTCTTCTGGGTATATCATGGACGTTATAAAAGTCTCGTTGCTGATTATTCAAACGCGGTTCTTCGAATGGTATTCCCTTATTTCGCGCTGGACATGTTTTACAATCTTCATGGTTTTCTATGAGCCTGTAGTTATAACCCAAGCTCATACTACATAAGAGTAAGGCAATCCCGAAATGACGGCGCGTTGACATATTCACATTCGAAACTGAAGTGTTTTTAATTCGTACGAAATATTTATATAACATAAGAACTGTTTATTAAACCTTGAACTTGGGACCGGTTAAGTAAACCTGAAGGTACATAACAGCTGGCCACGCTTAAATGAGTTTCAATAAATATTTGTTTTAATTGCAATATTTACAACTGCAGATATATAAAGAAATATTCTTGTCAGAGGTTGTTTCCCCAATTTTGCTGGGCCCAGAACACGTAGATGCCATTTGTGGTGGATAGACTGTCTTCTTTTCCTCAACCTTTCCCCCGGGGGATCCCATTCCCATTCCCAGTGAATCACTGTAAGTGACACGCGTGCCCCTCCACACAATCACCCACCGCGAATTTGTGAATTTCGTTACCTCATGAAACCGAAACTGACATGAATTCGAAAAGCGTTTCGGGGCGAACATTAACACATTTATTTTTCCATTCCATTCCGGAGGTTGTCCCCTGTCGCCTCCCCGTCAAGTGTGGGCTGAATAATTTTTTAAGAGACTTCTTTTATTTGCATTTAGAAGCGTTTAAAAAAAGTCACCTGGGATTTGCGGGTGCGTTTATGTGAATACATTAACCAATTTTTAGAATGTTTTGGGGAGCTCTCATAGTGGTGGATAATGGTCTTTATACGACTGGTTGAGGATATGATTTCTTCAAATCCTCGTAGCCTTAGTTCGTATTGCTAGTGTTTAAATTTCTTGTAATTTAGTTATAAAAGTATAATATATTTATGTAAGTATATAATACTATGAAATATTAAGATTACGTTGCAAAAAACTCCTGTTGCTCACTTCATTTAATCAGCAGCTTTATGAAAATTATTCGATTCTGCCATTTCAGGAACAAGGAAACAAAGTCTCCGTTAGTCTTTTCCATTACCCACTTAGTTGGAATTGTTTCGTGTGCATTGAACATGATTTATTATGACACATAAACAACAGCTTAACTTCCGGGTAACTACCCATATGTCCGTAGTGCTAAAAAATGAAGAAAAATGGCAAAATGCCTGAGATATTGACTAAAAGCCCTAGCAGCAGCCACATCAATGGCACTTACCTTTTCCGCTTAAACACCCTCAACCTGGGCATAATGGTGACCTCCCCCGGGCACATTTTTGGGATCCCCTTCGATGCATTTGAAACAGGTTTGTCCCCGGGTTTCCCTTTCCTGCCCTTCCTCTTTTTTATTAGCCAGCCAACTTGTTCCTTGGCCGTAACGCTGTTTTTTATGCAATAGAATGATGGCAATGGACCTGGGCGAATGGGAATGTGTATGTGAATGCTCACCCGTGCGTCCAGTGGTCATCATTTTTGCTGTCCCCCTCCCTGTGATGACCGCCCCTCGTTGTCCTCACAATGAGTAGTTCCATGTACAAGTCCTCTTTTTTGCTGGCCTGCAAAAGGGAAATTTATTGTTTTCGCCGGCAGTTTGAGTCAAATGTCCCGAGTGCCTCAGCCTCTTCAGGTGCACTGGACAAAGGCCAAAAAGCTGGGGCGAGCTGGGTGTGCTGGGGTGTCACATTTGACATTTAAGATGCCGTACAATGGCCTCTCGATGGCGGCTCTAATTTATACGCATCGCCTGCATGTGACACCGCCGGCAAGTTCGAGGGCGCATTTGTCGTGCCCAAAAGTTTTTGCCATTTTTTCGCTCTCCCACAGCCATCCATTTGCAATTCCAATGATTTTTACGTCCTCCCACAATTGCCCGAAAAGAAAAAAGAGCAAAAAAACTGTTGCATTGACAAATCTAATAAACAAATGGCAGCCAGACAACCGGACAACCTATTTGCAATTGATCGGCGAAGGCTAAATTGCAAGCACATGTTGTGGTGACGAGGGAGAAGTAGCTAAGTTTGATTTCACTAAATGGATTGACATGGGAAGCATCTGGAATTTGTTAGTAAAAGGGAGGAAAAACGTAATTCAAATTATATGTTGGAGAAAAGTCGCTATGGTTGATGAATTTTATTTAATTAATTAATTATCTTTGATATTATTACAATTATTAAACTTGATAAATTGGAAAGCTGAAAAATTATCACTTAAAATACTAATCGTAATATTTTTGATCTAACTGAATACATAAAACTAATCTTGGGATTGATCTATAACTTAACAAATAGGCAAATAAAGTTTATTAGTAATTAGTAGTAATTAAAAAATGTCCAAGATCTCAATTGTTAGCAGGTTGTAATTCTCTAGGGATTTTATATCTAAAGTTCATTTTATTTCTTAGCTTACTTCACAAGCCATTTTTAATGTATCTGTTTTTCTGAGTAAACAAACGTTTATGATATCAATAAAGCAGTTAAGCGCCCTCTTTTAACGCTTTCTTCCTTCGTGTAAGGAAGTCAATTTCCCTTGCTTCGTCTTGGTATCATCTTTATATGGCCTTTTATGATGCCTGGTTGGTGTGGCAGGTTTCTTGGTAAATTGCTTGCTGCACATTGTTCAATTGTTCTCTGGTTCATATGCATCTCTCTCACCGACACTCACTTTGCTTAATTGGGTCGCTCATTATATAGAGGGTTTTGGGGAAGGGAAGGGACTGGAGCTGTCAGTTGAGTTCAGTCTTTGGCAGCATCGTGCAACGCTCCAGTTTCAGGGTTTCTCTTTTTCAGGAATGGGTAGGTTGACTATCTTATAAGGCTTACTAAACAAGTACTTCTCTTTGATGTAAGGAACATGGTAATATAAGAATGTCTGATAACTTAATCTTTCATTAAGGGTATAACGAAGATAATATAATATTTTTGATAAAGAAACCAGATATAGTAAGGATCAGGATATTCCAACAGTTTTCGGGAAAATCAACGCTCTATAAGGGTATTCCAAACTTCGTTTTCCAAATACACATTTTCTTACTGGTTGGCTGTCAAGAAAAGACAACCATTTGACAGCTCCTTCTGTGACGCTTAACTGCTTGAGGTTTTTTGGTTAAATGCAGCCCCCTTCCCGTTTTCAGCATAAGCCATTAGGGCTAAGTGATTTGTTGTTGTTCCCAGGCTGCGTTTAGCACCTTGCAAATTGCCATCGGAAAGACTGGCGGGGAATGGGTTGTGTCGACTTGCCAGGGAGCAAACTAATTGTGCGGAAGCGCAGGACATTTTCCTTCGCCTGAAAGCAGAAGTCTGCTCTAGTTTTTGGTCCTTTGGGTGTTTTATGAGTATATATATATAAGTATGCACCTTACCCACATTGCTCGATGTGCTTGCCAATGCCCAAGTTTGAGGCTCGAGAAGCCAAAGTGTCAAAGTTTATGAAAATTCAGTGCATTCTGCATTGTGGTCGTGGTCGAAAGTTTGCACAAAGTAAGCAAACTTTGCCCACTCAGATACCAAGTTTCCATTGAAAAGTTTCATGTCTGCAAGGAGTGAGTGTGTCACATGGATATTAAACATTGCATATAAGTAAGTATGGACATATCTGGTCATTGTTGGCAGTCTGACACGCGTGACATTCGACTGATGAGAGGGAAATCAGAACCCTCAGTGTCAGGAAAGTGTGACTTTGATCCGAACACGAACTTGCTTGTTGATGGTTGATAACAGAAGGGTTGGTTCATGTCACGGTCAGATTTTTATAGAGTGTGGTTCGGGAGAAGCAAAACTTTAAAAAATATATATTTTCAAGAAGAATGAGGTTTTTAATAAGAGGTTACTTTACGCATTCTGTGGAACTATAAAATCAGTGTGATTATAACATAATTTGTATTCCCTTTTCTGTTCTGTTCTTAACCTGTGGTTACCCTCAAATTGCTGTGAGGTCGCATCACCCACCATAAAACTAATTGCCGGTTATGACCTTAACTGGCGGTTCATGTTCAGACCATCCACCACCACCGCAACCTCAAAAGTCAAAATGCAAATGGAAAATCTTTTCCGGTTATCCCCCCGACAAGTTTTCCTAATCATATGCAAACGTAAGAATTAATCAATGATTTACAAGAACAATACGTGTGCACATGTCGCCGAGTGGGAAGAGTGGGCCGAATGCCGCGGGGCAGGGCGTTCCGGAGTCACTCCCAGTGGAAAACCAGAGCCCAGAAACCCAACCGAACCCAATCTGAGTCCGAATCTGAATCACAACACCCGCTTGTTAGAGGTTGCCCAAGCTGGGCCACCCACTGCCCAAGGGCCTTGGGTTTTTCGGCAGAGACAGGTCAATGGGAGGGCAGGGCAGAGAAGGGCAGGGATTCGGGGTCCGGTGCAATGAGCAAGAACACAAATAAGGCGTCGGCACTGATCCTTGTCAACCACCAAACAACAATAATTCCAGAGAACGAGCCATGGGTTTCAGACAGCCCGGCATTCCCAATATCCCAGCCTGCTAACCCGCTAATAATTCAATTAGTTGCAAACTCTGGTGGTTGCAGCCACAATCCGCACAGAAGTTTCTCTGCAGCTTGCACTGGAATCGGGCCTGGGTCTGCGATTTGGGTTCGGGTTCGGTTCAATAATCAAAATGCCGCCGGCCAAATATCGCAGCAGTGCATAAATTTTACCAGGCTGCAGAAAGTGTAAATGTGCTGGAACCGCTGGACTGAGTGGGTATTTGTGGACCTGGTGGTGCCGAGGTGGTTGCGCCTGGCATGGGGTCCTCCGATTTGGGACAATGTGTTGTGTGTGCTTTATATAATTGCTCTCGGCTTATTGTGCAATAAATACAATTGGTACGGACCGCAGAGGGCCAGCCAAATGTGCGAATTAAGCCAATCCATAAACAGATCGGAAAGAGTTTCATTTAAATGCAACCAAAGAGATTGTAAAAAATATTGTTAAAATACGATTTTTAACAAATAAGAAAGGAAAATTGGAATACTTATTTTTGCAATCTTTTTAAACCATAATACACACCACAAACATCTTTTAAATGTCATTAAAGAGGTTGTAAAAAACGATGTAAAAATGTGAACGATGTTATAATCTTGAAATTGGAATATATAATTTTTTCAATTTATCTATCCCATAAACCACACCACAAACATATTTTAAATGAAATCAAAGAGCTGGTATAATACTTTGTTCAATAAATGCAACAATATAAAAAAAGGAAAAATAATTATGATCTTAAAATTGGAATATTTATTTTTCGCAATCTATCTATCCCATAATCCACATCCCAAACATCTTCTAAGATAGATTCCTGAACCTCCATCCAACCTTTGGGTAAACAGTTTACCCGCCACTAAACAACATGGCAAATCCCCAAGCTAAAACCGAGTAATTGTGATATAAATAAAAGTGGAGAAGGGCAGGCCGGGTAGAATCAACATATCAAGATACAAGGCGAAGGATGTTGTCGCTTGTAAGACACCAGGGGGGGCGTGGCAAGGAGGGGCACAGGCAGTCTCAAAAAGTTGGCACATGTAAATTGTGAAATTGTAAATAATCGTAAATAACGCAAATATCGCCTCCCAAACCAGATTTTGGCCAAGGCGGCGACAAAAGGTAAGCCAAGATACGCCATAGAAGATGCGAGGTGGATCGCTGGGTGTGAGTTATTTATCCACTCACACTTGCTGTAATCCCATAAGCCAGCAAATCAGTAGCTGGGAAATGACTGAGCTGCCGCGGGCTGTACTCCGAAGTTGGATTCCCCCAGTCAGAAGCTTGTAGTCGTTAGACTCTAACAGATTTATAGGGCACAACACCGTTGAATTCGTGCTCTCCACTCGACTCTGCAGCATGCAAAGTGAATTTATTGAGTTAAAATGCAAATTCACCAACCATCGGTGGAGGAGGGAAAATAAAAAACGATTTAGCAAAGATTTCCAGCATAACACGATGCGTATTTCAGTTTCTTCCAGCTCTGACAGATTGCCCTCTGAAGTATCTGGAAAAGGGGAATGGGTACCTCCAGTCGACTGACGAAGGCGTACTATTTATTTAAGCTGTCTGTACAAGTGTCTCGGCAATTTGTTGAAGATTAAATGCCATCTTATGTGCTGACAATTTGTTATTCTTGGGTGTGATGGAGGGATTTTATAATTTGCAGAGCAGTTCTGTAAGGGATAACAGTTATTTCCGAGGGAATACATCTAAGTTCAAAAATGTAAGACTAGCCGATATGAAACAAGGAAGAACGCTATAGTCGAGTGCCTCGACTATCAGATACCCGTTACTCAGCTATATGGAGATATGCAAGCAGCAAAGAGAGATTAAAATGCGCCACCTACCGGCGGTATACAGATTTAAGCGTTATGGGCGTTAGAGTGGGCGTGGCAAATTTTTTTTTGGATCAATCGATAGGTATCGACGAGACCAATACATTTCAGTTAAAATTTTTTATCTAGCATGAAAATTGTGGGCGTCACAGGTTTTCGCGGTTTGTGGGCGTTAAAGTGGGCGTGGAAAACTTTTTTTTGGGTCAATCGATAGGTATTGATGAGAACAATACATTTCAGTTAAAATTTTTATTCTAGCATCAAAACTGTAGGAGCCACAGTTTTGGGCGGTTTGTGGGCGTTAGAGTGTGCGTGACACTGTGCTGAAACAAACTTGCGCTGCGTAAGAAGCTCAGGAATCTGCACGCCAAATCTCAATAGCCTAGCTCCCATAGTTTCCGAGATCTCAGCGTTCATCCGGACAGACGGACAGACGGACATGGCTAGATCGACTCGGCTAGTGATCCTGATCAAGAATATATATACTTTGTGGGGTCGGAAACGCTTCCTTCTGCCTGTTACATACTTTCCGACGAATCTAGTATACCCTTTTACTCTACGAGTAACGGGTATAAAAATAATTAGTATATGTTAGTTAGGTAGAGTAAAGTCTCATATGTCTGCATCAGTTTAAAGAAGTTAAGCCAGGTAACCCTACATCACCTTCATCTGTGACCCCAAACCATCGGGAAAACTGCAGACTTTCCTGGCGGACAGGAAAACCAACGAAATAATTCAAACCGAGGCGGGCTTATCTCGCGCTTTATCCTCGAACAACTGGGAAAACTTTACACTTTCATGGGGCAAACACGAGCAAAATAAACAGTGAGCGAAAGAGCAGCATGCGAGTTGTTTAGTGGCAAAGTAACCTTTATTTGTTTTGTGGCAAGCCACAACCTTCCAAGGATATCCGCCGCTGATAAGCCAAAGCGCCAAAAAAGCCATTAAAAATCCCCTTTGTCTTTGGATCCATTTTGAGGAGAGGGATTGGGCTGGGATTTGGTTAGAACGATGTAAACAAGTGCTATGAATGTGGCCAAGAAATTAAGCGTGTCAACATTGTGGTCGCGGCTTGCCAAAAATGCCGAACTTTGTTTGGCCTTAAAACGTACAATGTGTGTGTGGCGGGTGGCGGGTAATAAAGCAGAAGCCGCAAATTATAATTTTAACCTTTTTGGCGCCCGAGCAGGGACCTTGGCAGTGGGTTCAGAAGTGGCTACACACATACATTTCTATATGACTAGATGGGTGTGTAACCACGATAAGCGGCCCTGTCGGCCCTCTAATAGAAATAAAATCCGAGAACGGAAGTGCTCCCAGCCAAAGGTCGTGCTGGCTTTTTAATGCTTACCGCTCAACCCTCGTCCTCTGGCCCCTTTTTAGCACTCCCCATATGAGTGAAAATAATAATAACAGTAATTTGAATGCTCAACTAGAGGCGTAAAGGTTGAAAATTCATATGCAAATGATTCGGAAACATTTCCGGAAGCGTTTTTGGTGGGACGAGGAAAGCCTAAGAGCCCTTTTAATTGTTCGTTTGGCGAGCTGTTGGCCGTAAATTGAAAATAAACCATTAAGCATCTTTACTACTGCCAAAAATAATATTTCAGGATTAGTCGCAACCCATTCGCCCCCTTTCTTGTTTTCACACATTGCGCCAAGGTTAATTACGACACTCGACCAGGTCGCTGTGGCCAGGAGATAACGTAATCGTTTCTGAAACAGTATTTGCAGCTAAAAAAGGGTTATAAAGATAGGAAAATGTGAACATATTTCTTGATGTTATTATTATAACAGCAGTTTTGGAATGGATATTCTCCCAGTTTAGTACACAGACAGCTCTATAAGTAATACTATTAGCAACACCAACATTGCAAAACGCCCACAACTTCTCGCCACTTTGTTGTTCACTCATTAGCACCTTCTTTGACTTGTAAACACTTTGGAGCAAGCTCAATCAAATTAAATGCAAATTTTGCAACTTTCGAATTGTACGCAATCAGTTGCGACACCCACGCAAAAACAAACAACGACAGCTGCAAAACCAACATCGGTTGCAACCACGGCAGCAACATTTGGTTTAGCTGGTTTTTGGTGGTTTCAGTTTCAGACTGCCAACAATCAGCGACCACATTTTCACCAGGCCAATAGTAAAACTGTGTAAAAATCGATCCACTGTCTAGTTCTAGTTCTCCTCCCAACCACTTTCTGTTAGCACTTCAAAATGCTTTTTGCTGGCACCGCAAATTATTGTCAGAAGCATTCTTTGAATGAAACCAACAATCCGGCAAACCAACAATATCTGAGGACAGACCGATGCTACCACAGACGCAAATAAAAAAGTTACAGAACACAATCTGGAAAAAAACAAAACCTGAAATGGTCACACAATATGGGTAAAAAATGTTTGCAACTATGCGGTTGCTACTGTTTTCCTAACTGCTAATGAAATGTGGCGCCAAAGTAATTGAAATGGAATTTGTTTTTATATGTACAGAGCCTTAATAAATTTATCTTAAAGGAAGAGTTAAAACCAAAAGACTTCCTTTGGTGTTCTAGCAATATTAATTGCATTATCCCACACCGAAGGCACAAATAAAATGTTCACTAATTAAACCGAAAGTGTCTCCCTTGGAACTCGAAATTTAAATAATATCAATGACTCGTGAACAGAATCCGCACAAAGAGCAAAAATTATTCACGCTACATAATTAAGACAAGACGCTGCCAAAAAGCGAGCCGAGGGTAAAGGGTTGTGTCCTGGCAACCTCAAAGTAACCGCAGACCATCCTCCATCCTTTGGCCACAAGCCACCACCCACACCACAACTCCTACTCCAGCTGTCTGTCTACAAAGTGTTGTCATTTGTTTTACAGAGTTGGATTTAATTACACACAATTACCGGGTTTCACAGGGCGATCCATTTACCCAGCCGCAGCGGTTCGGAATCGAAGGCCCGGGCAACAGGTAAGCCTCCCCCATTTCCCAATCCACCCACTAAAATTGGACTCCCGCTTATTAACGCCATCATCTGTGTGGAGTTTTCCAACGAATTTTATGCAAATTGTAAGCGGAAACTCTTTCAAAGAGAGCTAAGCCGAGGTAGAAGCGGAATAGCAGCGACTGCTGCCATCGTAAAACAAAACCGTTCCCCGGGGTGTGGGTCCTTCAATTTGGTAACTCTTCCCCGACGTTTCGCGTTAGTTGAGTTATTATTATTGTAAATTAATTTCTGTTCATTAGATTATATAATGTCACAAAGTTGGCTGTTGCGCAGATGCTACGGAGTGCTTTCCTTTGGAGGGCGGTGCTATAAGAAGATATAAATATAAAACAAAGTGTTACCGGAAGATCAAAAACCTCTTAAAAAAATATTACGAAAATAGATGCCCATCTACCAAATATTAATTTTAAAATAAGTAATATAGGGTTTACAAACAACATGACGCAATAAAAAAGTTTAGATATTATAGCCCTGAATCCATTTCTTCATAGTTGGGATTATAATTTATTTCAAATTTATTTTTAGAAAAGAAATGTTTTCAGTTTTAATTCTTCGAAATTCATTTAAGATAATTGTCCCATCACATGTGACAACTCACTTAGGGAAGCAGGCACAGTTCCATTACATCCCTACATATAAGCACAGGACTGTGGTAAATAATCCTTTTTGAAATGGCGCACAAAACCAAATTAATTAATGTGCCACACGGCCGGAATTTATGGCTTGAATAGACACCGACCCAGCAGCACAGGGCACACAGATGTTACAGGTGATTGTGTGGGGGAAAGGGATGCTCTATAAAGGGCGGGGTTCTGGACTCGTTGAGCTCATAATTACAGCCACACAGAGCCACAGGACTACACATCGATGCGATTGAAACTTTCAGCAGGGAAACAATGTTTTTGCATATTTTAGTTGGTAAGTTATGGCCTGGAGTTGGCTTCTAATTGAAAGTACACACAGATATCGAATGGAAAATGAGTGGGGAGGTGGGCCATTATGAACTCGAACTCATTGATTCCGCAGCGATAAAAGTGCGGAAATTTTGAAAATGAAAATGTTTATTATTATCATTTGCGCACACGGGCTCCTGTCGACCGAGATGACAAAACATAATAAATTGCCCGATTTGGCTCCGGTCTGGCCTGGCTTTTGCTCTCTTCCATAGCCACAGTGCAGTGTTTTAATGAATTTTTAATTAGTAGCAATTAATATGGTAATTTGTTCAAGTTCCAATCGCTGAGTGTCATGAATACCACTGAGCCATTTCGTTTTTGCTATTTCATCTGGTTCCTTTGATGGTTTATGTTTATATCATACCAAAGTAATTTGAAAAACTATTTAGGGTTGTTATAGATTTGATTTTTTAACAGCTCACTAAAGTAATTTGGAAGATTACTAATTACAACTTTAAGATTATTGAAATGAATCCTACAATCAATCATAGTCACATTACCATTTGGATTAATTTCAGATGAGGCTTTAGAAAATTTGACACAACTCAAAGTACAGTAGTCACATCAACACCGATTTCTTACAACTTTTGACTTAAAACTTGTGTACATTTATACTAACCGAACCGCAATGAAGCGCGTTCATATAGATAACTATGCCCCAAAGTACTACAGTGGAAAGTGGTCGTGGGATTCGGCGAAGGACTGCCTCCACTTCGAGGCACATAACGATCTGGAGAACGCTCGGGAGCGGTATATCACCACAAATGGCTACAAGTTCTTGCGCACCATGGATCAGGAGGAGGAGCTCATCTTCCGGCAGGAGTATGTGCGCCAGAAAAGCAACAACAGTGATGTCATAGTGATCTCAGATATAAGGAATTTGGTGCTCTACCTGATGCCCAAGGAGTTCCTATCTTACAGATTCGTGGAATTCATGCACGAGCAGGAGGTGCTCTACGTGATCCATGCGTTGATTATATATTTTGAGTACTATTTACGCCTGGTTGAGTTTGTCCTGATTCGGCGTGATGAACTTGCAGGTTCGATGGGTCAAGTTCAGAGTGAGGAGACTAATGAGATGAAACGAACCTTCTCCGTTTATCTAAGTCAGTATCGTATGCTCGTGGCCAGGAATTACTGCCTCATCATCGGGGGCGAGGGCAACATGGCCAAGTTCTATCACATGAAGCCCATTTCCAACATTTCAGCCACGATCCGCGATAAGTACTTTCATGAACAGTTTCTGGCCGTGGCCATCCAAATGGTCTGGATCTGCATGCATCGCAGGGCGTACTATGTCATTGAAATGGAGATGAATAGACTTTTCCGATCGGAACACTTTGTTACCGCAAGTCCTGAATACCTCACCTTTACGGAGGCAGAGCGAAGTCTTCTCTATGGGAGGAACAAAAAGAACCGGAATTACCGAATCCAGGAATCTCCACTGATCCAGGAGTTGAAACTCGTTCCGGAGGAGGATCTGCCCATTCTGTGGATAGGGGAGCGGAAGTACAGGGGTTCCGATTTGCGCATCGCCACGATGGAACTGGAGTATATTGTGCCGGGATCGCAACTCTGCCTGGTTGACATATCCCACGGCATCCTCGGACATCCCAAGGAGCTCTACAACACTCTTCTGAGCCTCGATTGGCCGGCTGTTCGTTTCTACAATTTTTCGGAACAGTATGACCCATACCATATTATAAGGCGACCTCACCTGGATATACCCAAGATCGGTGAGCTTCAGTTGCGGAAGCTGAGCGAGACATATGAGTCCTTCTACGTGCTTAGTGGATTTTTCGAACCATACACCCACCAAGAAATTTGCAAGTGGGTCAAACGAGAAATTAATATTATGTTCTATCGCTCTGGAGGTCTGCTCACGAATGTAGTTTCGCGATGTGAAAAGGAACTGGCATGCACCTCTTCGGGACCAAGAGTCGATCTGATCATAGCTAATTACTTTAAGATGATGTCCAAAATACGCAAGGATGACAGAGATAAAGAGGATAGTTCAATGCAACAAAGTGTTGCATCGCGCTTTAGTTTACGTAAGTCGCATAGAAAATATTCATAACGTTAAAAGTTACCCTTTCCCATTCTTTCAATTTTATAAAAAATGTTTTTCAAAATCTCAAAAATATGTTCCAATATTGTATCAATTTAAGTTCCTCATATTTTCAAAGATCAGAGTTAGGAAATGTTTATATCAAAAAAGTGATTGTCTCAAAAAGTTCTTTAAAACCTCGAAATAATAAAAAAATTGAATGTAACTCAAAGATATATTTTATTGTTAATACATATGAACAGCACACATATAAACAGGGATATTTGCGGGCTTGTCTTGTTTCTGTATGTCTCTTCTTATGGGCTTAATGAATTCCTTGATTAGCAATAATCTCAACTTAATCTTAACCATTTATTTACACTCATTCCCCGAACGGGGAATACAAGTGCGCCCCCAAACAACTCCATCAAGTGCAGCCAAAGGAGTACTGAGTCTTGTATACAGCCAGCAGATTAATTGCATTAATTAATCGCCTAAAAAGGAACACAAAAAATGGATGGCAAGTACTAAAGTAAACAGATCTCCAGACAGGCTCGCCCCGTACAAATGTAATAGCACGCAATGATTCTTGGGCAGGGGAGAGAAGTCCAGATGATGATGGGAAGCAAGTGGATTTCCGGTTTTCATTAAGCTCAGAACTGTCGAAATTGCTCTGTCCGCCATGCAAAACATTCTTTGATATAGCTGGAGAATTACTTGTTTACCCAGCTAACCAGAGTCCAGAGAACCGAAGCGCAATTTCATAATTAACATTGGGCTTCTCTGTGATTATAATGGAACTGGAAACTGACCGTGCTCAGTCAGCCAGAAATGGCATGAAAATTCGTCGTTTTCCCGGAGACTTGATTGATCATTCCCAGCGGGCGAGCCGGTGCCTGGCCACCCGTCGAACTTGTAATGTATCCTGTAATCGAGTGTAATCCTGTAAGACCTGCACAAAAGTTGCCCAGCTGGAGGCCGTTTCTTTGTTCGCTTATCCCTGCTATTCCCCTCCAAAATCGGTCTCTCATAATCATCAACGTCTCGGTGAGTGTTCACATTGTGCAGATGGTATTAGCTTTTGACGGTTTTATTGGTCAATTGAAGAAGCTTCGGTTATTCACTTTGACTTTTACTGCGGATTTGGCTGAAGTAATTATTCAGCCTTTGTGATGCTCTTTGAAGTTTTTATGGGGATTGAGATTATTATTATTTAACTACTCTGTATAATTGTCAAGAACTTCGTTAGAACTCATGGAATATTTAAAATATGTAGTTATAGCTACGATTACGAAACAATACCCTATTACCAATACTATTGTCATAAAAATACAATGAAATGCGTAAAGCACTATTGATTGAATAAAAATCGTATATAAATTATATTAACTTTGGTAATATTATAAGTGTTAACTTAAAATAGTTAAAATAAAGTTGTTAATTTGAAGTGCCAAGTTGTACCTACTTATCCGTTGACATTAAAAGTCATCAAGTCCTGTACCTTCAACTTTATCTGCCAGTTCTCGAACACTGTCCCCCTTTCCATCAAAAGTCGTCTGTCCCATGAGTCGAAAAAAATCAAAATCAAATGCCATAGCAAAGTGGATTTTCCACCCTTTTTATTAGCAATTCCTCACCGACCAGGCGCAACGCGTTGGTGGTGCGGCCTCCGAGATCCGGGTTTCCACATAGGGTGGGGGTGGGTTTACGAGGTTTGGACTCGGGTGTGGGCTCAGGGTCTGCGGTAATCCCACAATGAGCTACCATAATAGATGGCAAGCAAATTGAAGAGCTTTGTGGCCTGGTTGCGGTTGTCACCGTGGGTTCGGTTGGTTTGGCTTGGCTTTTTGGGTGGGTTGCGGAATTGACTTGTGTGTTGCGTTTAACATTTGCGGTTTCGCACTTTTGCAACAATTCGAACGCGACGACGCGACGGTCGTGTGGCGTCAACATCGACGAGGGAGATCCAGATCCATCTCCATCTCCACCTACATCCCATCCGTATCCGAATCCGTCCGGGTTTTCGGTGTCCTGGCCATTGATTTTACGCAACAGGGTGGAAAGTTGAAGTGCATCCGGGAGTGGTCAGCTGCGTCTGTTGTTTGCTCTTTGCCAAAGTCGGCTGGCCAAATTACCGGACTGCCAGGGGAACGGGAAGATGTTCTGTCATTATGCGAATTATGAGTGGGATAAAAGGCATTAAACAGTTCATTTTTTCATCACTTTTAGTGGCTGGGTTTTAGGCTAATTGAAAATGGGGTGCTGGATGGGAAGCAGGTGTATTTGTTATTTGTAAATTAAAACTTCTGGGGATGTTCTATTTCTATAGTTGACTGTTACTGGTTGTGCGGCCCAAAAGTATGCCACATGAATTTGATGATTTTTTAGAACTTCCTCATCTAACCCAACCGAAACCTACTTCCAGCTTATCAGTTCTTCATGCTTGACATATTTCAACACGCATACGTATGTGAATTATCGGGAGTTCTTTTTGTACATGTCAAATTTTGTGACATTTTTTGGAATTTCAATTTTGACAGTTGATGAGCAGTTACATAAGGGGGAGTGTTTTCGGAAGGGGCTGAGCTTTGGGGAGTCACCTGAATTTATGGGCAGCTTTAAGCTTTGGAACACACACATCTGATGCCTCTTCCCAGCTGATGTAATTAAATTTGTGCCTGTGACAATTTCATTTGCCCCACCTCCGATTCTTTTAAGGCATGACCAACCCTTTTGCTGTTTGAAAAACCCATTTTTTTGCCTTCGCCAAGAGGTTGAGTGTTGTTACATTATCATCGACATCGGAAAGGGCGGGCCCAGCTTTCGAGTG
This sequence comes from Drosophila suzukii, assembly GCF_043229965.1. Taxonomy (NCBI): domain Eukaryota; kingdom Metazoa; phylum Arthropoda; class Insecta; order Diptera; family Drosophilidae; genus Drosophila; species Drosophila suzukii. The sequence goes on from NC_092082.1 coordinate 77,233,873, forward strand.
CGTGTCCTGCGATTTTCCCGACTCCTGCACATCTCCGCGGCAACTGTTTTGTAGTCATATTATGTGTCATTTGCTCTGCAAGTGGTTTCAAATGTGCTGCTCTCCTCCTTTTAAGTGATTTAATGGATTTTGCATACATGAGCAGCCGGGCAAGTTGTTAATTGCTGGAGGCGACTTCAATTAGTGGCATAGCCATGATACGGGAAATGTCGCATGGCATGTCGAGGGTCCTGCAAAATGCAATCAGCCGGAACTGACTTTCGGATGAGTTTTAAACTCGAAAGTGCCTCTTAATGGCAAGATGAATAATGAATATTAATGTGTTTTTTGGTATCGTTAGCTACTAAAAGTATGCTACATGCAGTGCACTTTTAAAGAATATTTTTTTTAAACTCTGACTAGCTCATTCCTGACAAAATTAATCCCTTTCAGTTGTACATTTTGTTTTTTCTCTGCCGGGCAAATCGTTTAATTAAAGAATAACAAAAGTCTGAAAAATCGACAATTGGCAGCCAGGGAATCGTTCCATCAAACTGTCAATAAGCAATTCATTTGCAAATGCGTTTCTCGTCGGGGGGAGAACCACAAAAGCGAGTTGAGATAAAGGAAAAAAGAAAGCCAAGAAATGTCTTCGCAATTGTAGGTGAGTCGGTCCATGTCATTGTTTGTCAAAAAGCCATTTGCAAGTGTATCGAATTTCGAGCGAAAAAGTTTTTCGAAATGGACCACAAACTGTAGATGAACACGAATGGGAAATGCTCTGTGGAATATTTTGAAACATTGCAATTGATTTTTATAAGGTATTTAAAAGGCGAAACATTTTTAGGACCATCAATCTGAATTCAAAATTTCAATGAAAAACTGGGAAAACAATATTTCTGTCTTTCGATTGTTGCTCTCCTAATTTCTTAAAAATAATAATTCTTTAAAAAGACACAGCTATCATTTTAGCAAATGTTTAAAATATTTTCAAAAACTATGTGTTTTCATAATACTAATAAAAAATTGGCCATTGACATTAAATTAAAATCTGATTTACAAACAAATGTATATTTATAGTTTTATATATACTACAAAAATACTACAATGTAGATTTCCTGCTTTGATGAAAATACCACCCAAGTAAGAGCATCCAACTTCCGGGAACTCTTCGTAACCAGGACCCGTGGGACTCGGATGTCGATGCGATTCACCGGGGTGAAGGTGGCGCCGTATTCCTCGACAGCGGCAACCTATCCAAGTATCGTAGCGCCCCCATCTAACCGAAGAGCCCTGACATTTGCGCCTCCTCACTTCATGCACAATCAACGACTCGATTTAATGGAAAAAATGAATTTCACTCTTCTGCGCCGGCTCTCTGCGGTTCCGCCATTGTTCCAGGGACAAAGGACTGACGGCGAACGAGTGAAACGAGTGTGTTTGAATGCCAACCAAAACAGAGGTAAAAATATAGCTCGGTTTGGCTATAAGGAGAGCGTTTAATGAACGTTCATTGGCAGTGGGAATCCTCTTTTTCGCACAACAAATCGAAAAATCGTAATTGAAGCTCTGCACTGCCAATGTGAAACTTTTTACGAAAAGTCTAGAAAAAAAAAGTGCCAATGAATTTTTTGCTGTCAAGAGCGTTTGCCTTGATTAATTGTGGTTTGAGGTTTTGTGTACAACATATGCGGTGAGAGAAAACAGTTTAGATATCCGCCAGGCCAATACTTGATTTACATTTAAAATCCTGCTGCCAGCAGTGTGGCGAAAAAATTGGCAACAATTTTTTTTCTGTCGAATTTGAAGCACAATGCAAGCGCGATAAGCAGAGTGAAGCGTATAGGAAATTAAATTTTTTCCAATCAAAAACATTTCAATGGCAGTTCACACTCGCAGTTCGCTGGGGAGGTGGAAAATCTGGTGAAAAGTGGGAGTTGGGATGGGAATCAGAGATGTGCAATCAGCATTCTCGGTGGCCTGGAGTTGGGGGACTTATTTGTTGGCAATTGTGTCAATAAACTGGCAAAAATGTATAGCCACATATATAAATCGATGCCCAAAAATGATAAGCGAAAATCAATTTTATTGAAACCTTTCAATTGGAATGAGTAATAGTTTAAAAATGGCGACTGGATTGTTAATAATTTTGGTTCTAGTCTCCCTTTTAATATAGTAATAATCCCATCTTTTGTATTTTCTGCTATCGTTTTGGGGTGCGTGGGCGATGGGAAAAACAATAACATTAAATCACTTAAAGTGTCAACATAGCCCTGGTCAATGTACCAAGTGCAAGTCCAGATGGCATCGTTCATTATCATAATCTGCAACATCATAAAGCAATTTGGCCCCTCTGGAATGAGTTTGTTTTGCGTCTCGCCACGGATGTGTGCTGGCTGCTCGTGGAAATCTTAATTACCGGCCCCCTCTATTTGGACCAGAACTTGACCCCAGGACCAGGACGAGTGTGGGGTGTTAAGAGCTGTCCCTCAGCTGACCATAATGGGGGTTAATTGGTCTGTGGTGCGCGACACGCATACATCTTCGTAATTAACAAGTGGAGCGAGTGAAAGGGCGTTCAGGTCCGGCCATATGGACAGGCTTTCTAGGGGGACACTTACTTTCACTCTCCCTCCCAAAAGATAAATATATATCTTTTAGCCGAGAGATCTGTTAGAGACCCAGGCATCAAGTGCATTTCAAATTAATTTATGGGGCGTTGCGTTGATATTAATTTCGCATGCTTTCTCTAGAAACTTTTCCCCCACTGGCAGTGTCATTGGACTTTCTTCAACTAGCGCAATTTATGGTTTCATTATGTTAATTATTGGCAATTGCTGTATATTGCGCCCTTAAATAAGAAATGCGATAACCTCTATGCACTTTCTTAATTTAGAAAGGTTCCTAGGGAGTGAGGTACGAAGTACACACTATGTAATAGATCCAAAACCACAAAAGCCTGCGCAACAATGGGGCACAGACCATTAGGCACTTCTATCCACCTGCCAACGAATTATTTCGTATCCCAAACTGAAACTCATTGTTGTGCCAGCCAAAAAGCAGAGAAAACAGCTGAAACCCACTTTGAACAATGCAACAAAGTGCATGTAGGATAATGGACAGGGAATACATAATGAATGGATTTTGCAGAACCCAACATTCCCGAATTAAAGAGAAATTTAAACTGGAAAGAGAAGAAATTTTTGAAATCTGTGCAATCATTAATCAAGTTGCGTCACATCCTTGGACACTTTCACTCCCTCGGATTTTCATTAGCCAACTGTCAGCCGTCAAACGCTGTTAACGATTCCCCTGATCCCGATCCTGATTCCCAATTCCTGATTCCCCCTCCTGCCGGGTGGGCGTTGGAGTGTCCTTTCCTGAGGGTGCTTTACTTGTTGTTGGCCTGGCCCTAATTGTTATTTGGACAAATTGTTTTTCGTTAACCAGCCAACGATTAATGATGTGGTCAGTCCTGGCTTTCTCCAGGGGGAGTTTAACCATAAACCGCATCGGTTGTCTAGAAAATTTATAAGGGTTTCCGCAATTAAATCTGTACTAATTACCAACAATAAGACAATTAAGAAAATATGCCGTGAATCTCTGACTGAGAGAGTTAAGAAACTTGTAAAAATGTTAAGGAAATTACCCTGAAGGGGAAGGGTTAATGTAAATTTGGGGAACATTTTATGGGGTACGCGACAGGATAATAGCAATTATATTTTTTAAGGCAGACGAAAAGGGTGCCCTTTACACTCTTTACTTATCAATGTTCAAATACAATGAAAGTTAATTTTTTTTAAATTGAAGATCTTTTAAAAGACCAGAGATAAACCAGAGACAAATATACTTTTATATATAATTTTTATGGGCTGAATGAAAAGCACCATAAAGTTGTTAGGGGAAAGTTCTATCAGGAAGTTCTAGAAATAAAAAACTTTTGATGGATAATATTGAAATGGTTGATAATGATATCTTGCTTTTATTGAGCGCGTTGAATTCTAATGAAACTGGCTATTTAACCGGCGATTTTTGTAATTTGCTCCTGCCTGGCATAGAACTCCTCGTCGGGCTCGAAGATTATGTAAGTGAGACGGGGATAAGTGGACTTGATGGGTGGTGGATTCATCTCCAGGGCGGCCGCCACACGCTCGTAGGCATTGAACTCGCTCATCAGGTCCACCATCATCGAATATGAGATGCGAAGCTCGCGGATTCCCTGGTCGCGCCACGAACTGGTGGCATCGTAGTTTTCATTCAGATCGGCATCAGATCCCGAGAATAGATACTTCAGGCGAAAGCCACAAAAGCCACGTAGTTTCAAATATTTTACAGATTTCTGGGGCTCAGCAGCTTCTGGCTTCGGAATTGGATCAATGCGATTGATTGAGTCATCGCCTGTTTGTGGATTAATGCTGCTGCTGCTTGAGTCGCTCAACATCATATCGAAGTCACTCTCGCTGCTGGTGTCCTCCTCCGTGGCCAAATCAGCTTTGGACTTTATCTCCTGGTCGGAATTGTCCAGTTCGGAGCGCAGAATGTGGATTTGATTGCTGTCCACGTGCAGGTGCAGGTGCTGCAACTGACCATCCGGACGCACGGTTTTGAGGAAGAGGCGAGTCTTCTCCATATTAAAGGGGTCGGCGTCGTGCATCAAGCGGATCATCATTTGGGTGGGTGTGATGTGGCCAAAGATCTCCTTGAACTCGAATGGAGAATCGGTGGTCACCAGACGCAGGGCATCCGCGTAGAGCTGCACGGCCACACGTCGGCCTAAATATTCGCCCACTAATTGCTTGCAACGGGAGCACTGAATGCTACCATGATCTTGGTTGGTTGTGACCCCGATGCCCAGCAGACCGATGGAGATGACCAAGTAGTTGAGGCCGTAGAAGAGCTCCTCCTCGGTGGGATACACTGCGAGCTTGCTGCGGGCGCAGAAGTAGTTCTGCGGAATCATGGTAGTCATGGGAACCTCCCTGATCCGGAGATACTGACTCTCGCCAATGACCTTGTTCGCACAATTGCTGCAGTGCAGGGAGCACGGCGTAGTTGGGTCAATTCGCAGGAGTAGATCCCCCTGCTCCACATGAACAGTGCGCTCGTCCAGAGCCAGGTGCCTAATGCGCCGGAGAGAGAGGCCACAGGCTAGGTTGTTGCCCTCCTTCTCAACCAGGGTGTAGGGCACCTCGCCGTACTCGTTCCTAATGGCTATATCGAAGAACTCACTAACCATGATGCGGTACTCCAAGTTCTGCTCGGTCCAGCAGATCCCATTGGCACTGACCACCAGCTTCTCACTGGGACTTTTCACCAGGACAGGCTGGAACAGGTTCATCGACCTGAGCAGCAGGACATTGATAAAGCTGCGGCAGCGCCTGTACGAGATGATCACTTGGTCCACGGGCATTGTGTCTTTTCAATTTCACTAAAGTTGTAGGTTTAAGTCTTTGCAATAGAGCACTTAAAATATTTTTCGCTTGTAATTCCCTTTCTGAAATGTCAAGTAAAAGTCGATAACTGCAATCGTATTGGCCATCTAGTGATGGCATTTGTATCCACTGCAACAGGGTTGCAAAATGATATCGACAAATATACCTATATCCCATCCCCATTCCCTTTCAATTAAATTTGAATAAAAGGCGGAAGCTGACCTTCTTTCGATTTAAAGTTAATCCCCATTTTTCATTCTCTTTAAGGAATTATCCTGTAATATTGTCCATTTATTCGATTTTGCCGCATGAGCAGATTTTGTGTCCTTTGAAGTTGCGCTAACTGAACATTCAGATTACCCAAATTGTCCTGCTCTTGGTGCCCACCTTTTAAAGCTCTTTATCGGGGGCTTAACTGGGAAAGGTTCCAGTTTTGTTTTTTGATTTCCCGTCGAGTGGGTGGTTGGGTTTCATGGAGTATCGTTTTATCGTTAGCGGATGCCAGTCGAGACCCCTTGGCTCTTTTGGACAGGAGATAAAGCGAACACGTTGCTCTGCGGCCGGGAAAAAGAGTTGCGTCATAATAAATAATTTCAACGCATTCGTCTGGAAGGATTAAGCGAGGCAAAACCTGTTTTGGTTTGCCTAACCATTTTTTCAACACTTTAAGTTTGAGTTTATGGTTAAATAGAGAGATGATATTGTGAATGAGATATTAATAGAGAGAGTTCAAAATCATAGCATTTCGTTCTTAATTGTTACCACACATTTGACAAATAATACATTTATGGAAATTATTAAAGACATCAACATTGAAATTCTTATTTAATTTGCCAAGTGTAATTTTAAATTAAAAGTAAGAGTTAGATAAAAAACACTTAGAAATTGAGCTACACTTAGATGATTGAACAGTGTTTAATTAACACATAGTACCTGAACATTTTCGTAAACAAAACTTGATAAGGCTCGAATAGATTTTATCTAAATATCAGTCCATGAAGTATGCTGTGATAAGATGCAAAATATTAAATATTTCTGACTGATGGGGTAACTAATATTTTGGTTATTTTTCAGGTAGTTCATGTGAGCCTCTTTAGCTCAGTGGCAGAGCACTGGTCTTGTAAACCAGGGGTCGTGAGTTCAATCCTCACAGGAGGCATCAAAAAGGATTTATTTTATTTTTTTATATTCATTTTCAGCCTGTTTAATTGAAAAAGCAGACCTTGTTAACCCCCTCAAAGCGCAAAAGCCAAAAGGGAAATGTCACCCACAAATGTGTATTCAATTTAGATACCGCCAAACCGTTGACAAAAGTAAATGTTTTACATTTTTAATTAGAAACTCACACAGACCGAGGGCACAATGTGCCATTCACCCAGGAGCAATCATGTGTGACATTATCGCTGACAGGACATCGGGCGGGTTCCTTCACCACCAACTCTATGAGAAAAGCTTTGCGGTTTGGGTAAACACTGGAAACCAGAGTGCCGCGATATGCTCAAGGACTCGTCAAGAAAGCGCCAGCTTAGACTATCGGTTGACATCCTTGTGTCGGGGGTAAATATTGACATAAATGTTTTTGAATAAAATTCGACCCTCCAGTGACTTCAGAACTTCAGAACCTGCTCTTAATTATTTGTTTACGCTAGCTGTGGCTTCGTTGCCCTCTTATTTGTTTATAATTAAAGCGCTGACATTTTTCTGTACGCATTTATCTTTGGCATAAATCACTTTAATTTTGATTTTCATTCAACTCCTTAATTAAAAACCAACAAAGTGTTACGCCGCGGCAGCAGACAAAGCGGCTGCCTTGTTGTTAATTAATTTGGCCTTAACTTGTGGGCGGAAGGGCACATGCAGTGGGTATTAGCCAATAAATCACACACACATAATCTCCAGTCACCGAATAATGCTTCTTTTATGATTGACGAGTTGCAGTCGCATTGTTCTGGTATTGTTGGGCTGTATGTGAATTTATTAAACAAGATATTCGCATTCCGAAAGTGACAGCGGAAGAACTATACAATTGATTTGAATTTTATTACAATTTTCAGGATACCCATATTTTTTACATAATAATTAAGTAGATAAAAAGGTTCTTTAAAACAAATAAAAATTTCTGCAGCTCGTCTTATAAATAATCTAGCTTATTTAGTACTCACGATTTAAATGGTATCTGTTGACGGGTAATACTATTTGTTTTATGGATTTTTATAAAGACTTTCTCTTCAATCTAGTTAAAACTTATAAAGATGTTGTACATATCAAACCAAATTGGCTGTAATCTAGCGGCGCCCGAAAGTATGCAACACTTTGCTGACTCAGCCAGAAATTTCGCTAAAAGCCAAGTGATTTTGACCAAGGGGATGGCAATTTATCATTTTAGACTGTTGAGCAAGTGTTGACTGATGAGCCCCAGGGGCGGGGTGGTGGGTGGCGATTTTGGGGGTGGCTAAGGCCCCTTCGCCCCCTTTTAACTTTTGAGCTCAGCACAACACAACTGACAATTGGCCTTGCTGCTCGGCTGCCTCCAGCTCCTTTGGTAATTAATTTTGATGGAGGACACATTGCGCTTAGTTGGCTTAGTTCACCCGCAGATGCGACCAGGTAAGGACAACTTTTTTGGACAACTTTTTTGGGCGACTTTTTCAGGGGCCGGGCGTTAATCTGCATCTGGCCGGCAGCTGTGGCAGAGGACGGCATTTTTGGTGTTTTAATTTTCGCCAGTGTTTGCCTGCTGGTCCATCAATGTCTGGCCTGGTCTAGAGCAACATAGAAGCCAAAAGCTATTAGGGGAATTAAAAATGCATGAAGCCAAAAATGGGTTTTTGCTCTCAAAGCTTTTCAGCTGAGTCTTCAAGGTGCGTGGCACTTAGTTAATTAGCCGCAGATGGAAAAATGGGGGAGTGGGAGGTGGCTGCCACACTTGACTGTGGCATTTTGCTTGACTTAAAATATTTCATAATTCATAGATTCAATTGTTTTCCCCGAGTCGAGTTAAATTGCATGTTTCTTTGACTGCAATTACGCGGGGCAGACGATCGCATTTAACTGTTTGTGCACTTTGCCTGCCACGGAGGTGGGCGTGGCCGGTCGGACCACGCCCCCAGTTCAATCTCGCCTCCGCGATCTTCGTCTTTTTCTTCGCTGAGCGGTGCACACACAGCCACCCGCACCCTTTTCTAATTTCTTGGGAATTAGAGTTGAGAAATTATGAACTGGCAGCCCATCTTGCATACACCCATTCATTCACTTATTTATTCATCTGGCTTAATTGCCAAAGACAATAATGATCACGGAGATCATTATGCTGATGACGAAGACGCAGAACAAAACTCTTTTATTTAGCTATCTTTGAAAGTCAGTTCCGCATGCGCCAGTTATACCCTCTAAAAGGGGTCCATTTAGGTATAGTTAAAACCATTTTGGTTAAACTAAGGTCCGTCAAAATTTCATAAATTAAATGATCAAGTTTTAATCATAATGATTAAAGGTATTTCGATAATATGACAGTTTTTTAAATGTTTGCTAGAAGTTTAGTAATTGTGTTAGCATAAAATTCCCAATAATCAGTATAGCATTTCTAAAAAAATAATTTTAATATGTATAAAAATATGTGTGTTTAAAGTCAAATGACTTGTATGGCATTCCTGGAAGTTGTATCTATGGTTACGTTTTCAAATTTATTTGCATTATTATACCAAATATACTATATTTTATAAAAGTGCATTCACAATTCGACTTCCTCAAAAATTATAATATATTCCTCTTCGACATCTTTTTGTTGTCTCCTTCTAAGTTCTCGCTTTGTGGTTGCACTTTGCGGTTTGTGTTTGTTGTGTTCATTAATTGTTCTATTAGTTTTAATTGATGGTGGCACTTGCAAATGCACAAAGTTGAATTGCTGTGGGACAGATACGAGATACTTGCCCAAGTTTGCGGGAACCGGAGAGAGAACCAGAGAGATAAGGAAGCAGACCTTTTCTTATCATTTTGAGCTGCATTTGCTAGCTCCTTGAGGTATTCTGTTATTTTTGGTGACCAACCTCAGCATATTGGTCATCTGTAGGTACGACTTATTGATGCTGCAGATCAGATAAGTGTGGCACAGTTGCCGTTGCCGGCTGTTTTGGCTCGTGATTATCTCCTTTGCATGTTGGGTCAGCTGCCGATGTCGAGATGCCTTCGATGCCTCGATGCCTCCGATCCATGAGATGCATCTCGAATGGCTCGCGACAACGATGACGTTGCATGTTGCCTGTGTGACACTTTTGCCTCGACGACAACAATGTTGTCCCGAGACTCAAAAGTGCTTCCTCATCCTTGGAATTCCTTGAACTTTCCTGAGTGTTGAGTGGGAATTATGGCGATGAGCGATAAACGATATGCGATAAGCCACCCGCTGGTTGTATCAGGCCAGAGTTACTTGTATCTCGGCACGAGAAGAAGTTGTCGTCGCAGTTTTTGCATACTCGTAACTTTCTTGGCAGCTGGATTGGCCTAAAAACCCACAAATTACGTTTTGACCGGCCAACGCCAGCCTGGACAATCCGATTATCCGCTCAGTTGGCTGTCCATTTGGTCAGAGGACAGTAAGGAACATTAAGAAACCGAATAGAATCCACCCTCATACTCTGCTAATGTCACACGCCTCTCAGTTTCTCAGTTCCAGAACCTCCGACCCTTTGTCCTTTGTTTCTCTAACAAATTGATTCGGCAAAAACTGGACAAAACGGAACATCTTGCAGCATCTTACAGCCAGCAGCCTGCGATCTTGGCTCATAGATTAGACCAGGGTCCAATCCGGGTATTGTCATGGAAATGGTATTGGCATTGGCATATTGGTAGCAATAGTAGCCATAGCTACCCAAAATCGGAGGCTAATTCGGGGGCCGGGGCTCAAAACAAACCAAACGCATTGTCTTGAATTTGTATCGCCTTTCTGAAATCTGTTTAGCACACAATGGCGTTGAAATAGTCTTATTGCTTTTTGAGTGCTATTTGCGTAAGATTTATGGTTTGATTCGAGTGCTGGCCGTACACATTTTCAGAATCGCACTTTCATAATTCTTCGGAGTAGCATCGCAGCAGAAAGTCAGCTCATTATGCGAAACTTTTCACCGTTTTTTCCATCGGGCTCAATTACCAACTGGCTGACAGATGGGTTCAACTTCGTGATTTTGCAGATTTTCGAAACTCAATTTAGGCAACAAAACGATATTCAAATGTTGTCAAAGTCAAAGTCTTCGATTATTCCCGGCAGAGCTTTGACTACCGTTCCGAGAATGCAGACGGGCAAACAAACAGACACCCACCTATAGCGAACCCAGGGATCTCAACACCTTGGATGGCCAGGCATCCATCGCACCCACTCCCAACTGGCCCGATAAATTTCACAAATCTCTCAAATCGCCAGTTGAAGTCGCGACTCTTCAAAGCCCCGAACGATGTTTCGCTGGAAAAGCAGAAAGCTGAAAGCGGGAAAACCAAAAACCGAATACTGCAAGCCGAAAAAGAAAAGAAAACTGCTCGGCACAGAAGGCGAAGAAGCAACCACTGCCTGTATTTATGGCATTTGCATATATTTTGCATAACGCAATCGATGGCATCGACATGGAAAATATGTTGGCCTGGTCTTGGGGTTTCTTTTGGGTTTGGGTTTTGGGTTTGGGTTTAGGCCTCGTACTAAGTATTCTGCTATTCTTAATTCGGCTCGGCTACAAAACACACATTTGCATAGAGATGCGCATAGATTTGCTGGGAAATGATTGTGTGTGCAGTTACTGTCTAAGTTTAAGTATAAGATTCGGTGGCATAGTATAGTTGCCATTTCCCACCGGCGAAAGTTGGCCAAAATGAGCAGCGGCAGTGGCAGCGGCGGTGAGCCGCCCTCAATAAGCTCGAACCCGAGCTAATGTATTTATGTATTCGCGAAAAATGATAATTAAGTCTACTTGTCGTCTATCTGCAAAATAAAATCTAAACAAGATATTTTTCATGTTCAAAGTAAAACTTTTCCGCTACAACCAAAACGTGCGCGCCCTCAAAACCGAAAAATAAAAAGAAAACCAAATACCCAACCTAAAGTAAGGCCCGAAAAGTAAAGTCAATGGGGGCGGGGCTCTGTCGCCAAGTATCTGGCTGAGATATTAATATTTAAAATTCAGTAGCAAACTTTTGGCACGTTATTGTTTGACTCTAGAGCATTTTTGCTTTGAGATTGTTATCAAAACAATTTCTGTTTGCTGGCAAAGCAAACGTAGCTGCAGATGCAGATAGCAAAATAAAAGATTTTTGTTTGGTTTGCCCTCGAATGGGGGTTTTTGCGATTTTCGGTTAAATTCAGTAGCCGGCAGTGGCTTGACCCGGCAACTGAACTCAAATTTATTTTTTTTTCTCCTGGCAAATTGCACTGCAGCCCGGTTGATTGTCTTCGGCCAGAAAGGCAGTCGTTCAGCAGCCGGCAAAAGGCAATAATCAACGACAGGCTGCCACCGAGAGCAAATAAAATAAAGTCATGTTGTTCAATTTGTTAGCCAAACAAAGTAGACATTAATTGAACCCGGAATCGGCGGCCGGCGACTAAATGAAGTAATAAATGCGGCCAGTTTTAAATGGGGCTAAGCCAGTCCTAAAAAATTCTGGACTTACCTCACGTTGCACACGTTGCAAATGCAATAATTTGCAGCACGTTCGGCTGACCATCATCATCATCTCGGAACTAAGATCTCTTGGATACGTCGGTTATAGCCCGATGGCATTAACCAGCGGCAACATGCAAAGGAGGCTGGGTGCCGAGGAGGGCAGCAATCAACACCTGTCCGCGTTGTAAGCATCCCTTTTGGCCAGAACCACAGAGCCACTCGAACGCATAATTTAAGCCGGCTCTATTACACGTTGCTTCTCCGTTGGTAATCCGTGACGATCGATTGCCTGGTGATATCCCCGGTCATGCAATTAAGTAATGTTGCTCCCCAGCCATATATATATAGGTATACCATCTCCATCTGTGGAGAGCGGACAGTGCGGCAAATTCAAATTACATTTATTACGATCTGCTTTAATCTGGTTATTTAGTTCACTTATCGGAATCTGCTGTGAGCAGTCGGGCAAATTTGTTAAAAAGATATTGGCATTTATGTTGTTATTAGGTCTTATTAATGGTTGCGAGTTCGAGCTTTTGATAAGCCCTGACACCGCACATCCCCAATCTACTGAGGGTCATTTTCACGTCGCGCAATCCCAGAATCCCATTTCCAGCTAACAGAGATCCCCAGTCCGAGTGCACTTCTGGCTGCAATCAGAGTTAGTGATGTTCTCGTGCGTTTTTCTTATATCAGTTTTATAACTTTGTATATCTTGAAGTGCAAGCGAAAAATACGTTCAAAATATAGTGGATTCTTTAACTAGTTTTACAACCAAGTATTATTGTATTTGTAATGATAATGGTACAGCTAAAATTATACGATTTAATAGTAAGGAAAGATAATGATTTATGTATATTTTTAGAGATATTATGGAAGATTTAGTTATATAAGAATTACCAAAACGATATAAGGGATTGCATAAATAATATCTTATTAAATAATTTTGCTTGCGGAACCCTTTGGAATATGATCTTTTCCTTACGTGTCACGCGGTGTCACGTGGTCACATTCGATCGAAGTTTTGGTCGATATCGCTGCGCAGATTTTCTGGGTTCTTGGGTTCCAGCTTTTCAGCATTTTCCTTCGGTCTCACACAGCGCGCACAATTGACGCGTGTTGGCGATTGCCATTGCTCGTACCTTTCCATTTAATGGTGTCCATATGATTCACGGCCCTCCGTTCCGGACTCCAGAAAGCCAGCAACAACCACAACAACCAGAGCCACGAAAAATTCGTTAAATACAATTGGATTTTTTTTGCAGCTTTTCTGCTGCACTGACGACGTGGCTGGGGACGTTGATGATGTGCCTCTGCCACCACCTCCTCGGGATCCAATCCCTCCGTGGGCCAGGGAATCGTGCAATCGCTGGCACAGGCACTTGGCTTTAACTTTGGCACTGGGACTGGCACTCCCCCGCGGTGTGGCCTCCTCCTTCAGCCCCTCCGCCCCCTGGGTTGCCCCTCCCTACCCTTTACAAAAACAATTGCAATTTTCAACTAATGCTTATTGCTGGAAATCAGTTTAGGAAAAGCCAAAGGAGTCTGCTTCGCCGAATATGTGTGTGCACTGGAAAGAAATGGTGAGAAACACATTTTCAAGATCTTTCAAATTTTTTCCCAAAATCTGAACTTTTAGATTCCACAACTTGGGTTATTGAACCCTGATTTACAAGTCGTATACCTCTTTGAATTTGTGGTTAAATTCTCTAACATTCTACATTCAAATATATCTTTCAAGCGAGTGTCGAAAATTTAACCCATTTTCAGGTTGGGTTTTTAGGTATTTCCCATGGGGTCCAGACTAGGAGCCCAAAATCTGAACTTTCAGATTCCATAACTTTAGTTATGGTATACCGATTTACAAGTGGGATTCCTCTTTGAATTTGTGGTTGAAATCTCTAACATTCTACATTCAAATATATCTTTCAAGCGAGGGTCGAAAATGTAACCCATTTTCAAGTTCGATTTTTAGGTATTTCCAATGGGGTCCAGAATGGGAGCCCAAAATCTGAACTTTCAGATTCCATAACTTTAGTTATGGTATACCGATTTACAAGTGGGATTCCTCTTTGAATTTGTGGTTGAATTCTCTAACATTCTACATTCAAATATATCTTTCAAGCGAGGGTCGAAAATTTAACCCATTTTCATGTTCGATTTTTGCGAATTTCCAATGGGGTCCAGAATGAGCGCCCAAAATCTCCACTTCCAGATTCCATAACTTTAGTTATGGTATACCGATTTACAAGTGGGATACCTCTTTGAATTTGTGGTTGAATTCTCTAACATTCTACATTCAAATATATTTTTTAGGCGAGGGTCGAAAATTTAACCCATTTTCATGTTCGATTTTTGCGAATTTCCAATGGGGTCCAGAATGAGCGCCCAAAATCTCCACTTCCAGATTCCATAACTTTAGTTATGGTATACCGATTTACAAGTGGGATACCTCTTTGAATTTGTGGTTGAATTCTCTAACATTCTACATTTAAATATATCTTTCAAGCGAGGGTCGAAATTTTAACCCATTTTCAAGTTCGATTTTTAGGTATTTCCAATGGGGTCCAGAATGGGAGCCCAAAATCTGAACTTTCAGATTCCATAACTTTAGTTATGGTATACCGATTTACAAGTGGGATACCTCTTTGAATTTGTGGTTGAATTCTCTAACATTCTACATACAAATATATTTTTTAGGCGAGGGTCGAAAATTTAACCCATTTTCATGTTCGATTTTTGCGAATTTCCAATGGGGTCCAGAATGAGCGCCCAAAATCTCCACTTCCAGATTCCATAACTTTAGTTATGGTATACCGATTTACAAGTGGGATACCTCTTTGAATTTGTGGTTGAATTCTGTAACATTCTACATTCAAATATATTTTTTAGGAGAGGGTCGAAAATTTAACCCATTTTCATGTTCGATTTTTGCGAATTTCCAATGGGGTCCAGAATGAGCGCCCAAAATCTCCACTTCCAGATTCCATAACTTTAGTTATGGTATACCGATTTACAAGTGGGATACCTCTTTGAATTTGTGGTTGAATTCTGTAACATTCTACATTCAAATATATTTTTTAGGAGAGGGTCGAAAATTTAACCCATTTTCATGTTCGATTTTTGCGAATTTCCAATGGGGTCCAGAATGAGCGCCCAAAATCTCCACTTCCAGATTCCATAACTTTAGTTATGGTATACCGATTTACAAGTGGGATACCTCTTTGAATTTGTGGTTGAATTCTGTAACATTCTACATTCAAATATATTTTTTAGGAGAGGGTCGAAAATTTAACCCATTTTCATGTTCGATTTTTGCGAATTTCCAATGGGGTCCAGAATGAGCGCCCAAAATCTCCACTTCCAGATTCCATAACTTTAGTTATGGTATACCGATTTACAAGTGGGATACCTCTTTGAATTTGTGGTTGAATTCTCTAACATTCTACATTTAAATATATCTTTCAAGCGAGGGTCGAAATTTTAACCCATTTTCAAGTTCGATTTTTAGGTATTTCCAATGGGGTCCAGAATGGGAGCCCAAAATCTGAACTTTCAGATTCCATAACTTTAGTTATGGTATACCGATTTACAAGTGGGATACCTCTTTGAATTTGTGGTTGAATTCTCTAACATTCTACATACAAATATATTTTTTAGGCGAGGGTCGAAAATTTAACCCATTTTCAAGTTCGACTTTTAGGTATTTCCAATGGGGTCGAGAATGGGAGCCCAAAATCTGAACTTTCAGATTTCATAACTTTAGTTATGGTATACCAATTTACAAGTGGGATACCTCTTTGAATTTGTAGTTGCATTCTCTAACATTCTACATTAAAATATGTCTTTCAAGCGAGGGTCGAAATTTTAACCCATTTTCAAGTTCGATTTTTAGGTATTTCCAATGGGGTCCAGAATGGGAGCCCAAAATCTGAACTTTCAGATTCCATAACTTTAGTTATGGTATACCGATTTACAAGTGGGATACCTCTTTGAATTTGTGGTTGAATTCTCTAACATTCTACATTAAAATATATCTTTCAAGCGAGGGTCGAAAATTTAACCCATTGTCAAGTTCGATTTTAAGGTATTTCCAATGGGGCCCAGAATGGGAACCCAAAATCTGCACTTCTAGATTCCATAACTTGGGTTTGTGGATCCCGATTTTGAAGTGGGATACCTCATTGAATTTGTGGTTGAATTTTCTAATATTCTACATTAAAATATATCTTTCAAGCGAGGGTCGAAAATTTAACCCATTTTCAAGTTCGATTTTTACTATTTCCAATGGGGTCCAGAATGGGAGCCGAAAAAAACTCCACTTCCAATTCCATAACTTGAGTTATTATATACCGATTTACAAGTGAGATACCTCTTTGAATTTGTGGTTGAATTCTCTAACATTCTACATTAAAGTATATCTTTCAAGCGAGGGTCGAAATTTTAACCCATTTTCATGTTCGATTTTGACGTATTTCCAATGGGGTCCAGAATGCGAGCCGAAAAAAACATCACTTTCAGATTCCATAACTTGAGTAATTATATACCGATTTACAAGTGGGATACCTCTTTGAATTTGTGGCTAAATTCTTTAACTTTCTGCATTAAAATGTATCTTTAAAGCGAGGGTCAAAGTTTTAACCCATTTTCAAGTTCGATTTTTAGGTATTTCCAATGGGGTCCAGAATGGGAGCCGAAAAAAACTCCACTTCCAGATTCCATAACTTGAACCCAAAACGCTACTCTGTATCATAAGTTGTGGATTCCAATTTAGAAGTGTGATACCTTTATGAATATGTGGTTGAAGTTTCTTATACTAAAAATGAGTTTTCCCAGTGTATGGCTGGATTAGGAGTTGGAGCTGGGGTTCGAAGTCATCGACAGAGTCACCGTCACAGTCACCTGGGCTGAACTCTGGCCGAACTCTGTGGTGCTCGCAGAGCAGAGCACTGTGAAAAGCCGAGTCCAGTCCACTAACAGTCGCCCCTTTGATGAAAACTGTAAATTTACGAACTTTACTTTAATCACCAAACATGAATCGCGCACAGCATGGAGCTGCCAAGGCCCGATTCTGATACCAATCCTGTGGCCCCCTGGTCCCCTGCCCCTCCATGGATTCCCCCCTTATAGCATATCCCCGGCTCTGGGCCACTCTCTTCTGCTTCATAATCATCATCATCTCCATCGTCTTGGTCTTCTGCCTCCGCGATGTGGTTGCCGTTTTTTGCGGCTCTCTCTGTTTCTGGTTACTTGGGTTTTGGGTGTCGAAATCTCCCGTCAGTCTGTGGGCAAGTTATTTAACTTTTGTTGCTTTATGAAATTTAATAATTTATATTGTAGATTAATTGGGTTTAATTAAGTGGTAACGATGCGAAATCTTGGATGGGGTTATCGGCTAAGAGAAACAGGAAAGGATACGTATTTACGTAGTTATAAGTCTTAAAGATTTTCTTTTTGCTAATGGAAATTCTCAATATTCAATGCCTTATCCACAACCCCCACTTCAAAACTCCTTTGCCAAGCGCAAGCAACTCCATAAACTAAGTTGAACAACTTTAGCTGTTTGCATGTTTCAGCTGGCTGAGTGAAAATATTTCTTAGCATTTCGACGCATGTTCAGAGTTTTGTTTGCTGTCGTTGTTTCCATGTTTTGATTTGCAACACGCCGGGATCCTTTTGTCCTCTGGTCAGCAGGAGTAGCCCAGGGAAGGGAGGGGGGCAGGGAGTTGGCCAGCAGGCGATAACAGGGAGCAGGAAGGCGCTCATTGACTTTGCCCTCGAAGTTGTCATTTGTGCGTCTGCTGCTGCTGCTTCCGATAACCAAGGGCAGACACGAACTCTACACATTAAAAAATATATCCTTTAAAAAAGTAAAAAATGTATTTGAGAATTTAGTCAAAAATGTAAACCTTTTTTTAGAAAGTTCTAAGTGAAATTCTGAACATCATATGAAGTGAAAAGGAGCATAGAAATGGAAGAGATTTAAACGTAACAAAATTAGAGCAAGTGGCCTGGAAAAAATATATAATAAATAATTTAAAATTTTTAAAGATTGTTTTTAATAAGAATAGGGAATTTAGGTAATCTTCTAAATATGTTCCAAGAAAATCAGCACTTGGAAATTTAAGGATCATGTTTTTGAGCTTACACCAACCAAGGCCTATATGCACA
Source organism: Drosophila suzukii (assembly GCF_043229965.1). NCBI lineage: Eukaryota > Metazoa > Arthropoda > Insecta > Diptera > Drosophilidae > Drosophila > Drosophila suzukii. The sequence continues at coordinate 77,252,099 of NC_092082.1, forward strand.
AAATTTCTGGGAGTCTACTTTCTGTCAAGACCATATTATATATATATTTTATATTTATAGAAGTAAGGACCATTTTCTCTCGGTGTAGACCACATACCCATGGATATGGGGCTTCTCTGAGCCATTCCATGTCGCAGCATGTTGTCAGTGTTTATGTCCATGCTTTTCGGGCATTCTTCTGTTCATTCTGCATTCTGTGCAGCCTCTCGATTTGTTTTGTTTTGCTTCTGATTCTGGTACTGGGCTCGATTCCGATTCTGATTCCGATTCTGGTTTTTGTTTTGGTCTTTTGTGTCGTCAATTGGTCGAGTGCGTGCTTTGTTGCCATCTCTGTCTCTGTCCGTCGAGTGTTTATGCCTTTGTTTTGACTTTGGCTTGGACTCGATTTTGTATCTGATAATTTATTGCCCGGCTTGTGCCAAAAAAAAAAGAAGGAAAAAAAAGTGGAGACAGCCAGAAAACCAAAAGGGAAAAGGATATGGATATGTCGTGTGCCCAGAGAGATGCTCTCGAACCCAAAGATATGCGGGACTCCCGATTGCGGGTCCTCAGAGGGCAATGGCAACACCTTCGCATCGAGCATCTGTTACTACTTTGGTAGCCTCTGATTTTGGTCACTTTTGCAGCCGATGCTGCTGTTGTTGTAACAACTTTGTTGTGTCCTCTGTTTATGGGCTGCTCTTTATCCCAAACCCCGAATCCCGAATCCCGATACCCGTGTGGGTCCAACAATGGCCACAAATGAAAAATCCACTTCGACTCATTGTGTCGCCTGTCACCTGGAATTAGTAACTACAAGTATGTTAAAAGGTTCATTCATGTTGTGCTTGTTTTGACTTTTGTTTCGCGCCATCCTCTCAGCCATCCACCTCCGAAAGACATTTGTAGTTCTCGGTTTGGTCTGGGATTCGTTCTGGGTTCTGGGGTCCCCGACATCTCGCTGTATCCATGGTATCAGTTTCGCTCAGCGGCTTCACGATGTCCCCTTGTCTGTAAATTGATAGCCAGCCAAAATAGTCCGCATATTTGCCATGCACAATTTGTGCTCAAAAGCATTTTTCGAGTATTGCACTTTAAACTGTTTTTTATTTGAACGGTAGGATGGGTGAAATTGATACATTGCTCCCATTCTTTAGGTTACTACATCTAGAAAATTATACATAGATACATTGTAGTTCTGATACATTTAAACATTAAGTACATTAAATTTATTTATGTAGTCGTGGTCCATTTAGTTTGTATAATCCGTTTTCCATTTTGGGTAGCTTCAGTTTTTTAAGACTACTCTTTACCACTCGAGATATCCTGACTACTAGATTTGTATCTCTTTGTAGATAGAGGCTTGTGAGCCACTGTTGATGTACTGAGTGTTATAGTTCTCAAAATGAGTAGCTTTAGGACTATACTCCGAAGATCCACAAAGAGAGAATGCCAAATCGGTGCGCTTTTGGGAAATACTTATGGCCTGAAATAGATCGCTTACCGCGTTGAGGTTAGTGGGAGTACAGGCTTTGATCGCATATTTTAGAGAGTCGAAACTGTTTTCTTGAGTCTGGTTGAGTATAGCTACTTGCTTATTCAGGGAAGATAACTTAATAATTGAAGTTTCGGTTAAATTTCTAACCCAAGGAACATTCTCCAGTTCAACAAGTGAATTCACTTGGGATGTGTTTAGATTGGCAAAAGATTCCTTTAAACTATTTACTTTTGGCTCGATAGTACGCAGAAGTAATTCCCTAAGAAAGTTAAGTTTGTTATCCAATCTTTTAGAGCTACGCAGGATTTGGCCTTCGGTATTGTTAAGTTTGACCCCAAGATCTTTTACTCGATCCAAGATTTGCTTTTGCAAACTAAGCAAATGAGACACAGTATCGATCGTTCGGTTGGCAAATAAGTCAATCTTTTGAATAGAAGTGACTACTCCTCGAAGAATCTCGGCTTCCCAAGATAAAAGTTCTTGTGTTTTGTTTTGAAGGAGCTTTTTGGTGTCTTCAACTAGGTCAAGGGATTCGGAATGACTGTCCAGTTCTTCGTCTATACTCCAAATAAATGTGGTGACAGTATTGAGCAAAGTATTGGACACAGTTTGAGCTGCTGAATTTTCAGCCAGAAGGAAGAGGATTTCCTCTTCTGTTAGCTGTTCAGAGGTTGTGGTGGGAACAGTTGTGATCGGAAGAGTTGTGGTGGTGACAGCGGTGGTGGAAACAGTTGTAGAAGGTTCCTTTGTGGTGGATTCACTTGTTGATAAATCAGTAACTGTTGTAGATTCTGTGGTAGAAACAGAAGTTGTGGATATATCTGTTGTTGAATCATTGGTTGTAGCTGAAGAAGACGTGAAGGACTCAGTTGATGTGCTTGTAGAAGACTGACTGGATCCTATCGTGGATTCCTTTGTGGTGAAATCACCTAATGTTGAAGATACTGTGCTGGGCTCATTTGATGTGCTTATAGCAGGCGTAGATGACTGTGGAGATCCTATGGTGTGAACAGATGTTGTTGTAGAATCTTTTGTGGTGGATTCAGATGTTACTGAAGATTCTGTCGTGGAACTAGTTGAGGTTGAAGTTGTCCTGAAAGTCTGGGTGGTACTTGAAGAGTCGGTGCTGGAATCCGGTACCGGTGTGGTGGAATCTTTTGTGATTTGAGTAGTCGTGGAAGTCTGAGTTGTAGCTGAAGAAGTACTAGTAGTACTCGAATCACTTAATGTAGAACTTATAGTGGTGAGAACAGATGAAGATAAACCGATTGGAATTGGGGTGGCTGTGATTATGGTGACATCCGTTATTCCTTTGGATGCAGTTGAAGGAAATTCGTCGGTATCAGAGTTGTCCTCAAAGTCTGGAAAGTCATCGCCGCCTGCCACCTGAGCCAAAACAGGAAATGCGGCAAAAGCAGTCATCAGAAAGACCAACAGGAGAGTAACAATAGAATGCCTCATTTTAAGAACACTCTCTGCTATTATACAAGAACTAAAAGTTCAACTGCCATTTGGTGGCCTTCACCCCAGCTTAAATATAATTTACATTGTCACCCACATTCCCGTTTTGGTCTTATGTGCAGGTGTTCTATCTGTTAGAGCTTTCTGATTCTCAGCACTTCTTTCTTTCACCATGCACTTTTTCCTTTTATCGGTTTTATGCTATGCTTTATGGGTCAGCTTGTTCAGCACGAGTTTGATGTTTGAAGAAGCTACCGATTCTGGTTCATTGTACTTGCAAATGCAGACAAAGAAATGTAAAACAAAGAGACACATGGCTAGATTTCCACGAGCGGCAATTGCGGAATATTTGTCAATGGGAAGGCTAACTATTAACCACATAAAAGTCAACGCCAGCCAACATGGGGGTCACACTCAAAGTCAAATTTTAATGAAAAAGTGATTCATCATTTAAGCGGCTGCATCAATTAATGGCCAACGGGGTGAGTGGGCCGCAGAAGGGCGGGCCTCTCAATAAGCGGGTCAAATTAGAATAAATAGTTACACAAACAAGCAGACCCCTTTGCTCTCTGTGGCTCGGCGGTGTGGGGCGGGGAATTATTGCAACAAATCAAAAAATTAAAAATAAATAAAAATGAATTGAATAATTTAGGTCACCAATGTGTGGCTCTCTCCCTGAAATGCACAAAGTCGATGAATGAGTCGAGTCAAGATGATGGTGGTCGATGCCAGTGGTTGAATGGGGATTGGGTTAGTTCGGGTCGGTTTCGATATTCCTCATTAATTAATTGCCGCATAATTCATGTATTGCATGATGCATAGATGTACTTAGAAAAATTGAATACGAAAATTATTAAATATTTTTATAAGGACTATATATCACAAATTTTAGAAAAGAAAAACCAATGTTTGCTTGCAAGGAATAAAAGGAAAGATTCTTAAATCAACATAACTATTTTCATGTTATAGAAATTTTAATCTTTTTTTGCATCTAAATTTTCTTATAAATTATTATACATTTTTTCTTGAGTGTATAGCAACAAATTCCGATTTCTATGCCGTTTGTCTATTGAAAAATATGAAAATATTTGGAAAATGGGGACTACTTTCGGGTCCGCTCTTATGCTGGTTGACACTTAAACCCATTTCGATCGGAACCCAGAACGGCAGATCTGATCGGTGGATGTGGATGGGGAGATGGGAAGATCGGCAGATCGGAAGAGGAGTGCTTGGGAGCATGGCATGCAATTATGCATTCATCAAGATTATGACACGACATGCAAGTTCCTCTTGTGTCTTTAGCAGCAAATGAATTTGTACTTTGGCTGTGGGTGCTGTTCTTGTCGCTGGGTTCTTGCTCTAGCTGCTCTGTTTTGATAGAACAATTTTGCCGCGGGCTGCAGCCTTTGGTGGCAGCACACGCGATTTGGAAGCGGCTCGTAATTAATCGTCAAATGAGTTTAATTGTTTATGTCTCTCGCTCGCGTCTGTGAACTGAACGCGGTGTCTTTAGATGACTTCCAGATAGGAGGGCAGAAAGAACAGCAACACATCAAAATTTGGCTCACAAGCACTTAACTAAGAGTTTAACTAATGGCTTGAGCTCTAAACAAAGTGTGCAGCGAATAAACTTTAATATATATTTTATTTATTTATGGATGCCAGGCATTTTGGTATTTCATAATGATTGGTATATACTTTTTTTCCAGAACAAAATATTCTCATTACAAGCTCTATTAGTACGGGAAATTAAAAATTGTGAACCAGCAGAAAGAAAATTAGAAAAGCATTTAGAAAAAACAATTTCTGCTTGGGGTTCCAGGGAACCGACCCCTGATTCCTGGTTCCTGGTTCCTGACATACGCCGGGGTTCAACATTCATCACCATCCAAGTGCAACCGCAGTGGAGGTGGAAAATGGTTCTGTGGCTTCCCGCTGATTAAAACAAAAACAACAAAATTAACAAAAAATTTGCATTTTAATACAAAAATTTTGGGTGGAAAAAGAAATTGTTTCCCCACCCGATTCCGGTTTTTGTCACAGGGGCTGAAACAAAAGGAGAGCTAATAATTTTATCAGCGACAAACAGTTGACAAAATCAGCAAAATTCTTTTTCCAGCCAGGTCCTGCATCCGTTTCGCCTGGAAACTTAAATTAACTGTGAAAGAGACCACGCAGCCAAGACATTTGTCTTTTCCCACTCCTGGCCAGGATTTTTCCGTGGTTAGTGGGGGGAGTTCTTGAGAGTCAGAGTCTGTCTCGGAGATTATTAATCATCTTTTGTGCGCAGCGCATCTTTCGGCTTTTCGTATGCCTCATTGCAGGTCTTTTCCTCCTTTTGAACTTTCTGTCTAAGTCTGAGCTCCCTTTTCCCATTCCTTTTTTTCGGCTTTTAAGAGGAAATCCTTTTCTCAGGAAATTATTTTGTTTTTTTTTTTTTACTTCAGCGATACTTTGTATAGTGTTTTAGACTCTGGCTAATGAATTTCTCTTGATAAAGAACTTCATGAATTTTCAACTTAATTAAGCTGCCCCACTTGTCAGTTGGCAGCTTAAAACGTGAGAGAGACTTCTGCGTGTGTTTCTTTGAAAGGCGGGGGAAAAACTTGGTCATGATGATATGAGAGTGCTTTCGTGGATTGATTTACAGGTGTAGCAGCCAATTAAGATTGTTATAATGGTGCTAAAAATGTCAGTTATCACTAATCATATATCTTCTCATTTTAAGGGATGCCATAATTACTAAAAGTTAATGGCGAGTTCCGTATTGTACCTGGAAATAAAGTGGATTGCTAGTTTTGGAGCACATTTATCTTGTACATTTTAAACCTCCTGGCCAATTGTAAATTTATTTTAGTTGCCATTTTCAATTTAACCACATTTCCCTTTAGGCTGCCATTTTCCGATTTCCCAAGCTCTAGGAAATGATCAAAAGAAATCTCAGACCCGAAGCTTGATCTCCTCTTGTTTGGGCTTAAAGCGTTAATTCGTAATTTATGTGTCACACAAATCGAAATTGAATGCCAGGCGAAATTATGGAATATTTATCATTTCGGCGAGCCAAAAGTTAGCCACCAGGTAAAAGGCGTCCGGGGCCAAGAAACGTTTGTCAATTCGAATTACGAATTACGACAAAGTGCGCTTAAGTTATGTGCGTGCTTCGTTGGCCGGGGAGAAAGGAGTCTGGCCATAAAGTTGGGGTCCCTTTCAGGGTGTTGTGGCTGCTAACCGTAAACCCTGCACAAAGAGTGAAATATTTATAACGTTTGCATACACACAACAGTCGGGAAGAAATGAATGCAACCGCCGGCGGCCGTTGACCAATGTCCAATGTCCAATGCCCATTGCCTCGAAGTCCCTGCAGCGGTGGCAAGTGTTAATTGGAATCAATTTGATAATCTCCTCACCCGATCCAGGGATATTCGAATTCGAGTGGTTATGGGTCCACGGCTTGGACTGCTCTGCTGAGTTCATGATAATTTCGCGGATGTGCGATTTTGATTGAAAATTACGCTGTGGGGGGCTGCTGGGTCTGGCCGAGTGTTTCCCTTTTATCGCACAAAGAACATAATTCAAGGTGAATTAATTTAAATGCCAATTTATTGCCAAAACATTGCCGGAGTATGTGTGTGTATCTGTGTTAAATGGAGCAGGCAAGAACGGGTCAAGAATAACTGTATATGGCTGCGACAGATTGATCATAAATATGGCTTTACTGGTCGCGAAGCTCTTGCGAAATGTTTCCCTTTATAAATTTGCCTTGGCCTTATTGGAAATAAATTGTAAAAAATCATATTTACTTTAAAAAAATGTAAAAAAGAAAGAACTTACTGAAAAATCTTTCTGAGGACCATATTTTAAGGACCATTTTTACTTGTTTACTCATTGTTGCAAGCAAGTTGTTCAATTTCCTGTGTTCTTCATTTAATAGAGGACCTAATTCTTAAATAAACAGAAACTTTTTTTCTATCCTGTGTTTCCATTAAACTAATACTAGTTGATTTTAGGTTCCTTAAAACTGGTAAAAAAATACCTTATATAAAAGATACTTTATAAAATTCAGATTTAATAAAACAGATTTATTACAATCGTATATCTTTGGTATGGAAGGTTTCTACTTAAGTATTTAGTTGAAGATATATCCATGAAATGTTAAAAAAGAGCAGCGTATAAAACCAAATCGTTCTGATTTCCAGACCTCCCCTTCTTCGCTGAACTTCTAATTAAGCCAGAGGTGGGGTTCCACCCGAAGCACCACCCACATCGCTGGCCAGAAACCACCCGCGGGCTGACATGTGGCTGATTAACATATTATGCGACAAAGTGCCACTGGACACACCGCACGGATAGAGGCACTGTGGCAATTCAACGCCTGTCACTGGCTGTTTGCGCAGATAATTCACGCCAACGCCAAAACAGAGCCAACCCAATGGGGTTGGGGGCGAGTCGAATCTGGATTCGGAATCAGATTTGGCTTCGGATTCGGATACAGATCCAGATCAGAGAGACCACAGAGCTGGTTTGTGTCGGTTTTTGGGGTAATTGAAAAATTTACCTCAACTCTGGCTCGTTCTGCAGTATCTGGGATACGGCGATGGCTATCGATGTCAGCAATATCTAAGTGAGAGACAGTCGGTCCGCCTTATGGGCCAATTAAGGGTTAAACATTTTGCATATGCAGTCGCCGTGTCTCTTTTTGTCCGTGATTTGCATAATTTCGGGTTGGTGTATCTGTATCTCAGCCGTATCTGGCGTATCTCCTGGGCGATGTTGGTGTCCAATTTCATTAGCAAAAGTCCAGTCCCCAACGAACCTTTCAATTTGGCTGCGTGTTTTGAAATGGAACTTTCAGCCTATCTGTCACCGAAATGTGTGTGTGCTGTGTGTGGTGTGTGCGGCAGAGAGCCTTTTTGTCACATTTACGAGCATTTACATAAAATGAAATTGAATACGCCGGAACATTTTTGGACATGTGGCCCGGGACAAGAGCAACCCTCTCGCAGTCTCCCTTTTGTCATAATTTAATTAGTAAAGGTAACAAATGAATCGTAACCCCAACCATTCAGGACATTGTTTGACCCCCCCGGCTCCTTGAGGGAGATAATAAATTTCTGGCCATTTTGCACAAGTCATAAATTAGGCAATTGGAATTTGTTTTCCAATTACACATATTTCACACCGCATGCCAAATAATTTAGCTTCACTGTCAGACACTCGCGAAGTGGCCAGGCGCAAAAAATATGGCAGAGGGAGAATCGAAAGCTATTTCTATTTGATAATTTATAACGCACGGCAGCCGGGCCAACAAGTACAAATTGTCAAAAGCGTTTTGCATCTTGAGGGGCGACCGAGGACCACCCATGGCGCAGTGCCTCCCCCTCTTAACCCGCTTTTCTGACCCCAAAGACCGCCACGCGACTCGTAACGAGTCACAAATTCGCATTGCAATTGACCAGACTCGGCGCAGTCTCCCATCATAATTTCTCAGCCAACAACACCTTCCTGGCCCAAACTGAACTCAAGTCCGGTTTTTCTGCAATATTCAGATGGGCGACGGGGATTCGAAGGTGCGGGGAGAGGTCTCTGCCACCCGCTTCGCCGGGCCTTGGCATTTCGTGCCACCCAACTGGCCGCTTATTTTTGCGTATTAACGCGCGAAATAATATTTTATTTTGACCATCGTCAAAGGATTGAAAAATGCCCGCTAATATCTTAGGGTCTTTGTGACGGCTTTGTATGTCCAGCGGATCGAGGACCATGGACTTGGTCCATAGTACATATGGGCATTCTCCTGGCTGCAGGCTTATATAATTATTCTTTCTTTTCATGGGACGTGTTTCGCATGTGAAAGGTGGGGAAAAATGGAGTTATAGCTGGTCAACTTAAATGTGGGCAGGCATTTCATTATTTAGACAAATAATATTTGAATTGGTAATACTCAAAACTAAACATGTTATTTTAAGTTTTAAAAATATATATTTCTTTATTTTTTAAAATGTTAACATTCCTATAAGTTTCTCTTAAATTTTGAGTTCCATAAACTGAAACTGAAATGAAACCTCGTTGAATATCTAATGTCTATTGACCTTTAAGCGATATAGTAACACATTATTTCATCACTAAGACTTTGAGAAACTTATAAAAACGATTTTATGCTCAGACTTTGCCCATTTAGTTTCTGTAACATTTCAACTAATATTAAAAGCTTGCGCAAGCCAACTTCGAAGCCGTTAAAACGTATTAAATTATTCTCAGTTTTGTAATGGCTTGCCTAAATAATTTAATGGCTATTTTCTACAATTTTCCGCATAATTTTGCATAGCTCATTTACGGCATCCTAAAGACAACAATTTTGTGGTACGAAATATAGTTCACGGACACACCTCCTCGCGCGGAAAATTGCAATTCTTCAAGCCAAATTCCCACGTTCCACCACCGCAAGACAAGACTGAAGCCAAAACAAGCCGAGTGCGAATGCAAATGCAACTGCAGTGGATCAATCATGTGCCTAGAGCCAAGTACTCAAGAGCAAATAAGTGCTGAGTGTGGGTGATTGGGATGAGGAGCACCAGGGGAAGTAGTACTCTGTACTGAAAGCAACCGTTACCTTCTTGGCCAATTGGTCACAAAATCTTAACACCTCGTCCAAGGTTGGGGATGATCGGTTGATGATGATCAGATCGCAGTCCGCTGATCACTCAGTGGCGGCCATTAAAGTCAAATCATTTTTCACATTTAGATGCCGGCCGAGCTGCTCAAGCTCGGAGGATCGTACGGTGAGGCGGCTTCAATTGAAGCCCAAATCCGAATCCATCCATCTGAAATTGCCCCGATCACGATTCCTAGAGGGGGCAGAGTGAAATATATTCGATGGCAATTGCGATGACTTCGGTTTTCGACTGGTACTAAAACTCCAACTGGTACTGGGCTTACATAAAAGTAATCAAATCAACACCTTCATCAACTCCTTTGGCTACGCTCCAACTTCAGCTCCAAGCTCCGACCGCAAAGTGCCTTCCTTATTTCGGATCTTGGGCCAATTTGGGTTTGGTAATTTTTCCCTCTCGCTGTGGAGCAGTGGCGATCGGCTTTCGATCAAATTGTTATTTTCGATATCTAATTTGTCATTTGGCCGGGGCAATTTGGCCATTGCCTGGGTCCCTTGGCCAAAGTCTGGCTTTAACTTGATTTGACTTCGAATTGAGCTGGCTACACGCTGTCTGCAATGCACGATCCTTGAGAGGGGGCTTGGGTTTTTGCCCGGGGCGAACTAGGGAATCCCGGCGATTATCTTGTCGGCGCGTGAAATTCCCCAGCCCCGATCGGCGAACTGAGAGCTCCGGAGGAATTGACCCGCAATTGATACCAATCCACGGCAATCCATTACAGAGGCTAAGCGCACAAGTTGCATGTCTCATTATTGGCAATTTCAGAGCAGTTCGGGTAATTGCCCCCTCCGCGAGTGCGGCTTTGCCCATCGAGGTGGGTGCTTCGGTTCGGCATGACTTGGGCATTTATTCCGACAACACATGGTATTTGGTTGCATCACGTACCGCTTAATGCCCAGATATACATACGCCCGGTTTGAGGAAGTTGTCCCGGAAAGTTATGAAAGTTTCGCTAGTTCAGCGGTCATCAGATGAGTGCTTGTGGGTTAAAGATCACTTTGGGGTGTGTAAATGGTTTTGGATCGGAATTTCAGGGGAAATTAGCAGCACATGTATAGCTGAAGGCCCTACTGTAATTACAGAGAGCTATTGTGATGATTGAAAAAATGGTTTCAAAAGATGAGTACGACCTTTTAAAATATTTGTTTTGAAGAAAAACTCTATATTTGCTTGGTTTTTTGTAATAAATGAGATTTTATTCAACATATAGACCATTTGAATATTGAAATTATCAAAAAACGAAAAACAAACATTCGTAGGCTACTTAAATACTTAAATGCATTTCATTGAACGCAGTAATCATTTCGTGTGCTGCTGATATTGATGTCTCTCTACTGTGATGGGTCTACAATCAGTGATAAGGACACATGTTCAAACACTCACGATTACTCACACTCTTGCCGACACTTGCTTTTTAATTACAACTGCATTCATTATTTGTTATCAGTAGGATTACTTTATTAAAAACATTGGAATCACTCTTAAAACTGTATTTACACGCGTTTACGTGATGGATTCAATAATCGAATTGTTTTCATATTTATTTAGACTTAATTTGTATTTACATACGATTTGTTCGATTCATTTCTTGTTTTCTGGTAATGATTATTTAACACGCATATTTTTTTCCAACCAATGGGAAATCTTTTCGATTACTTTTTCTTATTTACAGTTTGGCTGCAGTTGCTTCGAAATAGTGTGCTTACCCAAGGAAAAAGATACCGAACTGAAAAATGAAACACAAAATAGGGTTCATTATAAACGCAAATTTTTATTATTACAAAATATAGAAAACTTTCATACTCTATACACATAAATAAGATAATGCTTAAGCTTACGAAAAAATCGTTTAAGAACTGAAACTTGCACTGAACATTTTGTGTTTTTACTCGTAATGGTTACTAAATAAAAAATTTGCTAAATTTTGCATTCATATTCCAACAATGTGGGTTCTTCGCCCAGAGGCATCTTTGAGATGCACTCCAGAGGGGAAAACCAGTCGAGAATCGAATTTAATTTTAAGTTTTACTTAAAGTAAAAATAAAATTGCTAAAGCACACATAAAAAATTGCCACACATCAAGTAAACATAGCTTAAAATTTTTGGTATATTTCTGCAAACCACTGGGAGTAGAGTTTCATTTATATATTCATATATGTATATATACGTGTATATGCTACATTACATATATAAATATTTTAACTATCTTTATGTTTTTGTCTTTTGCAAGGGTTAAGGAGTCGTCTCTTTTCTTTCTTTTCTCAATTTTCTTAAATTTTTGTGGTTTAAAAATTAAGTAGAACTCAGTGCCATTTAAATATTATACACATTCATCTTATAGTTTTTGGGTTTAACTTTTGAAGTTCTCTGGGATATGTCAGCTGAGATTCGTTGCACACAGCTGGGGCGGCCTAGAGAAAAATTTGAATTCTTCTGGGAATTATGTACAGAGTTACAACAAAAAGCTAGAAATGGAAAATTATTTAATTAAGCTACACGGCTCTCCCCCTCTTTTTTTACATTTTTTCATTGAACATTTTTTTTTTTGGGTTTTAGTTTTTTTTTCTTGGGGCTGGGGCGGGGTATCTACAAGGTTGGTTTATAGCCCCATTTCTAGATGCATAAATAATTACACTACTTGACATCCACAATGAGAGGAACTTCGCTGATATCGATTAAATTTGGCGGCGATTGTTGCTGTTGCTGCTGCTGCTGATGTTGCTGCGGGGCTGTTGCTGTTGCAGATGCTGTTGCTGTTGGCGTCGATGAGGCAGATGACAGTGAGCCAGCCGAAGACGAGGAGGGTATTGCTGCTGTGCCATTGCTGTTGCAGTTGCTGTTGCTATTGCTGTTGCTGCTGCTGCTGCCCGCCAGCAACATGCGCTGGTGGTGTTGCTGCAGGCATTGATTTGCATTGACTGCAGCGGCGGCCATCATCATGGTCGCGGCATCGCAGTAATTAGACAGCATCGTCGTGGTGTTCACCGTGGATGTTGCTGCTGTCGCTGGTGTCGCATAAGCGGTAGTCGGCGTGGCCATATAATCGGTATTGCTGTTGCTGGTGTTGTTCGTTATGTTGCTGCTGTTGCTGCCGCCGAAGAAACTGGCTGCACTCATATGATTGCTGCCGTTGTTATTGCTGTAGTTGTTGATCTGCTGATTGCAAATGTTGCCGCCGCCGCCGCCGCCACCGCCGCTGCCGTTGTTACCGTTGTGGCAACCGCCGATGCTACCGCTGCCGCTGCTGCCACCGCCGTATGTTGGCTGCATGACAGCAACATTGGCGAGCTGGTCATGACTGGCAGCAACCACGTTGTGGCTGCCACAGCCGGAGACACCGCCAACTCCGCCTGCCCCGCCCCCGCCGCCTCCTCCGCCGGGATTGATGTTGAGCGTTGCAGCCGCCACAGCTGCGGCCGATGATCAAGTTGTTGTCAATTGGCGCCACATCGTGTGTCACATCGAAGGCAGATAGGGCCAGGAGAAACTGTTGCCGCTCAGCAGCATGTCGCGTATCAGCGTTTCAATTGGCGTTTTTCCGACTAGACGCACAAAAAACAATTGCTCGATGACCTGGGTGGGGAAAAGCAGAAGGAAGAAAAGAAAAACGATTTAAATTAGGGGATGCACTTAAAATTTGGGGACTTATATCACTTTAAAAATAATATTCTTTAAAAAAATAGGAAACTTTCAAATACTAATGATGTATCATCAAAATAATTTATGGAACAAGTTTACTTAATAGTTTCTTCAATTTAAATGATAGTAAAGTTTATGGATTCTTAAAACATCGCAATTTCTTTAGAGGTGGATATAAAAATCTCACAATTCCTAAAAAACTAAATCAATATAATAGTTGTTAAGTTAAATTTATGTGATTCTTTGATTAAAACTGATCATAAAGTTTATGAATTGTTACAAAATCTGAACTTTGTGGGTAGCTTCTTAAGAAGTATAAAAAAATCATACATTAGGTAAAAATGTGAAATATGAAAATATTTGTTGAATAATAATATAATATAATTTATGTAGATCTCAAATTTAAAATTCAAGTGAGAGTTCTTTAAGTTCTATTCTCTTTCAACACAATTTGATTTCCCTAACCAATGACTTCCTAACTTCTGATGATCAGAATATGATCATCTTTTATTTAATGACATTTCTCCGCAATTATCCTTGAGATGAACTTACTTGTGAGGAGACAGTTCGCAGCGATGGCAACCTGAGCAGCAGCTTGCCGAATCTCGTGGGCTGGTTGGGATACTGGGTCCGGCAGTACTCCTCGAGGGCGCACTGCGACTTCTCTTGCAGGGATTCAATGTGCGTCACATCGGACAGGCCGCAGGCATCTGAAAGACGGGTAAACAAAGGAAAAAATCAGTTACCTGCAGATTCCCAGTTATGGATGCAAATGCAGTACATGGTCGATACTCTTTTTGGGGGCAGTTCACCTGGCGCCGGCAGAAAATTTCCAACTCTCGAGTGCCTGTCACGTCAAACCAATAACCGAACATGAGCCGCTGCCACGCCCACAACGGCTCAGTTCAATTGGGTTTTGTGTTGAGTTTGAGTTTAAGCACACTGAACACAAGACAACAGCAACAACAGGCCAGCGGATCGATGACGAAACTGCGAGCTTACGTCATGTCTATTTGATTTATGTTCAATTGAAGTCGCTCTACTGAGAAGCGAACAACTAAACAACCCGAACAACAGCGAGTACAACACTTGGGTTAATTAAATTGGGGAAAATTAAGCCGCAAGACAACGCCCTGTCCCCGCGAAAACCATAAGATACGATACTATGCCATCTAGCCATGGCATTTAATTACAATTACAGCAATGCTACATAGATTGCGCATACGCAGCGTGTGCCGTCGAGTGTTAATTGCCAGGCACCAAAAGTTTGCTTATCAATTGCCGCTGTTAAAACATCAACAAAACAGGCAGCGGTTCTTCTATTTTTTATACTCATATATATTTGTATATATATATATATATGGTTTGTGGTGTCTGACTGTTTGAAATTCAAATTAGCCATCAGCACTTGTAAATTTGCATAGCTTCAAAGCATTTTAAATGGTTGTTGCCGTTGAGAATGGCGTTTCGAAATTGCATATGAAACTTTGTTTGCTTAATTAGTCACTGCACACACGATATAGGACTCTATTACGCAAGGCGACCTGCAGCTGATATATAGCATTTTGCAGCTGAGCTAATGATTGGACCATTTGCCATTTGCCCGCCGATATCATCATGATTTGAGCTCATATATCCGATTGCCTGGTTGCCATTCAGTTGGTCCGTAAATGCATGTCGTTAATGGCTCTCCGAATATCTGGGCCTGCACGCAACTTTAAATCCGAGCTGGCCATAAAAGACGAGTGTCAGTTGAAAGCCAAAACCATGGCTTGTTGCCCGGCCAAGATCTGTTTGATGATTGGATAAGCTGTTAAACTGCAAAACGTTGAGCCTCTCAGTTATCATATAAATTTCGTGGAGAATTGCGCGTAAATCAAGCTAAATGATTTGTCGCCAGGGGCAACAGAAATTCAATTAGCCATTATTAACCATTCGGTTTCATAAACAACGACCAACAACGAGCCAGAGGTAATGGTAATAATCGTGAAGCTCCGCCGATACAAATTAGACATGGTCAGTCCGGCAGGCTCAGCGAATCACTTCATTGGCCATGGCCATAATTGTCAATTGACTTTCCATTAGCTCGGACGATCTGGGAGATCCAAATGGGAAATCATAACCTCCGAGGAGGAGGAAGAAACTGTGCCAGGCCAGGCACAACATTTTGGCTTCATTGAAATGCAGCCGAGATGACGAGGAGCTGGGATGCTGGAAGAGTTGCATGCTATGCTCAAAGTGAAAGACATTCCACTTCCAGGTCGGACTGGAGAAATGCACTAACCAGAGTTGGGAGCTTTCTCGAGGGGTTAGCCTCCTCTCTGGGCTTTGATTTTTTGGCTTTGTTAACTGTTTTCGGCTTGTAGTTATGCAGTACCCTACGACGAGCCTGGCTTCGATTTGTATTTGGTTTTCGGTTTTTCGGTTTTTTTTTGGGTTTTTAGTTTTCAGTTTTCGGTTTTCGGGTCGTCGCAGTTACTAACTCAGCGAGGGAGAGATCGTGACCGCGTGTTTTAAATGCATAATGACCGTAAAGTAGTTGGTGGTTGCCCAACCAGCCGAGCAGACATATCGAAAAAGGAGTAGAGGCAGGAGTTGGGGCCCACAAACTGTTTAACAAAATTATGAATTGCTGCATTATATTTTATTAGATTTGTGTTCTTTATGGCTCCAGTTCTGGCCGCGAAGTTCGTGCGGCGACCGCCAGAAACAGTTATAACTTTATTTAGTTTTAATAAGGATCGGTTGGGGTCGTTTGGGGTCAACTGTGGAGACCAAGGAGTTCCGCTCTATCGACTGCATCTGAATCTTGGGCAAACACAGGCTCTCTCAGTCAATCTCTCGATTTTCCTATAAAGGATGGCAGACAAAGCTAAACCTAATATCGAAACGCGCCCTTAATGATTCTAATCAACGACGTCTGCCCCGGCCCAAAAGTTACTGTTAATTGCCAGAGTCTCAAGTCTCAAGTCCCAAGTCTCGAGTCCCAGGCCTCGAGGCACGTCGCTTGGCAATTTTCAGGGGAAAAGTAGCGCAGGCGATCAATGAGCGCCACAAAACGATTTGAGACTCCGCTCGGAGCCAAGCGAAAAACACACACAGAATGTTGGTCAAAAAGTGTGGCCAAGACATGAAAGCTACAACTCCTAACAACTGCAACAAACGACAGCAATCAGAGGGGGCGAAGATGCACCGCGGCGGGGAAGGTGAGCAGCTCTCAGCCAGGCAACATGGGCTTTTGGGCATTGGGCACTGCCAGCCAGAGGAGCAGACATGTCGTCAATGCGCCACAGAAGATCTAGTAAGTCTATACCCGGTATTTTACTACCGCGATCGTGTCTCGTCTCCCACAATCTTCGGTGCTGCAGACCATGGGTATTTGTGGATTGCGGATCGGGGATTGGGGATGTGAGAACGGGGAATGCTCAGCGATTGATCGGCTGCAGTTTATGGACTCATGCAGCCAATTCAAATGCAATTGCAGCTTGCCAGTCGGTCCAGGGTCTCAGCCAGCGAGACCACGAACTCCGCGCCACACACGCCCCCTCAAGAGTGGGGCTAAGCTGATCTTGGCTTACACGGAGAGAAACTAGGGATGCAAAGGGGTTAATCTAAGGCATTGATGAGGAAAGTTGTGGGTTTGAAAATGTTTTCTTAGACCTATTCCCTCGAAACTGAGAATAATGACTAATAAGTGAGTGACACTATTAAAATTTATCATCATTCCATTTCTATATCGGCAAATTTATTTGATAAGGTAAATTGAGGTTTCCTAAACGACCCTTATCTCTTACATTTCGAAAACCACGAGTTTTTAATGCCTTATAATAAGGGGCTCATAAGAAGATAAGAAATGTAGGCTACGCTTTTTGAATAGAAAATATTTTAAAAATATTTTTCCACATAAACCTTATACATTAAAGAAAATTAGAAGAACGCAACTTAGAACTCTCTGAAATTTTTCAAAAATTATAAATTTTATAGAAAAATGAATTATACAAGATGGTCCAATAAAGCCTTTTGATTAAAACCTTTAAATAAATCTTCTCCTTTTAATAATATCGAATTAACCTCTTTTTTCCCAGTGCAGCTTGGCCAAGCGACACACACAGCGTTTTGGAAATGGTAAAATTATTTTCATTGCAAGTTTAACCGAGGCCTGGACTTGGTCCATTGGTCCACCGGAGTCGGGCTTGTAAGTAAGCGACATAAACGAGTGTTGTATTAATGTTCATAATGTGGTATCTCGACGTCAATAAACGTCGCCACAAAGAGCAGGAGTGGGGTTGGGATATCTCTGGGCCGGGCTCAGTTCAGATCAGCGGAAAAACAATTGCGACGTGAATTTAGACAGCTGGTTGACACGACACGAGAAAAGGGGGGAGTAGTAAATCAAAATTTCCGTTTTCCCCTGCCTAACCCCTACATAACCCCTACTCTTACCGATCTTAAAATCGCTAACTTACACTTACTGGCAAACTTAGCTTAGGCTAAAGTCAAAGAAAACCTCGGTTCACTCTATTTGCATACAAAACTTCAGTGATTTATTTCGCGTGGAACCTAATTGTCTAAAAATAAGTGTGTATAAGGTATAAGGCTTTAAAATTATTTAAATTATTCGCATATAAGCTGGTGTTATTTATAAGTGTGCATGTGTTTCAGTGTGTGTTTGTGTGTGATCCCAAAGTCCAGAGTTTTGTTGCCACGTGCGGATGAGATTAAATTTTGTTTGTTTTTGTGTGAATAGCTTTTGTTAAAAAATGAAATAAAAATGTGAAAAGATTAGTGTTAAATAAATGGATGTTTTGTGAAACGGAAAACTGTTAGATTTGCTGAAATTAAGAAGAAACGAATTCAACAAAATTAAAAGTTTTCCAATGAGTTGAAAAATAAATAGATTCCAATACCTTGTGTTAGAAGTGCGCCTTAATTACTTAATCAGAACGTGTTCATCATTTTAAGAATCTAAGGCAACTGATTGTATGGTTTATTCCAGTATAATTGCAATTCAAAAGTTCTATTTGTGTTATGAAATGATTTCAAACTAGTTGACCCTGAGTTTAGACCTTCTGGGTCAAGTAGTTTCAAAACAGCTATTTGGTTTCATTCTTTTTAAGGAATGTTGAACCTTTTAATTTTAAAATGTAAATATGGAAATACAATGGTATGACGAAGTGGATTTCATTCCATTTAAGCTGATTGAAATAAAAACTATTTCATCATATTTTACTAACTTTTTTTTTTCAATGAGTAATAACAATGATTAAATTATTTTCATATTCTTAAAGAAATGAAAACAAATTGATCATTGTGCGTAAATTTCAAATATTTTCAAAAATATGCTACAACAAATCAAGTTTATATAATTTTAAAGAGTTTTATACTTATTTCTTTTGATCAACAGTAGATCCAATATAACCAAAATAACTCCAACTTGTTTTAAACAAATGCTAGTAGAATCTCACTTGGAAATATATGTAATCTGCAAAGTTGAACCATCAAGTAGTTCATGGCTAAGAGGCAGTGTTAGTTCATGTTAGTATAGTATGAGTTAGTAAACCAAAATAAACAAATAAATAATAAACTAAAAATTAGTCAACAAGCGATGTAAAGCATTAGTAAGCGATAACGAGTAAAAACACAGGCCAGGATTAGATTTTGGTTTAACAGCAACAGCTTTATATATATTCTTAAGATTCTTTTTTCTCTTCTCCCTCGTCGATTCTTTGTTTTATCAAATTTTTTGGCAAAGTTCACTAGGCTAGTCTATGAAATTACGTCTAGAATAAATTATACTTAGTGTAAGGCAATAAATAGGTAGAGCTAGTTTCTAGGCACTAAAGTAAGTACATATACATACATACAGAGGATTTTAAGGGGTGGTTTTCCTAACACTATAGATACAAGTAAATTTACAGTACAAGGGGATACGACTTCTGTGAGATCCTACAACTGCCATCTACTACCGGCCAGGCTATAGGGCGAATACCTGTAGCTGGGGCTGCCGAAGGACGCGCTGCCACTGCCACCCGAGTGGGCGAGGGCGTGGGCATGGGCATGGGCGTGGCCCACCCCCACTCCGAAGGGGGTGCTGTGGTGGAACATATCGAAGGCCGAGCCGAAGGCGGCGCGCGGTGGCGTTTGGTAGTGGAACATGGCAGCCGCCGCCGCCGCAGCCGAGGGCGTCTGATAGGCTCCACCACTCAGGGAGGATGAGGAGGAGGTCGCGGTGGAGGTGGAGGTCACCGGAAGGTGGCTCGCTGAGGAGGTGGGAATGGGAGCGGGAGCAGGAGCGGATGCGGGAGTGGTTGCCAGCGAAGTACTCAGCGGCGAGGCGGTTAGGTTGCGGGAGGACGAACCGCTTTGCGATTGAGTAGGAAGCGAGGCGCCCAGCCCGCTGCTGTTGTTGTGCCCAGAGGCGTCGCCTCCCCCACTGCTTGGGGGCGTGGCCTGGGCCTGGGCATACAAACTGGCCAGCAGATCCATCTCCGAACCACCGGACTTGGCCTGGCAGCTGCTGAAGGCACTGCCGGCGGAGGGAACCAGAGGAGCAGAGGCGGAGGTGGAGGCGGAGGCCGAGGAGGTAGGAGCCTGAGCCTGCTCCGCCTGCTGCACTGCAGCCTCAACACCAGCAACGCTCTTCATGAAGGCGGCCAGGTGGAGCGGAGCCTGCTGCGACGCCTGAGACTCCATCTCCGAGCGATTCAGCTCGTCTAGATGATCACGCACCACGGCCAGGACATCGTCATTGGACGCCATGGAGCCCTTGCCGAGCAGGGCTGAAACCTTGGTGAGCAGCGCCGGCACATCCTTGTACAGGATGTCCAGCAACTTACCGGTGGTGAACAGCACGATGGCCTTGAGGCAGGAGTACTCCGCGGAGTCGACATGCAGAGCCTTCAGCTTCTCCACCTGCTCCTGGAAGATGCGGATGTGGTCCATGAAGGCCACCACCCGGTCGGCGGCCATTGGGGAGGCGTGCAGTCCGGCGGCGGCCAGTAGCGGGGCCACATGGAGCGGCATGGAGCACTGGCTGGCGTTCAGGACGAACAGCTCCGACCAGACGAGCCGGAGCAGGGCCACCTGGTCGGTCACCTGGAGTTCCGGGAAGAAGGGTATGTTCTTGGCCCACTCAACTGCCGAGAAGAGCAGTCGGGCGGCCAGTTCGCAGATGTTGTCGATGCCCATGATGTTGTTGGGCTGCATGCACTGGCCATATCGCGAGGTGGGATACGGTTCCGCCCGCAGGAGCAGCGAAATGTAGGAACTGAGGTACGAGTGCCCGTTGAAGCCGGCGATGCCCATGGGATCCCCGTTGGCGATCTGGTACTGACCATGCATGCCGGCCAGACCGGGCTGTGTAGGGGGAACGCGGCCACGTTGGACAGCTGGAAGGAGAAGAAAAGGATATTGGGATTAGATAGGTTGCATAACACTAGGGATTACTATAAAAGAAAGAATGGGTGTTACAGAAACCAAGAAGTAGCCTTAAAAACATGTATGCTTTGGAGTAGGTCTGTTTAATTATATGTAAGTAGTGTCTTCGTTTACTAGAACATATCTTCTAAAACTTATTTTAGAGCACTAATGCGTAAACCCATCCTCAGAGAAGAGGTACAGACACCCTGCTCATAGGAATCTCGCTTTTGTTGGTCCTATTTTGACCGCCACATCACACTCCTCACAATGCGGGGCATTCAGCTCTGTTGGCAAAGCTGCCACAGCTCACAATGCTCGCTATCTGGATATATCTGAATGTATCTGAATATCTGGCCACCTCGATCTCTAGGCAGAATAACCTCCCTTTGTTGCGGGCCAAGACATCGTCATAAGATACTTTCCGGCCACCCTATAAAGCCTTTCAACCCCTTTTTCTGTGTTGTCTCGACTGCTTAGATATGCAAATTTCAACTAAATACTTTCAACGCATCCTTGGGATACACACACACAAATATCTCGGAGATACAGCAGATGTGGGGAGCGTCTCAGTAGATTTTAGGCAAGTACGAAAAGAAAATAATGGACAGGTTTTATTTTGCGCAACCAGTGGGGCTATATATAAACATTATAATTAACAATGTAAATGCTTAACAACTGAGCGGCTAAATGGAAAGTGAAAGGCCTTTTGAACTCTGGCCGGAAACGACATTTCGCCAGACATTGACGTGGATTCGGACAGGGACATGACTGCGGAGGTATCTGTGGATATGGATACTTAATATCTGCTGCAAGTTAAGTCGAGGCCACTTGGACACGCTCTCGAGTGTTGGCAGCTACATGTGACATGTGAGCGGGAACTTAAAACTTGAGCACGTGCTGGCGGAAGATTCATTCATTAAGCAATCAGCTGAAAGGGCAAGTCGGGGCCAGCATTATCTCAAATAAAAAAACCCATTCCGAACTGCAAACCCTTCGTGTTGCTTTCTTGGCTGCTGTAATCTCAGGCTGATCTTAAGGCAGAAGAAAAAAAACCACAGGCTTAGGCAGATTCTCCTTTTGGGTTTTGCGGCCAGCAGCTTTTAGCTTCTTCGCTGTTCTTGTGGTCAGGCAATATTTTCCCAGGCGCATAAATAAGGCGCTGGACACTGTCCAGGGAACCGGTTTGCCGTCATAGATCACCAAGTGCATTCGGCAGACAGAGGTCCTACGGTATCCTACGTATATCCCACCCTATAGCGGATATTATAATTACGCAAATGTATTGTGTAAATAAGTGTCCCCATCCCGCTCTCTCCTCCAGCGGATGGACAGTGGTCAACTGGTTCGGGTGGTGCAACCCCCGGCTTAATTGCTCCGGCAAAGGCAATAAACAAACACCTTCGGAACCCGGGACAGAAAGGGATTTTCAGGATATGTCCATTGTGCGGACTTTCGCTTTCGCTTCCTCCGAAATCAGAAAGACGTTACGTTTTTGCCCACAGCCAGTTCCCCAGGTAGAGATCTTGGAATCCAGTTCCAGTTCCACTTCCAGCTGCACCACCATCGAGCTTCGATCAATAATAATAATAATGCCTTGTGCATTTTTGCCATTACTTTGTTTTAGAGGCCCAAGGCTTCGATTGCGTTGGCCAGATTATGACTGAGCTCTAGGTGTGCCTATCCCAGGATAGGATGTGTGTTTGTCTGGCTGAAAAGGTGTGGAGTTTCCATCTGGCCATGGAGGTGTTGGTGGAGAAACCTTTTGCTGACCCACTTTCCTAACCAGCCAAGTATCTCGAACTAACCCCGGCCATTGTCTGCCCAGAAATGCGTTCGACCAAGCCCCAAAATCGAGCGAATGCAGGTGTTGATTGCAACCAGTGGAATTTCCTTGGTCAAAGTTCACGAGCAAGAGGTCGAATGGCAAACCAGTTCCCTTTTACAATCCCTTTAAAAATCTATAATAAATCCGAATTTATTTTACATAATTTTGCTACCCCTATAAAACTAGTTTTTGTGCAGGAAAAGCAGAACTTTAGCTACCAGTTCCTCAGCCGCCCATCCCATCCCACTTCCCTTGACCAATTGACACTGCAATTTAATTAGAGCGACCCGGAACACCGATTTGATGTTGTTTTTTCAGGTTTTGTGAGGCTTTTTGTGCGCCAAACCCGTACAATTTCTTGACCCAGGGTCGTTCCAGGCACAACCTTTGTCCCGCTTCGCAGCTAAGTACCATAAAGAGGGTAAAACCGAAGGAAACCGCCTATGCAGAATTGTGATTTTCTCACGATTTCTCAGCTTTGATAGCGAGGGACTAGTTTTACGCAGAACTTGTCATTAAAGAAATGTGACTCAACTGAGGAATATAAAACAGAAATACTCAAAAACCCAACTCCAGAATGTGGCAAAAGGTGTTGAACTCTTTTGCGTTTAACGAGTTCTGGGGCAAGTACAGGGTGAGGAAATAGCAGATTTAATGGGCCTAACAGGTAGATCGGTAGAGCTGGGTTACGACTGTGTCATTAGCCAAAAACTTGTCTTGACTTAGGTAAATTTGAAATGCTTTTTTCACAATCCGTCGGCGACTAAATAAATGTTTATATTCATTTAATTACAAGTGCATTGAGAGGAGGCTGTAGCTGCATTTTAATTGCCCATAGTCGCCATAAATTAACGTTTTCGTTCTTAACCCAAATCGATGTGTACACTGTACACCGTACAGACATCTGTAGCCGTTGCCGTTGTTTTTTTTTTGCCTTTGCCATTGCTGCTGGCTATTAGCATTTTGCGAAAAACCTGTCAATATTAGTGCAAATAATAACAGCTTAGCGTCCGCTAACTGCAGTCAGTCTCTATCTTTTGTATCTGCGACTCCCTGACAGACGCTAATTGTTAATGCTGACAAGTGTAACTGGCCATTGGCGGGCCGACAATCTGTCAGTTGGTCTCCCAGTCACTCAGTCAATCAGTCAATCATTGCAGGAAAACGGGTCTCACCCAAGTATGCCAAATATTTGGCTTGGCCGTGCTTACAAATTAGTTACACACATTGGGCTGCATTTGATTAGCTGATCAATTGCATTGCGTTTCGCGCAGTGTACTCGCGCTCGGCTTCATTGTAATTATGAACTATTGGCGATTGGACAAGTTTGCATTTGATCTTGGGGGTCACTGGGGGGCCTAATTGTCTTTGGCTAACTATACTTTAAGCTGTAAGTAAAATGTGAATTTAACGGGCCCCATGGGTGCCAACTCTTGGCCTGATCTGGCATACATAGTTCCTGGCACCCCAATAACTCAACTGATCCGCACCGAACCGAACCCAATTGTTCGACGCTGTTCGAAATTCCTAGCATGTGACATTTAGTCATCGCGATGCTCTACTTCCGTTCTTCTGCCGTTGATTTAATTTATTCTGTTTGCCTCTGGGTTTGACTTTTAATTGACCCACACAACACACATCAGCGTTTGCCTGAATTTCTTTGTTCTGAATAACACATTTGTTTTTCAGTTTCCATATGGTATTGGTACTGTAGTATAGAAGAGAATGACGAGTGTCTTACCTTCGCGTCGCATGCCCATTTTGAGGCACTTCTTCAATCGGCAATATTGACATTGATTGCGATGATGCTGATCTATGGGACAGTTTCTGCTGCCGCGACATGAATAGGTGAGATTGCGTCGCACCGAGCGCTTGAAGAAAGATTTGCAGCCTGGAAGAAAGAGAGAAGAATTCAGGAATTAAATATGTGACTAAAGAACTTAGACTAGAGCTCTACAAATTCCTTGGCACCCCAGCATTGTTACCACTTGTACTTCAGTTCCTTGACAAACTCCCCGGCACTAGACCGCATCCAAGTCGCCTTTTCCCGATGCCCATGTCAATGGTCATGTTACACGTTTCATGGCTTAACGCCTCCCATAAAATTACCTTTAATGGCTTTCAATTAACAAAGTGTATCTTGGCTGCCAAGCCATCCCTACCAAAAAAAAAAACAAGAGGGGGAAAATAAAAGAAGAAAACTGGCAGCAAGTTCAAGTTCGGCTCGAATGCCACGAATTTACTGTTAAGCTAGACGGCCAGATCAGCCATAGCTCGTTGGGCTTCGGTTTTGGTTTCGGCCACAACTTCAGCTTTTGGCTAAGTGCTTTGGGCCACAGCTGGGTGTTGTTGTAGGACAAGCCAGCGACACGGCAAGTTAATGTCGCCGACGCGTATCTAAACATGTGTATCACTTGGCTCTGCATCAGCGTTTTCTGCA
Organism: Drosophila suzukii; assembly: GCF_043229965.1. NCBI lineage: Eukaryota > Metazoa > Arthropoda > Insecta > Diptera > Drosophilidae > Drosophila > Drosophila suzukii. The sequence goes on from NC_092082.1 coordinate 77,277,028, forward strand.
TAAAGAGTCTCGTATGGTGGGGGTATATAGTATATATACCTATAGAGGAGGCATTGTCTTTTCCTTTTTTTTTTGCCAGCAGACCAAAAAGATTTCTCACAATAACTCAAAACAATGGCATATGCTCATAAAATTCGTTTTAAGCTGTAAAATCATCATCAAACAAAATATGTAAGCGCTGAGCGTTTATGCAGACTCGATCCTATCCCATCCTATCCTATGCCATCCCCACCCCCGACTCTATATAGCATGCGATCACAGGCTATAAAAGATCTTTCAATGCTTTTTGCCAATGCGATCGTGTGGCTTCAGCCTCCCACCGAAATGGAAACAAAACGTGGTCCGCAAATTGAAATTGATTGAAAGTCGATGGCTTAATGCACTAATAGGAATAGGTATTATAAATTGATTGGGGAAAATGGAATAAGCTTAGGAGGTTTGAAGTACATTTTTGTGGTATACCACATGGTATATGCTGTAATATTGATAAGACATCAGTGATTGAGTAGTTCTCTGGTCTAGTTTAATTTCCTCTACCAAAGGGCATTTACTATTCCCCACTCTCAACTCTTTTATAGAGACCAACCCGAGAGACAACTACGAACACATCTAGAAATACCCACTCACACACTGCCGGCTTTTACACCATATGATCTACGAATAACGATATTGTACCAAGTCACGATTTCTGCCAAAACGTACCGTTGCCTTTTGGCCCCCTGCTCGCCTGGTTTTCATCCATCGAGTTAGCCAGTTGGCAAGAGAGGGACGGGCATTTCTTGGCCAGAAAGCCAGAAAAGCAGAGGTAAATAAAAGAACTTGCAACAGAGGCAAACTGCCCATATGCGCCTATCGCAACTCTATCTAGAGCTGCAGCTCCATCCCGAGTATCTGGGTATCTTAACTCCGGAGCGGGAGGAGCGATCCCCAGTGGACTGTGCGATGCGAAAGATGCGCGTCGTTATTGATGAAGATACGAGTAAGAGTACGAGTACATGGGGATTCAGATACGGATACCGCAAACCAAATCTGAGACGGGGCGGAGTGGATATCGTGTTATATCAATAACCGAAAAAGGGTGGATCGCTCTAGCGCTGAGATACGAGTGTGGGAAGTCCGCGCGAAGCCCTACAGTCCTGGCCGCTTTTACGGCTTCGGCTTAAACGGTTGGCTTTTTGGCTTAGTCGAAGCTAAAGCCAACTTTACTTTTGCCTTTGCGGTAGTTTCAATTACCGCTTCACCTAATTGCAGAGGAAGCTCAGCTTCGCGTGTGCTACGCGCCATAAAGCGTTCAATACAGTTAGAAGGGGGGATCCAAGTTCCGAGAACTAAGTTCTTAGCTAAGCTAAGCTAAGCGTTTTATTAATTGAACTTCCTGAAAGAGCCAGCTATCTGCACCGCACGAGATCCCCTTGCCGCTTGGCTGGGCAATTTAAAGCGTTAAATTAGCTGGTCTCTTCTGGCGAGAGTATCTGTATCTTTTGGCACATGCACTCTCTCGGGTGGCAGATGGCCCAATCAATTGCAGTGGACTTGGCCGCGGTCTTGGCCCCCACTTTTCACCATTTTTCGCATTTTCCATTTTCCAACTCCGGTCAATGATCGCTTGGCCCAGAGGAAGCGGAACGAAGAACTTAGAGTACTCGTCGTACCTGAAGAACGGAGTGATGCAAAGTCAAAGTCGCCTTGACTTTGGCTCATTTTCTAATTACTAATGCACACACAGAGAGGGCAGCGGGGGGAGGGCCATCATTAAGGTGCAATAATTAAATGTTAAGCTTACACGGAGCAGCCAGCTAGTCAAAGTAATTAGCACAAACGGCAGCGCCAAGTCCAGACAAAATATCTGGGGTACAACCGAAACATAATTACAGCCCCCGCCGACAGACACGAAGCTCCTAACTCGGCTCATGCACTTGGGGTATCTACAAAATGCACTGATTATGAACGGGGCCTCTGGCAACAAAAAAAAAGTGGAAGAAAGAAAAATCACAAAATAAAAACCTGGAACGGAACAGGTGGATGCCTCGATATCCCACCGGGCCCCAGACTTTATGGCCCAATATGGGTCAACTGTAAATCAAATGCCAATCTGGGAAGCTCCCCCAGAACCAACTTTCGCAATTGTTTCATCTCTATCCTAAGTCTGGAACCAGAGCACTCTTAACTGGCTTTTCATTTGCATCTTCCATATGTCACGTTGCCTTAGAGAAAATCGCGCAAAGAAAATGCCGCCTTAGATAAGCGATTTGGCTTTGATTTAACTGATGCTATGCGAAAATATGCGGCCAGTCGGGTTCTTTAAGCCCAGGTCATGTACGAGGTACGGGTACTTCTGGGCCAGGCCTTTATGGTTAAAGGTAGGAGTGTAAAGCCAAGTTCTAGCTAGCCGAGTTGCAAGTGCAAGTTGGTCTGTTTGGGGCCCTCGAAGATGCACAGAAAACGTGCCGGCAGCATTTCGTTGGGCCTGATCGATTAGCCGAACTCGGTTGAAAACGAAAATTGCGCATGAAGTGGCAACAGAAAATCAGGGAAGCCAGAAAGCCAGCAAAGCCATTGTGGCCCAAAGCCCAATGTTCGAGATGCCGGGCTTAACATAATTAATTAAACCGTTACATTATAAAGCGGATCAAGTCGGTAGTTCACGATTTCCTTACCCCAGACCCAAAGACTCTCTTTTATTTCGGGGGCCTTTTTCGAAATCGCATCGTGTCAGGATGAATTTTTTGCGCCTCATTTTGAGAGAGCTCCGTTTGGTTTCGGAATTGGGATCGGGATCGGTAGACTGGTCTTCGAGACAGGGGGCTAGGTAGCTGCTTTATTGGCTCGAACATTTCTTCTAAGTACAACGATTTGTAGTACAAGCCAGCTTTTAATGATTACAATGTCTGCCTGCCTGCAGTTTGCAGTTTTCAGCTTGCAGTTGTTTTTCTTTTTTCACCCAGTTTGTTTGTTTCTTCTGTCTCGGCAATATCTGTACAATTAACTTTTGTTTTTGGTGATTTTCCTTTGGCTGCCTTTAATGAAGGGTTCAGCTCTGGGCTCATTAATGTTGACACAACGTTGGGCAATGCGCAAAGCTGGCCTATAAGTATGATTATTGTGACAGCGTCGTTAACCCGATAAATGTCCGGGGATATTTGCCAGTGCAAACATAAAAATTTGTCAAAATAAATATCGAGGCCATAAGTTATTTTCCCCACAAAGAGCTACCGAGTTGTAAATCATATGAGCGCAGACTGCAAATCGCACGGAAGTTATAAATGTTTATCAAAAGGCGATTTATTTGATATATGTTATGGGCAAGAAATTGACTCGGGGCCCCCGGGGTAAAGTGGTTCTCGTACCGCTAAATGCAAATTTTTAATACAAGCCTCGAATTTATTTTCGCCTCTTGCTAATTAATAAATAAGAAATCCGCTGCTCTGGGCGTTATGACCACGCCCATTCCCCCCGAAAAATATATATATGCCCAAAACTGCAGCGTCATAAATTGCAATGTTCGGTGGGCGTTGTTAATTTTCTGCATTCGTATTTACTTTGTTGCTTTTACTTTGCTCTGCGAGGGGGAGGGGCAGGTCGTATCACAGACAGCAAATTGATTTATGTTTGGCTTTTGTTAAATGCTCAAAGTGGAATGAATTTCCACAGCGAAACGAGAATTTCAGAAGAGCGCCATTTAACAGATTGTCAGGAGGTGCAAAGTGAAAAGGCAAGATATTTTCACAAAGCAAATTAATGCGAAATAAATCTAGATGTTATTGGTTATTAACCTATTAATAGTAGGTATTTTTAAAAAATATTATATATTTATTTAGAAATCTTTTCTTTATTTTCCCCTTCTTTATTCCAATCTCAAGTTATTTGCCCACATCATAATGAAGTTAATTAAAAAGCCACACATGTTGAATACAATTCTGCACAAAGGAAGAAGACAGAGGAAATGCGATTCTTCCCTTGAAGAAAAGATACAAAGATACACAGCATATATGTATATACTGACCAAGCGACATCAAAAATTTCGGACATTTCGGAACTGAAAAAAAAATCCCTGGGATTGGGAGCCTGAGCTTGGGATTTCTGGGGGTTCTGGGTCTTAATTGCCCAACGTGGGAATCTATTTAAATGAGTTTGATGTAAGCTCGTTCGCGGAAAATGTACCCACAAATGGAACAACTCGAGTCGGGATTATTTATGCTGCTCAGAGTTGACAATCTGTAGCCGGCGGCTGCACTTCACACACATTATTTGTGACAGCTAATGGGCTCGGCTGGCGCTTAACAATTAGTTGGGATGGCAATTTTTTACAGCTCTTTATGGTCTCTCGACTCTTGTGGGCCGCAGCTCCTAACTCAATTCGGTCCTGCTCTGCTTAGCTGATGTTTGTTTTAATTAATTGCATGCCAGGTACTTAGTAGTGGCGGTAATTTTTCGCAAAATTTATATAGCATTGTCATGTGCGCTGGCTTTTAAGTTATGCTAATTCACTCTTGACATGGGCGCTGAGATAGTTTTCTTGTCAAAATTGGAAATTCAATTGGGTTCTTGGAAAATGTGGCGGTAATATTTTGTGCAAGCTTGACTGATTAATGATTCAGCAGCGCAACCAAACAGATACCAGAAATCTCAGCTTTTTGGCCACTAATAGCCATGACAAATAGCCAAATTAATAGGCAATGCAGGGGGCAGGCAAAAGGAGGAAAGGGGTCTTGCCACATTAGAGCCAGGCACTCATCATTAATATTATCGAGGCACTTTTATCAGCGCACATTTTTCAACCGCCACTAAACCGTGACTTTTCGAGTCGGCTAAAGGTTACTACCATGCCTACTGACGAGTGCAAGACTTTTGGTCGCTCGTCCTCCCAATTTCACCAACAGCTGGGCGCGAAATCAAACAAGTTGCCACCACAATGGGAGGACATGGGCAGGGGTACTTCTTCTAAAAACAGGGAAAGGGGCCGGGGCGCAGACAACACGCATAAGCTACAATTAATCTTGCAGCTACGATGGTTGGCGGGGTGTCTTCTTGGCATAAGTTCACATACCCGAAAGCTGGCCGTGTGCCCTCCTGGAACCTGGAAACTGGACATACGGATAGACATGTGGACCCACGGACGGACTGAAGGACGGAAGGGACCTCGAGACAGACGGACAAGTGAGCACACACAAACACACACCAACAAGAGTTCAGAGCTCAGACAGCCCAAAACCAAAACGAGTTGCCGCGAAGTATCTTTCTTTTTAAGAGCCACACAAAAAGTATCTGCACCTCGAAGTGAATCAGCTGAAAGGACCCGACCATTCTGGGGTTCAGCGAAATAAACAAGAAAAAAAAAATAAAACCCTGAAAACGCCGGCAATGATATGGGCTCTATGCGCTTTATTATGATTTTCCTACGTTTTATTTCGCCAGCATTTGAGTGAAGCCAAACTCGAAGCCGCAGCTACAGCTTCGTCTGGCGATTGCATAGAACAAAATAGATTGCTATCGTGGCAACATCATCAGGCCAACAGGCAACACAACCGAGAGATACTCGTACCCATGCACTACATACGGCGGTACAGTATGCCATACCATCTAGGGGGAATTGGGGAAACACCTTCAGAATGCAACGAGGCGGTCACAGAGCCGCATATCTCCTGATTGTTGCTGTTGTGGGTTGCGCATGCGTACAAAATGCTCGGTGATTAATAATAATAGCAGCGACCGCGAACGAACAGTGGGAGCCATCGTGGTGCCAAGTATTTGGGAATCGCTGAGGAGCATCTGGCTGCAGATACAGGCCCACTGTGCCTGCCCAGTCATAGTCGCAGTCACTGTGCTCCAGTGCCAGAACATTTGAAGAGATACGAGTATGACAAGTTCAACTTCAAGCTGCACTAAATGCCACAGCCTATCTCCCTCTATCTCTGAATGCAGTTACCCATCTGCTACCCTCCCCCTCCGGAACTCCAGGTGAGGTTCCCCTTTTTCCATATCCCATAGAGACAATAAGAAGGTGGGCGCTTCATTTAGCAGCCGCCGCACAATTTGCATGTTTGCACAACAATTGTTTGGCTTAGGACAAAGCACGGACCGTATTTTATTTAGATAATAATTTTTATCTGACGATAAGACTGAGTGCGTGCCCGGATCGCTATGTGTGTATTTTTCAAGAGCTCTCGAGCTGGTTCTTCTAGTGTAACGGAATGCTGACCAGAAGATGCAAATGTATCTGCGTTTCTGGGAAAGTTTGTAATTTGTTTTATAACCACTTTGGTGGTTAAACTATGGTCATACACAAATATATATCAACAAACAGACGACAGTGAGCTATTGTGCAAACATAAACTTGGCTGGGGCTAAGTAACAAAACTATCGTTTCGATCATAAATGTATTTTTGGCTCGTAAAAACATTTTTACACGATTTGGGGCCCGATCAACTAACTAGGTTTGGCTGCATGGGATGGATGGCACAGGGGTTCATTGCCATTCCAGGTGCATCCGCAGCTCCCGCCAAGATTTGCATGGCCATGGGAAGAATTACCAGTCCGATTCCCATTCCAACACACACCCACACCTGGCCAGGGGTTTATTGCCAACTCATCAAACTGCCATAATTCACCGAAACTGTCAAAAATCAGCGGCTGGCAGGCACGCTTTTGTGCCCGCTTTCTATTACGTTGAGTTGGCCATTTTCTGTTTGGTCATCCCCAGTTCGAACCCGAGTACGAAATCAATTGACCCCCAATTGCACCTTGGCGGTAAGATCGCTACTCAGCATTGAAAAAACGGTTGTTATGATGGTCCGCAAGAAGATGCCAAATGTATACATTGGCATTTGACATTTGGGTTAGAAAATATTAATGTTTGATTTTTTTAGCTGTCAAAATATAAAAAAAAATTCTAAGGCAGTGATGGTACTTGAACTCGTTCTTCGATATACTTAAAATCCCTATCTATTAGCTGTTTAGCTATCTAACACGATCGGAACTGGAATTCCCTTTAGCAACAAAATTTTGGTAAAGCCTTTCTAGAATTTAAAAATATATTTTTTATCACTGGATTTTAAAAAATATTTTTAAAATTTAAAACACGGGGAGCCTTTCCAGAATTTTTTCCTTATGTTTTCTAGGATGCAACTCATTTATAAAGGTTCCTTTTTAACATTTTCCCTGTTTATAATATAATTTCTCTCAGTGCACTCACCTTCGCAGGTAAACTGTCCGTAGTGCTTGCCGGAGCTCTTGTCGCCGCAGACGACGCACTCGATGTTCTGCTTGCTGTCGATCTGGGATCCGCTGTTGCTGCTCTGCGAGTGGGAGCTGTTGGCCTGGGAGCTGGGCGTGGTGCTGCCGCAACCGGTGGGCTGTCCCTTGATGCTGGTCAGCATGTCCTGGCCATGGCCCTTGATCAGGGGCAGCATGTCGGAGCCGTGGCCGGAGTTTACACCCGAACCGGAACCCGAACCCCCACTAGAGTGATGGCCACCGGCGGATCCGCCATTGGCGCTGGGAAGGCTGGAGAGATCCTCTTTGATCCCAGGATGATGACCTCCTGATCCCGCCTGATTGAGGTTGGGGCAGGACAGATCCTGCTTGATCACCGCCGACTGCTGGCTGGCCACGCTGCTGGGGGTGGTGCCGCCGCCTCCCGTCGCCACGCTGCCGCCGGTGGCGCCCGGACCCGCGGACGCGGCATGCAGGTGACCGCCCAGCGAGGTCGGCGGCTCGTGCCAGGCGCTGTGCGGCGGCACACCCACGCCCAGCCCCATCGAGCGGGACAGGCCGAGGTCGAAGGCCGACAGCTCCGCGCCGGACTGCGGGCGCGGATTGAAGAAGCCGGGAGCCGTGGACGGGGAGGCGCACATGACGCCGCCGCCGTACACGCTCAGCGAATTGTGCGTAATAATTTTGGCGGCCGGGTCGGAACACGTGGGATAATTGCTGGAATACACTTTGTACGCACTGAGTACGGTTCACACTTTTTGTATGGGGCAGAGTCTTCCGCTCTTATCCTTTTATTTCGTTTGTTAGCCAAAATTATATGTCAGCTTTATCTCTTCTTTTTGTTAAAAATTATTATTTATTTTTAAGGCTGCATATGCTAATAGCATTTCAGCTTTGGAATTCACTAACAGAACACTTGGTTTTTCTTTTCTTATTTTTTTTTTGCTTATGAATTTCCCGCTCGGCGCACACACGAGATATGATATCTTAAAGACTTGGAGAATTTCAATTTTCAGTTTCAGTATCTTTGCGTCATGCGGAGCAGCGAAATCTCAGCTGTTCTCGTAAGGCCTTTTAGAGCCTGACTGGCACAACATTCGTGGCAAAAGGTACACGACCCGACCCGACTCGACTCGACCGTTTCGACCTAACGACACATCACACAAATCTCTCTCCGCTCCCCATACTCGGCTCAATTGGGCAGTGCTGCTGCACGTCTCACTCTGCTGGGTTTTCCCATATGCCACTCGAATGAGTGAAATCGCCGCTCTCACTCGCTCTCGTTGGTGGGGCAAGACCTTCGACGCGTTTGGCTGGTTTGCCACCACCACTGGGGGAAACCACCACCACCACCACCACTGCTCCTGCTCTCTCTAGCTCTCCCTCTCCCTCTCCCTCTCTCTCTCTTTGAGCGCTCTGCACTCAACGAAACCCACTCCAAGCACTCGTCCAACTAGAACCCGTTTGCTCTTATTAGCTCGCCGTTGGGCGCATCTGTTAGATACTTTTACCGTTAAGATTCTTTATCGCCTGACTTTTTTCTTTGGGTTCCGAACTTTTTTTAGCAATTTGTTTAAAACGAGTCTCCACCCCGAAATAAGTTTTTGCCGCTGTTTATCTTAGCCGGGTGCCTCTCTGGTTGGCTGGCCGCCTTAAAGTGCGTTCTACTTTGTTTTCCACCAATTTCCGAGGGGCTTAAAGTCCGCTTTCTTATCTGGGGGAAGAGTTTGGCGGCCATAATGCCCGTTCGCGGTTAAATGTTTGCCTTAAAGCTGCTTTTCATTGGTTGCTAGCCGAAGGAAGATGAGATAACCTGGCAGTTTATAGAGATAGATGATGGATGGTTAGGATGGTTGGGATATAATGAGTTCTATATGGTACAAAAGATTTTAAGAATAATATCATTTTTATAGAAAATAAATTGTAGGTTGGTTGACAATTTTTATAACTAATAGTTATAGCAGTTGTAAAACTAGAACTATCTATTATTTTATTAATTTTCTTTAGATTGCTATTCAAGAACAAGTAATCCAACTTTTATAGCTTCTTTTTATCGTTTTATAGTCTTGCTCAATTCAAACTTTATGTCATTAAATTGGATTTACTTGCCTATTGATGAGTTTCAATGAATAGTAATCATACCAAAGAATTACTTATAAATTTGCATTGCTAGGGGCCTTTAAGATACCGATTTATGTAACCAGTGGCCATTCGATACTGACCCCAATGTCGCGCAACGAAAAGCCATCGTATTATTAACGCTCAATGTACTCGGACTGCCCCTAAATAAAACTTTACCGGCCGTGGCCAACTGAAGCCCACTGACTGCCGTAATATAATTATAATAATTTCCCCGGGCTAATGGGATCAGGCAGCGGCTGGCTCCTCGGCAGCGACTTTTACTTGGCTGACTTTGTTTACGTGTCCGGAGAAGTGCCAAAACATGAAATCATAACGATAATTGAATTCATTCTTAACGAGGACACCTCGCGCAACTTGATATGTCCATTTGCCGACTGTTGTTTCTTGGTTTCATTTAGAATTAGCATTTAACGACCGCCCATTTGCACGCAACAAAGTGGAGACCTTAAGGGAATCGCTGGATGCCATGCAACACACTGTCGCCACTTCATTTTTCAATGTGAAAAACTGGGAAAATGGTAAGTGGTAAGTGGGAAATGGAAAATATTGGAAAAGTGTCGCCGTCTCGGGCTGCAAAGCCAAGAGTTGCAGGCCAGTCCAAAGGGCCAAATTGTGGCCACCGCACTTTGCACTCCCCCGCCCCCTTTTGGCCCGCCAGGGGGGCGTAACGGGCCACGGAGTCTGGCGCCCTCTGGTGTCGGGATCTCGGGATCCGGTCGGTACTTTAGCGAGAGGGGTGGGAAGGCCATGGGAAGGCCAGAGCGAAGTGCAAACGTACAATTGGATGATGAACGATATGCCACCCCAACTTTGCACTCGAATAAGAGAGAGAGCCACCTCCAATTGGACTCGTTTCCACTCAGTTGCCGAGTTTCGTCAAGTTTTTAAGGCCACGCCTCTGCCGCCACCATATACTGATATCTCGCTCTAACGTAGCTCCATCTCTTTCGGCTCCATGCCTTATCATTAACTGTATCGGAATTTCGCTCGTTTTGATTTTTTTCTGCCCCACAAAAAGCGGCTGAAAAGGAACAAAAAGCGTTTGGCTGGCTTTTTATCAGCACCGCTAGATGTCTCTCTCTGGCAGCCCCGTTTAGGGTCTAATTCAATTGGCAGCGCCTCTCTTTCTGGCCATGTGACTTATGTGTGGGGTCTCTGTGGCGATGATCTCCCGATCCCCCCGGTCCACCTATCCCCCTGCTCGGGGGATCCCCTCTGAACCTAATCCTCTGCTCCTCGGCACCTCTTGTTAGGAGTCCTCGTTCTCGTGTATGTAACCCACCCACCCACTTTGACCCACCACCCCCCGAGCTACATGGACTTCTGCGGAGTTCGCGCAGTCAGCCGGCACCTCCAACCCCTGTGGGTTAAATACTGACAACCCCATTTGAGCGCCTTTTTGCACTCGCTGCCACAGAGGCCCCACCTCCCCCATCACCCTTCTTTTCCCCCTTTCCGCCCCCTTGTTGGCCATTTTTTGTGCTCTTCTTCTGCTTTGGACAGTTCATTGAAAGTGGGTGGTCCTCAGGGGGGAGGGTGGAAATTGGGGGGCCCAGCTGGGCGGAAAGAGCTGTATGCTGAACTACTGTTGGCCAGATTTGAATATATTCCGGGTTGACGGTGAAAATATAAAATATCCATCAACAGACAGGCACCATTTCAAAGCCATCCAATCCGTTTAGGTTAGAAACTATATAAGGTCATCTTGTGCTTTTAAAAGAAATTAAGTTTAAAACCAACAATGGAACTAACTTTCTATAAATGTTGCATTTATTAAGTTACAGAATTTTAAGATACTTTTGTTTTTTTAACTTAAATTTTATTCGAAAAATTTAATGCTACAGTTTTGAAAAGGTAATTTTTACTATTTTCAAGATGAACATGATAATTGAAAACAGGTACATCACGTACCTAAACAATTGGAAAAGTCGTAAAATAAAATGGTTAAAAAATAGTTTAGATGACAATATTTTGAAAAAATAATTTGTATTACTTTTTTTGTATTACTAAGACAAACGTGATTATATTGGAGGTTCAATATTTATAAGGATTTCGTTATTTCTTTCTTCTTTTTTGTAAAATAATTTGAAAAACTTTCAAGATAAACTTGATTATATTGGAGATTCAACATGTTTAAGGTGTTTAATCAACTCAGCTCTTTTTTATAAGTTACAAAGCAAAAAATAAGTAATTTGCAAGAAACTTATGAGATATATGTTCCATATTTTTTAAAGACATATACATAACTTTCAAAATTGTTCAGCTATATGCAACATTGTTCTTTGCAGCTTGTCCTGCCACATGTGGATGCTCTGCTGCACTCGAATGCATATTGCTCCGTGTTCCAAGGACTTTGGCTGGCTCTTAAGCATATGCACGTAGAGAGATATATATTTCGTTCCTACATGGATCTGCTCCCATTCCCGGACAAAGGAAAAGCTGTGGTGCAGCCACTCGCAGTCTGCCCCTTAAAACCCCCTTTCGGGACCTCCTCTAAAATGGCAAAACCAACTGGCATATAATTTACATTGTTGCTTGTTTCCTGCTTTCTAGCCACCCGACCAACTTTTACATTGATAAATTTTTAGTAATTCCTCTTCTCTCTGGCGTTTTTTCTCCTTTTTTTTCCTTTTGTCTTCCGTTGCTGGCAAGGACTTTATGAATAAGTGCTAAAATGCCAGAGACCAGGACCGCAATGGACCGGGCCATGTCATGCTGGTTAAACTGACGAACACGCGCCCATCCCCTCCCCCTTTCAAAGCCCTCTCCCGACCCTATCGCCCCACCCCTATACCATCCTTTCAGTGGGTCTGCAGGAAAAGTTCCCTCTGCTGGCTGTTGTTTTTAGCCCGATGATTCATTGTGAAAGTGGAGCTGGTCGTGCTGGAAAATGCTGAAATTGTATTCTGTTGCACAGAGTCGCGTACACAAATGTAAAATTTGCCAGCCAAAAAGAAAAAGGAATCCAACAGCAGGGAAATCTATCGTTTTGAACAACTTTGTCAAGGAGCTGATGAGGTTTCGTCACCATTTGATGGATCTATTTCACAATCAAATCAGCTAAGGGAACGTTTTGTTTGTTGATCAAATATATTTTACTTGGAAATCTAATTTGTGAGTAAAACACACAATCATATTGAGTTTCTTTGTACTGCTGGCTTAAAATGTCATATTGTTAAGATAGTATTTTTAATAACCTTCTCAGTAGAAGTGGCGGACCAAATCATTTTCGGTCCTAACTTATTTTCCTTTTAATTTAATATTTATTTGTTAAATATATTTCCTGCGTGATTCGTCTTATGTATTCCATTGAATCAATTAAAAATAACTGCAATTATTTAAGCTTGCGTTTGTCCATTCGGAATTGCATTTGGTCGGAAGCCTTTCCAGGGAATCCCCTTTGACATGCGAGCCACAAAGCTGTTAAGGGTTCGTTTGGCCACATGTATGTAGTTACTTACCCACCAAAGTAGGTGTACATTCGGATGGGGCGGTGGGCCCATGTGTTTGTGCTCCACTCGAAATGTATTTCGAGAGCGCATGTCAAAGGTCGGCCACTGCTCACATATGTCAGCCCCTGTCGATGTATCCGTGTCTATACCTTTCTGTGTGTGTATGTAATTACATGCGGGCCTCCCCCTTGTGGGTTTTTTAGTACGAGCTACTATAATGTGCGCTCCGCCTTGTTTATGTGCCTACGTCCCCAGGTGGAGCCATGAATTAAACATTCGCCATAAAAGCCTTTGGCTGGCGCATAAAACACTGAGGCATGTCACAAATCATTAGCACTTATTCAAATCCGACGACGAAGGGAGGCGGCCCTGGCAAACAAAATAGCCCAGGCCCAAGAAAAGCGGCCAACTGTATGCAAAAAGATTAATGCAAAATATTCAAATGGAATATGTACATAATTTTGACCCCGGCAAGTTTGCCTAATTGCGTGAGACAGCCAAAGGTCAGAGGCGGCGGCGTTAACAATGAGAGATCACTGGACCAGATGCCCAGCATCCCAGGTAGCAGTTTGAACTCAAGTTCGAGTGTCCAGCGAGCTGGACTTAACCTTTGCCAAAGACAGCGGTGACAATCTCGGATCGCTGGCATATCAACCCCCGAAGGATCTCTGGACATTGTCCAACGTCCCTATGAATTTTCTGCTCGATTTTCTTAAAATTTTACAGCATATTATGGCAGCGCCAAAAGGGTTCCGCTTGTCCACTCCGATTACCTGGGTTTTTCGCCCAAGATTCCGCCGAGTTTTTGGGGTTGATTTTGGGTCGATTTTATACGCATTTCCATTTTAATTCCATCTCGGACGTCTTGCGTTTTTGCATACGACCCAAGACTTTCGGGGATTTATAGCCACGGCTGCATCGTGGGAATCGGACACTGGTCAGCCATCCCGGGGACATTGGTCAGATCAGCTGTGGGTCCTTCGGCAGGACTTCATTTGGCTGGACAATAATCCGATTTTAATGAAGCGCATGGCTTGCGGTCGTGATCGCATTTCCTTTTTTTGGTCAGCCGAAAGAAAAACGCAATTTTGGCTTAGGTCAGTCGGGCACAGAGGGTACTCACTAAAGCTGAGGTTATTGGGAGGAAAAAATTGAAACAGGGATTTAATATTTACATTTGTGATATTTTTATAAATTAAGAAAATATATATTTATTTATAAAATATTGTTTACATATTTTGGGGTTAAAAGTGGTTCAAAACTATACAGCTTAAAAGATAAGCTAGCAGTTCTTTTAATAAGAAGGTGATACTTGTAATCAGGACATTCGAATATAAAACTTTCTTTTTGGATTTGGATTTTTTAATCTAAATATATGTGTGTAATCTTAAAAAATGTATTTTAGATACAAATGTTTCTCTGTTGAAGGGCCTTTAATAACAAAATATAAAAAGACACATCTGATTACTTCGTTAGTATGATAGGTTAGGTATGTTTGAAGGCCCTTAGGCGTTGTACAACTCTGGCTGGCAATATTACGGAAGTGGCATCCAGTTTCATCGCATCATCCATTTAACAACCGTATCCCCAATCCAACACTTTCTCGGTGCTCCCTGCGGGTCCCCACGACCCTTCTGCCCCTGCAGACCCATCAAGGTGATAATTGAGCAGTCAAACTGAAAACTGAACCCATGCCAAAAGAGATGACTCTCCTTCAGGTCCCAAATCTTTTTTGTCCGAACTGCAGGCCGCAACAATGGCAACTCATTTCACTCAGGTTACGGCGGTGATGAATGATCTCATCAGCGAGGTGTCGACCAGAGCCACAATGATTGGCCCCGTCCTCCACTGCGGAACAGCTCCCAGAATAGCCCCCGATGAAATGGGCATCGCTTGTGGCCAAGTGTAAAATTTAAAATTTAATAATTAACAATTGTTTTTTAATTTCCCAGCGGCAAATCGACCAAACTGCGATCTAAGCTGGCTGCCTAAATTACTTTCCCCCTTTTGCCGGCTGTCAATCTCGGATCGCTCTGGTGGCTGGATGGGATCTCTTTGTTAGGGACATGATTAATGATGCAAAATTATGAACTCGCTTGTTCTGGGGCGACGGACTGACTGGCCCCGCCAGTTGTAAGTAGTTTTGTAAATCGGTTAAAGAAAAATGACTTCATTAAATTCATTAGCGCCCATGTGTGAAATTCGTTCAATTGGTTTCCGATGGATGGTTTCCTTTGTGGTCGCCTTAAGTGGGGGGCACAGCTCTTATGATAGCTCAGTTTAGAGAAGGCGATTGGAACCCACCTAATGACACCTTACCAGATGATTTCGCTTGGTAGACTTTTTCTCGATGCCCAGAGCTATTTGCTCGGCCTGGGAAAATCAATAGCCAGGAAAAGCCAAGATAATCAAGGAGAGCTGCAGTCAAATGTGCCACATAGATGGATGGATTTGCCAGGTCTGCTGGTTGGACTCGTGTGAGACTGCGGCCATAAGTCATCGGCATTGATAGCCATCAATCGCGAACCGCTTTCCACGTTGCCACGACCACAAAGCTCTCCAAAGTGGCGCGAAATCTAAGTACAATTAGTCGGGGGCTGAGTTGAGGCTGAATCTGAATCCGAGGCCGAGTCCGTAGACTTGCCTCTGGGACTGGGCTATGGAAATCCATCCACATGAGTTCGTTACCGACTATTACTCCAACGCATTTTCCAAACTTGGCCATTTTTCTTGGCGGCGGCTGCCCCGGCAACCGCAGACCCCCTCAATGCCCCCCTTTATCCAACAATTTTTCTTGTGGTCAGTCACTTTGTCAGTTGCCAGAGCCAAAAGTCTTGGGCCTGTTCCCTCAGTTGCTCGTTGAACCTTTTTAACCGTTGCTTGGTCAAGAGTTGTTAACCATATTAAAGTGTTCAATGATTAATTACACGCGTCCAAGATTAATTGAAATCAATCAAAGCTGAAGTTAACTAATGGCAACACGTTTGTAATCCCCCAGCGCAAGTCCATTCTCATCTGCGGCCCTGTCTGTCTCCGTTTCTTTTTCGTTTTCTGGTATCTGGTATCTGGAATGTCGGTGCCCTGGACTCGAACTCCTACTCCTACTCGTAGGTCCATCTCCCCATCTCTCACTCCTCCACAGTTGAGCTCGGCGTAGGAAACCCTAGACGCATTGTAGTTTTATTGGCCACATTACATGGTTTCCCAAGTTCTACTGTGGTGGATTCCCATGCTTAATTACAATTAGGGAATTTGTGGGCCATACGCATTACTTGATAAATGTGTTCGATTTGAAAAAAGTAAGAGTAAAATTTGGTATGGGAGTAATTTCCCAAGTAAGATTCCAAAATAACATACAAGTCTAAAGTATTTAGTGGTCGTTTTTTGGTAGCAAAAGTCTAGAAACAGAGTCTGAATCAAGGAAATCTAAGGTAGGTCTTGAGTATAAGGAACGACTATTGTTATGGGGACGACCGAAGTAATATGAACTACTAAGTAATATCCATGACTGTAGAGCAGACACAGACTATAAGTTATTCCCTGTCCAAGGACTAGACTGAAAGCTAGAAATTATATTAGCCTAAGCACAATTTATAAACGAATTTTAACTTTGAAAAGCACAGAACTATTGTGTTCACTGATACATAGCGAGATCTTGAAAGGGCTTTTATACTCGGTGCATGGAATAATGATACTCAAATGAAATATGGTTAATAAACTATGAATTATTGGGTGACCTTTTAATATAGCATGACTTATAAACAAACCTATACCTCCTACAACAACAAAGTTAATATATTTATACATCATAGGAAGAAATACTTGCTTATTTTAAGGAATAATTTCTCAACATTTTTAGATAAGGTAATTTGATTTCCTTCAACACCCTTTTTTTATTAATCAAGTTTAAAACTTTTAATTTTATTTGACATCCCCAATCTCAGTCCCCAAAAGGTGTGCAGCTCTAATTAAAATGAAAATATTCCTTTTTTAATTACGAGGTGACTCGGCTGGGAAGTTGTATCAATTGCCTGACAGTCGGCTAAGTTATGGATTATGCCCCAGGGGCAGAGGTGGGGGACTTCCCCTGGATCGCTTACCAAGTTACACACGTGACACTAACGGGAGGAAGTAACTTTAACCGACGAGCGGAAGCAGTCAAAGGACATGCTAAACCGCTTCCCCCGTCACACACTCACACACACATGTGGTTAATTATAATTACGCAATTTTAATATCAAAACAAGCCAGCCCAAAAAAAAGGGAAAAGGGAAGCATGTCCAAGTCCTGCTCGGATTCGGATCCGTGGAGGGTTGGTCGCGTTGAAAAGGCGAAAAGTGATGAATGAAATGCGATGATTTCCAGCTAGCGAGCAACCCCCAACAGACAGGTTGAGGTTGGCCAGCTCACACCCCAGCCACCCACCTCCAAAACGAGCCCACCCCCACCCACTTTGAGCTTTGATTGAGCATATCCGGTGGGATTAGAGCGAGGGGTTGGCCCAGGTCCGTTGTCAGTTGCCGGCTCGTCCAGCCAACCGAGAGTTATTAGCTTTTATGATATTGATAGAAGCCGATGTCTATTGACAATTAAACAATGACAGCACCACCATGGCCCACTCCATCTTGCCTCAATCGAGGGCGTTCTATGTTTTGGGGTAAGTCACACAAGTTGGGCGTTTTGTTTGCGCGAACCCCTCGAACCTTCGAACCCTCGATAAGAATCTATTGGTGGATTTCCCGCAAATTAGTATGCACAGACGAACCGAGGATAATATCCCTAGCTTTCATGTTGATTACATGGGGATTAGTACATCATTGCGGTGAGCCAATAAAACTCTATGGGATACTTAACGCATATGCTGCAAATTTGATTAGCCCACTGCTAAATGCTTAATTGTTAACTTGATTAATGGTTGCAGCTTTGCAGAAAGTCACCAAAAACGTCAGTTATTTTATTCCTCAAATATTTACACATTTCTCTTGCTTTGCAGAGACAAAGACACCCAGCCAGACAGACAGAGATTGGCCCAGAGGTCCAGCTAATAAAATCCAGATGATAATTATGACAATCGTACGTGATAATTGCTGCAAGGCCCCCGAAACTCCCACACAAGCCGCCTAATCTGGAGGAGGAGCGATCTGCAAAGTGCTCTAAAAGAAGGCAAACAGATCGTGACAGCCCGTGGAACATAAACAAACACACCCTCCTGGACTTATAATTAGCATGGCTCAGGAGCAAGACCCCGCCGACGAACTAATAAATAAATGGAGATTTTCGGTTATTTATTTTTAAAATATTCCCCAGCCCCCAGGTTGTCGCTTTTGAACACGTCGTCGCCTTGGGTCACACACATTTCTAGGGACGAGGTCAAGTTGCGAGATAATTTTGGGTCTCTGCAGATCCCCGGCACCAGGGAAAGTACACACACAATCTAATACTTCAGTCTTAGTTTATTGGTGGATAAAGTTTAGCTACAGGTTTAACCAAAGTGACGTCCATATCCTCCGTAGCGACCATATCCTCCGTAGCCACCGTAACCGTATCTGCCGTAGCCACCATAGCCTCCGTAAGGACCAAATCCACCAATTGGTCCTCCAAATCCGCCATATGGTCCTCCAAATCCGCCAATTGGTCCTCCGAATCCGCCAATTGGTCCTCCAAATCCGCCAAAGGGTCCTCCAAATCCTCCAAAGCCAAGCTGACGCTTAGCTCGCACCTCGGACTCCACAGCCCGGCCAATGTTATTTTCCACAGCAGAAAGATCGTTAGATTGTTTTTCAGTCTCCTCCAAGGCCAAAATCAGGCTAAAAGCCATGCACACAATCAGGCCAAATAAAATCGCAGAACGCATTTTCACTTTCGATTCGAGAACTTCCAATGACAATGAAATTTCGCTTTAAACTGATCAATGCCGGCTCTTGAATGGAGCTTTTATACCCGGCTTGGGACGTAGATTCTAACATTTATCGTCTGGATATTAATGAGATTCAAGAACAATCTAAGCAAAATACAATGCCTAAATTTGGAACCTGTTTTGCGCAGATGACTAAATACAAACATCAGCCAAGAATCCCCAAACAACTCTTGCGGTTTCCCTTTGTGCATCTTCAAAATATTCCCAAATTCGATGACGAAATAAATAAATCTATAAACAGGTTCACGCCGACATCTCGTGCCGGTCTGCTTAACTCCAATTAATGCAAATTTATATTCGCCAATATTTGCTTAAAATGTTTTCAAGTTAAGAAGGGGATTCTTTTCGCTTGAAAGGTGGAAAGGTATTGTCTAGTTCAATGTGATGCCAAATTTAAGACTCATTTTTAATAGTCATCCAAAGAACTTGTTCTTGGGACTCATAAGAGGTGTGAAAAGATCGTCACTCGGACGTTGGTAAACAAGTATTGTTTTTTGGGCAAAAGCACAGCGATGCGGAAGACGGGACGTCGTGTAAGCTGGTAGGCTGATAGAATCATCTCGGTTCTTTAATAGGTAAACAACAACATGTCGGGTTTTTATTGACTGGAAATACCCCAGTGTGGTCGGTCACACGATCAGTGATCGGTGATCGATGATCAGTGCCTAGCACAAGCATATAAAATTACCAGGGCATAAAGCTTTGCAGACTGTCTGATTTGCTTTGATCTCTTACTCTACAGACTGTCTGATCTGTCTGCCGTTTGCATTGCCATAAATCAGTGGGACTGCCAAGGGGAAGCGTCGATCGATCGGTTCGGTATCAGTATCATTGTCATTGTCCGCCTCCTAGTGCCAGCCCCACTTTCAGGCCCATTCTGAATCAGATTCAGAGTCCCATTTCCATTCCCAGTTCCGCAGATCACCAGATCCCCATCCCCATCCACATGTGCTGCCCAGACATTGTCATCGCATTTGCTCTTCGATTCTCGATCTGTGCCGATCTGTGGTGTTGTTGTCATGTGATTTAAGGGTTCCGTAAATCACGCTTCTTGTCTAATTTTGTCTCGCTCGAGATTCCCGGCATAGTTGCCAACTCAATGGAATTATTTCTTCGTGTCAAGTGCTCCCATGAGGCGAAATGGTAGTCCGCCGAAAAAAGAAAAATACATTTTGCACATGATCGCGCCACTTCGATCGCTGGCAGCTGCACATTTGCAACTGTATCTGCAACTGCAACTGCATCTCCAACTCACAGCGAATCTGCATCTGAATCTGCCATTTCATGTTAACTCACTTACAATGTCTTCGGCTGGGGATCCTCAATCCTCAATCGAGCATAACATTTACAGACCCCATTGAGTTGTCTCCGCCACTTACGAAAAAGGCTTTGCCACATGGTATCTCAAGTTGTCTGCAGTTGTTGATTTGCATGCCAAAACTAGTTTGCCAAAAGCCAAAGCGAGTTGCAGTTTAGGGTTGGGCTGGGTATCTGAGTATCTCTTTCGCTTGGCGCCCAACCTAAAACCCCGTAATTAATTTACATATAATTGCCGCAATCAGAAATCAACCTCAAATGACATAACGCTGTCCCCCACGACGAGCTGTAAATTTGTGATTATTACCGAGTACCGGGAAATATAGTACATATATAGGACATCCATGGCTATAGCGCCACCTGACACACCCCCGTCATTCGGCAGATAATTGTGTGTTCAGTTCGCTGTCCATTTGGCTGACAGGTGGAATGGTCTTCGAAACAGAAACCATTTGGCGTGTCATCAAAACAATGGTCGCAGCAATCACCACGCAATGGAGTTCCCGCCCCACAACTTTTGTTTGCGGCTCTTTCTAATTTGGAAATGTCACCGATTTGACTGACTTCCAATATGATTTAACTAACTTTTATGACACCAATTATCGTGTTGGACTTTTTGGGGCACTCGATTTGGACAGGTGATGTCAGCGAAAGTTAACTGGATATATGGATCTCATGCACTTCCGCTGGACAATTCCCCATCCCTTGGGAAAAATATAGAACTGTTAAATTCAAGAGTTTTATGAATATTCAAGGTACAGAAAATGGGAAAAATTTGCACATTTCGATACGCAAATAAACATTTGAATTTTCCCCCCTCCACATTTTTCCTTTGTCCGGCCAAGTTTAATTTTGGATTTTCCCTACGATTATGGGGTAGATTTTCGCACTCGCATTTGTTCGCTCTAGTTTGCACAAAAGATCTGTCCCATGATCGTGATCGTGACGTGGGTCTCCCAAGCAGCTGGATACTATATATCCCCCGAGTCTCGAGATCGGTGGTTGCACTCTGGACATTTTCTCGGCTTTGTCTTGGGCACCTTTTTCTGGGTGAAAATTTACCTAGATTACCGTTGATTGCATGCGAATATTTGATGATCGGTTTTGCTGTATGCAAAACATGTTTGCAAATTTTTTAAGTGTTATTTTTTCTCGACCACCCCGCTGGGGTAGTAGAATTTGCTCTGTTTTTTATTATTCTTTGTTCGCATGGTCATAATAAGGCGGAACGTGTTGTAAGGCTGTTTGTTTGGGGAAAAATTGATGGTCTAGGGAGCTGGGATGGAAGTGACCTTAATTAGGAGATGTTGACCTCGTTTTTTGGGAGACTCTTGAGAAAACTTCTGGAATATGGATTAGGTTATTTACATTTATGGTCATACAAAATTGGATTTTTAATTTTAGGTAAATATTACCTTAACAAATATTTGAATTTTCACATATAATACAGCTTTAGACAAATCAATATAACCAAAACTGATTAGCCCTCAATAACTTTAAATTAAATATTAAATCAACTGAAAGTTGTAGTAGTTCTTATATATGTATTATTTTTCAAACCCATTGAATACAAATAAAACTTAAACTTACTTAAGAACTTCAACCATTTTCTTAGATTAATGTATACCTTTTACTTTTTCCCGCCAAAAAGAAGTAACTGCATTCTGGCACCCAATGTAAAACTCTTATTCAAATCCCAGACTTCACGCCTAATCAGCGAACTGGACAATGGACAAATGCAAATGCTGCATACATTTTTCGAAAACGAAACCAGAGCATTAACACAGGAAAAGTAGGGAATTTCTTTAGAAAAACTTCCCTCCCTTTCCTTTTTCCGACGCCCCTTCCTCAAAACCGTTGATCTTTTGACCTTTACGCTTCAGTTCCTTAACTCGCCAGACATGCAAAATAATGCATATGAGATTGCATATATGGTTGGGACTCTTGGGCGGCAGTTTTTAAGGGTGGTAACCGCCTGAAAGGCGCGTACAGCGTAGAATGAAAAATAGCACAGTTCCGACTGACCTTTAGTTTTCAGTACAGTCCTATTAAAAGAAATGTTACTTTAATCTCAGATTCAATTCGAAAGTTTCTTTGTACATCTTGTGTGCTATATTCCCAGCTGTTTGAGTCGTAAATGTCATATTAATTGCGATTTTCCATCAAAACGATCATAAAACTTGAGATATCAAGTTTAGTAATTTGAAAAACCATTCAAAATGAATTGTTCCGAGATATAGTCAACTCAGGTGCCAGTTCCCCACTTGAGCACTATCAAATTTACGAGCCCCAGGCATGAACCCTTTTAGGGCAATTTCACTTGAACAATTCATTCGGGGAGGTGATAGAGCAGAGAACCTCCCTTCGAAAGGGGGTGGAATCGAAATCGAAATTGGGATTGTCAGCACCAGACTCTCAAGTGGAGATCGGCAGAGGATCTCCTCTATATCTATCCGCTGTGTTGACAGAATACTTTCGAAGATGTGGGTGCAGTCGGTCCGCGGAGCACGCGCCAACTTCAAACTGCAGGCCGGGCCATAACTTCTCCGGTTGTCAGGCGTTTAGCTACTTAAACACTTAAGACATCATGCGGGATGGGAAGGCCCTACCAACTGCTTCGGTTCTCTAGATGATTTGGCTGCCTTAATTGCATTTCTTCGATTCCACGCATGCCACTCAGTCAACTACTTGGCGCTCCATTTCATTTTCGGGGACACAAGTCCCCCTTTTCCGTGGGTATTAGTAAATTTATTTGGTTTTTGGCAGAGATTTCTTCTCTGGGAAATTTATTAGCACATTAAGATAAAATGAAGTCGTTTGTGCCTCCACGCTCCACTCGATCTCGCGGCTCCCTCGTCTGGCATTAAGTTTTATTGCCTTTTTTGCCCATCGTCGTCGTATTATCGCCCTGTCCAAATGCTCGCTCCAGCTCGATTCAGC
Organism: Drosophila suzukii; assembly: GCF_043229965.1. Taxonomy (NCBI): domain Eukaryota; kingdom Metazoa; phylum Arthropoda; class Insecta; order Diptera; family Drosophilidae; genus Drosophila; species Drosophila suzukii. The sequence goes on from NC_092082.1 coordinate 77,300,008, forward strand.
TCCTCCTCCAGCCAAATATTTCGGGAATTCTGTAGTTTTGGTATTTTGAATAATGTCAAGCATCTTTATGGTAGATTTATTCCGGCTAAGCATCGCTCAGCGATTCACTGTGGTGGGGCCGCAGGTGCGGTTTGGTTTTTGGGGCATTAACCATGATTAACAAATAATGAGGGTGTTGGAAAGAGCATATAAAACAGATGGATTACAACCGAATAAATAGGTCTCTAATAATGCAGTGGGTATTTCAAATTGATTGATCCCAATTCATTCAAACTTGTATCTTTTTGTATAACAACTTTAGTATGGTTTTTATGGTATTTATCATACCTACAATGTAACATCCTTCTGTAGAATTCAGACTTTGTTTTTAGAACTTTGTGTAACAAAATCATTCTGAAAGACAAACCCCTCATGCTTTTATAAAACTCCTTCTCATAAACATTTAACTAGTTCCCACTGAATGTTGCTCTAAACAAAGTCCTTATCGCTGCTGTACCAATCTATTCCCAACTGAAGTATCAATTAAAGGGTTCCAGTCACAGCACGCAAACTAACTTCATCAATTAGGAGCTGGCAGCATAAACCACAAAGAGCTAAAAACTTTGGTCCTTTTGGTCCTGGTCCTGACTGCATTTGAGTCCTCCCCGCGAGTCCTGGCATTCCCATGGAAGGATAAAGCGGCCAGTTCCGCTTAGGAAGTCGAACTTCCTGGCCGGGGGAAGCTAGAAACTGCACTTCATTGAGGGGGTGGACCCTAGTCGCTGGGGGTGAACCCCGCCCGTTTGTCCTGGCCACTGATTGAGTGCATGACTGACCAAGTTGACGGACTCTTGTTGACTGACTGACAATTAAATGACACACAGCGGAAAATGCGCTGCATGCAACATCAAAGCGGCTGCAGTTGTCAGACGGCGTGTGAAACGCTGACTAGGAGATTTCCATGCCACAACAGGAAGTTGATGTTGCCACAGGAAATGTGATTTGTAGTTTTTCCTCTACTTTGCTCCCGTTTTTTTTTTATTTTGATTAAAATTTGTGTTTGTCCTGCGACAGGTGAGGCAGAGGCAGAGGCAAAGGCAAGGCACCCGGACCGCAGCTGACTTTTCCACATCGATTTCCGAGCAGCTTTTTAAAGTCCTCGCCGGGCCAGACGCCATTTTTTGATGGTGGCAGCCAGCCAAGTCAACGATCCAGCTCCTCTTTTCCGCCGGCTGCCGCCTTTATTTGACAACTCGTTCCAAATAGCACAAAAGCCAAGCTGACATGGATACACATGGAAGTTGCGAGTCGCGAATGGATTTTTATTTCATTTTTTCCCGCTTCTCTCATTTCCTCAGCGGCTTTCATTTCGCTTTTTATGCTTTTTTGTTGGATTTTTTGGCGCATGTCCTTTGGCGGCTGCGACTCAAAGGCGGAAGCAGCGGTCTCATATGTCCCACTGTACCGCTGTTGTAGGTGCACTTTAAAAAATATATTTCTATAATAAGTCAGCAACATAAAGGATTGAAATTATAATTTCAAAGCAGGAAGTTTCTTTAAAAAATAAAATTAAAAAAAAAAAATTAATATTAAACTTGCAGATACTTCTTTAACTATTTTTTTTAATTACAAAAATAATTATCTTTTCAGGTAACAATAGGTTGCATTAATATATTTTATTTTTAAGTATTTATCTTATAATACTAGTTACAAGTATATAATCTAATATTCTTTTTTGTTATAGAATAATCACATTTAACTGGCTGATATTTAATTTTTCATCAGAACTGATTGGTTTTAAGTGTATTTTATTTTTTGCAGTGCATTTTTTCTGCTGTTTTGGTGGCTGGTTGCCTTCGCTGGCTGTAATCAACATTTTTGCCATGGTTCTGTCTGCTGTCTGTTTGTTTATCAAAAGAGTCAACTGTGGCAACCTGGTGGCAGCCATCCACCTCCCCCTTCCCCTTGCACTCCCACTCCCCCCCCCCCCACCTACCTTTGATTCTGTTGAAATTTTCAATTTAATTTTCCCCGCTGCCATTTCACTCTGTTTGCTTTGACTTCGTTCCTTTCTGGCTTTCAACTTCCTTTCATTTCTCCTGTTTTTTTTTTGATGCATGACAAGACGCATTTGACAGACGACGGCTGCACCTACACAAACCAATCCAGGACACAGATACTCGTTGTATATCCTCCTGCCAGGATATTCGCATGTAACGCAATGAGCAAACGCACGCGCTGCTCATTTGTCTCGTGTTTTTCTGCGAGCAGAAGAAATTGAAGTGTCAAAAATTTTGACACCTCCGATTGTGCCCTATGACGGATCGGGGCTAAGAAGGAACGCATATGGCAGGGATTAGCTCATGCCATTCTTTGGAGCCCAGATCAATTGGTATGCCACTGTAAGACGAACATAATGGAATAACTCTAAGCCCATTTAATGGAAGTCAATGGTATTGAATATGAGATATTCCACATTTAATTATTATAAATTTAGTTTGGAAAAGTGCATAATCATATAGTTTCAAGATGCTTTTAAACCATTTTTGAGTGATAGATAAGTAAATTACTATCATAAATGTATCACATTATATTCGAAACTCCTGCATCTCGATGTTAGGATCATTTAGAACAAACTCTTTTCTTCGATCCGCTGACATTTAAGGGAAAGTCGAAACCGAGTGACACGATATCCCTAAACCGGGCAAAGGGTTTCGGTTTCCCTCGGGTTGGTGCGAAGAAAAATTATGATTTTATGCAAATACTGGGTGTGCGAGTGTTATGTTGTGTAAGGGAGCGACAAAGATTCATTCCGTGTCATCAGTCAACTTGATGGTGTAATTATATGGCATTACAAAAACACAATAAGAGGAAAAACCCGAGCCACCGCCGAACCAAGTTCAAGTGGCGAGTCCACGGCCGTGGAAAGTGTTAATAATAATGCTGATGATGATGATGCTGCCGATGTGGAAACTGGATGCTGGAAACAGGATATTTTCAGCCGAATAATTGACTGCAGTTACGCGCCTGTTACGGCCCAAACTCTCTGGCAGTTTATTAATTTAAATGTCACCGTGGCCGCAGTCGCTGTTTCACTGGGAACTTACATCCAGTATTTCCCGCACCGATGTCAAAAGGTGAAATTTCAAACCCAAACAGTTATCCATTCTTGGTTTTGGTTAATAAAAACCAACTACGATTTATCTTCATTAAATTGGGGATTTTAACGAGCTCGAAATCTTCCGGAAGTGCGCTACATGTGGAAAAATCCAGAGAGTGAGTTAAAGTCGGCCTAGTTCAAAGTTTAAACCTATCCAGTAAGAAGTGACAACCTTAGATTTTTCTTATGATCTAGATCCACAACAGTACAAGCCCGAAATTGAGCTGCAGGTGTCAACAAACCAACTAAGGTGGCCTGGTCAAGTGGACGCCATTAAAAGAGCGTTGGGCCAGCAGTTAAAAAGCCATTAAAAACCCGGGAAAACTTCATGTGTAATGGCGATTTTGTAGCAAAGCATAATACCGTTTAAAGAAAATTATAAAAACTGGTTAATGGTCCACACGAGTCAACGGAAAAAGTTCATTTGAAGAGTTTATTTCTTTGAAGAGAAAATACTTCCACACCGGATATCATAATAACTTTTTTGGAACTTACCACAAAAGTAATAGGAAATTGTTAGATTATGAGACCTACCAGAACATTCTTAAATTTTTCTATATGGTGTTATTTTATCATTGGCAGCTGAGGACAGACAGATTAGTTTTATTTTAAAGGTATTCTACCAAACTTTAATGGATAACCGTTTTTCTTCATTTAGATACATTTGATTCGGTTGGTCGTGGCTACAAAATGGCCACCCATTCCTGGACTCAACACATGCGCCCTGAACTTCAACTGTTGCCCTTTCGAATTGACCCTTTGTCGAGGCCAGCGAACAAAGAGTTGGCAGTAATAAAAAACGAGAACCGAACATGGGACATTGGCCATTTTAAATGGGATTCGCACACAGCTTGACCGATGGGCGATGGGCCAATCCAGGATATGGTGTCCTGCCAGTCAGCGGACACTCCCTTGGGTGCTGGAGGAACTGCCCAAACTGGTTAGAGCAATCCGCATTTGAATACAAAAATCATTAAAATTCATCGTGAAAACGTCTTAAGTTTCCTGCTGTTCGGACTGTGAGAAGAATCGGGCAAAAGTACGGTGGTGACCTCTGAACTCTGCCTATCCCGTTGCGAGTGGCCGTCCCGAAGGGGTAATGTCGAAATTACGTGCGTGACTGACCAATGCGCTGACCACTGTCCAGTTTTCTAAGGCCCTCGACCGCATCCTTTAAGGATATACCAGCCCAGCCCAACCCCGTTCGAAAGTCGCACCCGTTGTCCTTCAACTGTCCCGAGCCATCCTGTCTGTCTCCTTAATCATTAATAAAGTCTAATTTATGAAAATAATCTGTTTGCTCTGCGCAGTCTTCGGTCCAGAGGCCCAAGTCCAGGTGTAATCCGAATCCATTCTGGTTGCCCAGACGCAACTGACAAACACGAACAATGCGCCCATCAATCAACAGATTTTCGAGTTCAACAAGAGGTTTGCGTTTCAAACTTTTGGATAAGTAAATTCACAAATGTTTGCGTAATTAGCCTAATGGACAATTTGCGTAGCAGCAAAAGTTGTAATTTGGTTTTAGATTAGCAGGCTTTCAATGGGATGATTACTATTTGAAATGTGCCAAAAATAGTTTGATGAGCATCAATATGGGAAATTAATACCATACATAAATGAACTGACAGAAGAACGTTAGAATGGAAAATATTTATTTAAACAATGATTATTAAAATTAAAATAAGTAAATTTCTCCCAATAGGAATTTTAGGATTTTAGTAACATACAAAAATATATATGTATTGCCTGATGAAAGCAAGAATAATAAATTATGTACTATTACTCAAAATTAAAAGGGTTCAATATTTATTTTATCACAATGTTTTTTCTTAGGTTTCATTTATGTAATAATCTTTTTTATCCAGATCTTAACAATTTTTCGGCACGTGCAGCAGCCCAAGGATGAGAGTGCAAAAGTCAAGCCCAATAAAGGGCAGTCCTTAAACAGCATACGACTGTCCCAGATCGAGACAGCCCTGCTGCAGATATACAAATAAATAAATCATATCGGAGGTAAAGGGATCCTCGCCTTAGGAATAAAAAACGAGATCAACAAGATCAACCCTTCGACACAAACATTTTGATCTTCGGCATTAAGAATGGAACAGGGCAAACAAAGCATCCCGAAAAAAGGATAAAAGGCGAACAAAGGCCAGTGGAAGCTGAGTGGCCTAATTTGTCGGGTTTCCGAAGCCAGTTGTGAGTTGCGAATGGCAAACCCCGTTGAAAATTGGCCAAACACCCGACGAACCGCACTCACTAAATGGTCCACAAAGGAGTTTCTGCGGAGGCTGCACGCGTAGGTTCCAAAGGTCGGATCCTGTAGATGGGAAGGGTTTTTTGCTATGGTCCCGTTTCTTTATGATCGGCTTAAGTGGCGCATTGAAAGGATTATGAGTTTGCGATATCTGTTTGTTTTCCAGTAGCTTCCTTAGCCGCTTTGGGCTGCTTTGTCAGGACCCTTGGCACTTGAGTGTTCATTGAGTTTTACGCATCTGACGATTAGCATGGACAATCCGCTTCTGGAGATGAGAGGATCTCCAGATCTGCAACAATTGTGATTGTGTGTTCGGGCTCATTGTGTTTTAACACTTTTTCGTGTGGGAAACGAGGGTTGTTCGAGGTGGGCGTGCACTGACAAGTGACGACGATTTTCCCACATTAAGCAGCTCAGCGGGATTCCCCTTTTGGCACTACCTATGTATCTGCGACTGTATCTAAGTGCCATTGAAAAGGCGTTCAAGCGCGCAATTTCGCATGTTATTTTCGCTAAATTGCGCTAATCGCTTAAACTTTTCAGCGACCACTCGTCGAGGGTGGGGCCTCAAATGGCCTTAAAACCGCATTGTTTACGGCTTAAGTCTCGTTTAATATGTTGCCATGGCGAAAAAGGTTTATGCCGCCTTTGAATTAGGCTTTTCTTCGTCGAAAGGCTTTGACACAAGTCACTGATGAGCTGGGAAACTTTCCACTTAATTTTGATTCTTTTCATATTCCAGCACCCACACCCTGGGAAACATCTCCTCAATGGCCAACGGCCACTTGAGGCTTTCTGCCACATCCCTCTATTCAAATCTGGGCGAAATTACATATTCATGTGCGAAGAGGCTCTCTCAGAAAAAGTCTCAAGTGCCCGTTTCAATTATCCTTTCAGGGCTTTCAGCGGAATATGTGAAAGGCTGACGACATCAATTCATACCCTGTCTAAAATCCAACCAATCAGTAGTTTCCCATAGAAATGCAATCCTTTTGGACAGTTGACGCTGCACATTTTGGGGCCCTAAACCCTTGGAATTTAGGGCCTGACATGAATTGCGGAAGGAAGCAGTTAGGCAGCGGGTAATTCAATCGATTATAGGGAATAGGAATGGGGACTTGGTCAGCAACACTTTGTGGTCAAACAAAGCCGGGTGCATAAAGTAACAAGAGTTATGTGCCCCGGGAAACCCGAAAAGCAGAAGGAACAGAATAGATTTCAATGAGAATAGGCAGCCGGCCAATATCCTTTGAGTGACTCCCTCTCGATAAGATCTAAGAAATAGTCAAGCTGTGTGCGAGCGCCTCATTAAACGGTATTTTTGTGGCCATTCGTATCTCACAGTTGCATCTTGTTATCTTGTCAAGAGATTTCGGCCTGAGTGTGAGTGTGCGTGGGTAAACCCTCTGCCTTGGCGACGATTTTGCGTCATTTGCGGTTGGCCAAGAGCGGAGAATCGTGCGGAGGGACCCTGAACCCATCCATCCATCCATCCATCCAACCATCCAAGCATCCAGTCGAGCCAACAAAAGGCGCCTTTGTTTGGATCCTAAGTAGTCGTATCTTGAAGAACGTGTATCTGTGTCTTGGGCTGCTAAACTGCAGCTTGCATGTGTCGCTGCTCCTGTGAGTGGGCACCCTAATGTGCTTCTAATGGCTGCGACAGACCGCATGAGTATCCACCTATTGTCCCGCTGCCAATAAAACAGCCTTTGTCTTTTAAATTCGAAGCGTGGGATACAACTAACCGTTTGCCATTCGCGGCAAATACGCAAATGCACAATGCACAACAATTGCATTATCAGAAACTATGTACTTGCAGTGCTTTAGTGTTAATGTTAATCTCAATCGCGGTTCAACGTAGACCTAATTGAAATTGTTCACCCTAAAAATTGATGTCGCCAAAGATCAGGGAATGCGGCCGCTGTCGCAGGACAAAAGTTCAGTGCTCAGTGCTCTGGGCAGCTGAATTAATCTCAGAACTCTCGCCTGATGTGGCCATCACTTTGGATCCTCAGCGGACAGATAAGATGCGACATCTGTATATATGCATATATTTTTAGAGCTACTTATTTGTTCGTTATAGGCGTGCGGTGGAAGTTTTTTAATATTTTTTCTATGCTCGGTTTGTTTACATTTTCGGCTTGGAAATTGACGGCCTGACAGAACGAAAACAAAAACGGACACTCGACTGATAGATTAGCGAGATTCATTTTTGGGTTGGCAGAGGGTTGGGATGGGGGATAGGATGGGATGGCAATCTTGAAAGCACTTTTTGATGAACGGACGTGCACAAGTCTCTGCTTAAAAGCAGGTCAATTGACCTCAGACTCAGCCGCTCTCTTAAATGGCGCTTATCAGGCACTCGTAGAATCAAAATGCTTCTTATCAACAACTGTCTGCAACGACACTGGGTCTCTGAGTGGAAACATCAAGAAGAAAACAGCTTTCAGAGCGAACAAAAAAGCCAGAAGATTCTTCCCCTCAATTTATGGGAATTAATATGTGTTTCTTACTGAAAACAGTTCTTTGTGCCAGCAAAAGATCATCTCTTATATGGGAAAAACCATATTGCGTAGAGTTCCCCTTGCGCTAATATGGTTTCTTTCAAGTTATATTTATAAACTGAAAGTTAAGAATTTAATTTTATTTATTTTAAATTTCCACAACCTGAAATATTTTTGTTATTTTGAGTTCTGAAACCAGTTCAGCCAGAATCAAAGGTCCTGTCCCCTAAATAGCCATCGATTAGATGGTCAAAAACCAGATACAGATACCGCTGATTCAGATACATCATTAATTATTTCCCTAATCCATCAGAATCCGTCAACAGCTTGGGCCTCTCACCTCGCCCAGTCTCACCTTTGCCTCCAACTTTCTCACACTCTGCCGAGAGCTGGATATTAATTAACCATGCCAAAATAGCGAAACTGACCATTAACACCGAAAAGGTTGAGGAGCCGAGCGAACTATTATCTCTCTAATGGGCGAAAACACACGCGCTGTGTCCTGTAAGGGGATACTTTTTCGGCTCATCAGATTCCCAACTTCCACTGACCGCTGTCCAGTTCGGGAAAAGGAAAGGAATGGCATAGAGCAACCCCTTCGCACAGCTTGAGACCTCCTTGGAATCCTTTCTTCTCTTTGCTTAAGCCTTTGTTTTTCTCGGCATTGTCCTGGGCACCGGGCACTTTGCATAATCAATAATCCTTGTCGCTGGCCCGCCATTGTCGCGCTGACCAACACGTCTGAAAAGATAAATTATGGTTTGTAGTCAAATTGAAGGCAAACAATCCCGGACAAAGACCGGACTGCGGGAATGCAATGGGTTGGAAGCACCCAGGATGGAGTGGGGTGGTCATCCGATCGCCCGAAGACAGCTGCCGTGTGCTGAACCCGGACAATCTCAAAGGGGATTCCTGAGCTATAAAAGTTTGTTTTAATATTCTTGGATTTATGATTTAATTCGATTTTATTTTTCGAGATAAGGAGCTCTTTGTGTAGGTTAAGTCAGGGTACACAGCTAAATACGTCTTCCAAATTATAAGACACCTTGGGTTTTCGTTAAAAGTTAATCAGGAAACAGTTTTCTATTTTTACTTGAGTAGCTGCATATATAGTAAACACTTTAAAAAACATATTCGCCCAAAATTTTTAAAAATAGGAGGTATTGCCTAAGTACTTACGAAGATAATATAATAAATAAATTAAATTTAACAAATGATAGAAATTTTTATACCTCAAAAAATATTGGCCTTCAAATTCGAATTATAAAATTCAGGGTAGATATTTTTTTTTTTGAGTGTACATATGTGTACTTTTCATGCGTTGGTATCAATGTTACTAAGAATGCACTATACAAACATTTTTGCAATAAATCACTGTTAAATATAGTCAATTAATTGGTAACCAAATCCTTTTTAAATATTTGCAGCCCTAAGCTAGCATGAAAAATATTTATTTTCAAATTATATTTAGCATCAATTTCAAGCGAATCCCTCTACCTTAAACAAACATAATTACACATTTATTTAAATTGCAGACATCATTCGATGGACGAAAAGAAAGCGGATGGTTGACCTTTTCCACTCGCTGAAATGGCCAAAAGTCCTTAGACAAACGGCCAGCTGTGCAAATGTCAAGACGTAAGTGTCAAAATGCTCATTAATAACGTCATCCTTAACGGACGATGGTCGTAGGATCCTTCCTTCAGGAAGGACAAACACACATGGGCGGCTATGGCGAAAGATGGAATCGATGAGAATGCAAAAAGCAAAGGTTCGGATAAGCCATCATCAAAGCGAAGTCTGGACAATGGGCAAAGTTCGTCAAAGGATGTTTGCGCAAGTAAACATTGGAAACTATCCGCCAGGATATCCTTCGAGCCTCGGTGTTGTCTTCCTCTCGGGATGTATGAGTCCCGAGTGTATGGCAGTGTTAAATTGAAAAATTATGATAAATAGCGCACAATGGATGGGGGGAAGTTGCACAACAGCCAACAAACCCACATCCCACCGAGAGAGAACGTCTTCGTAACGGTGTGAGTGATATGCAAAAGGATATTAATATCAAAAGGGGTTGGGCGACCAGCCTCGAGTGAGTGTTGCTAAAGTGTGCACTGGCCTATAAAGGAAACCCATTCGCCACGGGATATCATTTACGATGCCGTGTCGTTTGACCGCCCAACGGGACTCTGGACCGCATCGTCTTAACCCTCCTAACCATCTTAACCCCTTCTCCAGAGGCAGCTTCCGGATTGGGGTCCTTTGTTTATCTACTCGGCAATAGTTCACATGAGCTTATCATCCGCAGCGCGAGTGTTTGCGAAAAAAGTTTGCCAATTCGCGGGGGGTTGAGCAAAGGGGTTAGAGCCCTGGTCCTTCTATTTACAATTGTCGTAACTTTGGCTTTAGTCTTTGTGGGATATTCTCGGCTTAGTCGTGTAATGCCCGTTTGTCTTTATGGTCTGCCTTGGACGTTGGCTGGTGATTACATTACTGGGATTTGGGCTGATATCACAGGGTATATAACTTTAGATACTTTATTCGTCAGCGGGGTAAAACCATTGTCAATCTATGTAAATATTTCTTTCTACCACTGTGGCTTCTGGCTTGTAACCACACTTCTGGCGCCACTCCTCCACCTCTGTTTCCCGGATCATGCGCCTGGTGGTCACCGAATCAATGGTGCAGATGGTGTCACCCTCCAGTTCCTCGCCCACTTGGTCCAGTTGGTCTAGTCGATCGTAGATGATGCCAAGAACTCCATGTCTCCGTAGTCTGTTGCGAATCTCCAGGCTGATCGCGGGACTTCCATAGGTAAAGGCCCACAGGTTGAACTGATGGAGGAAGGCCATCGTGGCGGGTTTGTTGAGGAGGGAATTGGCGTGCAGGGTCAAGCCCAAGAACTCCAGGGAGTAACATAACTCCACGGCCCTCTCCAGCACACTGACCCTCTGATCTGCGTACTGAATGGGAGACTCTAGGTCCTCCACGAGCAGCGTCACCGGATAGATATTCTGCTTGTACCGCACCATGGCACAAATATCCGCATCGTAGCTGCAGAAGACGATGCGTCGTTTTCCAGCATTCTTCAAGACAAGCTCCAGGATGGTGTCCACATAAAAGTTTCGATCGAAAGTGGGCTTAAAGCTGCCACTCTCCCAGCGACGCGAGTTGGTCAACTGTGGCCATTTGATTTCGATGAGGAAGCCCATACTAATGGGAAGATTTTCCGGTTCTAAAAGATCAACGAGCAGAGGAAATGGACGCTGCTCCTGCAGCATCCTGTCACAGGAAACCTCGCAGCCTTTGCTGCCAACGAAACGTAGGACTTTCACCTCCTTTAGCTGTTCATAGGTGAAAGCTTCTAGGGGCACGGCTATGAGATCCTTGCGCTTTGATCCTCCCATGGCCAAGAGCATAAGTTTGTTTAGTTTTTCATAAGCAAATATAATGAGGTCCTGATTTTCTAGGATATCGTCGTAGCTGGGCATTCGTTGCAGCAGGAAACGAAGAACGAAGTCATGGTAGACCACCACCTGGGCATCCTGCGTGAGGTGGACATCCATCTCCACCATATCCGCATTGGCCAAGGCAGCCTGCTTAAAGCCATACAAGGTGTTCTCCCTTACCAAATCGGTGCCCAACCGGTAGGTATTTCCCGATCCCTTGTGGCCTATATTCATGCAGAGACGACTTTTCCTCCAATGACGCTCGTAGCTGTGACTCAGATCGCAATGGAAGTTGTCCAAAGGTCGAATCACGAGGTACCGCACACACATCTCCATCAGCGGACGGTGGGTGGAGGCGCAGGTGATCTTCACCCGGGCAGAACCCTCGGTGTCCAGCAACTGATCGGGCATCAGGAAGCCATATCCATAGTGATAAGGCGGTTCATCCGAACCCGCCTTGTGAGCATAGGTGTATAGATCCAATCGGTATAGGGTTTCCGCGGGAAAGGCGATGGAGCAGTGGAACAACTCCATGTCCTCACAACCACAGCGAACTCCAAACTGGGGCTGATAGGCCAGCGGTTTCTTGGAGCACAGGTTGACCACCTCGACTTGGGCCAAGCAAAGGTGCAAATCCTCGCCATTACTTTTGCGGGAGTTCAAGTGGCTCGATATCCTCGTGATCGAGGAACCCGGTCTAACGGGTTGAACCTTTCCTAAGCAAGGATCTTCGGGCACCTCAAACATGGGTTGCACACGAACATACAGAAGCCTTTGTTTCTGATGCTGCCAGATGAAAGGAGCGTTGAAGATCTTCAGGTGGATAATGGTCTCCGTGGTGGCCCATCCGCGGTCGACCTTATTCTCATCGTCGTCATCGTGAGGTGTTCCAAAGGTATCGCACCGCTTCAGCATATTTTGGCAAGTACGGATAAGCCTTGGCTTCAGTTGCGACTCCCAGAAGCGGATATATGTCTCATCCGACTTGGGATCGTAGACCACCACGCAGTAGCGGTATTGGATGTCGATATTACGGGGTATCTCCAGGGTCGCCTCGAACTGGTAGCACTTGCAGATACAGTCCTTGCAGTCTTTCTTCGCCAGCATGTACACCTTCTTGGGATCCCAGTTTCCCAGGGAGTCACTATTGCCACTGATGGCCACGTACTCATTCCCGCAGAGCGGATGGTGGAACTTCACGCAGAAGGGCCAATCGGTTGTGGGAACTGGAGCTGCAATGGTCGGCTCTTCGGCTCCCCGAGTGGTTACTAGTTCATCCTCCTGCGGCTTGGGCTCACACTCCTCCCGCTCGGTGGCAAAAAACCAACGGTGCATGGTTCGATGTCCTTATTGAACTCAAAGAGAATTTCTTAGAATCGCTTAAACTAATGGTTATACAAAAATGTAATTTAGATACAAATATTTCAGTGTGTGTGACAGATCTGGTCTATCATTTGTATATTTATAAAAACAAATATAATACGAACTTATTAGCATATAAATATTTTTTAAAAATCGTTCCCTTTAGTTTATAAAACAAAGCTCATTAACTCACTTTCTTTTGTATCCTATTTTTAAAACCAAATATTTAGAATCACGAAATTCCTAGAGTACATCGATCCCCCAGTAGGAGTTCCAAGTTGTGTCTATCACATGATAAAACATATCATTAGCTAACCACAGAAAACCAGGACTTCGATTGGGGAATATTCCAGAACGCAATGAAACTTTCCCACCAAAGTCAACTAAGCATCCTGTCATATTTCCCGCAGGAAGTGATCTTTTGATCCGGAAACTATAAAATTGGTACACCAAGCCCGGGGAAATCTCTGTGTCGCGGAAAAGGCACGCAAGTCTTCGCTCCCCTTGAAAACCAAAAAACAATGATACGAACCACCTGCGACAGGATCAGGGGCACAAAAACAAGGATCGTAGCAGGGACACGCCAGGAACTAAATCAGAGGGTTGTACTCTTGCTTATATAAGAAAATTAGGCAGAGCTATAGTCAGGGGAGAAATGAACATAATTAGTGTACGCTTTAAAATTAAATTTTAATTGTAACCTCGCCCAAAACTGCTTGGTAAACTGTGGGAATTTTCGAGTCACCGAAACGATTCCAAATATAGAAATGTCAGTCTGAATGTTTGCGTCCGGAGCGGTGACAGTTGTCAATGAAACCATTTCGGGCACTTCCCAATTTGAGTATCTCACCTTACCCAAATCAGGGCAACACTTCGCTGGCTTCCAACTTGGGGCGTTCTCGTATTTCTCTGGAGGGCCTAATCCGCTTGTTTACTAAACAAATCGACTGAAAAGGGGTGTCACTAGATGGGAAGGTGGAGGGTAGGAGGGGTCTCCAAGGATGGATCGAAATTTATGCCCGTCAACAGCGATTAAACAGCAAACGAGGCAATCAAGACGATCCAGACACATGCCAGAAGTCTCAACCCCAACCGCAGATGCTGCAACTCGTTAAGATTTTCTTCTTCCGATTCTTCTTTTATAATGAACCAACAAAAATATATGACCTAAAAAGTTTTAAAATTAATTTTTTTTATCTCTTGAATTTTTTATAGTAAACCGATCGAAATAATGGTCAATACCTACAACAAATATTATTTTTATTTTTAAAGCCAATTTAATATTTTTTAGTATAATTGTTGATATTATAGGACAATTAAAAATTAAAGTTTTATTTATTTTAATTTTTTTTATAGGTTGGTATGTATATAAATAGTAACAAATAGCACAACATAAGTGCAATATTCTTGATCTGTTAAAATAATTCCCAGGATCTTTTCTGATTAAAACCTTCACCTTTTATTTATCCGATAGTATGATATGACGCAAGATAGCTGTTTACTTTATGTTTATGTAAATACTGCAGGAACTAACTAATATTTGGTTTAACCCCTCCAACCCTTTTTGTGGGCACAACGACCTCAAGTGTGTCGCAAGCGGGCTCTTGTCCTCGATATATCCGCCTGCACTGACACAGCACAAATTTGGACACATGTCCGCTAGACCGCAGAACGACTGCCAAAAGTGATGTCCACCAGCCATGTCCGCTTTCCACTCCCCCTCCTTGTCATCGTACTTTTTCCTGACCTCGTCCTGTGTCCACACAACGGCAGCTGGAATGAAATCGAAACCGAGTCCGTCGCGCCTGCGCCCTGAAAAGCAGGTAGAAGTCCTTCGGATCTTTTCGTTTGCGTGCAGAAACACTTGACTCGGATTGTTTTGGACCCTGCGGTTGAGATTTTATGGGTCTGGTGCAGTTGCAAGTGCAATTAAACGGCAAACAAAGCGAAACCGCAGCTTGTGCCCAGGTAGATCAGAGATCAACTGTCAACTGGCTGCCGCAATTTTCTTGGAGCACTTCCTGGAAACCCAATACGCGATCCTAATTAAGCATAAAGAGACTAATTTCCCCGGTGGCGATGCCCCTATGCTCCATTGTGTGGGAAAATCTAATTGGAAAACCAAGTCGCTTTTCTCGCGGTCTTCAAATTACGCTCATTGCACCGAGGCCTGTGCGCAGGCGCACTGAAAAACACGGGAATGGGATTACTGTGGAAAATTCGGATTTCCCGCTTTGTTTTCGTGTAGTTGAATATCCTTGGGAAAGCCGGCGATCAGGATTTCCTCAGTGTTTTTCCTTGGCTGTGTGAAAGCGGTAAGTAAATAATATTTTGTACAATATTTACGTGATTTTGGAGCAGTCCGATTTCCTGGTAGAAGTCCTAAATGCAACCAAGGATGTCGGATGTGCCTACAGGTTGAACAGGATATCCACAGGATATTCATTGGATAAACAGGTGTATGGTGGTATTTTCCCAGGATAAAACTGGCATCAAACCGTAATGTAATAGTAAGTATTCCCCCCTTTGGAACGGTAAACATGTCAATAAATCATCCCAGCACTTTTGTGTCATCCAACCACTCGATGGAAATCAATAGCCGGAAAATAGTTTTCCAAGGCAAGCGTAAAACAAATCCAATACCGAAAACACCAGAAATCACAAATTAGCTACACGAAAACCGTAGTGTGAGAAAAAACCGAAGAGCGACAGCATTTAAATACGGGAAAAATCATTGACACATGGGACTCCATCGGTTGCCCCGTCGAAATCAACTGCAACCTTATAGTAACATCTGGACAAGTATTAAAAAAACAATAACAGACCCTTAAGTGACATGCACTGTGACAGGATCTTTAACGGCAACTCGCCCGTGGAAGATTACAATTTATGACTGAGGCTGATTCTCCAAATATTTAACCAGAAGTTGGGGGCACAACGTGCATTTCTGAAGCCTATTGGAATTTGTTACACTGCGGTGGATGTGGAAAAAACGAGCAGGAAAAAATGGAACAAATTCTGAAAGATTTCCGTGAGAAACGATACAGGATGTGGGCTCATGTAAATGAGTGTGGGGCGAAGCTAAACTATTTTAATTGGACTGGAGGGAAATATCTTGAAAAGGAAACTTAAAAAATCCTTTTCTATCGCTTCTGCTGATTTATTTACGATTTTTACGAGCTGTGATCTGAAACTTGAGGCTGGACTATCTTCTCGCCCTGCTCCAGTTATAATTCTTCCCCTGCGATAAGCCTTTATCGCCGAACAGAATAACACTGAAAATTGAGCAGTTCGAATGTTATTTACGAGCCGACTTCCCAGATAAGCCCGATGAGATTACAAGGGATCAAAAATGCCAGAGCCAACTCAAATTTCATGTCCAACCAAAGGGCGAAGGAGTCCGTATTATGACTCAATAATACTTTCAATATTTATATCAATTGTTATTAAATATTATTGGGCAGCAAGAACAACCCTTACCCTCAACCCCATTCGATTCCTCCTGGAAATTGGAAACCGCAAGGAGCAATCAAAGTCAACGGTGAGAATTATTGGGTTTCGGCAATTTATGTTTCAGGAAAAACGAGGGTGATTGTGCCCAAGTGTTGGGTGTCAGGGTTCCGGTGAAGTTGAGCTTCTGTTTCTGTCGCAGATCGGCCCAAGTGGTCACTCAATCCCCAAATGGCCCTCGATTAGAGGGTGCCAGGAAGGTAATTTACCGGCTGAGCTGAAAGAAATCGTATATCACGGAACTTAAGCGATCCCGGATGTGTCGAATGGACATTTGCATAGGGCGTATGGAGGTGGGATATGCAAAGCGAAGCCACAGATGTTTCCACATCGGAACCACACTCTTATCGGACCCCAGACTTCCGCTCTGCCCACCTTCCGAAAACTAGGAGATCTGGGCTACTGCCAGAGGTTCTTGGTTCCCACACCTGCAGATCTGCTCTGGGAGAAAAACTATCTCGAGAACGACCCGACCCAGATGCAATGTACTCATCATTGTTATCTTGGTAAATATTTACCCCTAGATAAACTATGTTTGTCCCGTCCCGAGAGCCATTCTATTCATTAGTTTCAGTTTAGTTGTTGACTTGTTACTGCATTACGCATACTCGCACTTCCTTCGTAACCTCGACTAAGTCTGTTCATTCATAAAATTAGATTCAGCTGCAATCCGAATGGCATCTTACAGATCTTGCACTATCTCTGAGATACATATTCGGAATGCCAAACAAAAACGTTGCCGCTAAGTGTAAATAAGTTTCGGGCCGCCGTTATCTTTAGCGTTCTTTTGATAAAAGTTTTGTCTGAAATGCGGCAAGCAGCTGGCTAAGTTTAAGAACCTTTCCCACAGAGCGCATATCTGTACATAGAAATTATTGTAGAAAAGACTGGAAATATTGGCCCGTTCTGGATTTTTGGGCTAAGTTCAAAGGTCATGGTTGAAGAAAACCTAGCAGAAATTGGTAGTAAAACCCGTTTTTCCATGTCCGAAATCGAGTTGGTTCCTGATTTATTTTTAAGCCCCGAGCTGACCCATGAGAAGTTTTCGTCCATTTTGACCTTTGACACCGACCGACCCGAAAGCACTCACCCCTAAGAAGAGCCCGCCAAACGGGATAGTTCAAAAAACCGAACCGAAAGTAGTTCCGTTTTCCATCATTTGATTATGAATTAAAGACACAATCGCATGGAGTCCGGCGATCAGAGTTCAATTGCTCAATTAGCCGATCGGAACTCCTGTGCTGGAAGCTGTGAATGGATGCGATGGCTCATAACTTGCCCACTCAATGGGTTTTCCACAATGCGGAGACATCATGTGGAGTGGAGTGGTCTGGAGTGTAGTGCCCCCCAAATGGGGGACTGCCTCTTAATCATGTTAATGGCATTAAGCAGCTTAATCGACGGCAAAGATCTAAGCCACCGCGTCGATAATCAGCCGCCGAGCAGAGCAGAGACCACCCAGCCAGAGTTCGACTCCTACTCCTACTCCTACTCCAACTTCAAGTCTTCTAATTAAAAACAAAAGTCCGCCGCCTTGTAAATGTCAAGCGATTGCCACAGATCACGAACTTCTGCCTCTGCTGTTTTGCAGTTGCAAAATCAAAATGCATTAAGCAAAAAGCAGCCACAATTAGCCGGCAGACTCGAAGTCGGCAAATGACAAACAAATGAGCTGGGTAACTTGAGCTGGGGGAAACAATAAAACAAAAAAAAAAGGGAAAAAAACCAGAGGAGAATCATAATAAAATAATTGACGGAACTGGGGAACTGGACCCCTTGTATTGACATTTGCCACCGGGGGCTGACACGTTTGTCCGCCTGACATTTTAATACGACTGCTTGCGAAAGCAGAGTTGCTTCTCGTGTTTTTGTCAAACGAATTCATAAAAGAATACTGGGGGTATTGAGAGGGGTCAAGCTGAGATGGTGAACTAGGGTTAGGGTTGGGGCTAGAGCAAAGGTTCGGCTCATGTAAATATTTATGTAAAATAGTGCCGAAATAGTTGGGTTGCCTTGGCCACTACTGGGCATCGTAAATCTTGGAAACCCTCTTCCCCAAAATTAATACATACCTTTTTGTGCCCAGTTTCTCACACATCTGCTGGGTCTGAAGACAATGGTTTCCCAGTTAGAACGCCCACAAAATGACCATGAAATTGCTTACGGAAGGAAGGAAGTTCGGGTGCCACAAAAACACGGCCTAAAACAATTGCTTAGGCATTTAGCACGCGGCATGGGAGGCTGGAATGGAAAAACTAGACTAAAATAGTTGTCCCCGAATGGGCCATGAATGAGTTCTGAATGACCAAAGGGAAGTGTGCCGACATGAAGACATAAAAGGCTAAAATGTCCATAAATATGGTCAATTATTTTGGTAGCCAGACAAACACTGGACCTGCGAGGGAGGTGGCCTCCGGGCCTTTCGTCAGCCCGTAAATCACCTTAAAAGACAGAGAAACCAGGGACAATGGTCCTTGGGTAGGTGTGTCACCTTGCCCAACAATGGGCAACACCTTCTGGCCGAGACAAAGACATCATCACTGGCTGTCCAGGGCTTTAAACTATTTCCTATTCGGAGCACACCCACGGCAGATGTCTGCCATCAGAAGTCGATGCTGATGCGGCTAATGCGGTAATTAGATAATACCTGAGCTGAGAAGGGCACGCGGCACTTCCCCCTCTTCCGACGACTTTGATTTTGATTGCCCGGAGGCTGACAAATACGGGTTAACAGATTGCAATCAGCTGGGTAATGCGATATCATACTCGGGTCGAAAAAAAAGAAACCAAACAAACAGAGAAACTCGGCAATTGTCGCAACTCAACCTCAACTCGTTGCCACAGTTGCAACCCCTTGGCGGGAGATCCTGGCCCAGGATCTGTATCAATTTCGGTGACTTCGGGGCATCCCTTTGGCGAGCATCCTTTGAAATCAAAACCGCAAGCATTAGTAAGCCCATTTTTTTGCGACCTCTTGTTCGCCAGCCGCAATTGTAATTTTATAACCCAATTTGAGATGATTTTAACCCGCCAGAGGCAATTAAAAAATGCTATGGGATTGCTCAACTCAATTGAAATTGCAAAAAGATATTTGATACTTTGCGCTAGAAGTTTTCATTAGGCTTTAATTTAGTGGCTGAGCATTTTCCATTCGATTTTCAGCATCCCTAAAATCGAGCATCATTAGGGTCTAACCCTTTTTCGTAATCTTGCTGCGAACTTTGAGCTAGTCAACCCTTTGGCAACCCATCTGACCACTGGTCAAATGTCAGTTATCCATGATCTCACTGCCACAAGGGCAGCTGCTCTGATCTTTTCTCAAGATGCTGCTGCATCCCTGCCTCCCATCGCCAGTCAACCCCCGGGGTTAACATCTTGTTTCGCAACTTTGTCAAACACAATTAAAAAACACACACGAAATAATAATGGAATTTTGATTGAAGTGCCAGCGAAATGTCAATCACAACAATATGAGGATGTTTTCCAAGGATCCGAATTCGCAAAATGGTATTGTAATATTAATTAAGTAGAGTATCGCAGGGGAATAATAAGAATCAAATGGTTCACTAAGCACGGTAGCTTGTCCTTTTTTTGATAAAACCCCTGAGAGTGCTGGAAATTTCATTAAAAATTCCGTTCTTTTTATCCCAAAAAATTCGAGTTTTTCTTTTGAGGAAAATTATACAAATCATGCACCCAAAAAAAACGGAACAAAACTCCTCAAAATGATGTATGCAAATGCAGAAACCGTTGCGGGGTCATCGGGGTCAGTCTTGTCCGAGCCGAAGGGTTGCTCGACTATTTGTCCAGGTGTGTCCCAAGGAAGATCGCTCGCTGATGTGATTTTTCATTAGAAATCCATAAAACTGAAATCGCAAATTGCGCTGCCGTACAGCTTATTTGCGTGACAGCATTTATGGCCATGACAATCGTATCGTAATATCTTCGGGGACTTGAGATAGTCGTATGTTTCGCATTCGAGGCAGCTGCCTTTCCATCAGATACTTGCCAGGATTCAATTAGCTGCAGATTGAAGGAGTTTGAGAGGGAGGAAGACATTTCTAGGGTTCCTGACTTTTATAAAGATTTTATGGGGCTTATCAAATGGACATTCAATGGGCATTCCTCAATTAGTTTGGAGTTTTGGACTTTATTATAGTGTGATACATTTTTCCTTCGTTGATCTTAGAGCTCTAGCTATCTGAAGTAAAGTAAATTGGTGGGTGATTCGTATCAAGAAATTTTGGCGGGATTTCACCATCTATTTCACCCAGTTTCGATCAACAACAAATCCAATTTCTTCTATTCATGCTGGTAAAATGCATGAATCTTTAGATTCAGAACCTTTTTAAAGGTGCCAAAAATGTAGCATAATCTTAATGAAAATTTGGCAAAAATCTCCTTGGCCTGCAATCGAACAAAACAAATCCAAAGCAGTCCATTGTATACAGCGGATTACGCTCCGAGCTGTCAATAAATATTTATGAATATAATAAAGTCAACTCAGGGATAAGAACAAAAAAGTGATGCCACGCGGCTTTTCTTTATTCCCTTCGCGAGGGAAAACAAATTTGTTTGCTTTCAGTGCTGCTGAAGTGTTCAAAGGAATGGAAATCAAGACGCCGGCTCATGCATATGCAAAAGGTAAGCAAAAATATTTGCAGAGCCCAAGGAACTGGGTCAAAGGTTACTGCACACACACACACACCCAGTTTCCGAGCCAGGAGATTTTCTTCGGGGTGTGATTTTCCATGAAAAGGCATATGCAAAAACCGCGCTACCTCCCCTCGCAATTTCCCCCTCCCGAAAACTTCCTCCTCTCACCACGTTACGCTTGACAATTATTTTTGGCACATTTTCAACGGATTTTTCGTTAATTTCCGTTTGATTTTTGAATTGTATGCGTCCGCTTTTTTCACCCATTTTTTCGATGTCCGGGGAAATAGAAAAGCGGAATGCGAAAATTTCATAGTTACGAATACTGTTCCGTGGCCAGTATCATTAATTATCATTTTCAATTTGATGTGTCGCCGGGACTAATTCGATTTTTATGTTCTGCCTGTGATTTGGCGAAAAAGTCGGTTTTATTTTTGCTGTTATGATGCAGAGCTTGTTTTCGATGTACAGGATGACCACATAAAATTAAAAAAGGGATGTTGAAAATTTTCCCTCCCAGTTTAATTTTATTTCAGACAAATAAAGGTGATCTGATTTTTCCTGTGAACAGTTCTGTTATCATAAATTTCCCATGGAGATCTAGCTTTTGGTCTAGTTCTAACGGTCAAATGTCCATCAGATGCCAGAAGTTCAGTTGTTTAACTGGACCAAAACCGCTTGTCACCTCTGAACCCCGCCCCATGTCAGCATCAATTAATAAAGAAAGTTGAACTTTTTACCCTAAAAAAAGGAGAGAAGTGAACACACTTCTTGATTTTCCTCCTTTTAAAAGAGTCAACGCTAAAAGGCCGAGCATCTTTGATCTGCCGAAGATCGCCCTATGAACCCCTCCTCAGCATCATCCCTTTACCCACTTTTTACCCTCTCCTTTCCCTTTTTTCTGGCCTCTGAAGAACTCTTTAAGAAAAATTAATTTTTTTCGGGTATTTTGCACCCAAATATTGTTGATGATAAAAAGGGGAACTAAGCATCTTTTGATGAGGCAGCATCTTGGTTATTCGAGTTCAAGGATCTCGGGTTTAAAGGGTGAGAAGGGTGAGAGGTTCGTTACTTTATTGGCAAAACAGCTATTTAATAATTGCCCCGATTAGAGGTTTTCGGGGGCAAGCTAAAAATAATAAGATTTGAATTTCTCAATCGAAATCAGTCGCTGGTTCGGAATTATCTCGTTCTCGATTAGGTCACTCTCCATATTTGTTCTCAACTATACTTTATAGTCAATTTTAATACGCTCTGCTGATAAGGATTCCCGGAAAATAAAACATTTTGTAGCGACCAAACCGAATCGAGCAGCACTAAAAATTAACAATCCAAACAGTGATAAGCGACCAAGAAATCGGCCAGATAAGCCGCACTAAATTCAAGAGGAACGTTTAAAAGTGGAAAATTCAGCCGTATCCGTGAGATGCCATCGATGCTTTTTGGATGCCGCGTGCGCTCCACTTTACTGCTGCCTTTGTGGTCGCCAACTGGGAAATTCTCTTGTTTCGCCGGTTTCCCTTACAAATTTTCCAATTTTCACCCCCCCACCCCAGAAAACGCCTATCTGCCATCTCGCTCAAGCGGTGGCAAATTGGAGGGGGGAGTTCGGGGGCCCAGTATTTGATTAACAAATAAAAAAGAGCTCTGCTCCGCTCTCAAAAAGTATAAATTCCCTGAGTTGCTCAAAGGGGGCGTGGCCAACCGTTTGAGTGAGTCCGCTTTGAGTGGAATCGAGTTTCGTTAAGAACGTTTCTTATTGCGACCCGTCATTTCAATTCAGTGGGTAGTTTTCCAGTTGGCCTATCTAACAGCAAGAGCTGGCTGTTGGTTTACAGACTGTTAACTCAGTTTATGGAAACGTTTTGTAGAATTTATGGATGATGGAAAAGGGAAATTTTTAGTTTTTTGAGATTCTAAAATTGGGTTTGTATTTTTCTAGAAATTGTATTTTGAGACGTTCATAAAAACCACTATTTTTTATCTTTAGATTTTTTTTATAAGTATTAAAGTGACTTTCCATTTTTATATGAGTCAAACAGAATGAATTAAAAAAAAACTTACAACTATGGATACTATGGAACTATTTATACCCGTTACTCGTAGAGTAAAAGGGTATACTAGATTCGTCGGAAAGTATGTAACAGGCAGAAGGAAGCGTTTCCGACCCCATAAAGTATATATATTCTTGATCAGGATCACTAGCCGAGTCGATCTAGCCATGTCCGTCTGTCCGTCTGTCCGTCTGTCCGTCTGTCTGTCCGGATGAACGCTGAGATCTCGGAAACTATGAGAGCTAGGCTATTGAGATTTGGCGTACAGATTCCTGAGCTTCTTACGCAGCGCAAGTTTGTTTCAGTAGACTGCCACGCCCACTCTAACGCCCACAAACCGCCCAAAACTGTAACTCCTACAGTTTTGATGCTAGATAGAAAATTTTAACTGAAATGTATTGTTCTCAACAATACCTATCGATTGACCTAAAAAAAAGTTTGCCACGCCCACTAAAACGCCCACAAACCGCGAAAACCTGTGACGCCCACAATTTGCATGCTAGATAAGAAATTTTAAAATAAGAAATTTTGAAATGTATTGGTGTCGTCAATACCTATCGATTGATCCAAAAATAAATTTTCCACGCCCACTCTAACGCCCATAACGCTTAAATCTGTCTACCGCCGGTAGGTGGCGCATTTTAATCTCGCTTTGCTGCTTGCATATCTCCATTTCCTTTTGAGTAACGGGTATCTGATAGTCGAGGTACTCGACTATAGCGTTCTTCCTTGTTTTAAATTAACTTTGTGGTAATGAATAGATTGTGGACTTCAAATTTTTTTTATTTAGTTCAAAGTTCCTTAAAGCATTTATAAATGATATACCATTTTCATCTAAACACTTGTTGACCCATTACTACAGCCTGGTTTCTTCATCAATCAATAATAACTGGAATCGCTCAGCATTACCGTTCAAACAACATAGAAATCGGCGACCAGTGAAAAATTTAAAATTGCGAAATTCCACGGCGAGAATTCCTATCAATTAACAACCTTTTGAAGACAGAACTGCCAGGCAGTCGAATCCGAGGAGCTTCATCCACTCCCAAGAAACCTCGCAGCTTGGGCCCATAATAATTAATGATGTGGCGCACTGTGTCTCAACTTTGCGCCGTTGCTGTGCAAATATTAGCAAATTATTTTAGTTTTAGAAAATCTCGCTTCGCCTGGCTGTTTGCATTGCGCCAGCCGTTTGGGTATCCGTTTGCCAGAAATGTCAATTTCCTTAAATACAAAGCCCAAAAGAGCGACTCCGTCTTCGAGTTTATCTTTGAAGGACGAAGAGTCGGGCGTAGCAACCCCTACCATCTACCATCTACCATCTTGGGGGCACTAATGATGTTCTGCTCTGGGTCCTGTGTGGGTTACATTCACTCTCTCACACTCACCCTTCTCCTCAGGATTCGTCCTGGAGACTCTGACAATATTTGCACTTTTCCATTTGGCTAAATGCTGTCCTGAGCTCCCCGAGCTGTCCCCGTTGAACCTTAATTGTTCCTTTGTCAACTACTCGGAGTAATTAAAAACACCTTTCAACTGTCGAACGGCAGAGAGTCCAAGTGAAAGATGTCCTGGCTGTTTCGTCCTGTTTGATTAGCAAATTTGTCAAATTTGCGGCGAAAATCCATTTATCAATCTGCTAATGATTTTCTCTGCTGACTGAGAGAAATCTGTAGTACAGCTGTACTTCAAGTCAAGACTGACTAGCCAAGATTTCCATAATTTACACATGTGCGTAATTTTGGCAAACAAAAAAATTAATTAAAACCGCAGAAGGAGCAGGAACCAGAAAAGCAGCAATTAATTTTCAATTTGAGCCGCATAAACATTTTAATTGTTTGTCTGCAATTTAGCTGCCACAACACGAGTGAACAAGCAAACATATGTTAGATTTCGGGATGGGGTTTTTGGCTTAGGCCATAACCATATAAGCCCATATGTACTCCGATTCAGATTAACGCTGCGGGCACGCTCCAAGCTCCCAGATTGGGGGTTTGCTCCATGAATTTCAATTCGCCTTGCCTCCGCGCCAGTTCTGCTCTATATGTATACCCCACTGGGCTCATTTATGCCACAAAGCGTAAGCAAACTTTCGAGGCGGCAATAAAATCGCAAGACGCCATGTTTAACTGCCGCACAGCTTCCGTAACCACTGAAATCAGAAGGATGTTCCCACACATTCGGCATGCCATTTGCATATGTGCCTGCCTGAAGGATGGAGCGCGGCTTCCTTGTCATATTTCCATTAGCATTTGCCATTTAACTCATCGTGCGGATGCGTGTGGCGGCGGATAAGTGTATCATCTTGCCTTGGCGCGTTTATTACCCATATTCGAGCATCCGGCTTTTATCCTTTCGTCCTGACGCGCCTCGTAATTGCTGCCTTTTGGCGCTGCCTCCATTGTCACGGATGGGCTGCCTCCCAAACTTTATTACTGCCATTGTTTGACGAAGTTGCTGGTTGTCAGGGCGGATGGGTAACAGCCTCTAAGTGACAGATTTGCGGTATTGACTCGAGCTTAATAACCCGCATCCTTTGCAACATCTAAAAAATTTAACTCATCCCCAAAAGAGAAATGTACATTTTTGTACACATACATTCAAATTGTTAGTATAAAAACATATTATTTCCAAAAATGAGAGACAGGGGTGACATCACTTTTTTGTGAAAAATGGCAAAAATTAAACATTTTTAGGTTAGAATGCAAATCGATTGGAAATTGAACAACGAGCTCAACGGGGTGTGACATTCCTCATTCTGAATTATATTTTTGTTATGGCAGCCAAAAAACTGAATTTTTATAGCGAAAAAATGATTAAAATTTTTGTCAAAAATACAAAATTCAGATTTTTGTCAAAAGTGTGACATTTTTCTTCGGGTTTTCCACCGTAGTTCAGCCAAATCAAGGCGTACAGCTAAAAGACCGACTGTTTTGAGCAGCCTGCTAAATATGCTAACGGTCCTTATCACTTTTAGGAAAATTTATTTTTTGACCAATTTTCTCAATTTTTGTAGGGGTGACATCACTTTTTTGCGAAAAATGGCAAAAATTAAACATTTTTAGGTTAGAGTGCAAATCGATTGGAAATTAAAGAACGAGCTCAACGGGGTATGACATTCCTCATTCTGACTTATATTTTTGTTATGGCAGCCAAAAAACTGAATTTTTATAACGAAAAAATGATTAAAATTTTTGTCAAAAATACAAAATTCAGATTTTTGTCAAAAGTGTGACATTTTTCATCGCTTTTTTCATCGTAGTTCAGCCAAATCAAGGCGTACAGCTAAAAGACCGACTGTTTTGAGCAGCTTGCTAAATATGCTAACGATCCTTATCACTTTTAGGAAAATTAATTTTTTGACCAATATTCTCAATTTTTGTAGGGGTGACATCACTTTTTTGTGAAAAATAACAAAAATTAAACATTTTCAGGTTAGAATGCCAATCGATAGGAAATTAAATAACGAGCTCAACGAGGTATGGCATTCCTCATTCTGACTTATATTTTTGTTACGGCAGCCAAAAAACTGAATTTTTATGGCGAAAAAAGGGTTAACGTTTTTGTCAAAAATACAAAATTCAGAATTTTGTCAAAAATTCGACATTTTTCTTCGGTTTTTTCATCGTAGTTCAGACAAATCAAGGCGTACAGCTAAAAGACCGACTGTTTTGAGCAGCTTGCTAAATATGCTAACGATCCTTATCACTTTTAGGAAAATTTATTTTTTGACCAATTTTCTCAATTTTTTTAGGGATGACGCACTTTTTTGCGAAAAATGGCAAAAATTAAAAGTTTTCAGGTTAGAATGCAAATCGATTGAAAATTAAACAACGAGCTCAACGGGGTATGACATTCCTCATTCTGACTTATATTTTTGTTATGGCAGCCAAAAAACGGAATTTTTATGGCGAAAAAAGGGTTAACGTTTTTGTCAAAAATACAAAATTCAGAATTTTGTCAAAAATTCGACATTTTTCTTCGGTTTTTTCATCGTAGTTCAGGCAAATCAAGGCGTACAGCTAAAAGACCGACTGTTTTGAGCAGCTTGCTAAATATGCTAACGATCCTTATCACTTTTAGGAAAATTTATTTTTTGACCAATTTTCTCAATTTTTTTAGGGATGACACACTTTTTTGCGAAAAATGGCAAAAATTAAAAGTTTTCAGGTTAGAATGCAAATCGATTGAAAATTAAACAACGAGGTCAACGGGGTATGACATTCCTCATTCTGACTTATATTTTTGTTATGGCAGCCAAAAAACTGAATTTTTATAGCGAAAAAATGATTAAAATTTTTGTCAAAAATACAAAATTCAGATTTTTGTCAAAAGTGTGACATTTTTCTTCGGGTTTTCCACCGTAATTCAGCCAAATCAAGGCGTACAGCTAAAAGACCGACTGTTTTGAGCAGCCTGCTAAATATGCTAACGGTCCTTATCACTTTTAGGAAAATTTATTTTTTGACCAATTTTCTCAATTTTTGTAGGGGTGACATCACTTTTTTGCGAAAAATGGCAAAAATTAAACATTTTTAGGTTAGAGTGCAAATCGATTGGAAATTAAAGAACGAGCTCAACGGGGTATGACATTCCTCATTCTGACTTATATTTTTGTTATGGCAGCCAAAAAACTGAATTTTTATAACGAAAAAATGATTAAAATTTTTGTCAAAAATACAAAATTCAGATTTTTGTCAAAAGTGTGACATTTTTCATCGCTTTTTTCATCGTAGTTCAGCCAAATCAAGGCGTACAGCTAAAAGACCGACTGTTTTGAGCAGCTTGCTAAATATGCTAACGATCCTTATCACTTCTAGGAAAATTAATTTTTTGACCAATATTCTCAATTTTTGTAGGGGTGACATCACTTTTTTGTGAAAAATAACAAAAATTAAACATTTTCAGGTTAGAATGCCAATCGATAGGAAATTAAATAACGAGCTCAACGAGGTATGGCATTCCTCATTCTGACTTATATTTTTGTTACGGCAGCCAAAAAACTGAATTTTTATGGCGAAAAAAGGGTTAACGTTTTTGTCAAAAATACAAAATTCAGAATTTTGTCAAAAATTCGACATTTTTCTTCGGTTTTTTCATCGTAGTTCAGACAAATCAAGGCGTACAGCTAAAAGACCGACTGTTTTGAGCAGCTTGCTAAATATGCTAACGATCCTTATCACTTTTAGGAAAATTTATTTTTTGACCAATTTTCTCAATTTTTTTAGGGATGACGCACTTTTTTGCGAAAAATGGCAAAAATTAAAAGTTTTCAGGTTAGAATGCAAATCGATTGAAAATTAAACAACGAGCTCAACGGGGTATGACATTCCTCATTCTGACTTATATTTTTGTTATGGCAGCCAAAAAACGGAATTTTTATGGCGAAAAAAGGGTTAACGTTTTTGTCAAAAATACAAAATTCAGAATTTTGTCAAAAATTTGACATTTTTCTTCGGTTTTTTCATCGTAGTTCAGACAAATCAAGGCGTACAGCTAAAAGACCGACTGTTTTGAGCAGCTTGCTAAATATGCTAACGATCCTTATCACTTTTAGGAAAATTTATTTTTTGACCAATTTTCTCAATTTTTTTAGGGATGACGCACTTTTTTGCGAAAAATGGCAAAAATTAAAAGTTTTCAGGTTAGAATGCAAATCGATTGAAAATTAAACAACGAGGTCAACGGGGTATGACATTCCTCATTCTGACTTATATTTTTGTTATGGCAGCCAAAAAACTGAATTCTTATGGCGAAAATGGATTGGAAATTAAAGAACGAGCTCAACGGGGTATGACATTCGTTATTCTGATTTTATTTCGAACTAAGCCGACCAAAAAACTGATTTTTTAGAACGAAAAAAAGAAAAAATTGTTCTTACAAAACTTACACAAACTGTGTATGGAAGGAAGACCAAGAACACCCGTGCACTTATCGATTCTATGAACTTACCCTCGCCACCTAGCGAAATAAACGCAGCCAATGGAGGAGCTTCTGATTGTTGACCTCTTGAACTGTATCGGGACTTAATAGAAACGCAATCAAATAATTGCGCAAAGTGTGCCACAATCAAACATAGCAACAAATTAACCAAACGCCAACACCACCGACAATTTTCAAACTGCAAATCGATAAAGCCAGACTGCGCCCCATGCGAAATGCGAAGAAACCGCAGAGAAAATATTATAGAATTATCCAGTTGGTGGATGGATCGGCAGACCGAAAAGCGATAAGTTTACAATTGCTTATGACTTCAATTAATCTGTGAAAGCGCCTACGCAGGCAGGTCTTCTGGGCTCGCTGGTGAGGAGAGTTCGGGGCATTGGATCTTCAGATGCTGCGGATTCTCGCAAGCACGAAAATGCGAAAAACAAAAAAAAAAACCAATTGAACTGGGCAAGAACTGGCTGCGGTCTAAGTCTGGTTCTGGCTGTGGGTCCCAGGTTCGGGTCTGGAGTTAGGATCCCAGACCGCAAGACTCAAACACCCAAACCCAAACGCAGCCGCCGCAAGACAATTGACCTGAAATTTCATTGAAGATGTGCCCGGGGTCTGGCCTCAGAAATCCATACCCGTCTTAGAAACGGTAAATTGCTTAGTCATCTCCCCCATCGGTGATTGTGATCACGATCATTATAATTATCTGGCTGTGCCATTATTATCAAAATGAAATCGCATGCATGTCCATGTCCACGTAGCTCGTTGGGTGGGTGGGTACCTCGGATCTCGGAAGTTAGGACCTGAACCGGCACGCATCTGGGATAGCAAGAGCTTAGCCCTATTTCACACACCCACAAAGTCTCAGGGGCGAAACTCATGGGAGCGGACTAGCCCCATACATGACTTACATGTGAAATAATTCGCTGCCAACTTTTTCTCTTCTGTAATTTTGCAGGTGTTTGAATCCTTTTTCCGCTTCATTTTCAATTTACGCAAATGGACTTCGATTCGCGGCGCTGCGGAAAACGGAAAATGATATCTGAAAGTGCACACATGAGGCCCGCCAGGTGCTCAAATTGCCGCAGGTCCAATCCCCAAATGCAACATCCAATGGCAGGAAGGGGTTAGGCGAGCAAAGTTCATGGCCAGCGGACGTGTGTGCTCACCAGATGCATCTTCATCTCCATCTCGATTGCAGAGGCAGTTGTAGTTGCAGTTGCAGTTCCAGCTGTGCAGTAGCCACAGCTCAGTGGAGTTCCAGTGGAGAAGCAGCATTATTTTCGGCCGGCCACTGGCGATGTACGGATGTCATTTGGGCCACCTTTGAACTCCTCACGCGCCTCCTGAAAATGATGAAAGCGCCGCAGCTAATAGGAAAAATGGTAAGACACTTTTTGCTTTTCATTTGTTTGCTCAAGGAAAATTAAAAAGTTGATTAAGTTCGAGGATGCCGCTGGAAAGTGCATTGAAAGTTATCTTTTACTATTTGCTCGTGAACTGTGACCTGAAAAATATTAAAAATAACATCTGAGAAACGTCATGCGAGTGTGAAAGGCTTATTATTTTTATATATTACATGATAAAGTTTTAATTAGGTGATTTGCATATAACGACTCCCTGCATTTATAACAGCAGTCGTTTAGACAATAACAAGGTTATTATTTGAACAATGCATAGAACTAGAGGTCTATGTACTCAACAAAATGTGTTTCAGTTCTTTTTATAGTTTGATTACCGAAAGCATAAATGGTCTGCAATAAAAACAATAAACCATTTTCATATACCGACAAGAAGAGTTTCTTAAGAATGAATAAAGTTTAACAACTTTTTTTAAATTATGTAAAATATATCTAACCCAATAACTTGGAAAATTGCAAAAATATCTGCCAAGTAAATCATTTGAAGAAGCATAAAACAGCGGCCAAACCCCAAACGAAAACGAAAACATGTCATTGCGAGCGGGCAAAGTGGAGCTAGAACATAAAATTAAAGATTTGTGCCCGGCAAGCGGCTCCCAAGTATCCCAGCTATACAGTAGAACCTGTGGCCAGAGGGTCCAGAGCACAGAAGCAGCCATAAAGATGCTTTTACGGCCACCGGACTGGAGGCGAAACCGAAGCCCAAGTCCAGATGATAAATTGTCTACCACGGCCAGTTGGCTTGTTGGACGTTTGTCGATTATTTGCCTGGATTTCCCCTTTTTTTCTTTGCATTTTCTATTTACTATATTTCGCCAGTGCAGGTCGACAACTTTTCACTGCCGACGACACTAACGGCTACCATAGATCAGTTCCGACCCGGCTGGAGGACCACGACCATGTCCTCCTCTGGGTTCCTCTGGGCTCCGAGCGGGGCATTAGATTAGACAATTTGTTGGGGCTCCGGCGAACAGTTTGTGCCTGCAAGCGCCAGGGTCGAGACTTCGAGGAATTTATCACCGCTCCCCCCTCGAATTTCCCCTGCGTGTTAATTGAAAATTGTACGGTAATGTTGCTTATCGCGCGGCTATCAGACGTCTTACCAAAGTCTGGATCCCCATGGTAAAGCCCCCCCCCTGAATATCTATGGGGCTTGCGTGTGCCGTGACCATGTTCGTGGGCAGCCTGCCACACCTTGAGACACCTTGGTGCTCGCTCTATGCCTCCCAGCTTGCGGTGAAAATTTCTAACACTTTTTGACAACTTTTCGGGGAACGCACTTAAAAAATAATTTATCGCCGCTGACATTTTTCGTGACTTTAATTGCCCCGCTCGCACTTCGATAGTGATTTACCTGTTGCGGTAGAGCAGCTTCTTGTCTATGGATTTTCGGATTTTTTGGGCTTAGCCCGGTAAGCTTAGCCTTAGACTCGTAAGCGGTTGACGCGATTTGGGCTTAATTGCTTTTTCACCCAATACGGATGATGGATCGTACGACGATTGAGGGAGCTCCAAGTTTTCGGAGGGTTCCCTCTAAATTCCCGGAAGTTACTTAACCGCAGTTCCATTTAGTCGTCTGGCTCTTGACCCAATCAAAACATCTTTTTAAATGCGTACAAGCAGAACAAAGTCGAATAGTGTTTAGAGTAGATTAAGGTGAACTTTAGTAACTAAGTACATCTAAGTACATCATACTTACTTATTTAACCACAGAAGCAATTGTACTTTAAAGACTTATAATTTTCTATAAAAGGCTGTGTTAAAACTGCGAAACCAAATCAGTGTTTAGAATTACTCCAGGGTGTTTGTTCACAGAAGCTTAGAATATAGCATTTACCATGCTAACGTTTGAAGTACTCTTAACAGTTGGATTATTTTTTTGGATATATTTCCTATGGAATCGACGCAGGCTTTACATGCTGCTAATGAAGCTGCCAGGACCCATGGGACTGCCCATTCTCGGCTCTGCCCTGAACTACGTTGTCTTCCATAAAAGTGAATTCTAAAATTGTAATATAAGTTATCAATGACATAATCAAAATCGTTTTAACCACAGTGAGGATGAGACTTCGAATTAAGTACATGGACCAGTACGGCTCAACATTTCTGGCCTGGCTGGGTCCAAAGCCAATTGTAATAACACGGGATCCAAATATTGCCAAGGAGGTCCTTTTGTCTTCGGAATGCCTCAATAGGAGTTCCCAAGTGACAGCTCCGTTTGCTGTCAGCGTCGGCCATGGATTGTTTTCAATGGAAGGTACTGGAAAATGTGCTATACTTTCAGCAAAATTGATTTCAAATGTGGTATTTAGCTCAAAGGTGGATGGAACGTCGCAAGCAGATGAATCCCACATTCAAGCATAGTAATTTGACCAGCTTCCTTCCCATTTTCAACGCCGAGGTGAACACGTTAATGACCGTTCTAGACTCGTACGTCGGCCAAGGCGAAAAAAAGATCCTCCATGATATAATCAGATGGTCGTTTAGAGTGGCCACTCGTAAGCAAAATGATCATATGAGTATTATGATTTTGTTGAACCACAATTTTTGTTTACAGAGACCACAGTGGGAACTGATGTGCAGCAAGAAGAAGCCTTTCAGAACGATACAGTTATGAAAAGCTATGAGTCGTAAGGAGTCGATAACCCTTACAGTTGTACACTGATATCCATAATTTTTTTAATTTTACAGGCTTTTGAAGTTATTTACACTGGATGTTATTGTATCGATTACCCGTAACAAAATAATATCCAAGCTGGTCGGAGTTGAAGCGAAGAAAACGTTACATGCGTCCAATATTAACAACGTGATAAGCAAAGTGAGTTTGGTCTCTCTGCTTAAAACTACTATATTAAAGCCCTTCCTTTAGATCATTGATAATAAGCTTAACTCAGAGCCAGAAAGTGGTGCAGGGGCTGAATTTAAATCTGTGATCAACAGGTCCATCGATCTCTATCGTAAGGGAGAAATGCCCCTTGATCAGGTGCGGGCGGAATGTTTTCTTATGGTTGCGGCGGCCTTCGAGACAAGTGGTCTTACGGTTTGCCATACTCTCACACTGCTGGCCATGTTCCCCGAGTACCAGGATACGGTCTATGAAGAGCTCAAAGATATCTTTCCCAACGCCGGGGAGTTCGAAGTAACGTACGAGGATATACGAAAAATGGTTTACTTGGAGCGCGTCTTGAATGAGTCCCTGCGACTTATTCCATCCATTCCGCTTGCACCGAGGGAGACCATTCAGGACTTCCGGCTGTCGAATGGGGTTGTCATACCCAAAGGAGTCTCAATTGGAATCTGTATATTCAGTACTCACCGCAACAAGGAATTTTGGGGACCGGATGCTGAAAAGTTTAATCCAGATAACTTCCTACCAGACAATGTTCGCGATAGGCATCCTTACGCCTATATTCCCTTTACGAAGGGAAAACGAAATTGCATAGGTAAGTCCAGTAGTCTATTACGGAAAACAATCTCTTCATCTTTTTCGGTAATATTTCTTAGGTTGGCAGTATGGAATTATGTCTTCTAAGCTCGCCTTGGCCAAGATTCTCAGGAACTACAAAGTAAGCACATCCTTTCGATATGAGGATCTCGATTTCGTTGACAACATAGGCATGGTGCTGGCTCAGCAACCAGGAATAGAATTTCAAAGACGGACTTAGACTGACCTGAACGAATCATAGTCAGGTCATGCATATTTCTGTAAGACCCTTAAACTTTAAAATGTTTATCAGAATTTTCCTTGATGAAACTGTTTTATATTTGTTTGTTTGAAAAAAAATAATAAATATATCTATTTTTAATAAGTACTTAAAAACATGTATTTCTTTGTTGGTGAAGTTCCAAACCTAATAGCCTTAAAAGGTGCCAGTTTAAATGGAAGTGCAAGAGCATTTGAAAGTTGAAAGGTAAACTCGTATCAGACTAATTAGTCAGTAGAGGTTATAGCCATAAATATGTTTCTAGCAAAATTTGGGGAGCATTAGTATATAAAAGCTAGATTTTACTCGCGCAATTGCAGTAATCACCTGAGATAGATATTTATTCTCACCCAGCTTAGAAGTATAAAGTTCGGATAATATGATTTCGGTGCACTTGCTAATCGCGGCGGGTATCCTTCTTTGGATTCGTTTTCTGTGGAGTCGGCGAAAATTATATTTGCTGTCGCTACAGTTGCCAGGAAGCTGGGGACTCCCCATTATCGGAATCGCAGCGGAATATTTCATCTTCTATAGACGTTAGTCCGATTATAAAAAAGGTAATCAGGTAGGAAGTATATAAAAAACTCCTTTATCGGCAGGTAAAATAAGTATACGAAGAAAGTATATGAACAAGTACGGTTCCACTTTTTTGACCTGGATGGGTACAATGCCAGTTGTGTTGACAAGGGATCCAAAAATTGCCGAGGATGTCCTTACATCATCTTCGTGCACTAACAGGAGTCCGCATGCAACCAATGCGATAGCTGATGCTGTGGGACCTGGACTAATAACACTTCAAGGCACTGTATTTTTGGCGCCACTATACTTGTTCTTTCTTATTTTTTTGATGGAACTTTACAGGAACTCAGTGGGCTGAGCGTCGAAAGCAGCTGAATCCCGCATTTAAACACAATGTATTGCTCAGTTTCCTTCCAATTTTCAATGACGAAACAAGGTCGCTGGTGAGCTTATTTGAGTCTTTTGTAGGTCAGGGAGAAGTAGATGTCCTCCCGGATCTAATCAGATGGTCTTTTAGAACGTCTACTCGTAAGTAAATCAGCTATTAACATCATTTCAATCGATCCCAGCTGTTATTCTCCACAGAAACCACTTTGGGAACCGATGTTAAGGAGGACGAAAACTACAAAAATGACACAATACTGGAAAGCTTTCAGTCGTAAGGAAGGCCGTAATGGTTATACTGTGACAGAATAAATAAATGTATTCTTTTTAGGGTCCTAAATATTACCACACTCAGTGTATTGATGCCTTTTTTGCAAAATACAATTTTTCTCAAGCTGTTTGGACTTGAAAAGAAGGTGAAAAGAGCCTTATCCACAATTGGGAGTGTAATGGACAAAGTGAGTCTAGACTGCCGATCAAATATTACCATTTACAAACTTTTCCATTCCAGATAATTAACAAAAAGCTTAAAACAAAGTCAGTAAGTACGTACAATTGGGATCCTGAGGTGAACACTGTTATACACAGGGCAATCGAGCTTTATGAGAAAGACGAAATTTCCTATAGTGGGCTGATGTCCGAATGTAGTATTATTGTTGTGACTGCCTTCGAGACAAGCGCTCATACGGTATATCATACCCTCATTCTACTGGCCATGTTTCCCGACATCCAGGAGAAGGTCTTCAATGAGATTAAGGAACTACTCCCAACGACCGAAGACTTGGAACTAACCTATGAGGATCTCCAACAGTTGGTTTACTTGGATCGTGTGCTGAATGAGTCGATGCGGGTCATAACACCCGTTCCTCTCATCACGAGGGATACGATAGAGGACTTGCAACTTTCGAATGGAGTTCTCATCCCTAAAGGAGTTACGATTACCGTCGACATATTCAGTATGCATCGCAACCCGGATGTCTGGGGCCCCGAAGCAAACAAGTTTAACCCAGATAACTTCCTGCCAGACAAAATTTCCAAAATGCATCCATACGCATTTATGCCCTTTTCAAAAGGGAGGAGAAACTGCATAGGTAAGTCGGCCTTCCTATAAGTAAATTACATTATCATAATCATTTCTTCTTACTTATTTAGGCTGGCGATACGGACTGATGTCTATTAAACTAGCATTGGTCAAAATACTAATGAACTACGAACTTAGCACATCTTTTCGCTATGAGGACCTGGACTTTGTTGACAACATGGTCATAAACTTAGTAAAGGCACCACGGCTCGCTTTTAAACGACGGACTTATAAGTAGATCTTAAAAATATATGGGATGGGTATGGAAAGTCTTACTATTCTCTTGCTATATTTTAAATAACTTAAAATCCTTGTCTTTATACCAATAAAAATGATTTCACCTTCTAAATTAGTGCACATTATTGATTTTTTAGAATTTTTTTCTTTGTTCTGTTACTGAATTTACATTATGATCTCATTATGGAGTTAAAAGAAAAGTACATTAAATTACAGCTCCTTAACATTTTTTGAAAGTTACGCATCAGAATGTTTATCATTATTTAATTTATGAAAACAGCTCCATCAAAAGCTTATAGCTTAATAGTCAAAATGGGCATTACCCAAGGGTTGAGGTAAAAACAGATATATCCTAATAAATATACGATTTTGGATCATATATAAAGCTCGTTCGAGTTCTAGATTACTTACTTCATCGCATTTCAGTATAGTGAATGGTTGAAATGCTCACGTTGCAATTTTTAAAGGGTGCTGCTATCCTTCTGTGGATATATTTTCTATGGAGTCGACGCAGATTCTACACAATGATGCTAAAGGTGCCTGGACCAATGGGACTTCCCCTCATCGGTCTTGCCACCGAGTACCTTCGTCTCAAACGTAAGTTGTGCATTTTTAAAAAATCCTTGATGAAACTTATAAGAAAACGTATCAACAGGTAATATAGGCTCGCGTACAACATTCTTCGAGAGATATGGAAAAACCGGAATGACCTGGATTGGTATAACGCCTGTTTTGGTAACCTGCGAACCGAAGATCGTCGAGGACATTTTAATGTCCCCCCATTGCACCGATAGGAGCTCGGTCGTAGACAAAGCCATATCATCTTGTGTTGGATCAGGACTTCTAACATTGAGGGGTAAGTGTAAAATTTTCAAAAAAAAATGTAAAATTTCCCATCTATAATATTTTAAATAGATCCTTATTGGCATGAACGACGAAAACTGTTGAGCCCATCATTCAAAATTAATGCAATTCTTAGTTTTGTACCCATTTTAAACAATGAATCGAATTCCTTGTTGACTTCTCTAGAAGGATTCGTAGGTCAAGGAGAGAAAAACTTGCTGCCGGAACTAAATAATTGGTCATTTAAAATAGCCGCTCGTGAGTAAAATCGATGAAAGGGTCTGTTCTTTTACAAGTTTCACAATTTAAGAAATAACAATGGGAAGTGATGTGAAGAACCAGGCAAACTACAACAACGGGAATCTGATGCAGAACTACAAGTCGTAAGACATTCCCCATTTTAAAAAGATGAATAACTTATATAATCTTCACAGCCTTAATGAGCTTATACCTATTGGAGTTGTGATGCCATGGCTACGGAACAAGTTCATTGGAAAGCTGAGTGGCTTTGAAAAAACAAGGCTGGAGGCCACAGCCCAGGCAAATGCATTTATCAAAGACGTATTATCCAGAGATTGAACTGTTTTGAGCATTTTTATAAACCAATACTTTTCAGATAATTGACAATAAGCTGAGCAACAGCTCAGAAACCAGTTTGGAACCTGCTTTAATTGATCGTATTCTATATCTTGTGAGGAAGGGTGATCTTTCTTATGACGACGTTATGGGCGAATTTTCTAATATTATATTTGCCGCATCTGACACCTTGTCAATCACGGTCAACAATGTGCTTAGCCTTTTGGCAATGTTTCCAAAAATCCAGGATAACGTTTTTGAAGAGCTGACAGAAGTGTTTCCTGAAGAAGGAGAATTCGATGTAAACCATGGAGATTTGGAGAAATTGGTGTACTTGGATCAAGTTCTGCATGAAACGATGCGCTTGATACCTGCAGTTCCACTGTTGATAAGGCAAACTTCCGAGGACATTCGCCTTTCCAACGGGTTCCACATTCCCAAGGGCGTGACTCTGATGATAGACATTTTTCACACTCATCGGAATAAGGATGTTTGGGGTCCCAATGCTGAGACCTTCAATCCTGATAACTTTCTTGCCGAAAACAGGCGAGAGAGGCATCCTTATGGATACTTACCATTTTCTAAGGGAAAGAAAACCTGTTTAGGTGAGTGTTATTCCTTATAAAATTCTTTAGTTAATATTAATTCTTCCCACTTAGGCTATAAATTGTCACTGATATCTGCAAAAATGACTCTGGCTAAGATATTGCGAAACTATAAGCTGAGCACAAGCTTTTTGTTCAAGGACCTCAGATTCATTGACAACACTACTATAAAGCTGGCTAAGCAACCATTATTAGAAGTTGAGCGAAAGAACTAAATCTCATGAATAAAAAATATTCTTTAAAATGTAGGTGTATTATAAATAAATGTATATTTGACCTTTAAAAAAGAGTCTGGGATTAGGAAAATAATAAAATAAAATGTAGGAAAGTTAGAATCAATTGCTGTATCCTCTCAAAAGTCAAGGTATGCTTGTTACATTTGGTTCCTTCAACTGTCAAATGTTCAACTCCTCCGTTCAGTTGAAAAACACCTTCGAAATGAACACAATCTAGACTTTCTCATCTTTCCAAATTCCAAGTGTCCCAAGATGTTGGCTCTGGCCAGGAACTCGTGGTGTGGCCAAATGCTGAGACGCCGTTGCCCGTACTCAAAGGCATCCTCCGGCGGAAAGCAATCCGAGAAGCAGGGAAAGTACAGGATCGTGATGGTGCGACATGGGGAGTCCGAGTGGAACCAGAAGAACCTCTTTTGCGGATGGTTTGATGCCAAGCTCTCTGAGAAGGGGCAGCAGGAGGCCTGTGCTGCCGGCACCGCGCTCAAAAATGCCAAAATGAAGTTCGATGTGGCCCACACCTCGGTACTGTCCAGAGCCCAAGACACACTCACGGCCGTCCTGAAGTCTAGCGAGCACAAGAAGATCCCGGTGTGCTTCACCTGGCGCCTCAACGAACGCCACTACGGCGGACTGACTGGACTAAACAAGGCCGAGACCGCCAAGAAGTTCGGCGAGGAGAAGGTCCAGATCTGGAGGCGCAGCTTCGACACCCCGCCGCCGCCCATGGAAAAGGATCACGAGTACTACGCCTGCATTGTGGAGGACCCGCGGTACAAGGACCAACTCAAACCGGAGGAGTTCCCCAAGACGGAGTCTCTCAAGCTTACCATCGAGCGCACTTTGCCCTACTGGAATGAGGTGATTGTGCCCCAGATCAAGGAGGGAATGCGCATCCTGGTGGCCGCCCACGGCAACAGCCTAAGGGGCGTGGTCAAGCACTTGGAGTGCATTTCCGATAAGGACATCATGAACCTCAATCTGCCCACCGGCATTCCCTTTGTCTACGAACTGGATGAGAATCTCAAGCCTCTGAACACCCTGAAGTTCCTAGGCGATCCGGAGACGGTGAAGAAGGCCATGGAATCGGTGGCCAACCAGGGCAAAGCCAAGTGATCTCTGATTTTTTATATATTTGGGTATATCAAATCTCCTCCGAAGAAGGTCAGAGCAATCAGCTCAATGCACTTGCATGCCAAACAAAAACGGAGGATCGAAAGTGCCAAGGCGAATGTCAAGCAGCAAATAAATTTATTTGATTTTAATTGACAATGAAAAGTCAACAACGATGGGCTGGCCATTGGTCTCTTGGTCTCTTCGACTCTATATCTTCGCCTCTGGGTCCCAGGGTCTGGTTCTGGGTCTGGTTCTGGGTCTGGGTCTGAGCCAAAGTCCAGCCGTATTTATATGTGTTTCCATTGCGCTCGTTTAAGAAATCAGGGAATCGAGTGTGTCGCGTCAGTTTTAATTGCTGCGGGATGAGTCCGCGCAGCCTCTGGCATTCCAAATGGGTCGAATTTTAATTTGTTTAAATGAAATACTCATTTAGGGCTTATTGACAAACAAATTGAATTGATTGATCTAAATGAATTTATATGGTGAGCAGTGCCCGGCAGCGACTCAGATTGTCTCGCAATGCGATGGTATGGTATGTATGGATTGGCTGGTTTAGTCATCTAGGCATTTGACCCGCTGTTAGCTGTTTATATGGGAGTTCAGAGGAGGCGAGATTTTCCATGTTAGGCTCGCTTTGATCTAGTAAATTGGGAGCGTGAAATGAGCTAAGAAATGGGCACTTGCAAATGTAGTTCCTCTCCAGGAAGATGCTCCTTTGCAGTGCAAATCTTTGCTGGCCAGTGTGCTTCGCAAAAGGCATGAGCTCCACATTATTTGAACTTAATTACACAGCCACAGAAAAGTCGAGACCGAAGTTAAACCTTAGAGTCAAAGTCGGCGCCCCGTTAAATCGTTTCCACTACACATAGCGTATAGCAAACCAAAATCGAAGCATAGAAACGGCGGGAACATAAAAATGTTTGCACTTCGTATTTGTCGCGCATAAAATCTAATATCGAATTACAAGGCCCGGTCTTGGAGAGGAGTCCAGAGTTCGCAGCTCGCAACAGTGTGCGTGTCAGCGAAACTTTGCGGCAGGCTCCACCATCCCCACATCTATCCCCATACCATCCATACCCCACATCCTCAGCCACATCCCGCTGCCATAAAGAAACTGAATTGAGTTAAATGCGCGATAAATTGCTTTTTGCATTTATCATGGTCGCCCTGGCAGGCGGCAGCCCAAGTTTTCAAGCTGGAGTCGGGCCAAGCCTAGACCATGAAGATGGAGAGGCGACTCTGCCTGTGACTCTGTGGACTCCACCCAGACTCCTCCGCCTTCCCCCTTCCCTGTGGCTGTGGCGAATATCGAACAAGATTTTTAATTAGTCGCCAAAAAGAAGGCAGGGGGATAACCAAGAACGCAAGACTCCGTGGAATTTCAGGCCAAGCAAGGTTTATTTATGCGCTGCAGGACGGTATTTATTGGGCCAGATCCTGGTTGATCACCTGGCTGATGTAGGCCAAAAAACTGGACACGCGTGTGTAGACATCGGGCCTGCCCTGGGCACAGGTGGAAGAGCCGTATGAGACAATGCCCACCAAATGCGGCTGGGGACCGGGCTTAATCAGGGGTCCACCTGAGTCGCCCTGTAATAAGTAGTTTAATATAATAAATAAAAATATATTGATGCATTATTTCAAGGGACTAACTGGTACTTTGACTTACCACGCATGCCCCTTGACCATGGACAGATAGGGCGCAAATCTCATTGCGAGTCACTCGGAATCCCTTCTGGTTGCACTCCTCATTGGAGATGGTGCGATAGTTCAGCGCCTGCAAGTGATCCGGCAGAGTTGCTGAGGAAGTGGATGGATTGGTGGATCCCCAGCCAGTTAAGCGAACGGGAATCTTTTCACCAATGCGATCGGATCCCCCAATGAGGATGGTGCCGATATTGGAACGCTCCAGACGGAACGGGGGAGTAACCTTGACGAGGGCGATGTCGTTGATGATCCGGGGATTCATCGAGTACTGCGGGTGAACGTGCTTGGTCACCACCCGATGACGTAGTCCACCCGCCTTCCAGTTGAGTGTTCCCACAACCACGCTGACGTCCTCCACCTTCATCTTCTCCATGCAATGGGCAGCGGTGAGGACATGCTGTCCACTCACAATGGATCCTCCACAGAAATGCTGCCAGCGACCACGACGTTGCATTTGAAGGGATACCTGAAATGGCACTGTCTCGTTCACCAGCTGCCCACCATTAATCCTGGTGGGTGGTTCCGTAGTCGGGGTCACCACATCAGCTAATCCTTGCTGGAGGATCAGGATCATGCACAAGAGCTTCAGAACTGTCATTTTACACTACTGGGAATGAATGGTATGCCATTGCAACCCATGCATTTTATACATCTCCACGAAGAGCAGTCTTATCATTTATTTGGCGATGCAAACATGTAAATGCAAGTGATCTTGAAATAATTTAATGTGGGTTGAATTGGGGTAACCTTCCGAAAGTATCTCCTATAAATAACAGTATTGGTTTTATGTACACTTGAAAAAAAGAAATGGGAACTCTTTTTATTTGCTAAAATTATTCATTTAATTGTAACTTAATTATGAATAGTACTACGAACATTCAAAATACATACTTAAATATTCTTTTAAATAACTTCGCTTTATTAAAGATAACACTTTCTATTATTGGTAGACTCTGAGGAATGACAATTTATTCATTATTATGCAGACATATACCATTTTCGAAAGCATTCCAATCCAAACAGTAGTTGATTCGGATCTCCTGCTGATCTGCTCCTGGCTTCCCAGTTGTCCCCTTGCGTGCCTGGTTATCATAAGCTAGCAGGATCCACCGATCCCATCATAAGACTGGGCTTGACAGAAGCGCCTACCTGTTGTCATCAATTAGGTAACACGCTCACGCGACCGATAAATATTAAGCCCGCTCTAGCTGGATACCTGGCTGGATTTTGGTATCTGCTTTTATCTGGGCAAACGCACATGATCTCTTATCTGATTTGCAAATAAAAATCTGTTTAATTTGCCCAATGCTCTCTGGGCACGGAGCCAATGCCATTTCGCTGCATGTGTTGGGGTCCAGAGTCATAATTTATAGAGCCAGTGGATGGGGGCGATACGGATTCGTATTCGGATTCGGTTTGGCGAGGGAGCTGGGGAAACTTAGGTGCACCTTGCGGTGCGATCCTGAGCAAATTAAGTACTAAAATAAACGACCAATTTACTGATTATGCAAAACACGCAATTAATTTTCCACTTGGAAACGAGTGCGAAAATTAATTGGCTGCGAAGCGGAAAACTCAGTCGGCTAACCAAGCTGATCCCGTTTGTTTATGTGGGCCTTAAGTCATAATCATTTGCATACAGGTCGAACCAGAGGAATTTTTTGTGTTTCCCCCACCTGTTCTTGTTGATGGTCTTGATTGACCCCTGAAATCAGCTTGGTCAGCAATACCCTTCCCGAGTTGCTACTGGACTTTAAACCTGGTATATAAAATGCCACTTCTCCCACTCCGAACAGATCATAAAACCAGCGGCTCTGCCTTATGAAGTCGGCCAATAAATCAAGCTGAAGACGTTGGCGGCAAAGAGACAAACAAGAAAACGAATCCCGAAAACAAAAAGCCCATAAAAATTGCACCGAGAATGAATGCTCACTTCAGTCGAGGCCTGTGTTCTTCTGCTCTTCTGGGCCACACGCACAATTCTACAGAAGTTGGCTGGCAAACATGGCCAAGAACGAGGGCATCGGCGGGGCAGGCAATCAACCAAAATGTCATAATAATGATGGCGTCCCGTCGGAGCAGACAGGCAGGATGCTTATCTTGTTAACACCGAACCGATCCGCAGGCCCTCTTTTTAAGGAGGATATGGTCTCGGGAACACTGCTGATGAAATGATTAAAGTGCATTTTATTAGTGAGAATTTTGATCGTGGTCTGCGGAAGTCTAAAGTTGTTTTTTTCAGAGACCGAAGTGCAGGGACGACATGTTTTTCATAAAGAATGCAAAAAAATGCAAGAGGGTTAATTAACTAGAAACAGTCGGATTACCTGATGTATCTATATAAAATCATGTAAAACAGGAAAAATATATAAATCATTTTAAAATAATATTAGAACCGTTAGAAGCTATAAAATGTTATAACGTAGCTTGGCAATA
The DNA here is from genome assembly GCF_043229965.1 of Drosophila suzukii. Classification (NCBI taxonomy): domain Eukaryota; kingdom Metazoa; phylum Arthropoda; class Insecta; order Diptera; family Drosophilidae; genus Drosophila; species Drosophila suzukii. The sequence goes on from NC_092082.1 coordinate 77,343,741, forward strand.
ATCAAGTAAAAACTATTTAAAATAAAAATTTGAAAAAGTATCTAAGAAAAAATATTCACCATTTTATTCCAAATGTTTTTCATTACAGGTAATTTTCTTGAATTTATTAAAATATTTTTCTCTGTGTTCCTTTGCCTGATTAAAGTAACCTAGCTAGAACAAAGCCTAATGAGTTAACACAAGGATTAACCCGTCAACCTAAAGTCGAAGGAGCACCAAGCTCACATGCAAATTAGAGGCGGGAATTAAGCATAAACTCCGCGGATAAGTCATGCCTTGACAGGGTGGTCCAATTAACAAAAGGCAGAAGGAGGCAACACGACAGGCGCCAGAGATGCGGATTCAGAACCCCAGACACATCCTGTGGATGGGGCTCTCGCTGGTGCAGATATAATAAAGCCATTTCGGGTTCAAATCGGTTCGCTGGACGGCAACTTCGTGGCGCTGCATCCCGGCCCAGGACAATTAACACAGAAGTCCAAAGATCAAGACCTCAACAGCAGCCAGGATGCCAAATGGAGGAGGTGCAGCTGCAGAACCGAGAGGTGTGCATAATTAATTCAGCCACACACGGCCGAAGTCTCTGTCGAGATGCAGCTACACCCAAAATGATTCATTAGCTGGATGCAATCAGGCCCGGAACTGACACATCTGACTCCGAATGTGGACCAGATAGCACTTTCGGAGCCCGCCCATGGAAGAAGGAATGGAATCGAGGCAGAACTCGCGGCTGCAATGGAGCCTGATTTGCATCGAACATGTGGATGGCCTGGAGCTCCTGTCTGGAAGTCTCGAGCTGAAACCGAAACTGCCTCCGAGGTGTCCAAGGTGCTGATTGCCAGCGGCAGGTCTCCTTGTCTCCCTGTCCGCACAATGAATTAAAAGAAATGTCGGCAGGGGCTTGTTTAATCGGAATATTTAAATTATTCGCTGATTAAAACTCTGGACAGGAGCTGATTCCCTTCGGGAGTCTGACTGTGATTCTGTTTCTTATACCTTTACTTACTCTGTCCTGCCTCTGCGTAGGTGTTATTCCCTGGAAATTCGAATCATCTTGTCTGTCAATGAGTCTTGGGCCCCAGTAAAATGATGTATGGGTTCAGGAACTGAGGGTCTTTTAACCCATGAAACAAAATAAGACTTCGCTTGGCTTAAACCACAACCTTTCTATCACTTCTCTCCCTGTCAACTGTTGGTTCCTATCGCCTAGACTTCTACTATCGCTGCCCAGCAACCTTGTAACCCACTACATGAGGTGGGACGACCGCCCACAGCTGCACTCGATAAAATTCAAATGAATCGAGTAGAACGAAAAAGCCCAATTAATTGGGGCTCTGCGATGCGTATATAAGCCAATGGTTCTTTACTAGTTTCAGACTCAGTCTTACCATGAACGGAGTAACTTATTTTGTGCTGCTTGTCGCAGCTTTGTCAGCTCTCGAAGTGGTCCAAAGTAAGCCCATGGGCAACGTAATCGACTGTAAGTTGACTTTATAACTTAACCAAAGAGAACTTTACATTAATGTTTGTAACTCCCTCCAGTGGACAAATATTTCGAGGAGGTAGACTCCAATTCCCAGGAGCGAGTGGTTGGTGGTTATGATGTGCCCGAGGATGAGTATGTTCCCTACCAGGTCTCCATGCAGTTCCGAACTCGCAGTGGTCAACTCAGGCACTTTTGTGGTGGTTCCCTCATTGCCCCAAATCGCGTCCTCACCGCCGCCCACTGCGTCAATGGCCAGAACGCCAGTCGTATTAGCGTGGTTTCCGGAATCAGGGATCTGAACGATAGCACCGGCTACCGATCCCAGGTGCAGTCCTACGAAATGAACGCAAACTACCAGGAACTGGTGACCAGCGACATTGCCATCCTTAAGATCGATCCACCCTTTGAGTTGGACGAAAAGCGAGTGTCCACCATTGATGTGAGTGGCTCGGATTTAGTGGGAGCCGATCAGGAGGTCCTCTTAACAGGATGGGGCTCTGTCTTCCACTTTGGCACAGGTCCTTTCGCCAAATATCCCACAGTGCTGCAGAAACTCAGCTACAAGACACTGAGCAACTCAAAGTGCAAGGAGACCATGACCCAACTTACGGATACTGAGATCTGTGCCTTGGAAAGATTCGGCAAGGGAGCTTGTAATGTAAGTTGAATATTTAAATTATTTTGGGAAAAGATATTTCTAGCTTATTGTATGTGGCCTTCCATTTTCAGGGCGATTCTGGCGGTCCTTTGGTTATGAAGAGTGGCGAATCCTACAAACAGGTGGGCGTCGTATCCTATGGAACTGCTTTTTGCGCCTCAAACAGCCCCGATGTCTACACCCGAGTGTCCATGTTTGATAGTTGGATAAAGGAAAGAATGGCTTAAATTGAAAAAATAATATTTGTAAAAGAGCAATCTTCAATTCAATAAAATCATTAACTTTCTATCCGAATCCAAATTTGCTAGGCATTCAAAATATATATTTCAAGGTAGCATTATCTTCCTGGGTAAAGAACTACACTTACATTACTCATTCGCAACTATGTATATATTTGCCAACCACCTAACTAGGTTACATTACCAGCACAACTCCTCATTATAATTTCAATTTCAAGATCAAATTTAATGGCATAACCAAGTATCCAAAGTGCCCCAGATATGTGCGATACATATGCAAATTCTTTTTATAATGGGGGCCAAGCTATTGTTTAAGTACCGTGGTAGATGCAAACCCAGTGACATTAACCAACGAGCGATGGGTCTAACAGAGTTACTGGTGATCGGAGTTATTGCTGTGGGAGGAGTCTTCGGAAGGCTGAACTGTAAGAGTGTCCATTGAAACTATTCATATTTGCAAGCTTGTTAATACTTACATTCCAATAGCGCGTCAGCCCAGTGGCGATACTCCTCATCGTATAGTAGGAGGTGCTGATGTTCCACCAGGGCAACATATTCCCTACCAAGTTTCCCTGCAGTACAAAACCCGTGGAGGTCAGATGCACTTCTGTGGTGGCTCCATCATCGCCCCCAATCGCATCCTAACTGCAGCCCACTGTTGTCGGGGACTAAATGCAAGTCGTATGTCTGTGGTGGCCGGAATCAGAGGTCTGAACGAGAGAGGTTCTCGCTCCCAGGTGCTATCCTATAGTATACATCCCAACTACCAAGAACTGGTGACCAGCGATCTTGCCGTACTGTCCATTAAACCACCTCTAAAGTTGAATAATGCCAGCATTAGTGCCATTGGGTACCAATCTCTGAGAAAGGAGTTCGTGGGTGGTGGAGTCCCTGTGACCCTCACGGGTTGGGGTCTCCGTTTACCGGTGCCCTTTCCTTTCCTGGACAACGTCAACTATCCCACTGTACTCCAGCGAATGAGTTATCACACGATTTCGAACAAGGATTGCCGGGATGCGGGAATGGAGAGCGTTACGGATACGGAGATATGCGCCAGAGGACCTTTCCGGGGCGCCTGTTCGGTGAGTTAGGGAATAATAATAATCAAATAAGATCTTTTCTTATAATATAATAATTTTAGGGCGACTCTGGGGGGCCTTTAGTAACGCAAACGGATAGTGGACCTAAGCAAGTGGGCATTGTATCATATGGTCTTGTAGTTTGTGGTCTGTACATCTCTCCGGATGTTTACACTCGGGTCTCAACCTTTAGTGATTGGATAGACAATCAGCTGGAATAGTGAAGAAGATTCTTCTGATCGGTTTATTTACATGCAGGCAAAATCTATTTAACAATTAAGGGACAACAAATAAAGAATATATGGTTTCATCTACTCGGCGGCTTCTTCAGCGGGGGCTTCTTCAGGTGGTGGTGCGGCCTCCTCGGCTGGTGGAGGTGGAGCTGGCTCTTCAGCGGCTGGTGGGGCAGCCTCTTCTGCGGGAGGTGGTGCAGCCTCCTCGGCAGCTGGTGGAGCAGTCTCCTCGGCGGGAGGAGGTGCAGCCTCTTCGGGTTCAGCAGGTGGTGCCGCTTCCACAGGAGCTTCTGCTGGTTCTGCCGCTTCCGGTGGTGGAGCTTCTCCGGCATGTTCCGCAGGCTCTGCCAAAGCGGTGTCTGAAGGTCGAGCCGTGGCCGGAGCAGTTCCAGGAGCAGTTGCTGGAGCAGTTGCTGCAGCAGTTGCTGGAGCAGTTGCCGGAGCAGTTGCAGGAGCAGTCGGAGGAACACTTGGGGCGGCAGTTCCCGCAGCAGTTGTCACCACTGTCGTCGTAACACTGACATCATCATATGCACTCTTAGTTGTTTCCGGTGAAGGGGTCGCTGCTGTAGGTTCCGTGGCATCCGTGGGATCCGCACAAGGATCTGCGATAGGTTTCGTGGCAACGCGCTGAAATGTTGAAAAGGGGTTAAAATTAAACCTTATTATGTTATATATCCTTAAACTTACCAACATAACCTTGCGGAAGAATCTTTGAAGAACGCTTGCTGCCGCTTGCCTGCGATTCTCCTCCTCGTCGTCCTCCTTCTCCTGATAAAATCAAAATTGAAAAATTAGTTCAGAGATAATTCTTATACAGATCGAACCACTTACCGCCGCGCAGACGCAGACGCACACTTCCTGAGGAAACTGGTGACGGACCCAAAAGCCACGCCAGGCAGCCTGAATGGTGATGGCCGCCTGTTGACGCATCGCCTCATTAATCCTCTTGAGCTCCCGATCTCGGAAGTACTGGTAGAGCAACTCGGTTCCATCGGCGCCACGTTCCGCTGACATATAGGCCTCCATGAAGCGCTTGTAGGCACTCTCGATGGCCGGCCGCGACATGATGAGCTCCTCATCGGAGAACTTGCACTTCAGCAGCAGCTCCTCCAGGATATCCACGTCCTCGAAGTTGATGGTCTGCTTTCCGCGTCTCATCTCGCAGCGCCGTTTCTCGAGGAAGTTGCGGAAACAGTCCTCCAGAACCTGGCCCATCAACTCGGACTTCTCCTTGGACAGATCGCAAACGCATAGGTCCGATATTATGCTGTCCACCTGTCGCAGAGCCCTGTCCAAAATGGTCTTGGCAACTGAAACATGAGATAGTTACCAATAATAAGAAGTCCCCATTTCCACGATTACTTACCCAGTGCCTTCTCCCTGGTTACGATCACAGAGTGCAGATAGTCAATGATGAACTGGCAGAGGCATTCCTTTCTCGGCTGACATCGTAGAACCTCCCGTGTAATGTCAGATAGAAGTTCCGGCAGACCCTCCGGTACATTTATCGCCTGTTGGCGCATCTTTCCGCGTTGAATCAGGTAATTCATCTTGATTTTTTAGAAATATAATGTACAATTTTGATTAGTCAAGCTGTTCTGGGAAGAATGTGAGAATTCGGAAGTGTCAGTTTTGAAATGTTTTAAAATGGCAACCTTTTATTTGGGTTTTCATGATGGCAGTAAATTGAGCATGCGCGGGATTTGGGGGATTAAGCCCCCAAAAGTATGTATATTTTCTACACGAAAAGGCGTGGAACTACAACTAAAATGTAGAATTTTCTGGTTGGGTTTTTTTACGCAAGATGGCGGCAGTTAAGGGTGAACAATATTGGCGGAAATTTGAGATAGTGCCTTGATAATAAAACAATATCTAATTGTTCTCAAGAACAGCCGAGCTTTGGGTCACCCTAGATGATGCACTCCAGCCTTTCCTTTTGGGTCCATCAAGTTGGTAAAGAAAAAAATACAAATATATATATTACATTGCAATTATTATTTGAAATGTACTTTAACTTGGTTAGACAGCAAAAGCAATTAATAGTTTAAAGGTGACTTAAGCAAACCCCACATTATGCCACACGTGTCTCTTATAAAGTCAAGTTACAAGTCCACACTTGCCTTGTAATATGTAAAGGCAACAATTTTAAATTGCACTTGTATTTTGTGTAGGGAAAGTGAGAGGACTTTGTACCTCTCATCGAAAGTGGGTGTGTATCGAGAATTTGCATTCCTTAATTATTCAGCCGGTATCGGAAATCAACAAGGTTCTTGGTGGATTCTGATTTCAAAAAACCAATGAACCGCTTTCCTTTTTTTTCCACCTGATCTTTAGCCCTGGTACTTGGTAATTTTACAAGCATAGCTTCAAAGCAAAAACTTTCGATTATGGAAGGAAAACATATGCATATTCATAGTTAAAATTCTGTATATAAATTACAATAGCGTGCGCAGAGAGGGTTCCATTTTAAAGTATAAAATAAATATTTAAAAAGATAAGGATACATTTCTTAAAAAAGGTTATCCGCAATTTTTAACTATCAAAACACCTATTGAAATTTTAAAAGATAAACTATGCAAGGGCTTGTAATTATTCTAATTAAAGCATGAACAGAAATAAATATGAATAGCTTCTTACTTTTTGTCATACTGCGAAACGATTTAAGCCCCCGTAGCCCCCATTGGCGCTCCCTTGGATTTCGGCACTACTTATAAAAGCTGTTTTCCTCGGGTCTGTTGCGATCGGCTCTCTGACGAAAGCGAAAGCTGTGGAGAAAGCTCTAGCAACCTCGATCGCAGCTGGTACTACGATCAGTTGGACGACGCAATGCAGCAGCTGATCAGAGTGGTGCGGACATTAGGTGAGGAACTGGGTGATTCACAACCACCTGGATGATCGATTTGCCGCCTTCCCATTCGCAGGTCAGCGATCGAGCGGCGCATGGAGTGTGCGGAGAACCGGGGGTGGAGACCGGGGAATCGCCTGCCTAGCCGCCCTCCCAGAGACCCACCAGATTCTACAGAAGACTTGCCGTGAGTTCGCCAATGCGGAACTGGCGCCTAAGGCCCGCCACCACGACCGGGAGGAGCTCTATCCGGCGGAACAGGTCCGGCAGTTGGGGGAACTCGGTCTGATGGCGGTGACGGTACGGGAGGAGTACGGTGAGTACTGAGTACCATATAGTGTTTGCTATAGTACCTTCTAAGAAATTTACATAATGTTTTCAGTAAAAAGTGTCATATATGTACGTGAAATTTCGAATTGCCTCTGGTAAAACAAAAATATGATTTCGATATTTTAATTTTGAATGGATTTTATGGTTGGCTTGGTTTCGTTTTTTTCACATACAAAATTGTTATCAATATTTCATGTTGAAGTGATCTTAAAAAGATTTTTGTTTCTGATCTAAGCAAAAGTTTTTGTGATGTTTCTCCATAAATCCTTGATCCAAAATGGATCTGAGATCGGTAACGCTATTAATGATAGCCAATAATCAAACTTAATTCCCGCAGGTGGTTCCGGACTGGATTACCAGGCCTACGCGATTGGCATGGAGGAGGTGGCTCGCGGAGACGCAGCCGTATCCATCGTGATGGGCGTGAATAACCTGTACCTGGGTGCAGTGCAGCAGCACGGAACGGAGGATCAGAAGCGGGACTTCCTGGTGCCCTACACCCAAGGCACTCACATAGCTTTCTACGCATTATCGGAGCCTGGAAACGGATCGGATGCAGGAGCTGCCAGCACTACGGCCAAGTTGGACGGGGATAACTACATACTCAACGGCACCAAGGCCTGGATATCGAACTCCAAGGAGGCCAGCGGGGGAATCGTCTTCGCCACGGTGGACAAGTCTCTAAAGCACAAGGGTATCACTGCCTTCCTTACGCCCAAGGATGTTACAGGACTTACCATAGCCAAAAAGGAAAGCAAGATGGGCATGCGGGCCACGTCGACTTGCCAGCTTGTGCTGGAGGATGTCCAGGTGCCACGGTCCCAGGTGCTTGGAGCTCCCGGAGATGGATTTAAGATCGCCATGCAGTCCCTGGACTGCGGAAGGATTGGTATAGCCGCCCAGGCCACGGGAATCGCACAAGCTGCACTGGAACTGGCCGTGGACTACTCACAGAAGAGGGTGGCCTTCGGGAAGCAGCTGGCTCGGATGCAGCTCATCCAGCAGAAGCTGGCTGACATGGCCACTCGGGTGGAGACCTCCAGACTTCTTACTTGGCGCGCCGCCTGGCTGAAGGATAATGGGTTGCCAATCACCAAGGAGGCGGCCATGGCCAAGCTCCATGCCTCCGAGTCCGCCACTTTCTGCGCCCACCAGTGCATCCAGGTGCTGGGCGGGATGGGTTACACCACCGATCTGCCCGCAGAGCTGTACTACCGGAATGCCCGCGTCACGGAGATATACGAGGGAACCTCGGAGATCCAAAGGATCGTCATCGCCAACGCTGTGCTTCGGGAATTGGGCAGGGAATGATTTGCAGTTCCTGCCCGACAAACCAGAATTTTTGCATTTACTCTTATTTGAGAAAGCAGTTTTAGGTTGTGTGAATGCCATTAGTTAATAATCCTTATCGTTTATAAAAAAACATAACTATTTCTGCCACAACTATACATTTACAGAGACAAATTGAATTTTAAATAAAAAATGTTTCTAAAATCGAATTCTGATTTACGCATATTCTGTTATTTATATTTTTTTTAACATTTTCTTAAAATGAACAGTAAAAATGTTAACATCCAAACAGGCATAAAGATGATACAGAGCGCCAAAAATTGTAAAATTATGAAACTAATTTTAAAACAAGTATTTATTAAGAAGTTACTAACTAAAACTTGTAAAGTCGGTAAATGTTAGATAAAGAAATACGTTTCAAATTTATAGCGCCAACGCGCAAGTGTGACCAAATCAGTTTTTCTTTTGATTTTGTAGGGAAATAAAGGTGGTTTTTAAACAGTGTTGCCGAAACAGCGTAGATTTGTTTCTTGTTTATAAGGCATTCTGCTAAATAATTATGATTGTTTCGCTACTATAGTTATAGTTTATATAATGAATACCGTCGTTAACATTTTTAGATTTGTTTATATATTGTTGGAATAATCTGCTCCTTATTTTCCCGCTAAAGGTAACTTTATTCCCGCCACAAGATGTCAGCACTGTTTGGTGTGAAACGCACTTTACCGTCTGGTCACACTGGTATTTGTTATTGTTTAAAAAAATATATATTTTACGGATAAATGACGGCCAATTTGTTGAACCTGAACGTGGACACGCTGTTCGAGCAGCACAGCGTGTCCGAGATCGACGCGGTGCACAAGAAGATCCAGTCGGTGGTGGAGAACAAGCGCGAGGAGCTGCGCACCCATGTCGGGTTAGTGATGTGGCACATTTGGAAAACTGAACCACCGCCTAAAGTATTGCTCTTTTATCCCTCAGGGAGCGGTACCGAGACCTCCTCCAGGCAGCGGATACCATTGCGGCCATGCAGACGTCGGCGGGCACGCTCATGGAGCAAGTCCGTCACGTCCAGGCCAACTGCCGCAGCCTCAACGAGCAGCAGCTCCTGGGCTTCCAGTCCACCACGAATCCAAGTCCCAAGGAGGCGGCTCTGCAGCAAAGGAATGCCGGCAAGAAGCTGCAAACCTACTACGGCACCATGGCCCAGATCAAGCTGCTCACCGCCCTGCCGGAACTGATCTGGACGCACCTGGACAACGACCGCTTCTACGCCGCCACCGAGCTGTTCATCTTCAGCCGGCACATTAGCACCGGCCTGCAGTTAGACGGACAGAGTGCCCTGATGCAGAAACTGCCGGTGGCCCGCAAACAGTGGGAGATCCTTCGGCCCTTCCACGTGACCATCAAACAGGCTGTGCTGGCCGCCCTGGAGAGGGAGGAACTGCTTCCCGAAATGGCCGTGGACTGCCTGCAGAGCCTCCTTCTGCTGGACAAAAGCGACCTCAGTGCTGTCCTTAAGACATTTTTGAGCCTGCGCTCCTCCGCCTTTCTGAACTGCCTGCAGAGCAGACCTTCGGAGCCAAGACGCGTCAAGGAGCGCATCCTGGCCAGCTTGAGCGTGCTTAACAGCACCGTGGAGCTACTGGATAAGTGTCTGCTAGGTGAGATACTGTTTATTGTCGTAATCTGTAGAACAGACAAACAAGCATTGAGAGAATGAAGATTATGAGGAGGCCCTCCCATTGAAACTGGCCACTGGCTGAGGAAATATCCACACTCTGGGTCGCCTCGACTGCCCGGTAATGCATTACGGTGATCATTGGCTGGGGACTCGAAGACTTGACCCCGCACGCCTCCAACAGGTCGTCTGTGTAAGTCGACCTGTGAGGTATACAAGTGACGAAGTCAGTTTTTCCCAAACTGACTAGCGTGGAGTTCTTGTCAATGCCGTCGAAGCACTGAAACTCAGTTCCATTTGTGGGCCATAGAGCGCGACAGTGCTTTGTCGATCGATTGTGGAAGAGCACGACATAGGTGCTAGGTTGTTTGTCAAGAAAGTAGATCCCAAAGAAATCGCCGCTCTTGATGCGATTGTCCTGGGACTTGTCCTCCAACTTGGACGTGTACTTGTTAGAGCAAAGAAGTCGCAGGGCTCCTTTTATTTCAACGCCACAACGTCTGGCTATTTTTAAAGACGAGTCTGACATTTTGTATTGATATAGTATCAGTAAAAAATCTATAGTTGTAAATATTCTAGCTAAGCCTACTTATTGTCTGCTTCGAGTTATTCAAAATCGTTTCTCTCCTTCAGGTGATAGTCTTCTTTTCACCCGTCTGGCGGACTGCGCCTCCTCCACCTGTCCACCCAGTATTAACCGGATGGAAAGCAGCGAGCGTCAGCTGGCTCATCTTTTGCCGGATATCATCGCCGGCTTCAAGCCGCAATTCGAGGTTCCTCAGCTAACACCGGAACAACTTGGCTCCTCACTCGAACAGTGGCTAGATAAGATGAACGCTCTGGCAGCGGCTCACCTGCAGCAGGTCTTCGCCCTAGTCAGTAACATGCAGACCATTCAGGACATTAAGTCGGCAGCCAGGACTAATGGGCGGCCGGATTTCGTTCGCTTGGAGCAGCAGCTACATCTGAAGCACAGCCAGTTGGACTTCTACGTCCGTAAGTACGTTCCACTGATCAACGCCAGAGTGCGGGAGATCATCCGCAGCAGTTGGGCGGCCGCCATGAAGCAGACCTACGAACAAGTGCTCTTGCTCATCGAAGCCGGACAATCGCAGGCACCGCAACAAATTTGGCGGGAACAGAGCGACGATCTGCCGTTAAGCTTGGCGGCGGCGCTTAGCGATCAACCAAAGAGGCTGGCCAATCGGACAAAGGGTTACGATGGTGCCACAATGGAGCTGTGCAAACGTTTCGACTCTCAACTAGCTGATATTGTCCAGGAGCTCAATGTTATGCTGCAGGAGCAGACGACGCGGGCAGAGGACAAACACGCCCTCATCCAGTTCCTGCGCGAGACGGCCGAGGAACAGCTGACAGAGTATCTGACCAACCTGAAGGGTCTACAGCTCAGGGAGCGGCCTGCTCTGCTCCTTGCTTTGCGCAATAGTCTGGCCCTGGTGGAACTTTGTCCCAACTTAAAGCTCTGTTTCTGCCAGCCTTCAAGTTGGCGGCAGTGGACTGACAACTTGGCAGGAGTGGGGATTGAAAACTGGCAGCGCATTTGCGGCTTGATCGAAGAAGAGATGCTATCCTTCTGGCTACTCATTGTTGATGACGTGCTGGCTGGCCACAATTGCGAGGAAAAACTGCCCAAAGTTATCAACCATGAAGTGGTCCTCAGCGATTTTGCGGTAATTAAATTAAATGTTTTTAAATTTGTGTGTAAGGTAACTAATTGAATATCTTATATAGCTTTGGCAGACCTTGACACTGGAGCAGCGTGACGAGGACCAGGAGCAGAGTGTTCAGTCCACCATTCGCATTCCCAGTCAGCCACGTCTTTCAATGCAGACATATCTTCATCAGTTGATTCAGGCATTGAACGAGGCTGTTCCCCAAACATTGCCACCCAAAGTATTGCAAGCGTTCATCCAACGGTTACTAGGGAAACTGCTCTCCCACTACGATGGATTGGCCCAGGCGGAGTGCACCAAATCTACCCAGAACATTGCCCTGCAATTGTACTTTGATCTGAAGTTCCTGGAACGCGTGTTTGCCGTAACACGCGAGGAGCGGGCCATCTATGACCAGATTCATGCTCAGCAGAATAAGTTGCGCGATTGCATTGATCCATTTGATTTCGAACTATTTGCCGAGCACATAACTGCGCATGTGACAAGAGCTGCTGGCCGACTGCAGGGCGAGCTGGGAGTGCTGACACCCTCGACAGCTGCTCCAAATCAGGGCACAACGGCAGCCACTTCATTGGCCCATGAAGCAGATCCCAATGTGCTGTGCCTCAGCTCATCCGGATCCACGTCGCTCTGGTTCCCCCTGCTGCCCATTGTGATGCCACAAGCTGCCGGAAGAGTTACTGGCATCGAACGGAAATCCGTCGCCCAAGAGCCTGCGGAGAAAGTGAGTGAAGGGGTGAAGATATATGTAGCGGCCGGGGCTCACTTTAAAAATAATAGTTTAATTTCGGTTTGCTTACATATTACAGTTTTCAAAACTTTAATTATCTGTGAATTTATTACCTGAATAAGCAAAGGAAGAGAGCCCCCAGCCCCGAGAGATATCTTATTATACCTTATACAATCTTTATCGAGTTGTAATTGTGTGTTCCCATGTTTCTTTCCTAGGATTTCTATCGATTGCAATCCTAAGTCAATAGTTTCAACATTTGCTCTGGTTGGGTAGGAATGGTATTTCATAGTTGATATTTTGTTATCACTCCTCGTTTGCATGCTGCATGATAATACTTGTTTAACCAATACTCACTTAGACTGAGAACTTCCCTCTTTGCTCTTATTAGATGCTTCATTTCCGAATTTGGAAACCTCTTCAAACTGAAGCATCAGTTTAATTTAACTAATTTGGTCCATCCAGCAATAAATAAACCAGAATGCCGCAAGACAAATTTTAATTAGGTGCAACTTTTCGCCGAACCCCTCCCTAACCGCTCCACTCGTCTCCACTTTCCACATCGTCCGCAAGTGCTTGGCGAAAGTTTCGCCTGAAACCCAAACCGAAATTTCCAAGTGGATGGCCAGAACATCGGCAGAATGATTGTGTATATATTATGAACGCGTGTGCGAGTGCCTTAGATGCTAATTAATGAATCGCTGCAATTATTGAAATCAAATCGCTGGGCAAATGTTAATTTATGGCAGTGGCTACTTGGCCGTTACTCGCATGTTTTGTAATTAGCTGCGATCCCTGCCGGTATATATCGTTCTCTAATTATATCTGCTTTTGCGTTTGCTGTTTGTAGCTCGCCATAAATCTGAGACTTCAACAGCAAATTAACAGATTAATCAGACAAACTACCAATTAATAGTCCTACTTAATTAATAACACTTCTCTTTATCACCCTTAGATGGCGACAACGACACCGACCAGAAAGTCGGGGGGCAATGGTGCCCGCAAGGGAGACACTGGCAAATCCAAATCCAGCGCAGCTTCCTTTTTCGGAATGTCCCAGGAGTGGTTTCGCTAGAGGAGTCGAGTCAAGTGGCCTGTGAAGTGCATCCAAGTGGAACAAGGAATACGGATGGAAACGGGAACACCACTCTCTCTACCGTTCCGTTGCTAAACCGAGCATTTAAAATGTTTAACCTCTATCCAAACATATTTGTTAACCAGGCGGTCACCGCCACATAATTGTAAGAGAGCCAGTAGCATACATTATGGATACATAAACCCTGATATCACTTTTAATTTCAACTTAACTCTAAATTTGTAATTTTTAATGCGCTTTGATGTTGCCACCGTTGCTATTTCTTGCCTCCTTTTTTGCCACCGCCTGCGGCTGCCTTTTGGTCCTGTCCTTTCTTGGCTCCACCTTTGTCACCGCCGCCTCCATCGCCGCCTTTGTTTTTATTTCCGGATCCGCCTGCGCCGCCTCCTCCGCCACCGCCTCCTTTTTTCTGTGGGCAAAGAAACACGAAAAGATTTCTCTTTGAGCTGGGACTGAGCAAATAAGCCACGGTTGTTTAAAGTTGCGCAGCAAAGTTAGTAAATGAGAAAAAGGTTAGTTGTGCCGGGATTGCAATGGGTTGGCCATGATTCCAAAGGGCTACACGGTCTTTAATTACATTCAAAATGAATTATTACTTCCGTTGGGCACAGAAAAATAATGAAATTGTTATTATTCAAGATGTATTACGGAAGTCAATATTAAATATTACATTTTCATTTTGTTGCCCAATAATATTAGCACTTTTTTTTAAAGTAACTATAAAATGTGGGAATTTTATTAAGAAATTCTGTAAATCTGGTTAAAATGGTCAAGTTTAGCTTGTAAAAAGTTTTTTATGAAATTTCTGCTTTAAATCTGTTGAGACTGAAGCAAAATGAATAAGCACTAGGCTGAAGATTATAAGTAGTTAGACTCACAATTAGTACGCAAGTTGCATAACACAAATATTGCTTACATTGCCGCCGCCACCTCCTCCGCCCCCTCCACCACCTCCTCCTCCTCCTCCTCCGCCGCCGCCTCCTTTGTTTTTACCCATTCTATCAACTTCTCAGGATGGCAATTATTAAATTTATTTGGTTTAGTTTCTGGGGTTTGCTGTTGGTTTTCGGATAGAGCAAACTTTGGCCGCAGCTGGCAAATTGCAACTAATAAGCATCCCCATAGCCGCAAAGCGAAATGCATGAAATTGAATCATTTGGCCAGAAAAAGAAGGCCGAAATAAACGTTGAGAGCAAAACACAGAATGCGCAACAGTCGGAAGGCGGAAAGCGGAAGGGTTTTTGGGGATGAGATGGGGTGGGAGGTATAGGTGGGGGTTTTGGCCCCGGGTAGAGCAGACCTGGCTGCAATGGCCAACGGCTCTTAACCAATTTAATCATCAGCCTCGCTCCTCTCTCTGCGGCCGGAAGAAATGGGAAGTGTTTCTCTCGCGGCGACCGTTGGCTTATTTTGTAGAGCTTCCCCCCAGCTATTTGGCACCTTTTTTCCGATTCTGTTTCGGTTTCTGCATTTGCATTTGGCCATATCCGCCCATGGCCATGGCATTGACATTGGCCACCTCTCGCATTTCTGGTCGTTTTGTATGGTCGATGGAAGGCAATACGTTGCTAATCCCACGGCTCAGTCGCGAATCCCACGGATACGGAGAGCGCAACAAGACGGTATTTATAGATGCAACGAGAAACGACAAAGATAGCCTGGGCTAAGAGAGATTTGGGGGATTTCAATGGGAAAAGATGGGCATAGGACGATTGAAAGCGTTAATGCATGCAGGCAGAATTGCTTAAGTTATGTGGATATAGAGGGGATAACAGAATCGATGATGGGTCTTGATAAGAAATGGGAAGATATTGAATTGCAAATTATAAATGGCTTACAGCTATCCAACAAAAGTTTAGTACTTTTAAGTTCTTTTTTTTTATCTTTGAAGTCTTTTTTGATCTATAACACTGTATTCATGATGATTAATGATATATTTTTTAAGGGAATTCTTCATGATGTGAGATGTTAAGTGCAAACTTTAAAATAAATTCAATAACTTTAATGCCTAAAGTTCATCGTGCTGATTTTCTTTCCAGCATTTGTTTTAATTACTATACCAGTTCACCAGTTGGATGCCTAATTGGAATGGAATACATTTAACGGCTTTCCACCTGCCTGCGTTCTAAAGAAAACTGTCCGAGTCTGATTTTCTTCATATGCTAATTACAGTTATCAAAAAGTTTCTCTGTCGCTGCCACCGGACACTGGAAACTCAATGCATACATAATGAGTTTCTCTACTTTTCCTGCAGCTTCTCGTCTGACTTTCCCCCCATTTTCCCCCAAACAGATGTTGGAAAATGGAGGGGAAAAAAAGATAGGACACCCGTCGGTGTCAGCTAATTAAATTAGATGTTTTATATGTACTACATATATACGGCTCACCTTAAGTGAAACCGATATGACCAGATGAAAATGAAAACACCAAACCGAGGAGAACTCAACAAGTCGAAATCTGCACATGGCAACGAGCCTGGAACCGAATTAGAAGTGAAAAGTATGAAATAAGCTCATAAAATGACGTTCACACATGGACCGGGAAGGGATTTCGATGAGGGGATGAGGATGAGGATGACCCGTCTCCGGAGGCGAGGCCAACAAAGTCGCAAGTCCGGACATTCGCTGCAGGTGTGGTGGGCGAAACTTGCACCTGAGAGATAGAACCCCTCCCCTGGAACTAGACGCACCGGACGGACACTTTGAATTTAAGCGAAATGGGCGGACTTTCTGGGACTGGCTAAATACATACGGAAGGGCAAGAGAGATAGCCGGGATAAGTAAGGAGCTGGCTCTGTAAAAGTGCGGAACTTTAATTAAGTTTTGGTTCTCCCAGCTGACTGACATCTTGAATTACAAATGAAAAACTTGTGTGCAGCAGCAGAAGGAAAAGCAGCCAAAGGAAATGGGCCAAAAAGAAGCGACACGGAAAAGGGCAGAAATAAAAAAAATGTATATAAAGGAAAAGAAAGAAAAGTGAGTGAAAAACCAGGGAAAACCAGTGCATAATAACACACTGAACTGGCAGAGGTGGGGCTGAAGCAAAAAGCAGTTCCTGCAACAGAATGCGAATAAGTTGCACAGCCAGCAATTCACGGAGTGAAAATAGAGAAAAGTAGAACCACTGGGCGGGAAACCCAAACAACTACCTTAGCCAGTTAGCCAGTTGGCGAGTTAGCTAGTTAGCCGCTATAAGAATACCCAACTCGGTGGGGCCGCGAATATCTTCCAACTGGCCGGCCCTTAAGGTACGGGTATCCCAAAAATCGAACAAGAGCCACAGCGACAAAAATAGTTTCATTCATGGCTATTCAAAGAAATTCGTCCGAAAAAGTCTGACTACGGAATACGCTTAGATAACCCCGTGCCTGATAATCGGCATTCTAGTTCCTCTGATTATAGGTAATTCCCGCCCATAATGACGATGATTTTGCTCGGGAAAATTAATTCTCCACTTCAAGTCATAGCCCGATAAGATTACTTCGAGCCAAATCAAAGTGCACTGACTGTCGGGTACATAAGTCACCAGGGAAACCTTATCGAAATCCCATTAAGCCATCACCATTAAGCCAAAACTGCGAGCAGGGGCTTAGTTCCCAGGCACTTCTTTTTTAATTGCCCATATGAACAATAATTACAACCCATTTAGATTTGAATGTTATTGGTTCTGATTTGATGATCCCATCGGTGTTATATTACCTAGTTCGCAATAAATAGTATATTTCTTGATTATTAAATGGATTTTAGGCTATAATTTAATATTGATCTGCCATAATTCCATTGTAATCCCATGTAAGCCATATAAAATGGGGCTTAAAGAAATAAAACTCAGTTTAATTTTTGGATTTTAAAATTTAATTGAAAGTTTATTATTATTCTTAATTACTCGGATTGAACATCTAAGCAGAGTGTCTTTTACCGAACCTATGTACATATATATTTGGCTAGGTGAAAACCTCTGCTGGTTAAGGGCAACCACAGGTCTGCTGTAACCGGAACTTCATCCACAGCCGAACTTCATCATCGGCAGCCTTGCCACAGAATTGGGTTTTAGTTCACGTGCCACCGGGAACGGAAAGTTGATTTTCTCTGCCGGCTGCCATTGCTGCAAAATCAGGAAACAGATGTTTGCAAATATCTTGCGAGCGAACTTTTTCGCCAAGGTATTTAAATAACGTTTTCGCTGCACCAACTTTTTGTCAGCCGCAGCGCAGAAAATCGGGGAAATAAAAGGCAAAAATGTAAGGAAAAGCTTTGAGAGCTGGCTAAAAGAAAACCCATTCAATTTCGTTGAATTGGGTAGATTTCGTTTGAGGGAATTTCCTGAATTATCATGACTCTGCTGAATGGGATATCATGTCGTATTCATATCGAAAAGGCGGCTAAATATACTTTACCATAGCCCCAACACTTTAAGAGCGCGTGTGGATATCGATAATCCGCTGGTGACTAATTAAAATGTTGGAAAAAAATGGTCAAACTTTCCATTCCGCTTCCTCGTGATACGCGTGATACGCAATTGGAAGTCAGTAGGTATTCCCGGCTTAAGGTTCAAAGATCATTAACCGAATTTTAGATATCCCATAAAAGAGCTCCGGGGGTTTTGTTGTATAAATTTGTTATTATATTTATCGATACTACGTAGTATGGCCTGACAATACTTTCCTCACGTGATATTCCATTGCTTAAAGCCCTCAGATAAAGGTGAATCCAAAAACCGGAAGGAAGATAAGAAATTCCAACAATTAGGGATGGTCATTAACCGGGAATGGCGAAAATTTAATCACCCTTATCACGACTGAGGACACCCTTCAATTAAATAACCAAAATCACGCAATCAGATTAGTTTCAATAAATATATGCATAGATGGCACTCGTGTGGCCAACTTTGGTCAACGCCTTTTATCTTTCATTGATACCTTGCACTTACTCTAGGCAATGCTTATCGGCCCCAGATAAGCCGCTTGGGGATCCGCGTCTTTATAAGTAGCCCTCCAAGTGAATAGTCCCTCAGATAGTGTCCGATCTTTCGGGTGTGCATACTAACTTTACTGCAGCGAAAATGTCCAAGTTACCGTGCAGCTACGATGCGGAGAACAAGATCTGGAAGGGTATTCCGCAAAACAACCCCTTCAAGCCGGAGACTTCCCTGGGTCGCATCATCTTCAAGAACATGAGGAACTGGCCCAAGAACGTGTGCCAGGTGAGTGATATGGAAATGATAGCAAAGGACCTCTCTAATGGCTAGTGGATCCATAGATTTCGGACACCGAGGGCGTGGAAGTCACCTACGGACAGGCTCTCACCTGGGCCATTCGCATCGCCCAGCACCTGAAGAGCCGCGGTCTGGACCACAAGGATATCATCGGCATCTCCGCCAGGAACACCACCTACGTTATGCCCATAGCCGTGGCTTGTTTCTTCCATGGCACACCCTTCCAGTCGGCGAACCCGATCCTCGAAGAATGTACGTATTATTTACTGAAAGTTAATAAATTTTAATTCGTAATATATGTATATTATTGTATAACCCAATCTTTTCTTTTAGCCACCCTCAAGCACTTGTATAACATCTCGAGGCCCAAGATCATCTTCACCGATGCTGATCACTATGACAAATTGTACTCGGCCACTAGCGAGTTCAAGCCGGAGATTATCCTTACTACAGGAACTAAGGATGGTGTCCTCAGCATTCAGGATCTGCTGCATCCAACCAAGACGGAGTTCTTCTATCAGTGAGTGTGGCATATAGGAATGTTCTTTGAATCCATGTTACTTATTAAAATATTATCTAATCTAGGCCAACCCCTCTGAAGGAAGGACCCAAGCAAACCGTCGCCATCCTCACCTCATCGGGAACCACTGGAATGCCCAAGGCTGTGTGTATCTCCAATGATATTCTCACCCAAGAGACTGTGTAAGTGTCTTTTAATTTTGTGTTATAATTCTGTAATAATTGGTAATATACCAACGCTTAACTTGATAACGTAAAAAAAGAGTGTTAAGATAAAATTATTTAAACATATTCTATAACCTCGTATCATTATTCTACACAGTATCTATATCTTATGGATTCTTAGTTTTGAATGGATAGCTTTATATATATAAAGTATAGATATTTCTTATTAATGCTCCCCTATTATATTTAGAAAATTATCAAATTTATTATTATCCTTTACAGCTTTGTTAATGCCTACGACACGATCTTCATTTCGGCTAGTCTGGACTGGATCACTGGGCTGTGGGCCACCATCTTCAGCACGGTGAACGGATGCACCCGGATCATCAGCAGCAAGCCCTTCACAGCCGAGTACTTCGTGTACCTGGTGAGCAAGTACGGCATTACGTACGCTCTTATCCCGCCGGAGCACTGCTGCTCCCTGCTGGACTGTCCCACCGCCACGCCGGAGAAGCTGGGCAGCCTGACGAAGCTGAACTTCGGAGGCGGCCGCATGACCCAGGCAACCGTGGAGAGGATTAAGAAGTTGGCTCCCAATGGAGTCCTGAATTCCTCCTACGGCATGACGGAGGTGGGCTTCATAGTGTTCAACCACGGACATCTGAAGCTGACGGCAGCTGGCAACCCGCTGCCCGGAATTCAGATAAAGATCGTGGACGACGATGGCAACAAACTGGGGGTCAACCAGACGGGCGAGATCCTCGTGCACAATGGGTTCAACTGGAACGGTTACTTTGCCGATCCGGTGGCCACCAAGGAGATGCAGGACGAAGAGGGCTGGTTCCACACCGGTGACATGGGCTACTTCGATGAGGACGACTACCTGTACATGACGGACCGCAAGAAGGAGGTGCTCAAGTGGAAGGGTCTGCAGATGTGGCCCGCCGAGGTGGAGGCCGTGATCGACGAGCTGCCGGAGGTGAAGAGGGTGTGCGTGATCGGGGTTTACGACGAGACCCAGGGGGATGTGCCCGGAGCTCTGGTTGTGCGGGAGGACAATGCCACCCTGACCGCCCAGCAGGTAATCGATCATGTGGCCAAGAGGCTGCCCGACATCCAGAAGCAATTGCGAGCCGGCGTCCAGTTCGCGGATGAGATTCCCCAGAACCACAACGGCAAGGCCGTCCGCCGATATGCCCGCGATCTCTTCGTTGCCCTGTCCAAGAAGAACTGAGCTCTGTAAAAATGGCCAAGCCCCCACTCGGAATAATTTAGCCTTGATTAAGTTTGTTAAGTCCTTTTCGTATCGTTTTAATTTGTTTTTTAATTTAAATGCCTGTTGAAAGTCGCCTACAACCTTCGCTTCTCAGAACAATGTCGCTGTGCACTTATAAAATAAAGAAAATGCTGAAGTATAAGATTTAATAATTCTCTGGTATGATAGGGGTTCCTTTTTTGGACCTAAAAAAAACCCTCGCAGTTATTTATATCAAATACACCTACCATATTTCCTGGGTCAAGGGCACATCACAAATCCCATTCCCATCCCTTATCCCCAGGAACATTCTAAAAACAATTGCCGGCAACATTTGATTAACGTTGCCATCCCATCAATTTGGTTATAAAAATATTGTGTGTGCTTGGGCGGGAATTTGGGCCATAACTCAACTGGAATTGTGTCGCTGTTTCTTTATGGCTAAACACTTTCATTGGGCAAACAAAGAATTGCCATTTTGCGTCAAGTGCCGTGACTCCTGCTCCTCCCATCGAGTAAAAAATCATTTTATTTAGTCATAAAAATCGCACGCATAGAATTGGCCAGGGGAGCAGTTTCGATGGGGGTTACGGGTGCCAAATCACGGGGGACGCACAAAAAGAAGCTTTTCACAAAATTAAAGGTAAATAAAATGTTTATGAGTGGAGAGCAAGCGCTCATATGATTTCACATTCGATTGAATAACATTTACACACGCAAGCGGGCGCCACGCGAAGGATTCGCAATCTGTGCCCGGATCTCAATCCTCCGGTTCTCCGGTCCCCTTGAATCCCTGGATCCCTAGAATTCGCGCCGGATGGGGGGAAAGCAATAGCAGGCAGCCAAAGACGGGCAATAAATTCAAACATGTGCACATAAATTTTTATTTCGATTTGCTGAGTGGTGTCCTTCCCCGCATCCTTGCTGCCCCTGCCCCCTTCCCCTCCCCGCTCACCATTCGGTTTTATGAACTGTGAATATGCGCATGATGAAGTTGCCAAAGGATCTCGGCGGAAGTGAATCGTTCGGCATGCGGTTCACTCACTGTGCGTGTGTACGAAAGTGCGAGTGTGTGTGTTTGTGGGCGCCCGTCAAAAGGGGGCGGCTGCAGGAGGGGTCAGGAGTCAGGGGTGGGGGCGTGACGAACGTCAACGGCATCACAAATTATTGCATCTCGGTGTGCCGGGAATCAGGCGATGGGCAAAATGCTCAATTTACTGGAAATAAACTATGGTGTTTTGAAACATGCCAATTATTATTAACAATATATTATTGGTTTTTTATCTGGACCCGTAAGCATTGTGAGTTTTACTTTAAAAACATAATTATTCTTGACTCTTGTTTTTTGTTTTTTAAATTCTGCTATAAAAGGAAAGGAATATGATGGCATTATTGTATTAGTCAGTTAAGGACATACTTTCTTATATATGACATATCTTAATAAAATTCGCGACAAGTTTTGTTTACGGCTTATCCCAAGTGCTTAAAAATCGTTGCCAACTAAATTCCAAACTATTTTCTTTAATTCAGTTTCATTTCAGAAATGAGTTGAGGGGGATTTTTATATTATAATTCTTATATCTCACCTCCACTAGTTACATTTATTGTCCTCGAAATCACCAATGATTTCCACTGTTTCAGGAGAAAAATCAGTGGAAGCAGCGACACGAGGCGAAATCGTAGCCGTCAGTCAATTGACTTGTCTAAGCGGGGAAATGGGAATGCCGGGGGAAATGGAAGCGGTAGTTCGGAAGTCGGCGGCAAACGATCCCCTCGAATGCATAAGTCAAATATCGAAAATGTCAACTCCTGATTGAGGAGCACCAAAAGCCGGGCTGCAAGAGTTCAATCAAGCTTGAAATATGCAGGAATCAGCAAATAGTTTAGGGCGTCAGAAAAAAAAGCCAAGAAAAATGTATGCAAAAAAGTCGAGATGACCTTTGCCTCTTGTGAGAATTGAACTCACGGCCCCTGGTTTACAAGACCAGTGCTCTGCCACTGAGCTAAAGAGGCTCACGTTTGGTGGGCGGCGAAAAAGTCAATTTAGGCCACCTTTTCGGCCACTCTTCCACTCGAAGATATCTCGCAGAATCTAACGAAAAGAACGCGTGTTTGAACAGATGTCAACTGATAACTGCTCCAGTTTCAAACGACACCGAAAGGTACGCAAGTATCCATTCATTTGAGCAATCACTCAGTCGCGTTGGCTAATTAAAACTGTTGAGATGGACCCCAATTAGCAGCTGCCCGAGGTGCAATTTTCAATTTTCAATTTTCGATTGCCAACTGTCTGTATCGGTAATTGATAGACTGGCGCACTGAGGCAAATACTCGTATTCGCACTCGCACTCGTATTCGCATTCACATTCGCAATCGCATCCATGTGCTGCACTCACTCTCTTGAGTCTGTTTATTTGGCAAATTGGCAAATCAATTGCCTGAACTGAATAAGCTGCCACACATCAGCAGCATCATCGTCACCTGAGATGTCGCGTTCTATCGAATACGTATGTATAGATCTCTCAAAGCAGCAAGAACCGCAAAAGTAATTGGCACAATCAATGGAATTAATTGAACGCATCGAAATCTTGCTTGATATTTGCCAAACTCATTTGCGGTGACATCTGGGGGAGTCAGTGGGTAAGATGGGTGTAGAGATGGTAAACCACATCCTGTTTAAATATTTGCTGCCCTACAATATTTTCCCAAAGAAACATAACAAAAACTGAATCGATATGGTTTCTCCTAGCCACTTTCAAATATTTAGAGTTGTGCCCAACTGCCCTGCATTATTCCTTAAAGCACTCACTTAGCCAGAGGTCATAATTCATTCAAGTTGCCCCAGACTTAAGACCGAAGGCAAACACTCTGGAGTCCGGGATCCACTGGGGAAAGTTGGGTGGCAATCGGAGCCACTTATAAAGTGCAGGAACACGTATACGCACCGTTGCGTCAGCTCAACTCCCCCTCGGGCAGATTATCTGGCAGCAACAGCAGCATACTTAACAACTATTTATCGAGTTTTTCAATATTTTTAATGCCACTTTAAATACTTGACGCGATTATTTTCCACCGATTTTCCTTTGCATACATACAAATACCTATATATATATATATAATATATATACCTATACTTAAAACGCCGTTTCTCCTCTCAGCCAGCACTTTTTGATCCCGCGAAAGTAAAGTTTCAAGTGCCAAACACACGCAAACTTTTTGCTCTGTTGCAGCAGCATGCAAGTTTGCTGCCACCGAGAGACATAAAACTTTTATAGAAGTTATTAAAAGTGCGACGAAACGCAGGAGGGGTTCGGGGGGCTGCGAATCTGGTGGCAGGTTTCAGCGCCAAAGAGTTAAGAGAAAGAGAGAGAAATGATTCATTTGCCATTCAATAAATCTTCGCTTTACTTTACTACACCAGGCAGATGGTCGGCACTTCTCACTTGTCCACACTTAGAAGAAACTCGCTGTCAATCAAGGAGAACTTTTTAAAAATTAATATTACATAATTAAACTAAGAAGTTTTTGTCAAAAGTTTATAGTGATAAAGATATAAAAATGATTCAAAGTTACCTCTTAATTTTGAACCATTTAAGATCAGTATTTTGCCTGAAAAAAAAGCAACAAATTATCCAATTGTGGAGTGTCATACCTCGTTGAGCTCGTAATAAAATTTTCAATCGACTGACATTTAAACCTGAAAATTTTAATTTTTTACCATTTTCGACAAAAAAAGTTATGCAACCCCTTGTAAAAAATCAAAAATTTGTCAAATTTTAAAGTTTCCTAAATCTACCCAAAAATGATGGGGAGAGTTAGCTTTGGTTGTAAGCTAATAAAAACAGTCACTCTTTTAGCTGAGACCCTAAATTTAAACAAGATACGACAAAAATTTCATCGAAAAAATTCCTGTTTTTTGCCATAAGGTCTAAAACCTAATTGTGCCCCATTTAAGATCAGTATTTTGTCCGAAAAAAAGCAATAAATTATCCAATTGTGGAGTGTCATACCTCGTTGAGATCGTAATAAAATTTCCAATCGATTGACATGTAAACCTGAAAACTTTAATTTTTTACCATTTTTGACAAAAAAAGTGCGAAAATTCGGTAAAATTTAAAGGTTTGTTAATCTACTCGAAAATGATGTGGATCGTTAGCTTGGATTGTTAGCTAATCAAAACAGTCATTCTTTTAGTTGAGACTCTGAGAATCTAGCAAAGTTACGACAAAAAAATGCCAAAAAAAATCTTATTTTTGTCATATATTTCATTAAAAAATATTTTATTAATAATTATTGAATAAGTCACATTTTTCTTCGAGTTTATTCGTAGTACTCGGGTTTCGCGCTTCTGCATCAGACGGACGCTTTAAGTAATGACCATCAACGGCTGGACGCCGACGGCGCCAGTTTGTACATTGTTATCTGTTAAGGACTGCGGGATTATACGCCGGGTCCAAGGTGCAAGGCCCAACCCTATCCGGAACTCCATATCCCCCGTCCCGCTGCCACTCATTATTCAAACGCATTAACAGAAGTTGTCCGGCTGCAGCAGGACAATTTTCGTGATATCCTTGACTTGGCATAACTTTGTCCGAGGTGCCCAGGGCTTGCCAGGCTGTTCCTCCAGTTACTCCAGTTCCGCCTCCTTTTTGCCCCCCGTTACATGCACTCCGGCAGATCCTTCTCCTGGTCCTGCGAAAAGTTTCCCTGCTGCACTCGAACAATAACAGAGCCAAGTATTTAAATGCAAATTAGCCCCAAATGATGCAATCATAATGCAAGTGGCTCCAGGACCAGACCCAAAGGCTCGAGGGGAAAAGGGATGCGAATGGGGATAGAATGGTTAGGAGACTGTTCCTGTACCGGGTTCGCTTTTAATTTCCACTTGCCTGGGCTCATTTAGCACAATTTGGCAGCCACTCATAATTTCCACTTCTTTTTCTTGCGCTCAAATTAATTTCCACCTCTATTTAGTGCCATCCTACCCCTTTTTCATCCTGCTAAACTGAGTTTTGCTGGGACTCTCGTTATGGGTGCGGAAGATAAATGCATTTCAACACATGTTGTTGAAAGTTAATTTCCGAAAACGTTGCTCATTTATTGTTAAATGTGCATTTAGTTTTCTTTGCTGGCTTCGTCTCACTCTTACTTTTTTAAGCTCTCACTGCGGTAATGCCTTTTTGATGGTTGGATTTGGATTCAGGCATTTCTTCTGGCCTGATGCAGTTTAAATGAGCTGTGCCGAGCTGAGCGAGTTGGTCAAGCCTTTGAAGTGGCCCAGTGTGGAATTATTCAAATGCTCACTACCATTCGCATTCCCACGGAATTGTTCAGAGCAGAGTTCAAATCTTTAGCCCACAGCCAACTATTTTCAGCTGCTGCAAAAATGGCCAAAAACTTGGCAATCGAATAGCCGACTCGGCCGCAAACACAATCAGCCAGCTCCCGAAATGAGCAACTTGAGAATTGAACTCGATGCCAGAACAAAGAGCACACAATCCGCACAATCCGGACAATCTGGGTGGGAAGGAGAAACTTTTGGTGTTATAATCTGTACCAAATTTAAGTGCTCTTGATATTGCTAATTAACACACAGCCATTCGCACATGCATGAGGGCCATTTGCGAAATTGGAAAAACAAAGACAATGGGCCACCGAAGACTTTTTGTTGCGGAGTGTAATTGTGATTGTGTTGCTCTTGGCTGGCAGTTCATTATTGGGCCAGCTGCTCCTGGATCAGCTATTCCTAGGGACTCGGGATTTGGATCTGGGCCAAGGAGCTCCCTTCGTTTTTTGGTCCAGTTTGCCACTGCAACGGGGCGTATGCGTGATATGTAATATGTGCGACAACAATGCAGGCCGAGAGGAATTTCGAATTCCGAAGAAACTTTTTAGATATGTCGGTCTTTGGGGCGGTTTCTGGCAATGAACGCTTGAGAACACACTTTAAAGTCCATTAGCGTTGAGTGGCCACAAAAAGCAGCAGTTGAAGGAACTCCTGAACCCAATCAAACAATTGCAAGTCGCATTGCATATTTATTTATGTATATATTTCACATATATAAATATTGAGCACAATTTATTCAATTGACAAATTTCCAGTCTGCGACATTTGTCACAGGAAAATATGGATGGCCACAAAGAGAATGAGAATTTGTTCATTATTTGTGTTACTTTGCGGTTGTCAAAATATTGATCCCACCATAAAGCAAAGGAAAAATCTTTTTCGCTTTTTATTGCTGCTACTTTATTGAAGTTTTGTGGCTGAAAAAAAGAAACGGAAAAGAAGAAGAGAAAGCCAAGAGATATTCCATGAAATATTGTAACTGCTGCAAATTATCGTTCTTCGTAGCTAACATAAAACTTTTACCACCACTCAGGCAGCCCGCCCTCCACAAAACCCTGGAATAACTCTATGCAAATGACTCAGACATTTTGCAATTGATGCTGCTCGGGGGAATGGAACTGCAAGACCAGCGAACAAACTTAAAGTTCTTTAAAATACGCAAAATACACTTTTAATGCAATCTAAGAGTTTTGTTCTGCTCCTTAAGTTGCCAATTAATGTTGGCCATGTGGCTGCGACATGTAATGAAAATGCTTTCAGCTTAATTCCATTGATTCGGGTCGACAGAATGATTGCTCCCAACCGAAACCATGTCGGGCACTAGCAGGAGACACGACTCGCCATTATTCCGGAAATCTTCGATAATTTCACATAATCCACAAGCTCATCCACATGTGTATGTAGTTGCTGTTGAAACCCCCAGCAGACAACAAACAGAGCAGAACAACACGCACAATGGCATTGGCAATCAGCACTTGAGACGGGGTGCACTGAGAAAAAATAAAAGTTCATATGGTGAACATCAAAGTAATAAAAAATATCCCATTTTGGGACTAAGATTTTCCATACTTAATATGGTTAGTACCAAAGCTATGTGTTTATTATGATCTCAAGATCCTTATTGAATCTTCAGAGCTTCTTAACCGTTAATAAGTTGTAGCTATATTTGTTAAGCCATATACCTCTTCTTTAAAAATATCCCATTATAAAGAAGATTTATATTGTTAAAACCAGATAAATGTCAAATTAATAATAAGTAACTTTATAAACATATAACATGATAAGTATCTTTATAAAGACGTTTAGGACCAAGCTTTATTTCTAAATAATCCACTTTAAAATGAATCTGGAAGGGTATTCCATCTTATACCTTTTGTTTGTCATAATTTTATTTTTGGGTGTTGAAGATATAGAAATAAAGTTTTGATATAAAATTTCTCGTTTATATTAGACAACCGAATGTGGCTGATATTTTTCTTGCCGTGCAAAATAACTTATTGTGAGATTGTGGCTTTGGAACAATGTCTCCACTGACTGACTGAGAAATGAGTGGGAAACTAGCTCGGGAAATGGGTTCAGAGGGTTACAAAAGGGTTCATGACGAGACATTGGCATTGGCCGACAGTTGGCTGGCTACAAAGTATAAAACACAGAAAAAGAAACTTTCCCCATTCGCAGTGCAAACACGGCGTGGGGAACTTTCAACATTTACTGCTCGCTGGCTGTTGTAACAAAGTTACAAGTAGCATTTGAAACTTGTCCTGCGAGCAGGGAGCTTCCTATTGCTGCCGCTGTCCCCCATTGCGTATGAGTGATTTTTATGAGCATCTCTCCACGTCATGCGTGTTTGTTTGTTTGTTGTCTGCCCCAAGTTCTCCCCCTCTCCATTCGCTGTCTAGTTTTCATCTGCGAACCCGAGGTCAGACGCAATTATACGAACATGACAAGTGCCATTTGCCAGGGGGCTCTTTACCTCGGTTCTTCTCTCGATTTGGCTTCTAATTCCCGTCTTTTGTCTGTCTTGTGTTGTGTTCAGCCTAATCAAATTAAATCACTTAATGGCATAAATTAGCCCTCGGTCCAAGGAAAAATTAAAACTTTTAAGTTCTGTTTCCTCGAGCAAAACATGGCTAACAGGTTTCCGAATTATCCAGAATTACACAGAATTATTTTGATAATTGAGCTTTCGTTGTTCACTGAACCGAGACTCGGCCAATAAATTAAGCTGGTATTTGAGGCCCACAAAGGTTTTCATAAATCCCCGACCCAGTTAATTAAAATCCCGCCCGAAGCTGAGTGCAAAATCTGGCCCCAGACTGCCGTAATTAAGCTGTCAGCCCGGATTCCGAGTCTCGAGCTCGGAGATCTCACCTAAGTCACAACTCATAACTCATGTGGCCCTCGGGTCGAGGAGCCATGTGTCAGGATATTAGCTTTGAGATGTGCATATGACAAATCTGAAAAGTTTCTCGCCAAGATTCAAGCTCGTTTGGAGTCGTTCCGCTCCTTCGGTCGCCAGCCGCAAAAGTTTGCGGATGCAGAATGCAAAGTAATCGAGGGCCTTAGTCGGAGTTTCAGCTTTAAGTTGTTTGACTTTGACTTTGGACAAAGGAAATCTTTTGACTCGCTGTTTGCTGCTCATTTTTCCCACAGCTAATTGCGCGGTGTCCCAGAACGAAGAAC
Source organism: Drosophila suzukii (assembly GCF_043229965.1). Taxonomy (NCBI): domain Eukaryota; kingdom Metazoa; phylum Arthropoda; class Insecta; order Diptera; family Drosophilidae; genus Drosophila; species Drosophila suzukii. The sequence goes on from NC_092082.1 coordinate 77,372,788, forward strand.
TGGAAAAGAGGAGCCTCTGCTGAGCCACTGAGCAAACAGGATGGGTTGGAGATGGGGCGGGCAGGGAGGGATAATGTCATAAATCACCATGGATATATGCATAAATTATCGCTTGAGCTCTGCCAGCGACCAGCGGCCAGCCGAAGTCGATTCCCAGAGAAAGGCGGACGCTGGGAAATTTAAAAAACAAAGCTCACGATAAACGAAGCGACATTTAAGGATTTAACGAGAAAAAATCGCTGTCACGAGGACGCATCGTTTTAATCAGTGGAAGACAGTCACTTCACCGCCCGCCCTTCGCTTTATTCAGCACCATCCGTTGCACAGTGGGATGATCGTCCGGCTCATTAAGTAAAAAATATTTTAGGAACTAGCGATCAATTTTATCCCTTATAATTATGAAGATCATTTACTTCTTATTTTATAGAACCCTGAAACTTTTCTGAAATAATTTTTTCGAGTGCCGGTTAATATTTCTCGGATGGATTATATCCCTGTTAAGTAAATTAAGTTTTTTCAAACATTTTAAAAGGACTTTGTCATTGCTTCTTTTTCAAAGAAGTTAAGGAAGTCGAGAAGTTTACAAGCCTATGTGGTCTCTAGCATTTTTAGACAGATAGCTATCTGGAACTTTGCCTGGAACTCTAGAAACAGTCCTTAAATTAATCATTACATTTTTAAGATATGTCAACCCTAAAACATAAGTCTAGCTTTTACGGAAAGATAGCTGTCAGGAACTTTGACTGGGACTTGATAAACCGACCCTAAATGAATCCTTTAAAATAGGTAAGATCCTTAACTGAAGAATATAGCGCTCCTTAATACATCCTTTGGACCACTGTCCCCCGGCACGTGCTCATGTCCAGCTGCCCCGGCTTCTCTTCTCCGGACGCGTTCTTTGCGTCTTCGACTCTGAAATGGTAGCAATATTTTGTCAGGCCAAAGTCAACAGCCGGCAGGCAGCAGACGCCAGGACCCGAAAGACAAAGCCCCTCCCGGCGGGACGGGAAGGAAATTTACATTGGCGTTGCAAAGTATGCAACGCATATTTTTACATCACTTCTGTTTGCCTTTCTCCTTCTCCCAGAGCCACAGCTCGGCGGATGGAGAAAGGAGAAATGAGAACGGAGAACCGAGTAGAGCTTTATACATTAAAATGTATTTATTTTTCCCGGAGCCAAAGGCAGCCCCAAGAGCCGCAGGACACTTGCCGGCATGAATATGCTCGAAAGGTGTGGGCCAAAGGATGTGCCGGAGGACAGGCGAGCTGGGTGGAGGCCTTAAATTATTATATTGATAGCTTATGGGTTTGAAAGGGCTAATCTGGTAATCAAGTTAAGAATTTACCTGGCTTTACACATTTGCGTTTGGCATGAGGAGGGCAGAAAGTTTAAAGATACTGGACTACAACTTTTAAATTTATTTGAGGTCTTAATTGAGTTTCACACTGGATAGATTTTGTAGTTTCGATCCCTGTCATATGCATTTTTCGCTGAACTTTGGCAGTTTGTCTATCTGAACGCCAACTACGTTTAGGACTTGCTGGGATGCGAATATACCTGTGCGGATGCAGTAGTCCAAGGGCATCCTCTGGACGTACATGGCCAGGAATCCACCGACAAAGGCATCCCCACAGCCGTTCGTGTCGAAGACCTCACCCGGTTTCACTTTGGGCACCGGATACTCCAGAATGCGATCGTTTTCCTGGAAAACCAGGACCGGGCACACGGCATCCGTGATCATGACCAAGCGAGGGCGGACGTTGGTCTTGGGCAACTTTTGCAGCCGAGAACCGATCTCAAAGACATTCTTCGTCTTCCAGTCGTTGGTGTCGCCAAAGGCAATGGCCTCTTCCTTGTTGCAGATGATGATGTCCACGTACTGAAGGATATTGGACAGTGCCTCACGCTGCATCTGCAGCACGAACACGGCGCTGAAGTTGAGGATCACTATGCGGTTGGACTCGCAGCACATCCTTGCGATGCGTTCAACGACAGGTGCGCAGACGGCCAGAAAGAAGCCCGTGAAGTAGAAGTACATGGCCCGACTCAAGGCACACTCGTTCTCATCCTCGTCTACCCAATCCTCGGTGAAGAGCGAGGCGGCCCCCAGGTTGGCCACCAAGGAGCGGTTTGGGCCATTGATAATCACCGCGCAAGATCCTGATAAAGAGAAATGAGGGAGATTGGAAATTTCAAGTTTTAGGTGAAGCTGGTAGTTATACCTGTCGGCAGTTCGTCCTTCAGCTGGTATAGTGTTAGTAAGCCATCCGCTCTGGCCCTCTTCTCGATGCGATCGCCCAGCTTGTCCTTGCCCACAGCGCCGGTGAAGACGGCTCGAAATGGGGTCTGCACGATCCATTGGAAGATCCTCATGGAGTTCTGACAGGCTCCCCCCGCTGAATAGATGACATTCTCCATGTTCATCAGCTCGTCGAACAAGGCATCATGCTTCTCCTCGGCAATGATGGCTGCATTCGCTTCCAGGCCGTACTTCTCCAAGATCACATTGTCCTCGACGGTGCATGTGATGTCGAGCAGGGGATTGCCAAAGCCCATCAGGACTCCCTCAGGGAGTTCCATTTTTCGGGGTTCCTTGCAATCGCAGAAACTCCTAGTGAAATTCTCGAGTCCCTTAAAAAAATTCACCGGCTCAAATGGATGGATCGGGGTTCTTCGCAGTAATGAAAATGATTTAATGCTGAGGCCTAAAATCCTTCTGGACATTCCTAGCACTATTCCCACCTCGATTCTTAATAAATCCTACATCCGATGGGCTGTACTCCCCACCTATCCAAAGTTCATGCTGTTAAAATATTTTGTGTTTCTTGTTTTGATTGATGTAACGAAATATTCGAGTGAAAGGACACAGCCCCCCTCCCGCCCCCTGCGACAAAATTTCTTTCCCTCAGTTGCTTAATATGATAATTACCTGCATAAATCAATCAGAACAATTAATATTGTTGTGGCCCAATTTAATGTGCTATTAATTACGAATCCGTCTTGTCGATGGAAGTATGTATAATTGCTCTGCAATTACGATGGCCTGGCTGAGGGAGGGGGTTTTTGGGAGGCTTTAGGGGCTTTTATTTTCATTTTTCTGCCGGAGATGAATGAATTGAATGTAAGTGGGCTTGACAAGGAGGCAGAAGTGAGAGGGGGGCGGTTTGGGGTGGTAGAATGCAGCCACCCAGAACGTGAATGTCCTTCCGCCGCCAAAAAAACATCATCAGTGGCGTCGGCAGGGCGGTGGGGAATGGGGAATGAAAAACAATGGCATTTGCAGTGCTTTGCACAAGTTGCCTGGCATAAATTTTAATTTTTATGCAACACAAAAGCTGCAGAAGCAGCCCGAGTTTCCGACGCGCGTTCGAGCCATACAAAATGAGAAATCATAGATTCAGCAACGAAATTCGGATACCCTATAAGGAAAGTAAGAGGAAAGCCATTGTAGATTTTAAAATAAACCTTTATGTGACAGCTAACAAGAAAAATAGTAGAAAATAAAAGTATCAGTCACATAATCTTTAGTAAATGTAAAACCATTTAGTAATTAATTTGTAGCTGATATTGAAGAATGGAGATAGTAATTTCATTTTAACCATTATAAATATTGTAGGTAATAAGAAAAATGTATTAATAATAAATTAATTGTTTGGTGTAATTGAAATGGTTATATATCAAAATATAAATTTATAAAAAGTGATTTACTTGGCTATCAATAAATCCGTGTGTAGCATGGCATCCCTTCGTTTCAATGAAATCACCTGCGTTTTCTTATCAATATCTGTGGTCATAAAACTGCAAAATACCATCAGACGTGTGCCTTAATACGTAGTAATTTAAAAAATAAATTGTGCTGGGAAAATGTGTTTTTAATTTCGCTTTCAGTTGGATCGCCCATATAGTATAGCATACCCTTTGGGGCAGGATGGGGATGAGGTGTGTGGCGGGTGGCAATGGCGTCGTTTATCGCTCGCGAGCTCCGCAAAGTATGCTAGTGGTTTTTCACTTTGCTTCTCCTGTTGTTATTTTTGTTGGCAGCACATAGTAGTAGTAGTATAGTAGTTGTTGTTGCCATTGTTGTTCTTGTTGCTTTTGTTCGCCGGGTAAGTACTTACTTATGTGCCAGGGCATTATTCTTGGCTCTGTTCCTTTGCTAAACCGCTGCCGCTTTTTCCTACCATGGGCGGCAGTTGAAAAGCTTCAGCAGCAGGAGCGATTGCAGATGAGTGGAAGATGAGAGGGCTGCGATGGGGGGGAGGGGGATCTAGGGAAAAGAGGCTGGGGCGGGGGGCGGGGCAACCGCAGCGGTGACGTGGCAATGCAGCTGCATAATGTGGCATGCGGTTTGCATTAAAAATGATATTGCAACACGAGCCGCACATCTGCAGCTGTGTGCAGTTAGGCGCCGCCTGCAGTCACTGACAGCCGCATGGCAATTATAATCCACACACACACACTCTCAGAGACGCAAACAGACGCACACACACTCATCCCCGGCTTAAGTCTGCACTGGGAGAAAATATAACCCAAGTTAATAAAGCTGGCACAAAGGCAAATACTATAAAAAATGAATACAATTCCATTCGGAAGAATCTGAATTGTTAAATACAAAAAAATGTTCTCTTCTGAGTTCTGAGTTTTTTTAGGTTCTGTTCGGTACACAGAAAAAAAAAGTAATACCAATAATGCTTTCGTAGATGACACACAGACATTTACTCGGTTAACAAAATGTACAGATGTATTACATACATAACGATCCTTGTAATATTCTATATGAATCTTCAAAATATTCGACTGGCATTTTGTTAACTCACCTGATTTTTTTCCTGTGTATTAACCGAGAAGTGCGAGGGAATCTGGAGCTGGGCCATGTAAGCAGCAGCTGCCAGTGACACACACATCAACATGACACCCTGTCGCTTGACAAAGCTTAGCTCAGGATCTGGGAGCCACAAATGCACACCCACCTACACCCACCTACGCCCATCCTCCCAACCACTCCCCCATATCATTTTCCACACATCCAGGCACATTCACACGCTCGACATGTTGCTTTTTGGGGATGAGCCGGGGGGCAGGATGTCCGCTTCCTTTTTCGCCGCCTCGCACGTTGTTATCTAACAAGCTTTTTATGTGATTACCTTTTGCCTTCTGTTAGTTTTACTAAAATTTGGCCTTTACGCTTAACGAGATTGTTGTAAGGTGCTCCCAGCCAAGAATAAGGAAACCGAGCCGGAACGGGGGCCTGGCTGTTGACCAGATCCTGCACACAGGACACTCACTCGCTCCATTGTAGTGCACTCGGCTGTTGTTCCTTTGCTTTCCTGAAACCAACACCCGGAACAATGGCACCCAGTTGGAGTAATATGAATGGAGCCATGTCGATGTGAGCTTAGGTGCGTTGTCAAGTGATAATCCCGTCACAGTGCCTCCGCTTCCTGTACCATTTCCACAGCTCAACAAACATTTATTAGTGCGTTTCGTAAAGGTTTTTTTAAAAAAGATAATAAGAAACAGAAATTTATCGGTTTGGAAGGGGTCTCCTGACCCCATCCCGGATCAGCTCAGTATGCGAAGGAGGAGGACAATCGCGGCCAGGGAGAGCAGCAGGACATTGATGGAGAACCGAAAGGCGAACAGGCAATTACACATTTCTTCATTGTGGTCGCGGTACAGGGGGCCTCATCATCATCTGGGGGGCAGCGCGTCCTCTTCCAATTCATTCTCCAGGCGTCTTACTTGTCATAATCAGCAGTATATTTGTTGTGCAATATGACTTGTAACTCTGAAACTCCTGGGGGTATATTATTTTTGGTGTTCCCTCAACTATTGCATTGCTTAACAGTTAAAAATTCAACACAAAACTTCGGATATAAACGAGAAAATTCCAAATGGTTGCAGCTGTATTTTTGAGCAGATAATAGTAATATATTTCATTGGTTGATACTGTTAGTTAGCTAACAAAATTAATATATATTCTTTTATTTGATTTTAAAGTAAATAGTGCGTGCTGTGGAGTGCTACAGAGTTGCCTTGACTCTTTAAAAAAGTAAGATGACAACTCTGCTATACAAGTTTTATTAGAAAATTCAAGAAGATGACAACTCTGTTTTACAAGTTTAGCTAAAAAAATTAGAGAACAAGTAGCCTTTTCTTTTTGCGACCTGTCAAATCGACCTGACACTCCGAAAAACGAAATCAGCTCAGTGTAATTTTTACCTTGTCAGAGACAGATCGGGATTTTAATTACACATAAATTTGTATTCCTTTTTTTGGTTGCATAAATCGCTTACGGCAGTGCTATGTCCAACTACGCTCCGTTCATCAAGCCGTACGTGCAGTACAACGAACACGGCTGGGGTCCTTGTGAGGTGCCGGATGTCGATGTGCCCTACCAGCCGTTCTGCAAGAGCGACCGGATCGGCAAGATCTGCGACTGGACGGTGACAATGCCGGAGAAGAAGTTCCCGAGTAAGTATGCCTCGTCTTTCGGGAACAGCAGCCAGTACGCGTACTTCCACGAGGACGACGACTCTACCTTCCACCTGGTGGACAACTCCGGATTGAAGGCCTTCAGACCCTATCAGCGGGGTCGCTACCGCCCGAACATGCGCAACAATGCGCGGGGAAGGGGTCGCGGTGGGCGTGGCAACACCGCTATGGGCGTGTCTGGCGGACCCTCTGCTGGGGGCGGTACCAGCAACAGCACCAAGTATGGAAAAACGGGACGCGAAACACGCCGCACTGTGGGTCGCCGTTTCGGCCGTAATGCTCCCTCCAGACTTCGCGAGAGCTCAGTGATGGTGCGCTCCAATTGGGTTTCCATCGAGGAGATCGACTTCCCACGTCTCCTCAAACTCGCACTTCCCAATATCAAAGAGGGCCAGGACATCGTCACCTGTGGATCTTTGGAGTACTATGATAAGCTCTACGATCGGGTTAATCTGCGGAATGAGAAACCACTGCTTAAGATGGATCGCGTTGTCCACACTGCCACGACCACGGATGACCCTGTTATCCGTCGCCTCTCAAAGACCATGGGCAATATCTTCGCTACCGACGAGATCCTGGCAACCATCATGTGCTGCACTCGCTCGAACTACTCCTGGGATGTGGTCATCGAGAAGCTGGGCACCAAGGTGTTTCTGGACAAAAGGGATAACACCCAATTCGATTTACTGACCGTCAACGAGACTTCGCAGGAGCCGCCCTTGGATGAGGAGGGTTCCATCAACTCGGTCCACAGCTTGGCCATGGAGGCCACTCTTATCAACCATAACTTCAGTCAGCAGGTATGTTTGATTTTCTTTAAACAATTATAAGGATAGTTTAGTTTATTAACTTCATTACTTACATTCAATTTTTTAAGGTACTTCGCATTGGCGACCAGGAGCCGCGTTACAAGTTCGATGAGCCCAATCCCTTCGAGGAAGCTGGTGTGGAACTGGCCTCCATGGGCTACCGCTACCGCCAGTGGGATCTGGGCAACGACTTGGTGCTGATTGCCCGCTGCAAGCACAACGGGGTGGTCCAAGGACCCAATGGCGAGATGCAGTTCCTCTCGATCAAGGCGCTGAACGAGTGGGACTCCAAGGTGACTAATAGCGTGGAGTGGCGCCAGAAGTTGGACACCCAGCGCGGAGCTGTTTTGGCTTCCGAGCTAAGGAATAACGCTTGCAAACTGGCTCGCTGGACTGTGGAGGCTGTGCTAGCTGGCTCCGATCAGCTCAAACTGGGATATGTGTCCCGGGTGAATCCACGGGATCACCTGCGCCACGTGATCCTGGGCACTCAGCAGTTCAAGCCACAGGAATTCGCCACACAGATCAACCTGAACATGGACAATGCCTGGGGTGTACTGCGCTGTCTCATCGACATTGTGATGAAGCAGCCGGATGGCAAGTTCCTGATCATGAAGGATCCGAATAAGCCAATGGTTCGTCTGTATGATATACCCGAGAACGCCTTCGATTCCGACGGGGACGAGGAGGATGACGACTCCAGCGAGACCTTGGGAAACTCCATCGATAACTAATGTTTGCACAAATTCATTTAACTAATAGTTGTTCGAATAAAAGGATCCCCGTTGACATCCGACACATGCCGCACTGACAGATGCGCTGTGAACACAAATGCAATTTAAATTGAGTTTTTGACCAAATACAACATATGAGCGGGGAGCCATAGTGACATGACATGTCAGGGAACAAAGGCCCGGGGTGAGAGTGCCGTCACAGTCGCAGTCCCAGTCACAGTTGTTTGGGGATTGGGGATGATAACATGGCCACATCAATCACTGCGGTTCCAAGAAATACAAAATGAAACCCGGCTAAATAAATATGCATTGTGCAGAACATTCCCCCCCCCCCCCCCCCCCCCCAACATTACCATTACCGACTGACAATCACAATAATTGAACGGGCGAAGGGTGCGGATTGTTTGGCTGACAAACCTCAGGTTCAATAAATCACCGAATACGGCATCAATCAATGCAAATTCTGATGCTGCTCTGCGCGTGTGACAATTTAAGCAAAATGTTTTCGTATTCAACGGCATTTAATTAAATTCATATATCGTATATGGTGTATTGCATATACCATACTCAAATTTCATATGCATCCTGCCGCCTTTTTGTTATTCAGCAATTCAATTTGGGCAGTCAGTGAGCACAAAAGTGCAGAAATTATTCCCCAACGGAAATGCAAATCGCTCAACTAAATTACCAAAATGTTTTGCACATTTATGTTTGTATTTTTCCATCCGCCAATTTCTTTTTGTTGTGCGCCAAATTGCATTTAGACCTATTCGATTTGCATGGCTAAGTTCACACTCTCCGGGGCGCAAGTGGGTGTGAATTGAGTGTGAGTAAATGTTTGGCGAATTTTCGTTAATGAAAATTGCAGATTAATTTTAATTCCCTGCTCGCGGCAAATTTGATTGATAAAGTCACACCCATTAAATAGTTATTTAACTGAGCATCAGTGCAGGGCTTAACATTGAGCATACGCACAGTTGGCCAGCGAGGCACTTGAACTTGCCAGTAAGCAGTGGTAGTGAAACACCAAAGTGTTATTCAATTAAAACATTTTGTTTGCTAAATCAACATGTGCGACTGTGTGTGAGTACCCAGGATGCAGGACCAACTTACGGAATGACTTTTGCGGAATGGTTTTTTAAAGCGTTTGCCGCAGAAAAGTTTGCTCCGGCTGGTTAGCTGCTCGAGTGGCTTCAGCTACCATGTACTACCAACTACCAGCTACCAGTTACCAGTACCATCTACCAGCTTTAGCTTCTGGCCAGGACTATATGGCATTTCAAGGTCTGCGCTTGGCTAACCACGCCGTTGAAAGGCGTTTAACAAACTGGCAGGCCAGGCAGCACTGAAATAAAAACGCAGTGAATCCAAAGGTTTCATATTCAATTCAAGTATTTATCCCGATTTTATTCATTGCACATATGGTAATTTTAAATTAATAGTTATATTTCAGATATTTAACTTGGATTTTAATATGAAATTCAGTTTTTAATGATGTTAAATGTTTAAAGTAAAGATGACTAGTGTAGTAACACGGTATATTGTCTTGATAAAAATATTTTAAAATTAATCCATGAAGTCAATTACTTTTTATATTGCTTATGAGTTTTATTTATGATGTTTTGCATATAATTATTTTCACTCTTCCATTTTTCTCAGTGTGGCTGACTGGGGCACTTGCCAGCGGCAACAACTCCGAGCCCAACTCAAGTGGGGCCTTAACGCAAAACTTTGTACATTTTATCGCATATGCAGGGCTGCGGGCCATTCCGTTTCGAGGGGTTTGGGGAAAGGTGAGGGTTAGTGGGTTGGAGGGTTGGGGGTTGAGGGTTAGCTGGCCAAGGCATTTGCATATGCAACCACAAACACCGCCCGAGTGAAAAGTTAAGCGTTGAATGAGGGCGACAAATTGCAAATTAAACTCTTTTGCATTTTCCCAGCATCACATCACATGAGGAATAGTTGTAAATAAAACTGCCACACCCGCGTCAACTTTTTCTGCTTCCCAGCCAACCCCTAGCTAAATTCAATTTCATTTCAATTTGCCCCACGCGCTTTTTTAGTGGCCTGGGAAGTAGGGGAAAGTCTGAGCCGCATTAGGAAACCAAATGCGACTTAAAGTTGCCGCCAAAGCATTTGGCTTCGGGCCCTCTAGCCGTTTAAGCAACGGATTTTGCCATCTTCGGACATTGGTTGGGTTCAGGGGGCAAATTTTCGGGGGTTGGAGGTCGGGGGGAGGGGACTGAAGAGTTTAGGAATGTTTGTAAGCCAAAAGTTTTGTGTTCTTTTGGCCGGCTCGGATTTCGCCCTTGCCTTTTGGCATATTTAATTTGCCGTCTTGAGTCATTTCTTTTTTTCTTTCTTGCTTTCCGAGGATCCTGTCAATTTTGTGACATTTGCTTTGGGCACCATTCACCGTTAACTTTTCAAATGCAGCTCATTTAAATATCATTTGTCAGGAGAAAAGTTTGCCACGAGTCTGTTAATCGAGGATAAAGCTCGGGGCCAGTAATATAGGTAAAATGGTTTGAGTTAAAAAAGGTTACATTCTTATGAATTTGGCAGACAAGTCTTGAGAAAGCCCCCACTACTCAAAAGCAATTAGAGAACTCCATTTTGTATCTTTAAGTATATAAACTAACTAGAATATTTGGTACATTCTTATGAATTTGGGAGGATAAATCTTGAGAAAACCACAACTACTCGAAAGCAATTAAAGAACTCGATTTTGTATATTTAAGTATACAAACTAACTAGAATATTTGTATATCTATAAACTATATTAAAGTATCTAGTTGTAAGACTTGCATACCAAACTTAAGAATAAAATCAAATGCTGCTTTAAAGAGATTTTTCTTGACCACAGAAAACACCTGACGGCCTTGTCCTGCTTTTTCGAATGCAAATTCATGAAACTTTCTCGGTTGAGTTGACCCTTTTTGTATTTTATACGCACGACTAGACAGATACGAGGGGACACCACTGTTGATATCAACGAAATGAGAATTGCTATCAGTGCCACCAACACCTCCATCAAAAAACAACAGGGGAGAAAGCAAGGAAAACAAATTTCACCGTCACCTAACAAATCTGCAACAATAGTGATAATTTTTTGCACTTCTTCAGCTCGTTTCGCAACGAGTTCTGTTCTGCCAGAAGTTTGTGCAAACATTTTGACAAAGCTACTTTTTTCTCACTCTCGATTCGAGCTAAAACTTTTTCGGTGGCGAGAAAGAGAATAATGTCCAAAATTATGTAGATGCAATGAGGGATAACTGGAGCCCGGGAATGTGGCCATAATTCGATGAGATGAATTGGTTGCAGTTGAAGTTGCAGTGCCAGCTGCGAGTTAACTGACAATCCGCCCAATGATTGCATGTAAAAAGTTCTCAGATCCCGCAGAATTATCACCCCAGCCCGGCCCAAGCCGGAAATCATTTTCCTTTTCCGGCCAGGCAGGGGGATCGAGGGGATTGAGTTCAGTTCAGGGCTCAGTGCCCGATTCCCATCCTGTGGATCCGCAAAAAAGAGGAATATTTTTCACGTCTCACTTGGCTCCTCAGGAGCTATCCGGTGCTATCCTGACCAACTGCGGCTGTGGAGCAACTTCTGTTTTACACATTTCTAATTCGTTTCCTGCCTGCGAACGGCTGTCTGGCGAAAGTCTGGCTGGCTGGTGCCACAAATCTCGAATGAAATTCATTGAATACTTGTCAAAAATATTCCAGTGGCCCACGTAATTGGATTCTTTCTTGCCGTTGTCGCCCCCAAGTTGGGCACATGTGCACTTTTGCACTCTTGAATATTTTTCGGCAGATTACAAATTCGAAAAGTATGCACCCATACCTGGTATTCAGATTTAAAAGTGCTTGAGGAATCACTGAATAATTTTAGGCGTTTGCAGATGGTTTCAAAGGGCTCAATTGAGGAACTAACAAGTCGTATGATGAAAATTTAATCCTTGGAAAAGCCGTACTAATTTTTATCGCTCAAGGTATAACGATAAACTATAAATTGGAGATGAAGGTTTATGATTGATTTCATTTGTGGCGAGATAGAGGAAAATTCACATGTTTAGGAAACTATAAAATGGAGATGGAATATTGGCATTGATTGGATTGTGATAGTACCCTGTGAAAAGTGGATTTTTTCGTTATGCAAATCACCGAAAAGATCAAAAGCAAAACACGATCTCGAAACGTGATTATTCCGGGCAGGTCTCACTTTAAATGGCAGGGAGGAGCGGAAACACTGATGTGGTTTAACTTTGGCCCCGGAAAGTGGGGCGAAAAGTAAATCAACAAGTTGGATAAACTTGGCTGTCAGACACCGATGGAATATTTTAAGCACGACGAGCTCTTAACTGCTTTAAGTTTTCAACATAAATATCAAGTATACGCACCGGATACCCACCTACCCACACACGCACATGGCATAAGAATAAGGTGGTGGTATGGTCGTCGAAACCCAAATCCAGATGCCGAGGGAAAACACATAAGAATGAAAACAAACGAAACAGACAACAAAGTTGGTTTACATTTGGGTTCGTTTCAGTTCTTTTTGTACATTTCGCCACAAGCATGAAAATCGATTACCTGTTTGAAATGGAAAAAATATTCTTATGTATATATAGATTTATCTTTGAGTGGGTAAGCTGATTGTCTGACTCCCCCGCAGCAGGGCAGACTTTGCATAAACGAATTGTGAGCACAGCAAAGAGGAGGCCACCTCCTCCTCGCTCTGAAATTATGCGAAATGCGTTTGCCAGTTTCTAATTTCGGCATCGATCGTTGGATGCAGTTGCAAGTTGCAACCCACTGCATCCGACGATGATTCCCATTTCTCGAACACCAGCCAACGTCGAGTGGCAATTTGCAATGAATTTGCTCAATTGCTCCTGCTGATGGTGCAGCAAGTGGAGCTCCTTGTGTCCATTTGCTTGCCTGCTTTGTTTTTTATTTTATTTGCAACAAATTGGGTTTTATCAGCCGGCCCAATGTCGATGTTGAGGGACAGCTGATGCAGCAGCGCCGATGACAACCATGTCCTTCTGTGTGTGAGTTGCTCAAGTCTCGCACAAAATTAAATTCCGTTTCGGTCCCCCCAGTAAACTGGCATTGTTGGATGGGCATCGTCGAAATTTTCATCACTCACCCCGCTCTGGCAATGTCCAAACAAAAGGGGAAAAATCGGAGGGTGGGGCTCGGGACCTTTTTCTTGGCCCTTGGCTCAGTTGCACATACTCAATCACAATCTGAGTGCGGTGGCAAGTGGCAAGAAAAAGATCAAGTGCCACACTTGTTGGCGTCGCAAAAAGGAGACTGATTATTCGGATGGGGCCAACAAGAAGCCAGAAGTTATCGAAGGGCTGGAAATTCCTACGAAATTTTAGTTCAATCTATTTTAAAGCTAATAATAATTGACCATATAATTAAAATTGAAAAATGACACTCGGTTGAGAACATATGAAGCTAACAAATTATTATACAATCGCACTAAAAATTATGTTAGCTAAAGTTTAGTTCGTTTTTAAAGTGTATGACAAAATGTAATTAATTGAATCAAATTCAACAAAATAAATCTTTCGATGCAAATGATAAAAAGTATACATTTTTGTAATAATTCATTCCCAACTATTTAGCCGCCTCATAAATTTTGCCAAATGACTTGTATAAAAAACATCGATAACGATCTTTCCAGATCCTGGACGACAGTAATAAAACATTATCTTTGCTAAAAGATAATCATATTTTTGGAATGAGCAAGAACAAATAACAAAAATATAAAATATTATAATGAACGGAAGGAACCGACGTATTGACCGTTGTAAAGTTTCTCTTGGGTCGCCGTATCTGCCCCTTAGAGCCATAAAATATATCTCATGTTCTGACTGCCATCACACTAATATATCATATTTAATGTGTCTGACTTTCACGTTGTTTGTTCGCTGTGGTTTTTTTGGGAGCTGCATTTTTAGTTTCTTTTTCTGTGTGCTTTTTTGTGGTGCTCGTTCCTTTATGCGCCACTTACTTCCGCACTTTAATGTGGCTCCATAAACTCTCCTTTATGACGCTACCCCTCAGCCAAAAACAAAATGTTTTTCGTGTCTCTGACTCCAATTTATTGGACCTCCTTTAATAGCAGCTCCCATTACGGGATGAGTGTGTGTATCGGTGTCGAGTGCGGTAGGCCTTAAATGAGCTGATTTGAGTTAAATTTTATGTGGTTAAGCGCATTACGAGTGAACGAACTCATTTCAAGAGACCGCCACGAACGAGGCCAACTCTTACTCCCATTTCTCCAGGTTTTTGCTAGCAGGCTGCGTGTTTCCCACTTGACACACATATTCACTTCAAGATGTTCCACTCCCCCAGTTTTTGCAGAGGAAAGAAAAAATTATCAACTTGCTGCTAATCAGTGGCACAGATTTCATTCCGCCCATTTCCAGGACTTCTTGTCACCAGAACTGAACATGGCACTCGCCTAATTTGAATTTAAATACCTTTCCGAACAATGGCAGCTAGAAAAAGCGTATAAATCTGGTGCACAAGCAGGAGGTCAAAGCAGGACGACGGAGAAAATCATGCGAAAATAGCCGGGCAAAGGTCCTGGCAGGGGGTCCTTCGTGGCGCCTATCACCTGGTGGCTCGCTAAATAAGAAATTATTATGAGCATGCAGCGCCTGGCGTCGCCGGCAGTTGCCGCAGGAGTCCTTGTCGTAATCACACACACACACACCTTATCCAAACCCCAAACCCCCTCGGACTTGTTTAACTTCCGCTGAAATTCACGCACACAAACATGGATGAACAGGAAACGCGCACACACACATCCAAACACGTCATGTTGGTCAACTTTCATAAACAGCCAAAAACACAAAATGGGGAGTCTCGAAGAGAGGGTAGACTCGCAAGTTACTCTTAAGTAATGGATAAAGGATTTGGGCCCCGAAGCTTGAAAAATATCGATATTTGATTGTATCGATATTTCCGATATCAATATCGCATCGATAAAATCGATGTTTTCAAAGAAACAAAGTAAAATTTACGACAAAATATTTTAGTACTATCGGTACAGGTCAGTTATTTCTTCTTAAGAATGCCTATACTTATGTTTCTGATAAACATCAATGTTTGAAAAACATCGAAAATATCGAAAACTTCGATACTGATATCGATATTTTTCAAGCTCTATTTTTGGGGCTCCTTTCCTTTTTCTTAAAATATTGTTCTATTGGTGAAGAGCCCCTTTCAAATTGGCGAAGAAAATTGGGTATAATAAAACCCATAGAGCCCCATGTAAATTATGCATTTAGCTTAAGTATCTGATAAGGATCTAATAATATACCTCCCCTGCGTACCCTGGAAACCACTCACCCTCGAATAAACTTTAGCGTGCCAAAACACGAAAAGGGAAGTTGACCGCTCGCTCCATATGGCCGCCTGTCTGTCTGTGTGTGTGCCGGCCACGCCCCCTTTGACCCCCTCCCCCCTGCTTGTGTTATTTAATGTATCCTGGATTTATTGTGCTGTTTCCTTGTAGCCTGCTGCCGTGCATTAAATGTACATAAACTTTTTTTGCCCAGGCCTGTTTTTCAACATAAGCAGTTGTGTGTGTGGGGAAGTTGTTTTTTTTCGAAGTTACTGCTGCTGTTGGTCGGTTGTTGCAGCTTGTCAGGGTCTGAGTTCGGCTTCCGGTTGGTCTTGAAACCTGCTACAAAAACGAGGAGAAGAAATGGTGCACATGTGCATATCCTCTGGCTGCATTTTTGCAATTTACAGCAGGAAAAAGACGTCGCCCATCGCTGACATTATTATGCGGCGACGACGAGCAGCGGCGACTTTTGCCCTTTGGCCATCGTGTCGCATGCGTTTCCGGGAAATACCCTCCTCCCAGGACCTCCCCCATCTGCAGTATTCCGCCTGGAGCTACCTAGAAGTGACACAAAGAGCCTTAAACTTTGCACCCCATATTCCCTGCCGCCCACCAAGTGCATCTGAGTCTGATTGTGTTTTGTAATACAAAACTTTTTACACAGCCGAACAATGCGAACAGGGGGTCAGGGGTCACAGGACATGGGAGGGGAGGGGACAAAGGGGACAGGAAGACAGATCGGGCATGGCAACTGTTGTGTCATACGGGGCGCCTGATTGCTCATGTTCCCCAGCACACTTGTTTCGCATTTACAAAGTAATAAACAAGCGGGAAAAGCCATTGAAAGTGTGTTTTCGCCAGCAGTTTATGAATTCAATTTCAAAAGGGTAGCTCGCCGAGGTTCATTTGGATGGCTGAAAATCTGGAAATCAATGCGGGCTATTCGAGTATTTTATTGGAATTTCAATTGAAGGGGGAATGATATGGATTGGTATGGAATGCTATGGAATGGCAGCCGAAAATAGTTAAGCGAGTCATTCTATCGCATAAGCGGCCACATTACACGCTGCATTGAGGGCCGCCTAAATGACCGCAATGAAACACACACCTCTGCCCACCCGAAGGGGCTGCAAAGTACACCCAAGCACCCCCATTAGAACCCCCTTTCCCGGCCCCCCCTTCGGCTGCCCCTGCCTGCTTGGCTTGGCAACATTCAGAGCAATTTGTGTGTGCGAGCATGTGTATGCGAGTCGAAGTCTGCAGGAAAGCAAAGTTTACTTTCGCTTTAAGTAGTCGGGCAGCTGGGGCGCAGCAGGGGCGTGGATTTAGGGGGGTTGGGTGGAGGCAGTTGGGGGGCTATGAGCAGCATGCCATGGCATCTCGACAAAGGCATCCCAAATGCACACACAGGCATCCAAGTGCAAGTGCAACCACCCACATTCCGAGCCACGAACATTGGTTCCGGGGTCCTGGAAACTTGAGCAACAATTTGACCCGAGTTCATAAGATTTGATAAAAAAATTTAGAAAAGAAACGATTTAATCAAAAAACACTTGACATTTCTGATAGGCACTTAAAGGATTCGGTACAAAACAAATTCGAAAAAAATAGGTGATATTACTAAAGTAATGCTCTGCTAACAACAATTTTAAAGAAACTAAATAAACTATAGCTATTAGTTCAGTAAAAAATTTTAAAGGAGGGTTTTAAACAATATAGATACAATCCTATAAAACGTTTAATTCTAAAGCTAATATATCTACAATGTAATTCGGAAACTTTGTTCCTTTCATGTCTTCTCCTTAGAGTAAACATAATTTAAAACAGGGTGGCTATTTTCCCCAAAAGTTTCAAAATCCTGATTACTTATCACAACCCTCCATCCACTGTGCCCCAGACCGGATACAGTTCGCTTGATGGGCACTCCAACTGTTTGCATTATGAGGCACGGAGCTTCCCGTTCGACATTGGCAACGGCATCAGCAGCAGGAATCGGAATCGGGAGCGGCATCAGCCGCAGTCGAGCGGCCTCAGCAGTGGCTCGATCATCAGTTGGCCCCCTGGCAAACACAAGCAAATTGAGCTGGTCATTCGGCACCACCCACATCCCAGTACAAACCACCACCCACCACCCACTATCCACTGAGCCATCATCCTTCATCCTCCATCCTCCATCCTTCAGCCCGACAACCCGACTATTCCGACCATCCCGCTGCCGCTTTGTGTGTGCAACTGTCAATACTGGCAATGAGTGAAATGGAATTTGTCTTGCTTGCTGGTGACGGCTTCGAGTGGCGCTCGGCAATTTGTTGCACGCGACCTGCGACCCCGATGAAGCCCCATCTACGTCCTCCATGTAGTCCATCAATTGTTGCCGTCTTTGGCTTCGGTAATAGTTTCGAATCACTTTCGAATCGTATCCTTTTCTTTGGGAGTAAATTACTGCCAGGCTCCACTTAAGAGATAAAAATCACTTTGATATATACTATTTACAGAATATATCTATCTATTCTATATCTTAGCTAAAGATATTAGATGTTTAGTTCAATAGATTAATATTATTATTGTAATTTTTACATTCTCTACATATCCCTTAGATACAATTTTGTTCCCATATCATGGCGTCCTTTTTAAACTGTAGGTACGTATTACCAACTCCCGTAATTAGAGGCATCAAATTATCTGGTGTATATTTACATCTGCCATTTTTATGCGCTTTCAACTTTGTGTTGTGGCTTCAGTTGTGCGGTTTTTGGCCCAACTATGTTTGAAGCCCTGTTATGCTGAATAAATTTGTACCCTTTTCCGGCTTGCTGAGTGTGAGTAATTAAGTTTATTTTGTTGATACGCGCGCACATGTAATTCTGGATGAATTTTAATTAAGCAGTTTGATTAGTTTAGCTGGGAATGCGCAGCGGTTGGGGGGCATTAGTCCCATAAAAGTGATGAATAATTTTTAGAGATACCATTTTACATAAATATTTTGCTGAACACCCCCTGCAGAAGTGTTCTCTGCGCTTTGGAATTTATTCAGCGTTATTGGAAACATCATATCGCTTTCGGATCCCTATTTGTCCGGCTGGGGACCCCGCCGGAACTTGACATTGATGCGCATATCAAATCGGAGGATTGTAAACAAAGAGCCGAAATGCACGACTTTTCGTCAATTCATTTGCATTTATTACAGCTTCAGTTTTCCGAAAGAGAGACGATGCCAAACTGTGAGTGTGTGTGGGGAAAAAAGGTAGAAAAAAAGACAGTTGGAGACCAAACCGGATTCGCACGCTGAATTATTCATATTTTTGCGATGGCCAAACTTTATGGAGAGGCGATGGGCGCAGGGGCGGAGATTGGGTGGGAGGCTTTTCCGGGGAGGGGCTTGGCAAATCAGCTTAGCAAATGAAAAATCGAAATTGGGCAAAAGGAAGCAACGCAGGCAGAAAAGCAAAAGTTGCACTCATTTGTAACAATTTATTTGATTTCCAGCATAGAAATTTCCCAGCCGGGTTCCCATTTGTTGGCCTTTTTCCTTCTTCCCCTAGAAGTGCTCAATGCAAAAGCGTTTTTTATTCAATTTTCTGCTCACGTAATATTGACAAATTATTAGCGGGGATTTCGGATGGTAGTGTGGGTCAAAGGGCGGGGCGGAAACAGCTGGCGAGGCAATGGGAAAATTTTTTATTGTTCCTTGGGTCGAAAGGTGCAGCTGGTAGAGGATTTTCCAAAGACCAGAATGACTTTGTTTTGCATTTTTCATTGGTATCGGTGAAAAAGCAAAACGGTAGGCATTTTTAAATTGATTATGCCTCCGCAGCCACAACCCCGAAATGAGATTTGGCCATCCCAGCCCCCTATTCGCAGCCCCAAGCAAACAAATTGTTGCACAAATATTTGCGATTAATTTCCATAGGCAACATTTTGTGCCCCCAAATGAGCAGCCAAGGAAGTGAGGGGGTGAGGTGAAATCGAGTACTGGGGCGTGCCACGCCCCATCGTGAAATACCAATGAAATTTCAATGTATTAATTGACATAAATTAGCCTTGGCTATCACCATTTAGTCAGGCCATTTGACAAGTTGCCACCTTTGGGCCTTTTATTGCACTGGAAAGCGAGGAAGCTCGTTAAAATCGCTCCTTCAATCGTTTCGGTTAACAGAGGTGATAACAGAATCCTTACAGAAGGAGAGAGCTCTGATAAAAAGAGCAGCGCCTGCGTTCTGCTCTCTCTCTCAGCCGAAGGACCTCCCGCTCTTTATGATTTATGAAAGCCAGAAGTTCTCTTCCTTGGGTCTAAAAGACAGAGCAGGGGGTCTGAAATCCCATCTGATATTGGCCTGTTGACATATATTTTCTAATTGGCATTTCCGATGCGTTCCAGACTTGCTCGCTCACCTTTAGATAACTTTCTGAACCTTCTGACGAAGTGGGGTCTTAAGCGAGGGTTAAAGGATAACCAATTGGTTAAATGGTAAAGACACGTATCATCGATTTCAAATCGGTTAAGGTTATTGGCAAAGAAAGGGGAACATATGTCTCAATAAACATAGCAACAATAACTAGTTATTTGGTTAATAAGAAGTTTAATTTAGTTTGTGAGAAATTATATTTAACTGTTATTAGTACTTTTAAACATAAAAACATTTTTAGAATATGATCTTAAATATCATTTTGAACGGTAATAATATCGGAAATATCGACGTTTTAACTAAATATCTTATAAGCCTATGTTAATGTGTTCAACAGTGAAAGAATCCTCTTGAGTATTGCTAAACTTAAATAATTATTTAATTTTAAAGCCACATCATAAAGGGCTCACAATTAATTTCCTGAGTTTTTGCCAAACGAGTTGAATGGGCAATCCAAATACTTATTAAATTTGGGTCAAGTATTTAGGAGTTCTGCCCTTTGGCCATCAAAAGCCACAAAATGTGCAATTTGATGGAAATCTTTTATCGAAGTATTAGCCAAACAAAGCGGAAAGCAGGAAAATTAGCGAGTCAAGTATATCCATTTCGATCGGGACACGTGCCCGAGTTTTTGGTCCCAATGTTTTGCCCAGCTAGTTTCGACTGAATGCACACGGACGGCTCAGCATATGGCCTAATGCACTAAGACACACAAAGGATACGCACACACATACACACCCCGGCTCACACACACATCGTAAATCTTTGTACATTAACAACAAAAGGGTCGCCAAAGGTTTGGGGCAAGGTTAGAGCCAATATTCTAATTAACTCATGCATAAACGAATAATAACAAACAAAAGTGCTATAAATTTCCACTTGACTTGATTGATGGCCTCTAAATTGTACACACATGTATACCCTAACGAATTGCTTAGCACACTGTGCGTGTGTGTCTGAAAGTGGAAGTGTGTGTGAGTGGATTTGACCTTTTCACATTTGACATTTCCGCGGGAGTGTGTATGCTTGATGGTAAACTTGAATCCAATTTAATATTCGGTTAATGCATTTTCAGAGTATTTTTAATGGTTTATTTACTTGCAATTTTGATTGAAACTTAATTATACATAAAATGCAAATTTTCTAAAATAAATTAGTTTCGTTCAATTTTAATTTCGAATATCAGTCTACGTAATTTTCATGAACTTAAACTCTTCATTTAGTTAATGGCAATAAAATTAAAGTTTGTAGTCAAAGTCAGTTAAAGCTTTAAAGGCAACACAGCTAAGGATTATACCCCATTTCCCCGAAAAGAGTATTCAAAGCAGCTTGAATAAAGCACCGGGCAATTTTCAAACAGGTAAGAAAAGTCTCCCGGCCTTCGGTCAACACGTTCAACATTGTCTGCCCACTAAATCACAATTTATGTTGCTCTCACGTAAAGCCCATTAGAGGGACATCAAAAAATTATTACTATAGCACTTTATTTACGATTATTTGATCAAATATGGCGGCCATGTCTGAATGCCATTTGCGGTGTCCTTCCAGCAGGGGCATCAAGCCACCCACATCCAAGTGGGCGTATAATGTTATGTGTTAAGGGTCATAAAGTTAATGCAGGCAAACACTAGCAACAAAAGCAAATATCAAACAAAATCGTAAAAAAGTCGGGGGATATGAGGTTGTCTGGCTTTCCTGGCACGTTCCAAAGGTGGCTAGAAATGCAAAATTGAAGAAAACCCAAATGGAATATGTAATCAAGATTTTAAAGCGGTTACAGAAACTGCTCAAGGTGGATTTGTAAGCCAGGACCTTTATATTAATTTAAATTCGAATACTAATTAAACTCAGCTGGGATGTCCAAAACCGAAATGAGCATTTCAGCCGGCTGGCAGCGTTATTTGTTTAAACAAATCAAACCGAACTGCGTCAGGGAGAGATACATTAGATCCTTAAGACATAATTTGATGCGAGGGCCTGGCAAAACCGATCCGAACTAAACCAAACTCAGGCATCAGGTGTGTGCATTTGGGTTGCTGCAGAATGTAAACACGTTTTAATTAAAATACTAAGACAACAATAATGGAATGGCACAGGCTCAGACGTTTCCCAGGCAGGATGTCAAAGTCAGCAGCTGGCCGGGAGGCAGGAGCCAGGATACAGGAGTTGGGATCCAGTAGCCAGGAGCAGCAAACCAAACCGAAGCCGTCTCAAATGAATTTGTGGTGAACTGGCTATCAGCAGAGGGAGCTGCTTGGAACAAGGAACAAATCTAATCGCATTCAACGAATGGTCTTCCTACGGATTTTGTTTGCATGTGCAGGACATAAACAACCGAAAGCTGTTGGGGATGGAATGCACTGCCAAGACGATCCTGAATTAATAAAAAATATATTAACAAATATTTTAAACCACTAATTGAAATAGTAATTAAGGAGTAAAAAGAATAGAACACTTTCAAATATTTAAGCTGAAATATCTATTTACTTTTTTTGGACCACTAACTTTCCTTTTCTCTCAGTGCCCATTCACATATGACACGTGCATATTGGGGGCCCAGGAAGTAAGTCAGTGCGAGTGGCCTGGACTTAAACAGAGTTCCTGGCAGACAACTGCCTAATGGCTGTGGCTAATGAATGATGACAGCATTTAATGTCTCTCCCACTGTTATTTCCTTGACCAGCATCATTAATAACCCGCCCAACCGAAAAGCAGCAGCAGTCGTACCATCAGCAACACCTTGACCAATAAAATCAAATTAAAGCCAACGACAGAGCAACGATCCCAACCGATGGGAGGTCAAGCAAATTATAATCGCTGGGATGGGGTAGTGGTAATATTGGTGAGGACCACCCACAAATGGTTGGCCAATACGTTGACCGCAGCCCCATTAAAAACTGATGCCCATCCATACCAGTTAGGCGTGCTAACAATGGACCCATCACCAATGTACCGCACATCGGACTGGTCATTTGTAATGTATCCTCGGATGCGCGGCCGTCGGCCGAGTTGCGATCTCCATCCGCCAGCTGCATCCTGTGAGCTTGGCACGGGGCGTATACTTAATTACTCCTGCCTCGTCCACAGCAAATTAATGATGCTTAAAAGCAGCGGGGGAGCATCGAGTGCAGGATGAGCAAGTTGAGCAGGATGAGCTGGGACAGGGGAGCTCAGGGGTTCCGGGGCTCCGGGGCTCCACAGATCCAGAGTGGGACGCATTGTGCGTGCGGTGATGTGTGACCACAGCTGACTGCATTACTCATACGCACCGCTGCACAATTAACTCAGTTAGCCCGCAATGCCGCTGAAATCGTTGAGAAAATTATTAAAGGCGAGTTACCCCAAGTGAAAGCTGAGCAGCCAAAGATTGGGGTGAATTGTGAAGCTTATCCCTTATAGCCGTAGTGAGTTAAAGTGTCTTTGGGGATTATTTGATGTCTGTATAAAGAAAGGATGTCAAAGTTAGTTGCGTAAAAATCTTTTTGATAACATTGAAAAATTTACATGGCCAATATTTTAAATATATGAGTGTATATGATATTTTTCGTTGGGTAAACAATCTGCATATTGAATTTAAGAGATGATTTTAATACCTTTTGCTCATTTTTTGGTTCTGTAATTAAATATCCCTATCAGGCTTTTTAAATTAAATTCAGTCTGTTTGCTCTCATTACGCACAGCTTAAATGATGCTATGAAAAAAGGCCAATGTTTAGTTTTGATATTTTATAATTTGCCTTTTAAATGGGTGACATTGGTTTTTTGACCACCCGCTGCTGACCCAGAAAACCCCCGTGGACCTTCGACAGCCGGTGGAATAATGGGGGTATGTCGCCATTATACCATCCGATGTTGTGCTGATGTTGGCTTAGTTGCGGAGCCAGCCAAAGCCAAATGGCAACAATCGGATGCAATGGCCTGGCCAAAAGCCCGACCCAGGCAAACAAAGTGCTGCAATCTACACCCCTTGAGTGCCCCCTTTTCGGCGGACTCTAAATGGCTTACTCGAAACGGGGGCGCTACACTAAATATAATTGTAACATTCAAGTGGCAAATCGCTGGCCGTTCCGTGATTATTATTATTTGTTGTAGCCGCATTAGAACTTTTGCAAATTGGTTTCGTTTTACCAGGCCGCGCTCATATGCCAAGTATCTTGTTTTCACACAATGCATACGGGGCTGCAGTGCCCGCTCGCCTGGCCATGGTAAATAATTATGCAGCACACTGGCCGTGCTCCAAAAAACGGTTCGCATATATCATTTATTTAGGGGAAAACATAAATACCGAAAGCAGAGCAGACCAAACAGAAAAATACACCATATGCGAGGGTCGCACATATGTAGTTTTATATGCATAGATTTGCATTCGAAATGGCATCGCTTAGGGACCTTTGAGTTGATGGTTGTTATTACACGGAATTATATTGTTGGGCGTGCTTCTAAAGCGCTCAGAAAAATATACATAAATATGAATATGCAATATCAAAATATTGTCTATAAGCAAGAACTTTGATAGTATGTTTCCAAAATATTTAAAATCTCCCCTACCGGTGAAGACAACTTACTTAAATTGGCCGATTTATCAGTATTGACTGACCACGGCGAACTTAAGCCCACTGAGCTCTCCGGAATCACAGTTTAACTGGACTTTACCGGCTTTAAGATACCTTGTGCAACCACTGGGGTATTTCCTGATGCGGATGTCAAGTCGCCATCGACTTGGGCAATGTGCGAGTCCTTCGGTGCCAGCATATGCAATAAAATTGGGAATCTCTCAACTCGACGTTTTTCCATTTTATGGCACACTTCGCTGACAACGGTCTCGATTTTCTCGAATCTCTCGCTTTATCGAGTTTATTGTGGGTAAATGCGCTGCGAAAAAAAATCAACAACAAATGCACACAGATGCAGTGTTTTTAAAATGTATATGTATCCACAAGTGGATGCATGGCTGTGTGCAACACGCAGCCCTGATTATTTGGTAAACATGGCGAATTTACGTAACCAGGACAACTGGTAAATGACCATCGGAATTTAAGGGAATGGGAAACTGAAAATGGCAAAAATTGAAGTCTTTTCATAAATTAAAAGCTATTGAATAAAACTATTATTTGCTTTTTGATGCCTTTTTTCGGGCATCAGTTTCGGGATTTTCTTGTTATTTTTGGAGACTGAAAATAATATCTGGCCTAGACATGAATAAATTTTTGTTTAAGATAGAGAAGAGATTAAGTTACGAAAATACAAGTAAATTGATTGATAAGCAATTCACATTTTACAGAAAAGAATAAAGATGGGATTAAAACAGGTAAAATGGTTTTGCTTAATGAAATTTGGTTGGCGTCAGGACTTAAAGCAAATAAGATGAGCTCTTTTAAAAAGGAGCAAGTTGAAAGCAGCACAAAAAACAAATCACCAGAATGAAGTGCAGAAATCTGAGCAGTTCGAAGAACCGTGCTATTTAACACAGTTTGAAAAAGTTCAGCAAACTTTTCGGCTCCTTATGGCTTTTTTAAAGAGTGCAAGTCAAATTTTTGTAAAAAATTGAAAACTTACTAAGGTATTTTTGAGTATGGGGTATAAATAGTTATCCTCTATGTCTTATGTTTAGATCCAAATGCTTAATTTTAGGAAAAATGAAGTAAGCGCATGCACTCAAATGATCGACATGCGGTCATCAATCCAAAGCAAAGGTTTCCGCCTGTGAGGTTAGATAATAGCCATCAGAATAAGAGGTTTTTCGGGGTTATTCGGATTTCAGGAGGTTTCACCTCAGATCTATGCCAAAAAATCCCGTTCGGCAGCCGTAATCAGTGCAGCCAATGCAGAAATTGCTCTCAAAATGAAAACTAATCGATGGCGGGGTGGGCGAAGTGCCGCAAGGAAAGGGGGCTGTTGCCCCAAGTGGGCGTGGCCGGCTTGATGGCGTTCCTTTAGGTGTTTTACACGCTGGACGTGCATAAAATTGTACGCAACCCGGCAGCCGGCGAACGTGGCATGGGGGAAACCCAAACGCAGGACCGGAAACGGAAGCTGGAGGAGAAGAGGCGGCGCCTTCGTTGGATTCCCATCACGTATCGCAATTTAAATTAACACTTTGATATTTTTTGCTAAACGTGTCGCGGTTTTTATGCGCCATTCTCGGTACGTTTTGCAGGATGGAGGAAACGAGAGTTGGAGCTAAGCAGCCACAGGACTTTTGCCGCCGTATAATAGAGCATTTATTATTTTAATTAAGCGTTTAGTGCCGCACAGATGGGTCGTGTGCAATATATATTTCACATATTCGAGAGCCAAACCGTAATCAGTCAGCCGGATTGACAGTCTCATTTATTTATGCATTCATTCACCCTCGTTCTTTCAGTTATTAAAATGTGTTCTTTTTTTTCCATTTCGATATGGGAATTTCATGCAATGCCAGTCAGGGGAATTATTTCTGACCCAGATTACAATACGGTGGGTGGGTATTTGGGTATTATTAATGGTGGGGAAATCCCTAGCCTTGTAATGGACCAACAAATTAGTTGCTTGTTGGTGAAACTTCGTGTCAAGTCAGTTTCGCAACAAACAAAAAAGGTGCGGTGCAGCAAAATGGTCAGGATGGGGCAAGGGAATGCATAATTATGGACAAAGTTCTCATTTATTTTCGCGCTGAATTAATTAAAAGTTCACTTATGCACGGAATTTGCATAAAAATTACATTTTAATTGCGCTTCATTTGCGAAGAGGACGCCAAGTCGTCTTCGTCAGTGCCTTCGCCCTGGCGTTATGAGAAATTCCCCTACGCTCGGAGGAGGAAAAGGCTTGGGTGCCAAAGGAGGGCTCCAGTGCCGGAGCCGGAGCGTCGGAGAAGTGCACTCGAGCCAGACAAGAACACTCCGAGATCCACTACAAAGCGCACTTGCCAGTCGTAATGAAAAAACACATTTTCCTGTTAAGACTTAGCCCGGTCTGCAGTGGGCGGAATGGATTGCAGGGGGTTCGGCAGGGGGTAAACAAATATAAATATTTATTAGAATTCCATGACTTTTTCCCAGCATCACCTCGGTGGTACTTCTGTTGATTTTCCTTTGTGTAAGAGATCGCTATTAAAATGGGAGACTGGAGAATGGTTAAAAATGTGTATGCCTTAAGATATAGTAATGCCATTGATATTTTTATGCTCAACAAAAAAATATTAAGAGTTTTGTCAATGTACGACATCATAATATATATATTACTACATATTCCTGATTATATGGATATACATCTTTGTAAAAACTAATGCTTTGTTTTTGAAAAGCCATTTCAAATCGAAAAATACAACAGGTAAAGTACCCAAAAAAATTAGTTAAAGTAACCGAAAATAAGATATGTATGTATACAGAAATTTTATATAAAGCCAAATACCTTGCTAAAAAGTTGTTAATGCTTTCAAGCATTGCGATGCCGAAATCTCATACTGAAAGGTTCAGCATTTTTTCACTTTAGCAAAAACCCCTTGCAACAGTTGTGCAAATCTTGTGTGACATTAATTTTCAGTTCATCGCATTAAATGCGCCCCTATTAGCTTAACAAGTACCTGACAAATAAGTTAATTCCCGTACGTAAACATCAGCAAGCATTAACGCCCCCCCTGCGAAGGGTGTGAAGAACTCGCTTCAAAGTTAATGGGGAACGGCCCCCAAACCCCCACTACGTAACGCCCCCACACCCACGCCCATGAAGAGGGAAAGCTGCCAGACAACACCCCTCGGCATTTCATCAACTTGGTCCAATGCACAGAGCCCACTGAAGAGGGAATGAGACAGATGGAAGGTTGAAGAAAAATAAAGTTGGCCAAAATATTCTCAAGTTTCGGCTGGATTTGGCTTGTTCTGGTAGCTGTGGATTTTTGCTTTCTTTCATTTCTTGTTTTGTTTTTTGCTCATTTCCGAATACGGGCAACCTGAGGTTTGTTTTAATTTGCCGCTTTTCTATGAAGCAGAGCGCCACCCATCCATTCAAGCCCACCCCAAGCATTGTCTTACCGACCGAAGCAAAACTTTTGCATTTTCTCATTTTCGGAAAATGTGCAAAGGGATTTGTTTTCATGTCTGCTACTGGTACTTGGTACTTGGAACTGGTACTGCGGCTCCTGCTGTTCCTGTTTCTGGTCCTTATGCTGTTGCCTGATATGATTTCTGCCGCACCCCCCGAATAAGTGTGTGTGTGGGGGTCCTTTGAGATTATTTTTGTGATGCGGTGGCACAAAAGACAACAAGCGTAGCCCCGATCCGACTCTCCAAACCCCTAACCCAGACTGGAAATAAATAAAGCCGAATACATCTGTTTTCCCATAAATTGTATGAGCATCTGTATAGGGGGGAGTGAGTACTTTTATGAACATGTACGAGTCACGAAATGATATCTTGCTTTCGGTTTGTCGTGCCACAAAGTTTTCTCCTGCGTTCCCTACTGCGGTCTCTTTGGCGATAATCTCGAATTATCTTCTGTGTT
Source organism: Drosophila suzukii (assembly GCF_043229965.1). Classification (NCBI taxonomy): domain Eukaryota; kingdom Metazoa; phylum Arthropoda; class Insecta; order Diptera; family Drosophilidae; genus Drosophila; species Drosophila suzukii. The sequence continues at coordinate 77,401,085 of NC_092082.1, forward strand.
CTACCATTTCAAGGTTAGAGCAGGGATTACTTAATACTTAATACTTAATAAAGCTAAACTGTTTGCAGCGAAAATAATTAGGATAATTAATACAAGTTCTGTACAAAACGTAGCCTTGTATTTTGTCATTTTCTATTTTTAGTTTCATGTACATCAGTTCGATTTTCATGATTATTTTAGGAGCACTTTGGGTACGTGTGTATATGGAGAGCCTCCTTTGTTGTCGAACATTTCCCTTGGTGCCAGAGCCGCCAGCAGCAGGGGGCATTTGCCTATTAGGCCACGTTCTCGGCTTCCTGTGGTAAATTACATTGTTTTATTTGAATTACGATTTGTCCCGGCCAGAACACACAGTCCTGCCTTAGCCAACGGCATGTCCTAGACATGAAAGCAGCTTGGGTGTAATTTAATTTGTCCCACTCCGAGGGAAATGCTTGCTTATGTGATTGTCTTCGGTGGGGCGAAGCGTCCTGTAATGGGACCCAGAATATCCTACGAGGGCACTTGCCCTACGAGATTATATGTACTTTGATTCTACACTTGAATTGCATTATTTACGCGTGCCGAAAGTCACGGCGTGTCAAGACCCTCATTATAATTGAATAAATCAGAACGGCTCGTAAAAACTCCATCGCATTACCGCATCGTACGTGCGCCGTTCGCGAATCAATTAACCTCTGGAAGGCGGAAGAACTTCGGAATCCCCGAGCTCAACTGGACTCTAAAATGCACTTCCTGACTCAATTGCGCTCAACTCCTTCTCTTGGTTCGTTTATTTTGCCCGCGGACATGCTAAAAAGGTTCCGCCAACAGCAAGGAAATCTCTGGCTACGTGGAATGCGGCACGTGGCGAATCCTTCGTGGAGCGAAACAAGTGAAAATAGCTGGATGATGGCTTACTCGTCCCTTTCTGGCCAAGTTAATAAATGGACAAGGGTTGTCATTGTCCCCGGGCTTGCTTACCAGTCTCTTGGCTGCCCGGATGTTCTCTACTTTGGGAGCTCTAATCCCTTAATGCACTTCGGGAATATTAGGTTTTATGTTTTCAGTGAGAAAGTCTGCTTAAAGGAACATTTAAGACGTTTTAAAATAATAAATTCTTAAACTAATGTAAGCAGCTTTAATCCCATAATTTTCATAACATTTATTTTACGTCTAAAAGTTATTCTTATGTTTCATTGACCTCTTATTAGTTTTTTGTCTCTGAAACTTCAAATGGAATTTTCCTGCTGAATAGAACTCCAAAAGTTTAGTTTCCTAAGACATTAGCTGACACTAATACAAGTAACATAATAAACAGAGTATTATTACCTCCAAGTTTGCATAGTCTGTGGGAAATAGAACAGCCAAAAGCCATTCCAACATATTGTCCGCATATTATTGATCTACTAAGTGAAGCGAAACTAACAAACTCAACAAAGTTTTCGCGCCAATGACCAAAAAGTAAAAATTCGCTAAAAATAATCAAATAAAAACTGGAAAATCCCGGATCAGGTGAGGGCAGCGAAGAGGATTACGTACATGTACCACTGGACAGTGGCAAGACATTAGCGCTGCAGGAAAAATCCGGTGCCAAGCAGGTGGAAAAACTGAGCTAAAAACTTGTGAGAAAGGAAAAAGGAGCGACACTCACGTGTGAATGTGTCTATCTGGTTTTTTGGAAGACATATGCTTGGCACTTAGGTGCCCTCGTTCCATTCTCAACTGAATTTCGGGCACACTCTGCTTACCTGGCAACGTTTTTCCAGCTCTTGGGCAAAAGAAAACGCTTTTCCAGCATTAGTTTTTTCAGCTCTCGCTTTTCTTGCTCCTTTTGGCATTTTACAGCATTCTCCTCGTCCAGCGAATGGTTCGCCTCACGTATGTGAATGGGTTTGTGGTAAATGTTTTTCAATTCCTTCCTCGAGCGGGGGTTTTCGTTTTCGGGCAGGTTTTCAACGCAGCCGCCGAAAAGTACACAAATTTAGCGTTTTGTTTGCACCTGCTTCGGCCTGCTAAGGTGTGTGTAAGTGCCTGGCAATTCGGCAAGGAGTGCCGGAAATGGAGCTTATTATGTGGCCCACTCAACTCACACGCGCTCTTGGCCAAGAAGGCAAAGGCGACGGTTTGGGCCAGTCCGATTCGCTCATTTTGCAGTTCACAGCTGGCTTTGAATCGAGATTGAATGGAATCGGAGGAAGTGCCATAGAATTCCCATAGAATTTAGCCTGAATGGGGAACTCGTTTACCACATATTCTCAAGAGTCATTTGCTCCCCACCGCCCTTCAACGCTTTGATTGGATGGGTCCCGAAACATTTTGGCCCATTTGCGGCTTCTATTTATGGGTGTCAGTGGGCCAGACCTCTCTGAAGAGGGAATATGTAGGCTATTTAGACCATCTTCGAAAAGAGAAGTTTGATTGCCATATGCTGAAGTATCTACCTATCTGATTACCATCATCATCCGCAAGTCATTGTAAGAAATTACTTATTAAAAAATGACCTTTCAGTTAATTAACGTATTTTATTTCAATACTTACCATATTGGTTTAGATACTAGGTTCAACTTAAAGAATTAATACAGAACAAAGCTCATTTAAATAACTTTCCAATTAAATGCAAAACTTGATAAAGTTTTTTTTATCACAAGCCCACCTTTAACCATCTTTATAACAGAAATACATACAAAGCTTTTGTTATAGTGGAAGATGAATATAATTTATTTGCTCCTTAAATAAACCTTAATTAATTGTTTACCGTGCCAGACTGAACAATCATAATTGGCTGAATGCAAATGCAAATGCCAAGTGAAGCGAAACAACCGGTGGAAGAAGGCCAATATAAATGGTAAATAAAAAGAGTGCACATCAATGCATTCAATAAAAAATAAATTGATTCCGAATAGAAAACGCAGGGGTGCGACGGAAGTGCAGCAGGTGAGTTGGCAGTGGAGCGTGGAAAATGCTTTTGTGTAGCCTGAAAGATGGGTCTTTCAGACTCCCCAAGCTGGTCAGAAATTTTTGCAAATGGTAAACACACTTCGAAAGTATTTCGATGCTCATCAGTTGGAAAAGAACTGTTTTTGGTAAAAATATTATGCCGTAAATGACCGCAGAGTTGTTTCCAATGCTACTCCAGACAAAAGGTTTGCGAAACAATTCAAATTATGATGTGAACAATGCGGAAATGCTGCAATAAAGCTGTTGTTGTGTGCACATTTGTTGGTCGGTCAAACGAGCATTTCTGTTAAATTAAAACCTCAAAGTGTAGATGGAGTGTGGTGTGTGGAGAATGGAGTTTGGAGCTGGATAAGAAACATGTTGCCAGCCCATCTGAGTGAAAAGTTCATAAATTGTGTATGTGCGTGCTGCTAAAATTGTCTGAACTTTTGTCAGGGACTTCGGAATGGAAGGGGTAAATGTGAGTAGGGGAAATAATTCCTTGTTCCCAAAACGACATGTGCCGAGTGCCCACAGCCGTTCTGAGTTGCGGCCTCGTCTGCTCAACAAATGTCACTCGGCGTTGATGTTGAATGGATGCCGGGCTAGAATGCTAACCCTTCTCTGGCCCACAATGATATTTCAAATTTCAGCAGCTACAATGGCAACAACACCAGGAATGTCCACATCGACAAATGTAATTGACATTTCTTTAAGCGTTCCCATGCTCACATCTTGAAAATATCCCAAAACCAGAGACAGGACAAGAACGGCTGGTTTATCCTCGTTCTGGGCACATGCTGTGTGAATACGTGTCCACATCTGGAGATTGGACCTGCACTTGTATCATCGTGTTATTGTGATATCTCTCGGACAGCCTGAACCTGAAACACGTAGCCTGGCCGATGTCACCTTATCTGCAACCGCATTCAAAGTAACTTGTAATTCTGACAACCCACTTTTGGTCCATGAAAATTGGCCGAGTAAAGTGACCGCTAGTAAGCCTAATGGCGCAATATCCAAACTCCCTCGGCCAACATCAACCCATAAAATCATAAAAATAAACCCAAAGAAGCGGAAGAATGTAGTACCCGAACCCGAAACCGAACCCTAACCTAAACCAAATCGAAAAAGTTTCCGCTTAGGCCTGGCATTAAAAACTTGGCAGCTTGTTAAGCCCGCCGAGTGAAGACCAGATTGTAGTTCACAGTGCTGGGGGCCAAATTAAATCCGCAAACTGTAGACAAAATGCAATAAAATAAATTGCAACAATATCCGCAAAAAGTTCCTTATAAATGATGCTGCTAACCTGAGTGCCGCATTCGGAGTGAACATAATATAAATTTTCAACCGAGCTGAGCAGGAGCCAAATGAAAGGTGACAGCTGGGATGTGGGGAAATGGGGGAGAAAGCGAAGAAAGGCGAGAAAGGAGCTATGGCTAAACAATAGTTCAGCAAAAAATAAGTTGAAAACGAGTGAGAAAAACTTAAGTGCCCGTTAAATTTCCCAGCGGACTAATGATAAAAGTTACGCGACTCCTGGCCCCACCTTTCAGCCATTTTTCCTAGCGCGCATTTTCCTGCCTTCCTGCAGCATTTCTCTTCTCGGCTTGTCGGATTTGTTTGCTCTTTAACCCTTTCCATTCGGAGCCTTTTCATTGTTTTTCCCCCCTTTGCCATATCCTTGGTTGTTTTTCCCCCTGCCTAGAGTACCGGTAAATACATTGCGGCATTCAAGTTAATTTACCACAAGGAAGGAGCTAGCAAGGAGTCGCAAGGAGCGGAAAGGAAAGAAGCTGGAAGGAGGTGGAAAAAAGGAGTCCTGGAGAGGACAGGCTGAAAAAATGCAATGAAAATTATGTTGAACCAGACCCTGGGATCGTAATTAGTTTACTGCCATTTAACTTGCTACATTAGTTGCAATTACCTAGTAAATATTGTGCATTTATTGTGTAATTCTGGTTTGTGTTTTTTTAAACAGTTTCCCTTAACGGAGAAGGAGAATTTCATTAGGGCGTTGATGCTATTGAATATTTGATTTTTTTTAAATAACTGAGAAATATATATATTCAAATATAATAATTTTATTCCCAAATGTGAGTTCAAATAATTTCAGTATACAGCTCATTTAATTATAATCCACGAAATACGTAAGCATATTAAATTAAGCTCATTAGGATTCCGATTTGAATTCAATCAATTGATAAAACAAAATGTATTTACTTCAACAGACATAACAATTTACATGCTCACATCCTTAACCAGATTAAACACTCAACACTAAATACCTCAAGTCCTTATTGGAATTTGGCCACAATGGAAATCTTGAAAAATCATTCAAGTGGTTTAAGTATTCCTCAAAATTTAATTGATGCAAATTGTTGCTCGGCTTTTTATTTAAAATTAAATATTTTACTTTTCGTTTATTGCTGTTGATACAGTTTGTGCGTGACTGCCTTTCGATTTGTGTTTGTTATGTGCTTTGCATAATTTAACACTTTGCCTTAAAAACAATCAAATTGTCAAGTGTCAAAAGTTCGTGTCAGGCCAGGAAAATGCCCCCGCTCAACGGGCCGGTGTTTGCGCTGCCATGTAAATGTAAATAAAAATGCATTAAAAATGTAGCTGTAATTTACACACTCACACTTTCCCGGCTGGGTGGAAAATTGAGTGAAAAGTGTTGGGGGGCGGTGGCGACCGTAAGTGGGTGCTTGTGTGCAATATTTTGCATTTGCCTGCCAGTTTTTCCGGTTTGCTCTGACCACAAAGTGTTGGCCATTAACCGAGCGCAGACTGACCCACTCACTGGCTCATATCAAGTTTATGCTTCAGACTTTAAGAATAAGTAGTTGTGTAAATTAAGAAAAAATCTGACGAGGTTCGGTTGGAAAACAATGAAACTACCAAATTAAATAGAAAATAAAACATACTTAATAAAATATTTATAGTTAAGAGTACATGTCCTCATAAAAAAGGTTTATAACGTAAAATATCTGAAAAATTAAAACAAATTTAAATTTAAGAAACTAAATTCATGAAAAGCACTCCGCATAAACGAAGTTGCAGACTCAAAACGCAGGGCAGCAGAAAGGCAGGCTGACGCGTGTTAATTTGAATAAATTATTAAAGCACGTGATGAGCGCGACCTTTCAACCAATTGGGGCAACTACCCACCACCACCACACACATTCGCACCACCCCCCCCCGTTCCCGCCAATCCCAATTGGATGGTCAGAATCATCCCCTTCACCCCCCGCAAGCCATGTGCAATTAAGCACGAAAAAACCAATCAAACTGGAAATAAATTGCGCCATAGTTGCAGCAGCCGCACAGCGACCAGGGTTGCCATACGGCGCCGATTTTTGCGAAAAATTTTTTTTGCCTATCCAGCACTTTGTGTGCCTCTTTTGCGTGTGTGTGCGGGTGTTTGGGTTTTTTGCGCTCGCCGGGGGTTTCCCTTTTTATTGTGGCCGCCGGGTGAAAATTGTTTGCATTGCATTCTCTGCTGATGCATGCGAATTGAGAAATATTTGCAATTTAGCAAAATACACCCGGAAGCGGGCCCGGATTGAAGCTTGAGCTGCTCTTGCCACATTTCGCAATTTCGATTTTCGCCCCGCATTTGTATTCATATTTGTATTTGGGATTTTCCAATCGCATTCGCATTCACATTCGTATTCGTTTTTGGACCCAACCTTCAACGCCCCCGAGTGCGTGCAAAATGACGGCAATTAGGTTTCTGTGTTGCGCTGATTTGTGTTTTTTGTGTTTGAGCCCCTCACCTCTGAAAAGTGTCGGAAATGCGATGTCAATAATTTTAGCAATTATTATTTACCTGTGCTGTGTTGTAAAAATGATTCAGAGTATCCGGTCTTTGGCTTAAAATTCACTAGTTTTTAAATTATACAAATTAATGGGGTTTGCATTTATAAATTGAATAAATGGGATATAAATTAAAAATATATTTAAGACATTTTGGGAAACTACTATAATCAAAAGTTCTATACTTCGAGTAATTTAATAATTGCTGTGTATGTAAGCAAGGGCAAAATAAATCCAAACTAATCATTACTTAATTCCAGGGACTTAAAATAATTTTTATAATAATAAATCACCTGTTTTTTTTCGAAAAATTGAATTACAATCCCATTTAGAAGATCTTTGTATCTATATCCATCACTATCTTTAGGTTATTCTTTTTCTTAAGTTTTACAATGGTTATAATGACTAAGCATCTGCTTTTCTAATGCTTTTTGGGGGCGTCATCCTATTTTAACTGATCTGTAATGTATAATCCAAAGTTATATTTTAGATATTAAATGCCCGCAGGCCTCACGGAAAATCTAAAATCCATATTGCTTTGCACTACCCAAACTCCTTTTCGCCTGGACTGCTCGGATCAATTGTCGAGCTCAGTGATGCAGCAGAGGATAGAATAAAGTATAAATACAATTTGTATGCTTGATGTAATTTCATTTCCACTTATCTTGGTATTTTCTCTGCATTTTGCTTCATGCGATTGATTTATCGCACAGAAAATAATAGGCAGCCAATGTCTGTGCATCCTGGAGAAAGGACTCGCTCCTGGTCTCGGCCTTCCGAGCAAACCATTCAATCCCTGAGCCGGGTTCAGTTTATATTCAAATGCTTACGCTTAAATGTCAATAATACGTGAAATTGAACTGCCAATTCAATCTTCACAACTACTCCGTTCTCTCCTGCTCCTATCCACTTCTCCACTTCGTAGTGAAATCATTTCCATATAAGCGTTTTCCCATCTCCTCTATTTATACGATATATATATGTATTTCTTTTCTTTTCGCTTGCAATTTTTTTTGTTATATTTGTTATTTTGCATGGGAAATTCTTTCTGTTCATATGTGGAAAAACTATTTGCAAAAGTCTCAAGTGTGCTCGGCTCCCGTTCCCGTTCCCATTCCCATTCCCGGCCAGCACAGTTTCTCGGGAGGATGGGGCGAGAGGTGTTGGACTTTTTTAAACGACGGCTGCAAATTGTACGCAGATCACATTACACTTGCTCCAGCGGACGGCATGTGCAACTGCCGGCTGCCTCTGTGGATTGCTTTACATTTGGCTGCACTTCCTCTTGGAATCCCCTCCAGCCACACCCCTGCATTCACTCGAAAAATTGAAAGATTTATTTCTTAGTTCTTTGCGATTACATTTCCACCGAGCTAATGTGTTCCGATCCAACGGCTACGTAGTGGCAGTTTGTCAACTGTCATTGCATCAGACATTGAATGGCGGACCGAAGTGGATAAGGGCGGAGCAATCGGTGGGGACTTGTCGCATTTTGTTGACAACTACATCGCAAATACGGCAAAGTAATCAGCATTGTGTAAATAACAAGTTATGTGCGAGTGCAGCTGACAAAGCGAGTGGTAAGCGATATGCGATGAAGCAGGAATAAATCCCTAAAAGCGTTTCCATGGATGAATCCAATGCATTTGGCAAAAAAACGGAATGGAATCAATAATACGAGACGTCACTCATACGTACTGGTGAACACAAATGCAAACCCAAACGCATGTAGCACACTTTTTAGCGCACACCAAATGTTTTCTCGTGGCAACCGGAAAATATTTAATACTGCCTAAGGTCAGCTGCTAAGCACCTTAGAATCGAAAAAACGCAAAAGCACTTGAAACTATGCGTATAGTTCTTGTGCTCAATGGGCAGTTGTCAGACTTCTGCGGGAAGGTAAACCAATGAAAAGAGGTGAAAATGTCCAAGAAAACTGAGTCAAATGGCCAGTTATCCGCGGGTTTTCCCATCGAATAGTCGGTCGCTGTGAAAAAATAAGCAAGCTTTTCGGTTGAAATTATTGAACTTCTACAAAAAGAGGTGGACATTGAGGACTTCCGAAATAGCATATTGTCACGTTTATCAATTTAAAAAGAAAATCTTTAGACAGTCAGCTTAGATGAAGTGTCATTGAATCACTTTAAAATACTCCAAAATATATATATATGAAGAACCCTTGTTTTGAATCATATTCGATCTAACCCAAATTATTTCTAAAGGCAGCAATCGGATAAAAGCATTACGAAACCTGATTCTGCTTTCATTTCTCGTTCCTACACACCTATTTCTCATCAATTTTTTTTTTAATTAAGGCAATGTCCCTATTCAAGGCCGAAGAAAAGCCCATCACGTTTCACGTTTTCGTTATTCTGTTTTCAGTTGTCTACTGACCATGAAAAGCTGGCCATGAAACTTTTTTTCCACTGAGAATTGGATAAGTGAAACCCTGGCCAAAAGGGACGAGCGGATTGATTTTGAGGTGAAAGTGGGCTAAAAGGTACAAATGGAGCCAGGAGCGACTCCATCACCTGCATCTGCCCCAGTGGCGGCACCTGCGGCTCCAATAGCAGTGACTACTCCTGTCCAAGTGGCCGTTCCCGCAGCTGTGTCTCCTGCACCAGCGGCACCGATTGTATCAACACCGATAGTGGCGACACCTACAGTAGCTGCGCCTCCAGTTGCAAGTGTGCCACCGGCAACAGCTACTACTCCCGTCGCTGCAGCTCCTGCTCCAATTTCTGTCGCCCCCATGGCTACACCTCCAGTCCCAGCTCCTGCTGTTGCAGCCCCTGTTGCATCCGTTGCGCCTCCAGTTGCTGCAGCACCTACTCCCGTTGCAGTGACTCCAGTTGTCGCAGCTCCTGTGATCACTGCTCCGCCTGTTGCTGAAACTCCGGCTGCTGCTCCGCCACCTGTTGCTCCACCCGTTGTTGCAACATCGACTCCTGCTGCAGCTACTTCAGAAGTTGCTCCTGTTGCTGTTGTTCCTGTGACCACAGCGCCTGCAGTTGCTGTTGCTCCTGTGATCGTTGAACCACCAGTTTCTGTTGCTCCTGTGATCACTGCACCACCAGTTGCTGTTGCTCCTGTGATCGCTGAAGCACCAGCTGCAGTTGCTCCTGTGATAGCAGAACAACCTGTTGCTGTTCCTCCTGTGATCGCTGAACCACCAGTTGCTGTTGCTCCTGTGATAGCTGAACAACCTGTTGCTGTTGCTCCTGAGATCGCTACACCACCAGTTGCTGTTGCTCCTGTAATCGCTGAACAACCTGTTGCTGTTGCTCCTGTGATCGCTGAACCACCAGTTGTTGTTGCTCCTGTCATCGCTGCACCAGCAGTTGCTGTTGCTCCTGTGATCGCTGAACCACCAGGTGCAGTTGCTCCTGTCATAGCTGAACAACCTGTTGCTGTTGCTCCTTTAATCGCTACACCACCTGTTGCTGTTGCTCCTGTGATCGCTGACCCACCTGTTGCTGTTGCTACTGTTATCGCGGATCCTCCTGTTGCCGAAACTCCGGCGGCTGTGCCACCAACTGTTGCTTTTCCCGTTGTTGCAACATCAACAACAGCAACGGAAGTCCCTGCCGCTGCTCCGGTGATCGTTGCACCACCAACACAATCAGAAACACCGGTCGTTGCTCCTGTAGCTGCTCCTGTTGTCGCCGAGACTCCGGTTGCTACTGCTGTGATTACTCCGCCTTCGGTTCCTGTTGCTGATACTCCAGAAGACGCTCCTGTGATCGCTGATCCACCTGTTACTGCTGCTCCAGTTGCTGAAGCTCCACTTCTTGCCACAGAACCCGAAACAATTGCACCGCCTGTCGATCTTCCAGTAGAAGGAGTAGTTTGCGCATCTATACCACCAATTGAATTTACCGATGCTTCAGTGGCAGTTGCAGATCCCGTTCCACTTGTGGCAGCAGCTACAGAAATTCCCGTTCCAGTGGAAGCACCAGTTTCAGAATCACCAATTGCCCCTGTGGAAGTTTCTACGGAAGTACCGGATACCCCAACACCTGCTCCCACTCAAGAAGTTGCTCCTGTAGAACCAGTTCCAGAAATAATTTCACCACCTATACCAGAACCGGAACCAGTAGTAGCCACTCCTGTTGAGCCTTCTCCAGCAGAGACTCCAGCAGAGGTTCAGGAACCCGTGACTACCAAAGAGGAAATTCCAGCCGAAATTCCAGCTCCGGTTACAGAAGCTCTTCCAGAGACTCCCCAGCCGTCCCCGGAGACAGTTCCGGATCCTGCACCAACTGAAGATCCCATAACGACTGCGGAACCAGTGGGTTCCACTATCAACGAATCTACTTCAGTTGCTGAAACCACTACAGCCGATGTTGTTGAGCCCATAAATCCTGATCCTATCGAGGAGGCTACCGTTCCGGCAGCTGAGCCAGTAGTTCCAGCAGCCCAAGAGATCCCTGCAACTGAGATTCCTGAGACGACAACGAAACCAGCTGAGGATGTTGTAGAACCGAGTCCTATTGAGGAACCTGCTGCGGTTTCTGAAGAGGCATCGAAAGCTCCAGAAGTAGATGTTGTTCCAGTCGAACCGGATACTGAGACAGTCGCCGTAGACCCTGTTCAAGCGCCAGCTGCTGTGGAAGTTGTCCAATCCTCACCAGAACCAGTGATTTCAGAAACGGCAGCTGTCGTAGAACCAATTGCAGCTGAAAAAGTTGTGGAAGCAGTATCTGAAGAAGTCCCAATTACCGAAGAAAAACCGGTAGAAGAGGTCCTGGCAGAGGTACTTCCTGATCAATCATCTCCCCCACAAGATTCTGTTCCCGTGGCAAAGATAACTCCTTTGCTGCGAGATCTTCAGACCAACGATGTGTCTCTATTGGCCCTTGCAGCCACCTTGGATGCCATCGGGGAAAAGCTGACGGACCAAAAGGCCAGAAATCAACAGGTAATGGATAGACTTTGCGAAATCGAAAAGATTCTAGGCCCTCCGAAATGAAACTAGCTTTAACCCATATTCATACATATATTCTTAAAATATAAGTTACAAATGTGAAGCTAAAAATGCATGATATATTAATAAAGAGTACAGAAGCGTTGGTCTGGTCAAATTACAAAAGCATTAATTCCCTTGTAAGTACGAAAACAAAAACAGGAACTCTGGAATTTAGCTTGGCACAAATTGTTCCCTGAAAAATGCATGAAACCATAACAAATCTACCATTTGCAGCTTTTGGACATATCAACATACCAGGTTCTAACACACCAGCCGCAGAACCTAATTTGCAAACGTGTTGAAAATTTCCACGCTAGAAATTAGCATTCCGAAAGGAGACAAAAACAACCGCGATTGTAAAAGGTGCAAATGAATGAAAATTTCCCCCGTTTTGTCAGCGAAAAAAAACATAAATCAGAATTAACTTTTGGAGCAGAGAAAACTGAAAAGTTCTGATAATAGGAAATTTTTCAATGAATAATAAGGTAGCCAACTTTCTTGAAGGCTCAAAGGAAATGTACACCCTTTATTGATTTAATTTTAAAATGAACCCATGAACAAAAGTCAATCGGGAGGAATAAAAACGTTCAAAAGGGCGAAATGGAAACTTTTATTGCGGCAAACTGAAATTCGTGTTTATGGGCCAGTAAGTCCGGGTAAGTCAAACACCTACGGCGATTATTCTAATCATTTGCATTGTTTTGGCCGGTTCGAATCCTTTTTTGGTTGGTACATATGTGAGCAGAGGCCTGCGGAACAAACCCCAGTAACATGTTCGACAGTTCAATCTAAATCTATCGGCTACTCACACACACACCCACTGGGCGAAAAAGCTAAAAGCCGAATTCCCATTTGAGCATTTTGTCTGGAAACAATAAAATGACCTCTCGCACACAGAGCCAGATACACATAGATACACAGCGCACGACAGACAACAACATACGAAATCCCATAAATGTTGCAAATGGAGCAACAGAGTGAAGTTGTCATGCAGAGGATGCCGTGCCACAGGACCAAAACAACAGCTATACGAAACTGAAAAAACGAATTTCCTTTTTTAGACTTTTTGGCACTTTTGGGGGCCGGGCAGGGGCCTCCAGGGGGATAGGGGGATAGACTATCCTCCAGCGACTGGGATGAAGGTTACACAACCTAACCGCATTAATGCCAGCACCGAACAGCCCGGTCCGAGTCCCAGCCAAATGTGTAATTGTTGCCTAGAGGATTTGCAAAAAGATTTTCACTGTCATTTGAACTCGGTTTAAGGCTTCATTTACTGCTCTGCTCCATGCCCCCCAGTATTTACTGCCATAAATGGTATATACTCTGCTTAACAGCCTTAAATTGAAATGATCCTGGCTTGCGATGAGATTGGAAATGTTTTCTATTTACTCTTATTAAAAGTGTATGAGCCATAGGTACGACTAGACAAGAGTATAATCAACTTTGAATGACTATATCTAGAGATATTTGATTTTTATATTCATTATACTTGTCTGATTTTTGACTAACTAGTGGTTATATTTTGAAAAGTCATGATAACCTAAATTATAAATTTATAAAATATTTTTAAAATGTTAATGTAACCGTTCAGGTATGGATTAACAGCTAATATTCCTCTGTTAATCATTCCATAAGAGTGATTTTTTCATTAAGATTTATTAAAAACTCAATCCAATCCAATCCAATTGAATTTGGGTTAACTTTAGGTTGTAAAACATTTACTTATCACCAGTTTATCAAGTTTTTCAGACAAGGTCCATTATTTAACACTGACACATCCAGTTCGCTTTTCCAAGTGCAGTGATCAACACTTCGGGCAGGAGCTGCTGTCGACCGCAGGAACATCGGTTGAACATTTACTTGGCTCCCTCGTGCTGAGGGGCTCCAGAGTGTGCCAAATCAATCAGTCGGCAATGCATAAATGACACAGTCAGGCCGGCAGACTCCTCATATGCGACATCGTCCAGCTGTCACACACGGCCATTGCGGCTAATGTGGTCCCTTGTTGCAGTCCTCCGCCCTCTACACCCCACCCCCCGACAAGCCCCCTTTCAGCAGCAAAATTGGAATTATCCCCTTACCGTCGACCCCCCTGATCCCATCCCAATCACACCGCCCATGGGTTCACATTAGCCAGACACGATGAATGTACCGGGCTGTGGAAAATGATGCCTTAGTGCTTGACTGGCTATAAATTTTGAATTAATTGGTGGCTGCTCAACATTATGTCCAGAAATGTATGTTTTTCCTGGTTGGTGTGCCTTTTCCTGTACAGGGATTACATGCAGGAATTTTAGGTAGATAAAATGGGAAACTTTTTATATATTTTCCATTTTTAGAATTTATTTTTCCTATACTCCTGCCAAGCCCTTCAAGACACCCTTCAAGACCCTTAATTAAGATCCAGTCTCTAACAATGGCTTTGTTTTCCCCTCTCTAGGTTAATCGTTCCATCTTATCTTTCTCTCCTATACAAGCACTTTGAAGGGTTTTTTATGAGAACCTGGTAAGTCTGTTTTCGAACTTAATTTGATTATCCTTTGTAATCGGTGCAGGCGTTTGTCCAATTTAATCGCATTAATTCCAGCGACCCATTTAAGAAGGCGCATTTTTATACAATTTTTTATCTGCTCCTTTGAGTAATTTTTTAATTTTTCCACCCCCACTTACCTTTAACAACTGTGATTAATGACTTGTGAGAAAAAAGTGAAAGGTGTGCAAAAGGCAAGGAGAATTCATTTTCAAGGGTCTTGCATGATTGAGTTCTATTGAGTGAACTGCAGAGCTAAGCGGAAAATTTTTCTTCATTCGGACTGGCAGGGATAATTCGCTCGATTGTTTAAAGCTTAAGAAAGGGAAAATAATTGAAAACGGGAGGAGGATTCAAGGTGTGTTTCCCTGTTACCGAAACTTATTAATTAAAGTTTTGATTTCTATACCCTATTATGCATGCACAATTTCATGAAAATAATTTAAATCCCTCTCTAAATAGCTAACTAGATACAAATTTGTCGGGAAACATTGGTTCAATCCGGTTCCTAAACCCATATAATAGCCCTATAATTAACTCTCGACATGTCTGCGTTACTGGCAAATGTTTTTGAGTAATTCTTTTAGTTATTTTCATTTTATGGAAAACAATTAGCTGCGGGCCTTTCAATACAACTGCGTAGAGCGAAACAAAGGGATATATATATGCAAAAATCGTTTTAATTTGCCAATGATTGTGTGCGGCCGTGGGTGGTTCAATTATTTAACTACATAAACAATAAAAATATTCGCAATTGTGCAAGTGGGCGGGTTTGGAGGTGGTGCCGTATTAAAAAGTGAATGTGTCTTCTGCATATATGCAGTCATTGTTTTACAAGCCTTTGTGGGGTTTGCAGGGATTGGATGGGAATTGCACTGGGGCCTTGATGGAGATGTGCTGGGGTGGGGGTTCCAGATCCGAAACTGTCACTGACAGCACTACGTAAGTAATTTCGCGCATATGTTACGCCCTGGGGGTGGGCGTGGGAGTTCGGCTTTAAGCCGGAGTTCGGCATATTCATGGCTGCTGCACACGACAAATTGAATTTTATGCAAAAGCTTTCGTTTTTTCGGATCCTGATGGTCCTCTTCCCAATCTTCCCAAGCGGACTATCACTAGTCCACCCTTCAAAGTCGCGAATGTCTTTGCAATTCGCGGCGACATCTATGGCCCGTTCGTCTGCATTATAATTTGGTCCTTTGTTTTCCTAGCTGGCCCACTCCGCTCTCAACCAGTCCGCAATATCCTCGTTTATCCCTGTGTTTTGCACTTTGCCATGGCATATCCGGCCAAGATGCGGTTTTCTCTGGCTGTCCCACTTTCGTTCATATCCTTTTCATCCGCTTTGCTCCTTTTTTTTGGCCAGCACTTTTTTCAAGCATTGTGCAGGCGCCTTTGGTTCGACGTTAATGAGGAATTATGTTATCGCACTGTTAAGCTGGCTTAAACGGCGGTATGATTGCAGCCTTCTTTGTCGTGAAAATTGTCAGGGCTTTAAGCCATAATAATATGGGGTCTCACTCTGGGTTTATGCATTTTGGGGCTGAAATTTACATAAAATCCAAATGAGTAATTTGCCTAACAGCTCAATGCATAAAACATGCACAATAACAATAGAGCAGTTTACCCGTGTAATTGCATTTGTTTCGTTGACAGGCGGGACAGAGTTAACATAACAGTGAACTCCCGCTTGCGGCATCGCTTTCTCTTCCGCTGTTAGCGGGCATTGTGTATACGCCACCGAGGCCAACTCTTCGGCTCACTTCGGGCCCGATTGGCCTGGCCTGTTAAGGTGTCGTCAGTTGGCTTAGTTTACTTTTAGCCGGTGCCCAGCGTGGTTCGCTTCTCGCTTCAAAGCCGCTCAAACAGCCTTCTCGGAGAATTATATATGGTTAATATTGAAACGGATCTTTGACAATCTACAGTGATCACTTGTGCAGAAATTGATATAATACTACTAAGTGGAAATAATAAAAACTACCGTGGAAATTAAAAACCAATCAATTCATTCTAATAACTTAAGAAATCAAAACGTTTTTGTGATCTATAATTATAATCATAATAAACATAAACAAGCTTATATTATTACCTTAACTATCTTATAAAAGTAAACTTGATTTGAAATGAACATCAAAATAAAAACAATACAACCAAACTGATTTAAGGTTTTTTAAACGTGATTAAACTATTTAAACTATTTTTTAAGTCCATAAAATCAGTAAACTAGTTAAAAGAGTGGTTCTTAAGAATATATAGCTTTGCATAAACATAATATCCAGTGAACTGTTCAAGAAAAGCCACCACAATAATAGTATTGAAATAACCATATAAAACAATAACGAATTAATGACACAGTTACGAAATTGAATGGCAATCGAAATAAACTAAATTGCACAAGATGGGAATTTCCCGCTTTCCACGCCGTTGAGCAAGAACCAAATGTCTGAGGGTTTTTGGGCAGCAGATGGCTCAGACCGGGAATAGACCAAGAATAAGACCGAAACCAAGACTCAGACGGACAACAGTCAAAAGTCGAGGATGCGGAATGCGAATAGAAATAGGAATTGTGTTAAATCATTTACACTTCCGCTGCTGTTTTGTTTGTGCAATCAATTTAATATTATTTGTGTTATCCCAGCCTTGGATGGCTCAAGGTCCAACCCGAAACCGAACTCGTTCTCCTACTTGAGGGCATTCTACCCAGTCGTCCGGAACATTACATTTGTTTAACATTTGAGTTAACGCTTCATTGGGCCACCTACTCCACGGCCATTACTTATGTATGCCTGGTATTTCTCAAACTCTGGCTGCCACTCGTGGTCCGACTTACAGCCCATCTGTTGGCAGAGACACAACAGCATTTAAATCATTATTCCTGGCCAGACTTTGCCAGCCAGCCGGTTGGACCCACCTACACCTTGGCCAGCCATCGAGAATCCTTTCAATTCATCCTGCGCGTGTCCTGCATCCGTAAGTTGGCTCGGAGGGCGTGTCCGCCTGCCCGGATGGCCATATGTACTCCTTTTACGCCCCACTAAACACCCGCATAAATAAATTTCGTTAATGCCAAATAGTCTAGGGCGTAAAAGAAAGATGAGGTAACACAAGCAGCCGCAGAAGCTGGCAAACCGAGCGAGCGACGGCTGCAGAGGTTGGTCAAATGGAATGCCCAGCCCAGGCTTACACAACTTAGAACTACATGTGTTCCCGTTCCGGAAACGTAAATCGCTAGAATTTTGGTAAAAATTATCACTGCTTTTTTAGAGGGTGAATAGATTAGACCATTTTGTTAGATTTTGAACTGATCTTGAGGTTTGTTATCACTTATCTTTCTAGTTTTCGGAGCGTTAGTTTTAATACATGTTACATTTTTTGTTCATCTTTAGTTTAATTTTATTTTGGGTGCCACACAAATCACTAGAGTTTTACAATAAACTAGAGATAATAAACAATCATCTTTCTGATTAACCTCATGGTACTTAGGTGTACTTTAGACACCTAAAATGGCAGTTAAGGGTAATTTCCTTTTGAAATAGTGATTTGAGTGGCATATATTTGCATATCACTTTCTCTGGCTGTGAATAGTTTTAAAAATAGAGATTAAATCAGTCTTTTGAAAAAGTTAAGAAAATCTTAATATTTTTAATGATTTTTAATTTTTTTAGTCTCATAAATTTTTTTTGTATGTCACATTATTTTTGTTTTCCATAGTAATAGTTAACCTCGTATCAAAATCTATTCCTTGCAAGTACGTCGTGAGGTTTGAGTCACTTTAGAGATTTAGAGATATCCGAAGAAAGCGGGAACACCTTGGTTGGGCAACTAATGCCAAGAGCACCCACATTACCCAGGCCAACCGAAAACTTGCACAAACATATCAAAAACAGGATGCGGCGCAAAACGCCGGTCATAAACTGGGACACGGGCCCGAGGATCTACAGAAGCCGGGGAATGTATGTGGGAACACAAGACCTAAATCGTAGGACGGGTTGGATAGGTAGAATGGGTACCCAGCTCGACGGGCACATTGTGGGAATATTTAAAATTGGCCACGTGTTGTTCTTGCCTCTCAACTGAGCCATACGACATTTTTAGCTTTTAGTTATTTTAGATTGCCCCGACAAGCTTACCGTGCAAGTGCAATTTGAAAATATGTTAACCCTGCGATTTTGTGCGCCGAGCAACCGCCAAGGCGAGGAAGATATTGCAGTTCGTGTCAGGGCGTATACGCGATATTAACAAGAGAAACAACACCAGCGGACTCTGAGTTGGAATCCCCGCCGAGGTAGGGGGTAAATTTACACAGGCTCCAGCGGCCCAGCGCCGCCAGACAGACAGACAGCCAATGTGACCCAGTTAAGGCCAAAGGATTTAGCTGGCCAAGGACCGCGAAACAAGGAACCGAATCGGAAGCCCGAAACGCGATTCGCTACACGCCATACGCGATACGCTCCTTATATCCGCGAAACGAGGAGCTCGGGGCGCGAAACACGTCCAATTCCACACCCGACACGGAGCAAGGATTATCAATTTGCCTGGCACTTTAATGGAGCTGGCCAAGATGCCGGGACCCCTGATCCTGCTGGCCCTGCTCATCTGTTTGCCGGGTAAGCTGCGTCAAATATGAAATTATTTCTTACGATACATTTGTCGCATATTAAATGACTCCGTCGCCCCAACTCCATGGCCCCCTTTTCCTGAATCTTTTTCTCGTGTTTTCATGGAAAACAATTTGATATGCGCGGCTTAAAAGCATTTTGTGGGCGAATTTAAGGCATTTGCCTGCCGTACATCTTTTGGCCTTTGTGCATATTTTAGCGCAGACTGTCTGAGGTGAAGGGAAGGTTGTAAAGGTGTTCGGGAAAGTGGGCTTTACTTGGTATTTTTTGCCTGACTTGTCAGGGTCAATTTAAATTATGTTGGTATTTTCGCAAAACAACGCTTGTGCTGGCAGAATGTCATGAAATTTGCATGCTCAGCCGCAGATTTTTACATCGCGAAATAACGTGTGTTGTCATAAAAAGTATTTGGAAAAATATTAAAAACAAATTTTATTAAAAAGTGTTCAAAAGAGACAACTACAAAAGAAAATAAGTTTTTAAATGTTAGTAATAATTATCTTAGGTTACCAGCAAAATCCGACGGAAAAAGTAAAAAAACAGGATAGAAAATTAAAAACTTTCGATTAGATTGGAAATGGGTAGCTTAAATCCACTAATGGCAATTGTTTTATCCGTTCAGCAGTTTACTTTTCACCAGCAATTAATGGTTTTCCCAAATTGTTCACGATTCGTACCTTTTCCTTGAAAAAGAATTAAAAAAGAACCTTTTTGAGCGAGTCCTTGGGCAACAATGTTCGACAAATAAAAACAGAAAAAATCCAAGGGAAACAAGAGAGAGAAAGGTAATTAAAATCAAAATGGCAACATGAAAAGGCAGAAATTGCTAAACTAAAAGTTAAAACTAAAGCATAACGAAAGTGACTCTCGACATTTTCATCAATGAACCAAACTCGATCAAACGCTGCACTCGTGCCCTATCAGAATTTTGTTTTTTCAATAGAAAACTTTTGGGTGTAGTGGAAAAAACTGCAGCAAGGCCGAGCAATGGGGAGAATTCCCCTGGAAGGCAGGGGCGGAGGCGCCCGATTTGGATGCTTTAAATTGTGTTAAAAGCTCGCAACTTTGGCATCCACCCTCTAGGTAACCCCCCTTTCCTCCTTTATTTTGGGCTTTGCCCCCTATCGCAAGCTGTTCGATTCTTTTGGCCATGAAAGTGATTGACGAAACGCTTGAGGAGATTCTGCCAATTGAACGGGAAATAACAACAATCTGGTAACAAGCGGGGCATGGGTATGGGAATGGGGTTCGCGAGAAGTGGAAGAGCGAAAAAGTTAAAAACTTTTGCTTTTGTTTAATCAAATTCAGCTGCCCAGTTGAGCATCATTGAATGCTTGTAGCGAAAAGTGAAGTAGCCCCCACAAAACTGACCCAACTCAAGGGGGCGTTTCAGCCCCGAACCCACTTGAAAACCCCCTTTTGTTGGCTTTTTGACCGTTTTGCCTTGCGGTAGCGATAAGTTGCTCAAGTCTCGGGTTATTTTCCCACGAGATGCCTCTCGGTTAGCCGCCAAAGTGGCACGCCCGACTTAAACGCTTAACAACAATTATTACACAAAGTTACGGCCTGTTTTTGGCCCCCATCCCCAATCTCCCTTCCCACGCCCCTGTGTTGTCATCATTATGGGCGAAAACTAGGCTGGCATTTTGATGAGAGTGTCCGGCCGAGAGTCCTCCTGGCATCGAGTTAACTCGAGGTGGCTGGGGGAGATTCGGCCAGATTACGCCGCTCCATAACTGCGGCCGGGCGCCTTGGGGTTAAGCCAATTTCCACCATCATCATCACCATCAGAGGCAGTATTAGCCTCATCATCCCGGCAACATGCCCATCATAATTAGGAAAAGTGTCGAAATGTTGTCAGCCCGAGACGGACACAACGGAGGCGCGTCCCGGACATCAGTCAGCCTGCAGGGGAGTACACTGAGAGAAACGGGTGTTGGGGAGATTGTGATAGGGAGAATGGAATCTCTAGATGGGCCACTGATAATTTTCGTTTCAAAAAAATTACCAATTCCTGACAAAAACACAGAAAGGATATCCTTTCTTTTGTTTGTTTGTTTTGTTAAAAAGCAATAAAATATTTCTAGCTAATTAGCTTAAACTTTGAAAATGGAAATTGCAAAAAACATATATCTCAATAACGAAAAACAAAATATAAACATATTTTATTTCTTTAACTCATTCAACACCCCCGAAAAACAATCTCGCTCAAGATTTTGTGTAGGACATTTCTAAATGGTAGTAAATAAATCGTTAAATTTACGAGTTTTGAATACAAATTTTGATGTTTACGAGTTGTAGATATCAGTGAGTTGTGAAGTTAGAAGTTTTTATGGGCTCAAATGTTCGGATCACCTTATTTATTAGCAACACAGTTCGATATGAACAACATAAATTTCAGTTTAATGCTTAAAACAAATAAGTGGGGAATTTCAGATTTCCAAGTAAAAGATTATCAAAACAAGAAAATAAATTATTCAGGGAAATGAGTTTATAAATTAAAATTGTTTCGCAGCTCAGCTGCGATTTCGGCATAGTTTTTCTTTTCCATTGTTGTTCTTATTATTGTTGCCATAACAATAACAGAGGGGAACAAACAAAAACAAGGAACTACGCAACAATAACAGTGGCAGACAAACTTCGACTCCGGCGAACTCAACTGGCTTCCGGCCGATGAAAGTGTAGAGGAGCGTTTGATTAAAACACTTTCGACTAAAAATGCCCGCGGGACTTGGGAGCCTGCTCGGTTAATTTTAGTGAAAGAAGGCGGCATCTCAAGTTTCCCTGCAGTCCCAGCAGCTTTTACCCAATTCCTCCTCCGTCGAGTCAATGAAATTCTGCATGATGAGGCTCATTTTATGTGTGAGAGTTTTCCATCCGCTTTTCCCCGACAACCCAGGCTCATTACGCAAGTTTTCCCCCAACCCCCCATCAAGTGCTCAGCTTGATTTCCCTCTTCCCGCATCACTTTGTGTCTCCTTTATATATATTTTTTATTTTTTACTCTTGCGCACAATTTGTTTTTACAGTGGCGTGGCTGCAGAGGGGGTTGTGTTCGTGTCTGTTTTTACAACTTTTTAGTTTGCGACTTTTCCCTCTGTTTTTCGCGCGCAAAGATTAAGCAAATTTTTTTTAAAGGCTTCGCCAGTTGTCGCGTTGATTTCCCTTCCATTTTTTAGTCCCCAAACATCCTTAATACCCCTATGCAGTGCCGCCCTAAATGATAATTTTTTTCGTAATAATTCGAGTTTATTATTTTGTTTTCATTTTTTCTTTGCACTCGGTTTGTGCCTCGGACTTTCAAGTAATTCGCTTGTTTTATTGCACTTTTTTATGCTGTTTTGATTTGTTTCATCGCCGGCTGACACGCCCCCTTTTTCGCCCTTCTACTGCCTCGTATTCCTCGTCCTTTTCCGAGGGTCCTGGACCGGCAGACGGCAGCTGTTGGTTTTTATATGTTTTGCGGGCAAATGAGTTGAGCCATCTGACAGTGGGCCACAAAAAAAGAAACGAAGAAAGGACGTTTTCATTTAATTACTGCTACAGAGAGGACCTTCAAATTGCTTAACATCATAATAAATTAAAAAGGTATTATCAAAAAAATATGAAATAGGTTAAAATTAGTGATAATTTATCATGGACGGTACTTGAATATTACTGTATTGTTGGATTTTGCTAAGTATTTTTGTATTTGGAAAATATTTATTAAAATTTGATGTACAACTTTTAAAAATAAATTGAATATAAGACATTTCTGTTTCTGGGATGAATTTGTGCTAAGAAAAATATTA
This sequence comes from Drosophila suzukii, assembly GCF_043229965.1. Taxonomy (NCBI): domain Eukaryota; kingdom Metazoa; phylum Arthropoda; class Insecta; order Diptera; family Drosophilidae; genus Drosophila; species Drosophila suzukii. Next base: position 77,423,738 of record NC_092082.1, read on the forward strand.
TTTTATATTTATTATGATATAGGCAGACATTTTGGGACCTTAAATTTCGTGCCCAATTAAACTCACTTTCTCTTTCAATCCTTCCCCACTGTGCTCGTAGGGAAATGGAATTTTTGTAACTTTATTATAATCAAGTTGGCTGCAGTGCATCATTAGTGCAGGCAATTAAAAAGTTTTTTATATGCAATCGCTTTATCTTTATTGCACGTACACGAAGCATAAACATAAAACATGATAACGCACATACACTGGCGCACCCACAGGCTCTCGCACACGCACACAGGCACAGAGCCCTGAATTCTGAGTCCTGAAGAGAGAGCCGCACACAGATACACGCACGACTTGGCCAGAATCGTTAAAAGGGCTTCCAGAGTTTTGCATTTACTTTGAGCCCGGCCAAATACGCTGAACTTGATTAGAAAAGGCCGGAGCCCTCGACTCCTCTCCCTTCTATTTCCCACTCGAAGTTCAATGGCTGTCGAAGGGCTCTTAATGATACTCATTTCTCTCTGTGTATCTGTGGGATGCCTGTTCATTAGTTAATTAAGACCAAGTTGCACACACTTGGATGTGAAATGGAAACACAAAAAAACCAAGAGAAAGCATTGCATTGTAGAAATATTCATTGAATATTCTTATGCGCTTAGGGATCTTATGTAACCAAATATTATAACTTTTCCAAAAGGCAAACTTAAAAATTAGTTGGCTTGACAAAACTGTATTCCTTGGCTCCCTAAAACCGAAGAAAGATGGATAAGACAATATGAACTCCCTACAGGGAGGCTGTATCTTTTTTTTCACTTTTGCCTTGATACATTTTATACACTTGTTTAGTTAGCAAGAAATGTGCATAAAGTTTCATTCAATTTAAATCAAAGTGGAAAAAGTTATGGCCAACCTTTTGCCGACTTTCTTATCAACGAACTGCCAAGTAAATTCCAACCCTAAAGCTCACCCACGCACTTTTACTTTCGCTTTCTCTGGCTGTTTCTATCTTTGACTTTTGGAAAGTTTCGTGCGAAATTTATGGCGCCAATTTGGCAAAATTTACGCGTTGCATTTGTATGGGAAGCTGCAGCCAGCAATCTGCATAGGGGAAGCCCCCCCAAAGCTTTCGAATCGTGTGTCAAAGGCATATAATTTATAGTCGATTTTTGGTATATATTTTATTGCGATTTCAGGTGGAGCGGAGGGCCAAGTTCTTCTTTCCTGAGTTGCCAGGACTACCATAAAGCGGTTTAATGCCAATTATCAGCTTTTGGCCTCGCGAATTTTCCCCCGAAACTTTGTTGTCATTGTAAACGGCTCTTCACTTCACTCCATTCCCAAGTAAATGCAAATCAATTCAAGTTCGTAATTAGCTAATTAATTTCACTTTGCCCGAAACTCAAGTTAAACTTTTGCCTATTTTCGGGCTGAGGTAGGCAGGCAGCCGAAAAATGAAGATTAATTTATTGAACCAAAAATGTCGGGGGCCGTAAATCGTTTTAATTGTCGTAACGAGTATTCCAGATAAATGGGGATCATGGCATTTGAAATATATATATGTATACATCTGAGTGGATGGTTGGGGGACAGAAAACAAAACACTAAGTCATTAATTTCCACTCACAACCTATTCATTTTCCTTTTCTCTCCCATTATCCAGCCATCAGGGGACAGTCGCAGGAGGAGGAGACATCAATATTAAACAGCAATGGAACAAATGGGCGAGCCTTTCAAAGGACTCAATCAAGGCGCGAGGCATTAATTCCGGCGACAACGCAAATGGCCCAGACGCTGGACAAAGCCGGAGCATTTGGGCCAACAATGGCCGCTGCAGCCTTGGCTGTGGATGATGCAGCTCCTCGGGATCGCTCCCGCAACAATGTGGCCATTAATAACATTAGCAACAATGGCGATCAGCGGCTGACCGCTGCCCTCGGGGCGAATCTGATTATGAGCAGTCGGAATATCCAGGAGCAGCAGAGCTATAGAATCACAGCGCAGGACAACGCCACATCTGCAGCTTCGATTGCCTTGAATGCAGTGGGGGATTCCCCCCCATCAGCAACAGCAGCAGCAACAACAACAACAGAGCCCGCCACAACGACGCCAACGACAACAACAACAACGAGGCGCACAACCCGCCGCCCGGTGGCAACAACAACGCTGAAGCCACCGCCAACAATAGATGATTACCAGACAATAATTAGCCAGGCCGGCACCCATGCCTATCTGCCATGCAATGTAAGTTGAGCAACTACACTGAGCCGAAAGTCACCCTTAGTTCTTTGAATGGGTTTCATAAATTCGGTGAGGGTAATGGGAAATTAAATTATAAAGTGATTCCAAGAACATAGGAATCTCTGTGGCACCCTTGAAAGTCTCTTTAAAAAGAAACTTGTTTTATGATTTGATAGGAACATATTGCCTTATATGCATAGAGATATAATCTTATTTGCCAATATCCAACACATAAAGAAATATAAATATTAATTAAGATTGGGAAATATCTGGTTATAACCTAACTACTATAAAGATTTTTGGAAAGAGTGCAAAATTATCGCCAAAATGTAATTAATATAGTTTTTAAAAGGATTTTAAATGCTGGTTTTAAGCTAGACTAAACTAGACAGTGTATGTTTTCTGTCAATTTCAATGATTTTTTTTTTATATTAATGGAATGGGATTTAAGCCATCTTTACATTTTTTGACTTGATTTTTCGTTGTGTAAATTTGCCCATGACTTTCCCTTTAATTAGGCAGTGGGTCCTGATTAGATTTCCCTGATGAAATCAGAATCGAGAAATGTGAATGCAGCCAAACCAACAAAACTCTGGAAGACATAATTGGGTAACAAATTTGAGGTAGAAGTGGCTGGAAAATTTCCTGAAAATACAATCAGCCAGCTCGAGCGAAACTCTTTCATACTCCTTTGTTTACCAACCAATCCATCAGAGAGAAGTTCTACGTCGAATTGTTGGCTGTGCAAATATTTACAAAGCATTTTTATTAATCATTGATAATTTATAATAAGCAGCTGATACTACAGTTCCTCCCGGTTTCAATCAGTTCGGCAACAAAAGAGAAGTGCGGCGGGGGGCGGAGGAAAGGGAAGTGGAACCCAAGGGATGTGGCATCGATTGGCCCGACTTCCGCTTTCCTTTTTTCGCCATTTTAGAGCTTTGAACTAATTTACGCTGGCCGCTGTCGGAACTGAGCGAAAACAAAACCGGAAATTGCCGATGCTGATGTCGATGTCGATGCCACGCCCAAGCCAAAGGGCATACATAAGCAGATGGATACACTTGAAAAGAATTTTGAAATTATTCAAATTATATAGGGCTGAAAGAAAAGGATTTTAAAATTTATGTAAAGTGTATTTTCGCGAACTAATATCGGTTTATAAGACAAAATTTAAGTAAATTAGGGATTTTTGAAACCTTTATAACGTTTTTCTTATGATCTTAAGAGGCATATTATGTTTTGAAACTTACCCCCAAGTTCATATTACATTACATGGTTTACTGTTTTTAGTGGCTTTGTTTTCATCTAAAAAATAATCAAGTTAGCCCACTAAAAAAATGTAGTGATTATTTAAACAATTTTCATTAAGTAGTCTTTTGCTTTAAAACGTTTTCTGCGATCGTAAAAACGGTTCATAGAAAGAAGGAAGTGTCTATATCAAACTTCTTAGTATAGGACTCCGTCACAAAAATGGTAATAGCCTAGCGAAGAGTAGAGTTCAGAAGGACTCGAAGAAGACACATTTTTGTTTGAAGCTGCTCCTCAGGAACGATGACCCAAATAGTTGTCACTATATACGTTTATGCATCCGCTCGTTATACATAAGTATATACTTATGTACGCAGAAATCGGGGGAAATGAGAGGGTCGAGTGAGCTGCCCTGGCATCCGCTAATAACTTAGTTACCCGTCGTTCCTTGGCGTTTTGCCTGCTGCATCCGCATCCGCATCCGCACATCCGCACTTCCGCGTATCCTCGTTTCACATTGCAAATTATAATTGGCGCTGCTGGATTCTATCGCTGCCAGTGCCAGAGTTACTATTTACTGGTTACTGTTTGGACAGGAAATTACTGCTAAGGCGTGCAGCAGAACTTAAAGTTGCAGGAATAAATATTCTAACTGTCGACTGCAGATGCGAAAAAACAGCATCGCGAATATATTCCCCTGAGATGCTTTTTCAAGGGAAGAAAAACAGCAGGAGGATGACGTCCCCAGTTAATTAAAAGATGCAGCTGAGCAGCGAGGGGTAATAAGGCAATGGGGTTATATAACATTTGGACACCTTTTATAAGGACGTTTACGGTGTATTTTAATTTACTTTCATTATTACTCAAATCTAATTTAGAAAGATAACCTTTAGCAATCATGTCTTTAATCAGGCGAGTGGAATTTACTGGAAAAAGTGCAGCTTGTTATATAGAAAGTAAATTTAAAATGCATATGCATATCTTAAAAATCTATCTTATACACAAAAAATTAATTTAAATATAATTATTAGCCAACTTTGCAATCTCTCACTAGCTAAAATAAGTTTGCAAGCTCCCCGCCGGCAAAATGTTCCCTCAATCAAGAACCCTCTGCTGAAACCCGAAAAACAATCTACTATAAAATATTTATCAGATAATTTAAATACGTACACACAGAATCGGTTATCCCATATTCGCTCCTGGCTGTTGGCACAGCGCATCGAGTATATATTTATGTGCCCGGAATAATCTTCAAATCTGCTTAAACCTAATCAATTAATAATACATTTTGCGACCGTGGGCGTCACAAAGAAAGCAGCTGAAGGATAACGAATCGAAGGGCCGTGAAAATCGAGCAGGGGAAAGCCACAGAAATGCTTTGCCTGCAAGCACTTGAATATTTTTTACCCGAAATCGACAGACCCCCCTTTCTCCACAGTGCCTGTCATTCTTTTCTTGCTTTTTTCGGCAACTCAGCGAAAAGTTTTCTCTCGACTTTGTATTTTTTTGTTGTGCTATGTTGTGCTGTGTTATTTCGTTGAAGATATGAAAGCAGGCACTTTGAGGTGTATTGTTGTGTGAAAAGAAAGAGGCAGACGCGACCCAGAAGACAGAGGAGAATCAACAAAATAAAAGAAATTATTTGCAAACAAGTTTAGACGAAAATTCGCAATGTTATGAGCAAACTTTGCTGTCTGCTCGACTGTGATGGAAAACGATGCTCACGCGGGGTCTCAATCTCGATTCTGGAGCGGATGATGACGACAGTTTGGAGGCACATAAAACCCATCGAGGGGCGGAAGTGGATATGGCAGTTGCTAGACTTTGTGATACGGTTTTTGGGGGCAGTTTGAACTGCAGCTAAAACTAATTAACAATATTTAAATGGCAAACACCCGGCCATCTCGATAAGTGTCGTCGACGACCCATCACTTTACGGCCGAATTAAACGCAATCTCCACGGAGGCAGCGAAAATTTAAATTAGCTAATGCCAGGCGGGAACCTGAGCTCAGGCCACACAGGGATATTTCTCAGTCACTAGGACAAAGGACGAAGGAAGGCAGGAGACCTACTTCCACTTGCCACGTACTCGAAGTCCTGACTTGGCTGCCTGCCCACGCCCATCGGTGGATAGTGGATAAGCATCTTCACTTAATACCGGGTATAATGTCGATGCTCAGCCCGATAATAATGTCCTTAGAGCCGAGATACTCCTGGCAGAGGCCGTGGCGCAAATTTAATAAACTCTCACCCCCCGCACAGTGGCTTCGATTTTTTCGATTTTTTCCAGATATCTGGGCAAATCAGTTTGTATGCGAATTCCGCATGTATCCACTGGGAAGTGATTAATTAAATGGGCTCGACAACGAACGTGCCACATCAATAGGTAACGCGTTTAATTATGGTATTCGGTATTAAATAAAAGCAACTGCATAGATTAAAGGATAACATTCGAGCTTAAAGCTGGAAAGAGATTTATATCGAGCATATAAAACACATCTCCCATTTCGTAAAATTCATGGTTGTTAAAGGCAGTAATGTTGAGAGAATAAAACAAATCCATAGATTTCGAATTTAATTTCATAGCAATAAAAATTAGTACCTATATTTCAAGCAGAAGTCACTTTAAAAACTCAATCCAATATTGAATGAGATTCAAAGAGATTACAAAGCCTATACTTTTATTTTTAGAAGGAAATGTACTTGGGATTTTCCTAATGATGCCGTTCTGCCCACGCAGGTGTCTGGGCACTCCACTCCAATGAGTTGATTTGTCGACGGGGCAAAGATGTTCATATTCATTTAAAGGAGATGCTTTTTGACAGCACGTGCTCAACCGACAATAACAGCCCGAATGGGGCTTCTCCAGCGCCACTTCCTTGGCGACAGCCCCAACAACAATGGCGGCAACAACAAGCACATAAAACGCAAATGATTATAGTATCTAATCATGACGTTGTCGTCGTCGCCGGGGTCCTTGCAGTTCCTCGTTGTCTGGGTCCCGACACCGACAATGTAGTTGATGACAGTGGTTCAAAGACAGTCATTTGCCTCTGTCACGACGCCTTCGTCTCGGCCAGTTACCACAATACTTAGTTCCCCCTCCGATAATCACACTGAGCGAAAGGGGGAGTTGACTGGTAATGGTCGCTGTGATATTACCGAGATTTCTGTTTACTCTGCTCAACTGGTTGGCTGTTTGTTTTGGGTCAGTGTAATTAGAGGGAGGAAGTCGTGCCAGCTATTGGGAATCCATATCCATATTTAAATACAGACATAGATACCTGATTGGGAGGGGAGATGGTTTGGGGGCACTTCCGTATCGATGACTGGCATTTTAATGTGAATTATTTTGTTTTCTCTGGTCGGAGGCTGCTTGGGCAAATTGCTACTAAATTATTATTGGCATTATTGACACAAATGAATCGCCGTTTTGTTATCGGTATTGTTTACCGCCCTAACAGGGCTCCCCAATCCCCTTCTCACCCAAGTTTACCAAAGTATACATCTACAGATGAGGTAGGGCAGCGCAAACAGGGCAAAGTTCTGCTGACATCATCATCCTCATCATCACACTGACCAACCTCCAGGGTCGGGCAGCTGGGACTTACTGTTTGAATTGCTTTTGTGCGGGGATAATTGAATTAATTTTAAAAATTGAAACCCCCAATTCGCATCATGGCTCGATAATTGAAAGTAAACTTGCTGTCTCATTTGGGCAGGTCAAGCAGCTGGTGAAGAAGCCGATATCCTGGCTGCGGATGAGGGACGGGCACATCCTTACCGTGGACCAGACCACCTTTATCGCGGATCAGCGCTTCCAGTCGGTTTTCTCCCCCAATCCCGAGCGATGGTCTCTGCAGATCAAGTATGTGCAGCTCAAGGACGAGGGGACCTACGAGTGCCAGGTGTCCACGGAGCCCAAGGCCAGTGCGATAGTCCATCTAAGGATTGTGGGTGAGTAAGGATGGTATAGCATAATTTGTAGCATACTTTTTGGGGGAAATGTGTACTTAAAAATACAGATCAAAATGACAAGAGATCCTGATAAAAATGTATATTAATGTATATATAATTTCCTTTCATCTACTCGAGTTTATATATTTTAAATTTATATTATGAAGTTTTTAAAGTTTTGTAATAAAAGTTATATTTGTCTTTCAATATGCACATTAAATACGATTCTAAAGTTATACAAGCAGTCATTTATTTGGCTTTTCCATTTCATTTTATCAGGATGCCTATATTTATTACATACAATTTTGAATATTATTATGACATTTCATTTTGTAGCTAAGAGTGTACTATATATTTGTGCTACTAAAAGCCCAATACTACCAGTGTAATTTATGTGTGCTCAGCGTAAACCCACTCCCCATCTAATTCACTGAGCAAACACTTGACTGACCCATTGGCCTTCATCCGCCAAAGTCGATGCTAAAATCAAAATCCAAATCAAAACCCAAGCCCCGACCCCTGACCACACCTATAAATCTGCAATGGCAGAGACAATAAATCAATGACCGTTGCACTTTCTAGAGCAAACTTTGGGGGATATCCGTGTGTGAGTGCCAGGCTTTCACTACATCCATCTAACTTTCTCTTTCCCGCCTTTTGTAGAGCCGAAAACCGAATTAATTGGCGAGTCAACGCGACATGTGAAGGCCGGAAGTCTAGTGAAATTGCGTTGCATAATTAGCCAGGCACTGGAGCCGCCGCTTTTCATTAATTGGTTTTACAATCAGAAGCAAATCTATTTGCATAATCGACGCGGTTGGCGTACGGAAATTGAACGCATCGATCTGCCAGCGGAAGTGCCAACCACCAGCACCACCACCACCACAACAACGACAACCACTACTAGCACCACCACTACAGGAGCAACACCAGTATCCACAACAACCACAGGATCAACAGGAGGAGCAACATCGTCCTCCTCGGAGATGCTCAATGGCTTGGTAACCATAACACGTTCGTACATCCTAGATGCCATATCCCAGAATGATGTATCCGAGTTGGGGGCTGCTGCTGCTGCAGGAGTGGCTTTTGTCACGGAGACGTCGACAGCTCAGCTGGTTGCCGAGGTGGATGCAACATCTTCGACTTCTGGGACTACGACGGGGGCAGGACTCCTTGCAGCCCCCACCAGTGCAGCATCCTTGGCAGCCGGAGCCACCTCTGCAGCAGGAACTCCTGCGACAGGTGACTCAACAGCAGCAGCAGCAACAACCAACACCTGGCTGACGACAACGGAGGCGGCAGCAACAACTGCCGCCACAATAACGACAACCATGCTGCCGAGCAGCAGTTTCATTAAGCAGATAACAGTAAGTGGCTTACCGCATTCCGCCCCCTCAGCCTGCATCCACGCCCCCTCGCAATTTTCCTCCCTGGAAAATGCTCCCATTAAATGCCTTTTCATTACGCAAATTGGCGTGAATGCGACGGCAGGTAAAATAATTTTTATTAAATTCTTATTGTCAACGTTTGTCAAATTATAATTTTTAATACGGGCCCCAGCAGTTTGCGCCTGCCACACTTGATCTCGTCTGACGGCTGTCTCAGCCGTTTAATAATATTTCCATACAATAAGACAGGCCTACTTCCTGAACTGGAGATATATTTAATATTTGCTTTGATCATTTAAATTCAAAATAAAAAAAGTGTTGGGAAAGTAATATTTCAGATGTGTCTGTTGACAATAAACATGTATTAAAGACCAATTATCATCGTTAGGTATTTGATTACTTTTACAGAGCACCCTAAAAACTTTGTTGAAAAGTTATAACTTCGTATAATTATAAATTCCAGAGAAAGGTCTTAAAAGAATTATTATAAAATTGAAGCTAAGATCGTAAATTTCAGAGTTTAAAAAATGTTAAGAAAGTTTTATTTCTGATACCATGTTGAGCTAAACAATTTCAAAAGACGTGATCCCACCTGAAGGGATTTAATTAACTTCTTAAGTCTTTTAACTTTTAAGTCTTAAGACTTTTTTAAAAATTTCGGAATATATTTTTTCATCATAAAAGTTCTTAAATAGTTTTTATTAAGGAGGCCTCACTGTATCACTATATGCCTTTTCATCAGCGAGTGTGCTCTTATTACATCATTGCAGACGGCTTCGCTCATCATTCCGGCCGTAGTCAAACTGGATTCCGGCAACTACACGTGCAGCCCCTCGAACAGTGCCCCCCGCACCATTGTGCTCCACGTGCTGAACGGTAAGGGGGTGGTGAAAGCCGGGTGGGCGGGTGATTAAGTGGGTGGTGACGAGGTGAGGTCCTCGGCGGCTTTAACTGTTTGTCTGTCTGTGTGGCGAGGCAATTGAATTAAGTTTTCATTTAGCTTAATTGAATTTTATTCGGATGCGTTTGTGTTTGGTTTGACTTTTGATTTTCGCGAAATATCCGCACAGTGAGGCAATTACCCCGATATTATGCCCCCCAATTATGAATGTAAATTAAACCTATGCTGAACTGTAAGTTCCTCAAAAAACAGAGCCCCAGGGAGTACAGAAAATTTAAATAAATTTGTTTGCTTACGCCTTTGTTTTAGCCCCCTTACAAACCACTGTTCTGGTCATTTGAGAGGTTTTATTTTGTTTACACAATTTTCTACAATGGCAAACACAATGGCAGCGAAACGAAACGAAATGAAACCGAAAACCAAACCGAAAGAGTCGGTTTCCAGCAAAGGAACAGTTGCAGTTTTATTGTTATCTCGAAATGGCCACAATTGCGTTATTTGCCCAATGTCCGACGGGCAACACTGTTGAGTCCGAGTTCCGAGTTTCGAGGACCGAGTTCCGAGGACCAAGGACGCCCACAACAATGACAGTGATGCTGGGAGTCTACGATGACTGACCTATAAATGTCGCTACGTAATGGTTAGCTATCTGTCCGGTTTTTTCGTCTTATTCTACTCTATTTGTCTCTCTGTTTGCCTACACAGCAAAAAAATATGTGAAATTCGATAATTCAATTTAAAATGGCCCCTGGTGAAATCCTAACTCTTGGTTGAAATTTATTGGTTTATTGTCTTTCATTGAAATGTATATATTTTTATCCTTAATTTGAGAGTATTATGCTCTCCAGTTTCCATTAAATTCAATTGTATTTTAATTATCTGTTTGTACAATAGTTTTTCCTATCCAAACACAGCACTTTTTCCTATATACGGCAAAAAAATATTATAAAAGCTTAACTCATCGGTATTTAATACAATCACTCTAGGAATTCTCTTTGTGGCTTATTTTAATGCCGTGAAATGATGCAATCGATCATTGTTTTTTGCATAATTTTTGACCGTGTGAGCTTGTTGCCACAAATTTCCGCCTGCATTTAAATGGTTTGTCCATCAGGACCGCCGGCTGTGTTGTCGTTCCTATTTGTGATCCAGTTCCTGTTCCTGGCTGTCAACTCCGACGTCTCCTCATCCGGGCCCCGTGTTTGTTGTGTTCCTGTGTGTTTGACTGCTATTTGTAGCTGTCGCTTTCCGCTTGGAGCACGCTACTTAGAGGCACTTCAGCACATGACAATACGGTTCGACAGTGCCGAGTGTTAACTCGCACTCGTCTGAGAACCGACAAAACAAATGCCGAGCGATTGTGACTGATGGCACCTGACGGAGGACAAGGACTCGCAGCAGGATTTTCGGGCAGACAGGTACAAGTTGGCAGGACTGGCAGAACTGTCAGGCTGCAAATAATGGTTATAAAAACGCCGACCTGTCTGCGGGAGGCTTACAAGGGCGCTTGAGTCTAGGTCAGAAAGGGCAAACAATCGTAAAAGAATTTTTTTTGCGCCCGGATTTTAAAATTAAATTCACAATTTAATTTGCTGTGAAATGGCCGCAATGTGGCAGGGGGCGGGAGCGAAAGCAAACATCATTTATAACAAGGAATTAATGTATTTTTAATATTCGACTAATTGACGCAGATAAAAGAAAGGCTCACAGGCCACTTGCCAACGGTTTTTTGTTGCCGTTGAGCTGGGCAAAAGAGTGAAAGGATGTTAAAGCCCAGGATAATGAAAAACAATGCTCCAGAGATATGTGTGTAGGCGTGTGTGTTTCTGTTTGCCTGGCGGAGTGCCAGACAATAATGAAATTTCAGACAGAAGAGGCCCCCACTTTGCGCTTTTTACATAATTTTAATAATATATTTTCCACGAATCGTGTGCAAGTGCGAAAAGGTTAATAAACTTAATGTCATTTCTGCGGCACAAATGTTGTGGCATATTACATTTTTTGTTGCCGCTGGCGCAACGTTGTGCCATGACAAATGATTATTAATAACTTAATGATATTATCATTTATTTATTCAGGGATTTTTATTTTAATTGCACTCCTCTCTCACTGATTTATTAAATCAGCTAGGCTGGCCCTAGCCTTTTTTCCGGTGGCATAATTAATTTGCTTGTTCAACTCGCAATTCACCCCTGCGCTTTGCGAAGTGGCAATGTCAGCGTGCGGTCGGCTTTTAAATTTATTCAAGTTTAATTATTTTAAATAAGTAATTTCATACATATTCGACAAGTTGCCCCCGCACATTGCATAACTGATTCCGCAGACCACAGCTCGTTTTAGACTCATTTTCTGATGACTCGCATGATTCTGTTACCGTTGCCGACGGATACAAACCATATAGTGGTTATGGTAATTGATATCAGGTCGAAAATGGGAGAGCTAGTGCTGCGCAGCTCATAATTAGTTTGGCCTAGTTGTGGTTAACTTGTGGACTTCTTTGAGGACTTTGAAGTGTTTGAACTAGAACATTTTAATACAAGGTATTGCTGCAAGATATTAGCTTAAAAGGAAATTAAATCGTAAACAATGTTATAATTAATTTAGACTTTTAATAATTATTTCACTTTGCCTAGCTGTGGTTAACTTGTGGACTCCTTAGCATGAGAACTTTAAAGTATTTAAAATAGAAAATAGAAACGAATTAATTTCCATTATATATTGGGTTCATAGCAATAAAAGCTAAATAAATTTTATAATTTATTTTGATTTCAATTTATTATTTCAAAGGGTCTAGTTGTGGTTATACTGTGGACTTCTTTGAGTAGTTTGAACTTCAAAGTTTTCATATCTGTATGTTATTACGTTAAAAAGTATTAAATCTGAAATGTTGTTATATTCAATTAAAAATGTTATTGACTATTTAACATGGCTTAGTTTTAGTTAAACTGTTGACTCCTTATGGTCATGAAAATATTGTTAAATTATGTTAAATTTAGATTTTAATTTGCGATGGCTTTGCTAATGAGCTGCCCATGAATCAGGCTGTAGCTTTATTTACTCTGAAGCTTTTCAGTTCATTGCGGGGCGATGCCTATTCAGTTTCAATATTTGCCACATACGCATGCCACAAAAATCCATCAGCTGTATTAGCAGTACACAAAACTCGCGATTCACCCACATGAGCATGGATAAACCACAGGCATACACACACTCATGTTTGCCGTTCAATTTTTGAATAGAAATATTTAATTACAATGGGCACTTTATTTATCCAATCGAACACAGACGGGTTGAGCCACACTGGAGTCGCGTCTGGGTGGATTTAATTTTTAGTCAAAAATTGATTGTGATGCCTGCGGATTGGGTGCGATTTGGGTACTGGGAAATTGGGCGGATTGCAGTGTCATTATTGAATTAGTTTTTGCTACCATGGCGGGATTTGTGCTGGTACTGGTTTTGGTAGTGGTGGTGCCACAAAAACCCACAACATTCTGTGCTTTCGAATAACTTTGCTCCATTCCCTTCTGATCGGCAGGTGAATATTCCGCTTCGGCCATTAAGTCGGGCAGTGTCAGCTGGAGTGCGCTAATTGGATGTCACGGCTATTTGCACTGGCGGAATGTTTCAACGCTTCTGACACTTTTGTGGATTATTAAATTTGCACTGGCCAGGGACATCTGCCAACCGAATGCCAGCAGAGTCACCGCAAGGACACCGGGCACAGGAGCAGGAGGACTACCAGCTGCAGGAGGTGAAAGAGGACCCAAATCAGGGGCCAGCTTCATCAGGGGCAGCAGCTCAATTAGTGCCACCAAAGTGGCAGAGGACAAGACTTGATTTGTCCTCGGGCCCTCGCCTGGTCACTTGGATTTTACGCATAAAGGAGGCTACGAATTAAGATTTTACTCGATTTAAACACACGCTAAAGCAGAGAGTAAGGAGGACACCCATCACCAAGGCAATATATTCACGACCTTCTCCCATGCGTTACATTAATAATCATACCAGATCCATATTGGTTTTCCATCTGAGTGTAAATGAATATTGGGAGTCACGCTTAGGTTCCGGCATATCGCATATTTTGATTGAAATGTTGCAAGAATTGTGTAAATAGAATGCACAGAATTCGCCTTTAACGGATAAGAACCATTTCCTTACGTTAATCAATTGGAATCTGCCATGGTTGTATCATATATAAGTTAAATAATCACAAAGAATTTGGAATGATTGAGACTCCAAATATAAATCACCGGTATTGAAGGGAATTTTATGAAATAAAATCACATAGTTCAGCTCTTTGGCGCAATAAAGAGTAATTTTTGAATTTCTTTCGTTTCCTTAAGCTATAAATTGTAAATATGTATGTATACCTTCCGATATCTGTACGAATACCCCTGATTTTTTAAGACTAAAAATCCATTTTTATGCATAAAGAATAATTATAAATGAATATTGAATACAAGTGTAAATAAACGGGTGTTACTGCGTTCCATTCAAATAATTAACCAAAGCAAGCCAAAAAAACTAAATGTAAACATTAGTTAGTATATAAAAGACTTACTAAAATTTTAGACGCAGCCAAGCCAAGGAAACCCCTAAATAAAACCGAAACCTAATCAACTAAATAAACAGAATTGTAAGGAGTTGCTCCAACGTTGCGTATACTTGATTTGCAACACTAAATTTTATGGGAAAGCAAATGAAAATAAAAACGAAATGGAAAATTAATTAAAACGAAATGAAGTGTTTGCAATAATTCTTAAGCCATAACGAATAAGAGAAATACAAATAAATAAAATACAATTTCTTCAATGGAGTAAAATCGATTATTTCTGGAAATCAATTTGAATTTGATGGCTTCTTGTTACTCCTCACACTTGCTAACCACTTCAAAAACCAGAAAAAACATTTTCTAATTAAATTCTCACTGTGCTGAAACACCGGTAACACAGCGCCTCAAAAATGCATGCCACCTATCCTTCTTGGTCAGATTCCCATCCAGTCAACTCACATATTCAAACGTGGCCCGGAATTGCAGACAAGTTTGTTAAATATTCATTCATGACTTTACCGCCACACATGCACAGAAAAAACTAGGAGGCAAAAAAATAAAAGAGGGTCACAATTTATTCGCACTAACAACGCATTAAACTGATGCAAAACCGGGGAGCTTGCAAACCAACTGGATGTCAAAATATTTCACCCGATGGAACTGAACAGCAGGAAACTTTTGCTGAAATGAATTCAGCAGTAATTTTGTGTGGTTATTGGGCAGGAAGAGGGCGTGGCCATGCATAAACCAACTGTGAAAGTTATATGTTGGGATTCAGATTATTAGTTGTGAATTTACCAGTCGATGGCTGTTTGTGAATTTTAAACTATTAATTTAATTTTATTAAATGAAATTCACCCCTGCCATGGAACAGGCTTTACTTTTTAAGCCAAATTAATGCTAATTGGGTTTAATTACATTATAAAAACTAGCTATGATTATTCATTTGATTATTCCCTTTTACTTTTTCCGCTGATAAACCTATTACTCAATTTAATGGCCTCATTTCTTTCGTACAATTGCCCACCTGCATGCTTTAATTCGATCTTAAAGTGCATAATATGGGAGTTTTCACGGTGGTCGCACTTTAAAGGAGAAGGAAAATGAAAATGAGAATCGTTTGTGGCATTTGTTTCAACAGACGTACGCAAAGTGGTTGACGAGCCGAGAAAAGCGGAGTGATGTGATGCAGGTGACGACCCCAGAGCGGTGAGATGAGCAGGGATATGGCATAAATCAGGCTGTATATGGAGATGTAGAGGTATCCCAGCCATCCCATCACATTCCTCCTCCTCGTTGTCAGCCAATCATAGTTTTCACACTCTAGTTAACATCATTGTCACCGAGTTTCACTCACTCCCAGTTGCTGTACATGGGAAAGTGGAGGGGAAAAAATTGGTTGACGTTTGCAGTTTGTCAGCAGCTCTCTTCTGGTGCACAATTCCGACGAATTTTCCATTGCTGCCATTTGCCAACCGAGTTTGGCACCCTTTTTCGGATAGAATTCTGCGTTTGTCGTTTTTAAAATTTTACCAACGTTGACATTTAAGTTAATTTGCATATTGCCGCACAAAATTCGCCTGATGGCGGTTGGCAAGGCTGCCTACGATGACTACGCTGCTGATGATTATGACAATGAGGGCCAGGGAATGGACCCTGAACTCTATGAATGTCACAGCCCACCTATCCTAGAGCTACCTCTCTCTTCGCAAAAACTCTATATTTGCATTCTGTTTCCCGCCCTTTTATCGTGCCGAGTCAGTTTTAAAAACTAAATGTTGGCCAATTACACAAGAAATTAACATAAAGTTGCCATTCAAAGAAATGCTGAAATTACCAGCATCTGCATATACAGTTGGTAGGGGAAATATATATTTCTGTGTTTATTTAAATGGCGCTTTAAAGAAAGCTGAATTTGGATATCAATGTTTTGTGGCTTAAGGTATTTCTAACTTTAAGCTTGGTGTTCTTTAAAAATGCCCTTTCATTGGTGAAGAAAAATCGCATAATTTTAACCTTTCCAACATTACAGTGAACCCTAATTTGGAACCCAAAAGAGTTTAAAATCTCAGCCATACGAGTGGTTGTAAACCGCAGCTTGCCGAACTACGTGCATGTTGCATATTAATCAAATCTGCTCCGCAGCAGCGAGTTGTTGCAATTTAGCTGGATTCAGAGCGCCATAAAATATGCCAGCAGAAACCAAAGAGTACCCGCATCCACATCCCCATCCACATCCACATCCACGTCCGCATCCGCATCCCACGTCCTCGTCGGCATCCGCAGGGGATCACACTTGTCTATGCGCGTTTAGCACGATGGCTGCCACAAGGCTTTATGGTTGCCTTGCCACCCAGCTCGTGGCACCCAATTTCCGGTGCTTGCGTAAATACATTATGCAGCTTACAACTACTTAACTGGCGGCAAAGTGCGGGGAACTCGCGGCATAAAGTGGCAAATTCAAGGTGCAACTTTTGTCGATACAAGCTCTGGCTGCTGCTCCTTCTCCTGCTCCTCGGAGGAGCCGACCTGAAAGGATGCAATAAAAGTGCACGGGAAAACTGTGAAAAAGGTGAAGATTACGCACTGAATAAGAATACAAGGCTTTCCGGCGTGGTATGCGTGCACAGGGAAAAACTATGATCTTTATTTGCTACCCATTTAAAAGTGGTTCTAGGCTGAAAAAGAAATCTTAAAAAATTCTTAATAATATGCGAGTAAGATTTGCCTTTAAGGAATTCTGAAGTTTTAAATGCAGTTTTTTTATATACCTAGCAAATCTTACAAAGATGATTTATCCAAGGAAACAAAAAATTTAAAAATAAAGAACGGTCTTTTTATTTAAAATTAAATGTAGTATATAAAATTGTTAAAAGAATCTTTTGCTTTTGTGTAACTGATGGCAGGTATGTGTGCGGTGTAAAAATGTGTGAGAAAACCCGCACTCAACCTGAATCCAGACAGACACTTTGAGGCAGCGCCATTCAGATGACAAACATGTGTGATACGCCACTTGCACCCAGCCAGTGCTATCTGCATTTGCAACAACAGTTTTTCTTTTCCACCCCCTTACCATCAGTTGCTACCCCCCTTTAGCAACACCTCCCCCAACCCCTCCCCTCAAATAGCTCGTCTGTCAACGTGGCATACTCATGAAAGTTAAGGACTTGCATAACTTCTGGCATTTATGTGCGCTTTTCACCTGCTTGCCAACAGCTTCACCTACTTTCCCGCCCGCCCCCTCCGGCGACCGCCCACTTTTCCATGCTTCATTACGCTAATGCCGTGTTTTCAAATTATTTTACAAGCCCCCACCATTTGGTGAGTGGAATTCTTTCCGCTATTTGTTGCATACCAAATGGGGAGTGTTGCGATTAGCATGTGATAAACTAGTTTAGGTGCCGTGACATAGTTGCTAGTTTTAGGATCTAGGCATTATTTCGAATGCATGGCCATCCGGGACTAGTACAGTCATAAAACTGAAACATATAGATGGAATGTTACAGATACTGTAAAGTAAAGTGAAATTTACCCTGCAGCACGTACTATTACCAAAGAGTTAAGCGTAGTAAAGTACATTATCAGTAATATATTATTTAATAATAATAATAAATGTCGAAACTTAAAACTATTGGCAATCTGGGATTAGTACAGTCATAGAAGGTATATAAAATATTGATGAAATGTTTACAGGGCCTGTTGGTTGGTACATTATCGCCGATAGCACAGTAATATCCACCTTGCAGCACAGCTTAGGACCGAAAAGCCATCTAATTAAATGCATAATAATTAAGATTGGATATCATCAAATTAATGAAAGTCAAAAGCAAGTCTCTGCGGCAAAGGTGATGGCCAAGGTGGGCATATAACGACAGGTTGTTTGCTTTACATAATTATTTCATTAAGTGTTTTGTGTGCGGCTTTGAGACCGTTGCTGTCAGGAGCCACCATTCACCGAGGAGAGCCCGGCTTATTGAGGGACCTTTTCACTTTTCCACTTTGGTAATTCCAGCATTTAACAAGTCGGAAAGGAGCAGCAGCAGCAGCAGCAGACATCCCACAGCACTCGCCTTGACCTCAGGCAGTGCCAAATCCGGAGGCGAACGCCTGGATGCCAAGATGCCGGGATGCGGGGGGATGTGGCATAGCTCATTAACAAACATTAGTTGCAAATGTTGTGAATTACTTAAGGAATTAATATTCCATGCTTCACACACACCCAGTCTCTCGGGAGGATAGAGGGTACAGGGTACAGGGGCTACGAGCTAGGGTCTGGAACTTAATCTCCCCGAGGGCTTCTGCCACTCTACGTCGGCAGCCAAATGAGCGAGAGTCATAAGTCCTGCCCGCACACTCACATCTACTTCTTAAATCCTGCTCAGCTTCTGCTGTGTACACTGCGGCGTATACTTAATGCAAACTAATTCATTTCCACATATACATCCAGCCTCTCACACTCCCAATCGGTTATCATCGTCTTCATCATTAGAACGATGCTTGTCTGCTGCGCTAGTTAATGATAGTTGACCTCGCCCGTAAGCATATTGAATTAATGAAAGCTTTTTGTCTGTTGACCAAGATATATTCACCGGCTTGCCAAAGTCCTCCTATCATGGGAGAACTAGGGTTCCCTGCTTTGTCCCTCCTTATAAATTGACTTGAAGCCGTCCAATCATCAACCGCATTGTTGTCTTTCGGGATGAATAGTGTTAAGTGATTAATAATTTAGTGTTGTTCTGGGTAGAGGGATTTCCGGTGCTGGTTGGTCGAGTTATATTAAGGAGACTTATCAAGGCTCTCGGAAAAAATAAACGAGCTAAATATAGTTTCATCACAAGAAATTATCGAAGTGTGCTTTAGAATTATGTTTTTAAATCATTTGATCCAACAGTTAATATTTTAATGAGACATGGAACTTTCTCTTTCAAAAATCTTGTCAATTGAAAGAAGAATCACTTTTTAGAAAATTTATCAATACATTATAAAGACATTATTGTTTAATTTTTTACGTATTTTATAATTCTTTTGAATGCTCTCCCCACCTTTTACATTAAATTCCAGCCACGAAAGTGTGGCTTAGATTTAAATCTCTATTTCGGCATGGCTTTCTTTCGTGTATTTACCTTAGCCCAGCACTGTTTTCCGTTTCTTCTGCCTTATCGCATTACTTACTTAAAAGTGGGCAATGCTTCAGGCCAAAAGCTTTCTATTTGCCTTCACACATGGCCTTGGTTTTAAGCGGCTTTTGGGCCACTCTCCATTCAGCATTTTCGTGCCCGCTCTGTGCACATTTACCAGGCATCGTTTTTTTAGCTTCCCAATTTTGGGAAACGAATTGGTCGGAAATGCAGATTTCGCATAAACAAAGCACGCACAACAAATTAAAACAAGTCATAAATGTGTGTGTTCCGAGAACGGAAAAGAATTTTGGCCAAACAGAAACGGCAAACTCTTTCAATGGCAAATGGGGATGGTGGAAAATGGGAAGCAGGCAGATTCAGCGCGTGTCTTGAATATTCTATGGCTGTTAATTATGTTGTTGTTGTTGCCCTGAACTCCAACGATATCTTTGTCTATGGGGCAAACATTTGGAAATTTGTAAGATTTATTTGGTTTGGGTAGGAAAATTAGCACACAAAAAAGGGCATGATAAGAGGTGTGGCAGAATATGAAAAATAACTTGCGCCTTTTTATGCGCAAAATATTGAAATATAAGGGGACGGGGTAGGGACTCTGGCATTCTGGCACCGTCGACACAGGCAGAGGCAATGCCAAGGATACCCTTGGCTTGCCGGACCCAAAGGATTCATCAGCGGCAACAGCTGTTGACTGCCGGGACTGCCGAAAATGTTAGCATTTTGCGATGATGTATCGTCGGCATCATTATAACAGCTGCCAAAAAGTGCACGGAGAGAAATATATCCCGTAAAATAAAACAAACTAATTTTAAAAGTGTATTATATGATATATTAGTAAGCAACTCATCATTAATTACAATAAGATTAAGAATCAGATTTCTATTTTTTAAAAGATTTTACCTTTACAATGCTCTTTAGTTTCAACCATTTTTTTTAAAACAAAAGTCAAAGAATTTTTTATGTAATTGTCAAAAAATTGTATATTTCCCAAATCAGGATTTTTCCCACTTTAAATCGTGATTTTTCCTAGTGCATAACCCTTTAGTTTCCTGCTCGCCCCTCAAAAAAGATTGGGCATGAAATTTTGGATGCGTTTTCACCCGAGCCCTGATGGGCCCTTGTGCGTGCCTTGGGTACTTGTTGTTATATTTATCACAGAAATGTACTTTATCTTTGCCGGTGCCCAATGCGCGGAGCGTAGAACCGGAGAGCCGGAGATTTGGCGGCAGGATCGGGAGCGGCATACCCGTAACCCTATACCCTTGGGCCGGGGCATTCGTATTCGTCAACAGCTGCTGTTTGGAGAGCAGCTCCCCGGATCCCGCTTCCCGGATCCGCCGGTAATTTTGCCTTTCCCATCTGTCTACCAGCGGATGTTGCCCAGATTTCCATGCAAACTAAATTTTATATAGAAATATTGCCACACATTTTTTTAATATTAAACTTGCATTATAAACCCGCAGCAGGGTGAAAGTTGTGTCGTAAAAAACGTAAAACACATGTTTGATTTTCACTTTTAAAGGCCCAAAGAATATTGCCAGCATGTATTTTTTATGCTTAAATACTTTTTGATGGATGGCAATAAAACATGTAGGTTGAAGGTTAAATACACCAATTTAGTCTTTGATATTGCAAATTCTTCTCAATTTCCCTTCCACTTTCAAGTTTCAAGTCGCATATATTGCAGCCTCCCTGGCAATCTCCAGGATATTGATTGAAATGCAATATTCTGTGCGCGGTATAACTCACTCATTTGCATAAGTTCATTACTGGCCGAAACTGAACTGGCCTGTATTTGACCGGCTGTTGATGGGTGGGCGGGATTTATTTCGTGACATTGATGGTAATGTGAAATGTGCGAGAAGGACGGCCCACTTAGGGTACTTTGGGAGCTTTAAATTCGAAATGAAACTGTGCAATGAAGGTATTTAATTTTAAGAGGCTGAATACTCAATACATCTTGCCTTAATAAATCGACCAATCAAAAGGTGAAAACACTTTAATTGGAGTTCTCTATGTACACATTTTTTAATGAGAAAAGTTGTGGAAAATTGTATGATTTTTATTCCATGAATACTATTGCCATTTGATTTTGCAGAGTTCACAACTTTCACCTACACAAAAAATGACTGTTTTGTCCAACTTCTTCTTTCAGTTTTATTGCTCCGCTCATTCAAGTTTATTTATAAGCTGACTGGCAAAGTGGAGGCAAAAGTCTTTCAAAAGCTGATTACTGTAGAATCTGGAAAATAACGTGTATATATAGCAAAGTCCTCTAGTCCTTTCCTAAAACTCATATAATCGCAGCACTATTCTATAAACTTATTTCCCCCCTATTCAACTTTCGTTGCCATGACAAAAAGGCATTCACTGTGTCGCTTTATTGTTTAAGGAATACAACTGCAGCAATATATGTAGGACAGCAAGGCATATTTAATATGAGACATGACAATATTGTCTTGGCCTTTGCCCACAGAGTGACTGTTGTGTTCTTTTGGGTTCGGTTCGGCTCGGTTCTATTCTATTCTACTCAGTGCAGTGTTCTGTTGCCATTGCCATTGCCATTGCGTTGTTACCCGACTCCTCTGCCGGCAGACATCATTATTTCTCGAGTGGTTGTTGCGCTGATAAACTCGCAGAGCGTGGCAGTTTCGCTCTCCTTATTTCGCAATCCCAATCCCAATCCAGACCCCGACCCAGACCCCCAAGATAGGACAGCAGCATCATCGTCTTTGGCGTCTTTATCCTTTATGCAAAAAAGAGCGAAAGACAAAACCCAAATCGAGTAAATAAAAACACACAGGGCTTCTTCCCGGCTACGGATGGCAATAAAAAAAATGCTTACAATTTATTGATTTCATATTAGACTCGCAGCACACAGCACACATCATGATCGGGAGAAAGTCCCCCGAAGGTCTGTGCATAAATTTCCATCAGCCTGAAAGCGTGCAACAAAGTCTTTCGCCTTCTTTCCCACGCAATTTAGATGTTGACGCACCACTTTTTTTGTATTTCTTGTTAATGCCTTGATTTCGATTTGTCTGCACCGCACCAGCAGCACCGCCCAAAATGTGGGTCAACATTTTTTCTCCACTTCACTTCGGGTTGGCTTGCTAATTTGGACCCAGAATTTTGGGCCAAAGAACTTGCTAATTGAATTAAATTGTTTCCTAATTGTTGACGAGTTTCGATTTCTTTAAGCGGAGATTTTTTGTATGTTTTGCCAAATTTGGAGATGGAAAAATTTCCACTTCTGTAACTTTAAAGCAAAGTAAAATGAATAAAAGGGTTAAAATGAGTTAAAGTTAAATCGAACATGAAAAGGGGTTAAAATTTGGACCATCGCCTAAAAGGAATATTTAAACGTAGAACATTAAAAAATTTCGCCATGAATTCATAGAGGTATCCCACTTGTAAATCGGTGTCCAATTACTCAAGTTATGGAATTTGGAAGTGCAGTTCAATCTGGGTTCCATTAGAATTACGAAAAAATCGAACATGAAAAGGGGTTAAAATTTGGACCACCGCCTAAAAGGAATATTTAAACGCAGAACATTAAAGAATTTCGCCACGAATTCATAGAGGTATCCTACTTGTAAATCGGTGTCCAATTACTCAAGTTATGGAATTTGGAAGTGCAGTTTTGGGGTCCCATTCTGGGTTCCATTAGAATTACGGAAAAATCGAACATGAAAATGGGTCAAAATATCGACCATCGCCTAAATTGTATATTTGAACGTATAATATTAGAGAATTTCGCCACGAATTCATAGAGGTATCCCACTTGTAAATCGGTATCCAATTACTCAAGTTATGGAATTTGGAAGTGCAGTTTTGGGGTCCCATTCTGGGTTCCATTAGAATTAGGGAAAAATCAAACATGAAAATGGGTCAAAATATCGACCATCGCCTAAATTGTATATTTGAACCTATAATATTAGAGAATTTCGCCACGAATTCATAGAGGTATCCCGCTTGTAAATCGGTGTCCAATTACTCAAGTTATGGAATTTGGAAGTGCAGTTTTGGGGTCCCATTCTGGGTTTCATTAGAATTACGGAAAAATCTAACATGAAAAGGGGCTAAAATTTGGACCATCGCCTAAAAGGAATATTTTAACGTAGAACATTAGAGAATTCCACCACGAATTCATAGAGGTATCCCACTTGTAAATCGGTGTCCAATTACTCAAGTTATGGAATTTGGAAGTGCAGTTTTGGGGTCCCATTCTGGGTTCCATTAGAATTACGGAAAAATCGAACATGAAAAGGGGTTAAAATTTGGACCATCGCCTAAAAGGAATCGAACATGAAAAGGGGTAGAACATTAAAAAATTTCGCCACGAATTCATAGGATATCCCACTTGTAAATCGGTGTCCAATTACTCAAGTTATGGAATTTGGAAGTGCAGTTCAATCTGGGTTCCATTAGAATTACGAAAAAATCGAACATGAAAAGGGGTTAAAATTTGGACCACCGCCTAAAAGGAATATTTAAACGCAGAACATTAAAGAATTTCGCCACGAATTCATAGAGGTATCCTACTTGTAAATCGGTGTCCAATTACTCAAGTTATGGAATTTGGAAGTGCAGTTTTGGGGTCCCATTCTGGGTTCCATTAGAATTACGGAAAAATCGAACATGAAAAGGGGTTAAAATTTGGACCATCGCCTAAAAGGAATATTTAAACGTAGAAGATTAAAGAATTTTGCCACGAATTCATAGAGGTATCCCACTTGTAAATCGGTGTCCAATTACTCAAGTTATGGAATTTGGAAGTGCAGTTTTGGGGTCCCATTCTGGGTTCCATTAGAATTACGGAAAAATCGAACATGAAAAGGGGTTAAAATTTGGACCATCGCCTAAAAGGAATATTTAAACGTAGAAGATTAAAGAATTTTGCCACGAATTCATAGAGGTATCCCACTTGTAAATCGGTGTCCAATTACTCAAGTTATGGAATTTGGAAGTGCAGTTTTGAGGTCCCATTCTGGGTTCCATTAGAATTACGGAAAAATCGAACATGAAAAGGGGTTAAAATTTGGACCATCGCCTAAAAGGAATATTTAAACGTAGAAGATTAAAGAATTTTGCCACGAATTCATAGAGGTATCCCACTTGTAAATCGGTGTCCAATTACTCAAGTTATGGAATTTGGAAGTGCAGTTTTGAGGTCCCATTCTGGGTTCCATTAGAATTACGGAAAAATCGAACATGAAAATGGGTCAAAATATCGACCATCGCCTAAATTGTATATTTGAACGTATAATATTAGAGAATTTCGCCACGAATTCATAGAGGTATCCCACTTGTAAATCGGTATCCAATTACTCAAGTTATGGAATTTGGAAGTGCAGTTTTGGGGTCCCATTCTGGGTTCCATTAGAATTAGGGAAAAATCAAACATGAAAATGGGTCAAAATATCGACCATCGCCTAAATTGTATATTTGAACCTATAATATTAGAGAATTTCGCCACGAATTCATAGAGGTATCCCGCTTGTAAATCGGTGTCCAATTACTCAAGTTATGGAATTTGGAAGTGCAGTTTTGGGGTCCCATTCTGGGTTCCATTAGAATTACGGAAAAATCGAACATGAAAAGGGGTTAAAATTTGGACCATCGCCTAAAAGGAATATTTAAACGTAGAACATTAGAGAATTCCACCACGAATTCATAGAGGTATCCCACTTGTAAATCGGTGTCCAATTACTCAAGTTATGGAATTTGGAAGTGCAGTTTTGGGGTCCCATTCTGGGTTCCATTAGAATTACGGAAAAATCGAACATGAAAAGGGGTTAAAATTTGGACCATCGCCTAAAAGGAATATTTAAACGTAGAACATTAAAAAATTTCGCCACGAATTCATAGAGGTATCCCACTTGTAAATCGGTGTCCAATTACTCAAGTTATGGAATTTGGAAGTGCAGTTCAATCTGGGTTCCATTAGAATTACGAAAAAATGGAACATGAAAAGGGGTTAAAATTTGGACCACCGCCTAAAAGGAATATTTAAACGCAGAACATTAAAGAATTTCGCCACGAATTCATAGAGGTATCCTACTTGTAAATCGGTGTCCAATTACTCAAGTTATGGAATTTGGAAGTGCAGTTTTGGGGTCCCATTCTGGGTTCCATTAGAATTACGGAAAAATCTAACATGAAAAGGGGTTAAAATTTGGACCATCGCCTAAAAGGAATATTTAAACGTAGAAGATTAAAGAATTTTGCCACGAATTCATAGAGGTATCCCACTTGTAAATCGGTGTCCAATTACTCAAGTTATGGAATTTGGAAGTGCAGTTTTGGGGTCCCATTCTGGGTTTCATTAGAATTACGGAAAAATCGAACATGAAAATGGGTCAAAATATCGACCATCGCCTAAATTGTATAGAGGTATCCCACTTGTAAATCGGTATCCAATTACTCAAGTTATGGAATTTGGAAGTGCAGTTTTGGGGTCCCATTCTGGGTTCCATTAGAATTAGGGAAAAATCAAACATGAAAATGGGTCAAAATATCGACCATCGCCTAAATTGTATATTTGAACCTATAATATTAGAGAATTTCGCCACGAATTCATAGAGGTATCCCGCTTGTAAATCGGTGTCCAATTACTCAAGTTATGGAATTTGGAAGTGCAGTTTTGGGGTCCCATTCTGGGTTTCATTAGAATTACGGAAAAATCTAACATGAAAAGGGGCTAAAATTTGGACCATCGCCTAAAAGGAATATTTTAACGTAGAACATTAGAGAATTCCACCACGAATTCATAGAGGTATCCCACTTGTAAATCGGTGTCCAATTACTCAAGTTATGGAATTTGGAAGTGCAGTTTTGGGGTCCCATTCTGGGTTTCATTAGAATTACGGAAAAATCTAACATGAAAAGGGGCTAAAATTTGGACCATCGCCTAAAAGGAATATTTTAACGTAGAACATTAGAGAATTCCACCACGAATTCATAGAGGTATCCCACTTGTAAATCGGTGTCCAATTACTCAAGTTATGGAATTTGGAAGTGCAGTTTTGGGGTCCCATTCTGGGTTCCATTAGAATTACGGAAAAATCGAACATGAAAAGGGGCTAAAATTTGGACCATCGCCTAAAAGGAATATTTTAACGTAGAACATTAGAGAATTCCACCACGAATTCGTAGAAATATCCCACTTGTAAATCGGTGTCCAATTACTCAAGTTATGGAATTTGGAAGTGCAGTTTTGGGGTCCCATTCTGGGTTTCATTAGAATTACGGAAAAATCGAACATGAAAAGGGGTTAAAATTTGGACCATCGCCTAAAAGAAATATTTAAACGTAGAACATTAAAGAATTTCGCCACGAATTCATAGAGGTATCCCGCTTGTAAATCGGTGTCCAATTACTCAAGTTATGGAATTTGGAAGTGCAGTTTTGGGGTCCCATTCTGGGTTTCATTAGAATTACGGAAAAATCTAACATGAAAAGGGGCTAAAATTTGGACCATCTCCTAAAAGGAATATTTAAACGCAGAACATTAGAGAATTCCACCACGAATTCATAGAGGTATCCCACTTGTAAATCGGTGTCCAATTACTCAAGTTATGGAATTTGGAAGTGCAGTTTTGGGGTCCCATTCTGGGTTTCATTAGAATTACGGAAAAATCTAACATGAAAAGGGGCTAAAATTCGGACCATCGCCTAAAAGGAATATTTTAACGTAGAACATTAGAGAATTCCACCACGAATTCATAGAGGTATCCCACTTGTAAATCGGTGTCCAATTACTCAAGTTATGGAATTTGGAAGTGCAGTTTTGGGGTCCCATTCTGGGTTCCATTAGAATTACGGAAAAATCGAACATGAAAAGGGGCTAAAATTTGGACCATCGCCTAAAAGGAATATTTTAACGTAGAACATTAGAGAATTCCACCACGAATTCGTAGAAATATCCCACTTGTAAATCGGTGTCCAATTACTCAAGTTATGGAATTTGGAAGTGCAGTTTTGGGGTCCCATTCTGGGTTTCATTAGAATTACGGAAAAATCGAACATGAAAAGGGGTTAAAATTTGGACCATCGCCTAAAAGAAATATTTAAACGTAGAACATTAAAGAATTTCGCCACGAATTCATAGAGGTATCCAACTTGTAAATCGGTGTCCAATTACTCAAGTTATGGAATTTGGAAGTGCAGTTTTGGGGTCCCATTCTGGGTTCCATTAGAATTACGGAAAAATCGAACATGAAAATGGGTTAAAATTTGGACCATCTCCTAAAAGGAATATTTAAACGCAGAACATTAAAGAATTTCGCCACGAATTCATAGAGGTATCCCACTTGTAAATCGGTGTCCAATTACTCAAGTTATGGAATTTGGAAGTGCAGTTTTGGGGTCTCATTCTGGGTTCCATTAGAATTACGGAAAAATCGAACATGAAAAGGGGTTAAAATTTGGACCATCGCCTAAAAGGAATATTTAAACGTAGAACATTAGAGAATTCCACCACGAATTCATAGAGGTATCCCACTTGTAAATCGGTGTCCAATTACTCAAGTTATGGAATTTGGAAGTGCAGTTTTGGGGTCCCATTCTGGGTTCCATAAGAATTACGGAAAAATCGAACATGAAAAGGGGCTAAAATTTGGACCATCGCCTAAAAGGAATATTTTAACGTAGAACATTAGAGAATTCCACCACGAATTCGTAGAAATATCCCACTTGTAAATCGGTGTCCAATTACTCAAGTTATGGAATTTGGAAGTGCAGTTTTGGGGTCCCATTCTGGGTTTCATTAGAATTACGGAAAAATCGAACATGAAAAGGGGTTAAAATTTGGACCATCGCCTAAAAGAAATATTTAAACGTAGAACATTAAAGAATTTCGCCACGAATTCATAGAGGTATCCAACTTGTAAATCGGTGTCCAATTACTCAAGTTATGGAATTTGGAAGTGCAGTTTTGGGGTCCCATTCTGGGTTCCATTAGAATTAGGGAAAAATCGAACATGAAAATGGGTTAAAATTTGGACCATCTCCTAAAAGGAATATTTAAACGCAGAACATTAAAGAATTTCGCCACGAATTCATAGAGGTATCCCACTTGTAAATCGGTGTCCAATTACTCAAGTTATGGAATTTGGAAGTGCAGTTTTGGGGTCTCATTCTGGGTTCCATTAGAATTAGGGAAAAATCGAACATGAAAAGGGGCTAAAATTTGGACCATCGCCTAAAAGGAATATTTTAACGTAGAACAATAGAGAATCCCGCCACGAATTCATAGAGGTATCCCACTTGTAAATCGGTGTCCAATTACTCAAGTTATGGAATTTGGAAGTGCAGTTTTGGGGTCCCATTCTGGGTTCCATTAGAATTACGGAAAAATCGAACATGAAAATGGGTTAAAATTTGGACCATCGCCTAAAAGGTATATTTTAACGTAGAACATTAGAGAATTCCGCCACGAATTCATAGAGGTACCCCACTAGTAAATCGGAATCGAACAACTCAAGTTGTGTGCTTTGATGTGTTTGGAAGTGCAGTTTTGGGGTCCCTTCTGGATTCTATTGGAAATACTGAAAAATCGAACATGAAAATAAGTTAAAACTGTGGCCCTCGTTTAAAAGGAATCATTTAATGTTGACTTTTAGAGAAGTGAGGAGTTTTGCAAATTTGTGTTTGCAAAACTTGCTTGATTAGCTGACTACAAAATGAGATTGTCTGCCTTAAATCAAAATGTTGGTAGTAAAATGTTGACTGTTGTTTGCGGATACGAGTATTTCGATAGGAGAAACATCCCTTTCATTGTTCTCCACTCTTAATGTACTGAATTAAAAATTTATTTCAAACAAAATTTCGCCAAATTAGTTGTTCCCGGATGCTGCTCTATTGGGAATTATCAGATAATACCACATCACGAACATACAAATACTGGCACAGGCTCAGTGGCTCTGGTTAGCGCAATATTCCGCAAACAATTCATCATTTATGCCAAATATTGTGTTGCCTGTACAAATTATAAACCGAACTACTGAATGCCGATTTGATAAGCTGATTTATGCTTCATGTTTAGTCTGCGGCCGCCCCACCTCCCTTGATTTCCACTCTCGGTTGACAGGGAAATCATTAGGCTAATGTGATTGAGGGGTGAGCTGAGTGTAGTGGGGGTGAAGTGGATGAAAATGCCAAATGTAAACACAAATATTGGAATTGGCAAACAAAAACGAGCTGTGCTGTGCACATAAATTAAACGGGAAATCGGTAATCCCACCGAATCCCGGCTATAGCTGAAATGGCCCGATATGCAAAGTTAGTTCGCTTGGCGATAACAAATGCGGAGCAATTATGGCCGCATTAAGCATATGCCCAAGTGGTCATCCTCTTCAACGGCATGTGGATGTGAATGTGGGTTTTGGAGTGCATCGCAAGGATTTGCATAAATCCCACCACATTTATTCAATAAGCAAGCCACACAAACACACATGCGGAACAGAACTGAGCAGGAGCTGGAACAGCAGCACTTGACTCGGGCTCTAAGACCACTTAATAATCCACTCGGACGGGTTAAAAGAGTCCCTCCCCAAAATCCTGATTGCCCGCACAGTTGGCATTGATTTACGGGTGGACTAACCCCAGGAACCCAGCTCACAGATCCCAACACCCTGCTCCCAGGATTCCAGCACCATGCCAATCCTGGTCCCAATACCAATCGGGTATGCAAATCGAATACAACTAAATGTAAACACACACAACTGCAATTCAAGATGGCAACCTTCGTTGCTTGTTCCATTTTCTATTTTCCGATTTGATTTCGCAAGGGTTCTAATGCCTGAGTTCTCTCATGGGTGGGGAAACAACAGGGGGGTTTGGGGGCTTTTGGCCGACTGGCTGTCTGGCAGACATCCTTGGCAAACTTTTGCCTCAACGGCTTAACTTTTTTGCACGTGTAGTTGGCCAGCAGGAGGTGTTAGAGGTGGAAGGCGGGGACGCACTTTTAGTTAAATTCGAAAAAAACCCCCTTTTGTTCCTTGGCAATCCCCTGAAATGTTTTCTTTGCCCAGAACTTTCCTAATTTACCAGAGACTCGAGATTGGGCCAAGCAATCGGCTTAAGACTAATGAATCACGCTGTTGTTGAATCTTTAAAAACACATTCAAGATGAGCTGTCCTAGTCCAAGGTCCGAGGGCAACAATGGAACTGCACCCACAACAAGGAAAATGATCGACTGTCCAGCGACGTGTCAATGGGATGGATATGGAAAACCTTGAGGGCAGATCAACCAGGTAGATCAACACTTACCGTTTTTGCAGACGGCAGACAACAGACAACAATGGGCCATAAACGCATTAAGGTAATGGCGAACAAAACGGTTAGTATATATGAGGTGGAAAGATGGATCGTGTCTACGAAGTCACACCTGCGGTCTGCCGACTTACAACATGTTTGAGATCGAGCCGCTCTTCAAGTCAGGTTTGTCAGCCATCTGCGCAGGCGCCACGACACGCCTGCGATCAGTGATGCCAAGCTGGCTTTTTTTCTAGGTAAATCTACCTAGAGTTTTACAGAGTCTGGAATTTAATTATGCAGTGAAATCGATAGACACATACGAATTTTACGAATTGAAAAAATTATCTTCTACCCAATCAACAATATTTAATATTTAAAAAATCGCTTCTGACCTTAATTGTCTGATTCCAATTATTTTTTAAAATCATTTTTAATTTAATTTTATGAATACTTATTTAAGCTTTTTTATAAAAATTTCCAGAGTCAACAGGTGGTAAAAAATGATGGGAAATATCGCCGCCTTCCAACATGTTCGTCTCCGAACTTCTGTGGCTGCATTTCTTCGGCTCGCTTCCAGGCCTATCGCGAATAGAAGAAAATGGGTCATGCTATAAAAGCACAAGTTCAAGGCGATCGCCGTTTCAGACAACTTCAGCAGCAGTCGCAGCAACACCTCAGTTTTAACCAAGAAACCAGCAACAGTGCCAAGAAATATCCGAAGTCTCTCGAAGATCGAAGTAAACGAAAGTTGCCATCGATCGACTGTCTCGAAAAGAGAGAGCAATTTTCCCGTGCAAAATTTTGGGTGAATTTTTAAAGTGAATTGTGTGCTTGACAATCGCGTGCTGAAACTTGCAATTTTTCTAGTGCGACCAGGCGAACCAACTCAACTGGAACTGTAATTAAATTTTAATTACTTCGAACTCGACAAACTAAAAGACTGCAGATTAAAAGACAGGTAAGAGAAACGGTTCAATGAAAGAGGGCCAGCTGAATATTTTTACTTTTTTATTGGCGTGTTAGTCAGGGACCAAAACCATTTTAATTTTAACTAATACATTTTATAAGTATTGATTGTACTAGGGGCTTTTTTGAGTTTTGATTGGTACATATTTTATAATGTATAACAATTTTTTGTTTAACCAAATTTAATTTGTTGACAATAAAATGTTATTTATTTGCCATTGATAGGAATTCCATAAAAATACCACATATCTTTTTAAAAATTGAAATCAACTGTGAATAACCCGCAACGCAAATACTGCAATGCGATGAGCTAGAATCTGGCAGTAGAAAGTTATTGACAATTGATCGACTGCCACTATTTGGCCTCGAGTCGTGTCGTGCGTTTGGTTTGTTTGTCCAACAAATTGGGACTAGATGGCAAGAACCAAATATTTGGGTCAGGCCAAAAGAAATAACAGAACTCGGGGCATAAATCCAGCAATAAAAAGAAAAACAACAGGCGGCAGAGGGAACGGGCGGAAGAGAGAGGGGAATTTCTGTTAAACGAGTTAACAACTTTGCATGAAAAAGGCAAACAGAAACCCATCGACTGGACGGAGGAGCATGAACATGTCAAAGCATTCGAAAAGGGGGGGGTCTTCTCTTTTTTCGTCGTCGACGAGGTGCGATGAGGTGTGGTGGGCACGCACACACACAGATACACACACACACACGCAGATGTGCATTCAGCCAAGTTCTTTTCAAGCCAAACAACCAACATCGTGCACCGATGATGGCCGCCCACTGACCCAAATGGGCGCTCCAAAGAATTTCGAATTTCATTTTCGAGTGCTCAAATGCTAGAGAGGATTGGGGGGAATGGTCGCCCCAAAAGCCCCCTCCCCCCTTTTCAGGTGGAAAGGCCTTGCGGCCGTTTTGTCTGTGGCCTTGATTCAATGTGGGTCTTCGCCTTCACTCCCGGCATCTCTCTTTGCCAATTAACGCCTGTCTTTTGGCCAAGTCTTTGGCCACTTCCCATACAGAATTTATTTATTTAATTGCCTGCAAAAGGTCACGATTGTCTGTTATTTGTTTACCCATTTGCCTGTTTGCATTCCTTGGCTTGAAGCAAGTATTTCGTTTTGTTTTTTGTAACTTTCATTCATTGGCCGTGGTTGCTTTTGGCATTTTGCGGTTGTCGTTGTCAAGCCGAGCGAGGTGAAAGTTTTTCTTTGAAGCCGTTCAGTCGTGTTTAATACAGTTTATGTTTGGTCCGAACTGAATTGGTTTTTATCTTTTTAAGCCAACTATACACAAACTGCAGCCACTCGTGGATTAAACAAAGCGAGTCTAGGCAGTTGCAATTTGGCCATCAAATGCAGCTGACTAATAACCATAATGGCTTTGAAAATTGCAAGTGCAATTTGTTCTGCTTTCGTGCGGCTGTCATTTTGTCTTCTGGCGACTGATTTTCGGGGTCAGTAAAAGTTGCGCCAAGAAGTTTTCCCTGCAAAAGTGGATCACTGACTTGTCCTGCCCTGGGATTGCATCACATCTTAAGGTCTTATGCAATGGATCAATATTCAAAGCAGCTCGCATTAAAATGCAGCACAGTTAGTGCTCGTTTGGGCCCATCGACCGTTGTAAAGCGGTTTTCTTTCGCGGGGTTGCTGACCATCAGCGGTGGGCAAACGAAAGACTTAAGACACAAACTCGCTAGAAAGCCGCTGGGTATTCCAATTAAGGTTAAGCACTTGCCTGCCAAGCAATTGCGCCGCTAAACACTTAATTAAATTTTTCCTTTTTTATGATTATTTTTCTTGGTCAATAAACCTTGGCTTGATTCTGGGCGAAAAGAAAGTGAAATGGCTGAATATGCGAGGCTGAGCTGAGTTTCTCTCTGCCGGAAACCAGTCCGTGACTGTCCAGAATGAGTCAGGGGGCCCTCGAAAACCGAATCCCTGCCGATCCCATCCACTCTCAGGAACCGAAGAGCTTGCTCACCTACCGCAAATCACGAACGTCTCACCGCTTTCTCATCTTTGACTTTGGCCAGTGGACCCAGTGGAGCGTGGCTCGGCACGAGACCGCAAACGAAAATGAAAATAAATATCTGAGGGAGGCCAGCACATAAATTACAATGATATTTCTCGGCCAAAAGAACTTGGTTATTGTTACACCCCCGCCTCCAAATTGTTTCTCTTTCTGTTTCGTTTTGCGGCTGTTTCCACACTTTCTAATTTGCGACTTTTGACCAAACGGCCAGTGTAATTGCTGCTCTCTTTATCGTTTCTTATTGAAATAGTTATATTGCCCGTTGTTGTTTTGTGAAGAAGATGCTTTAATTGCCACGAAAGTAAGAGTTGCGTGTGAGGTTTCCAATTAGAGCTGCGTGTTTTCCTTTAAACTGGCGATGAGCTGCCATCTTCCATCGATGAAGCTAACGAGCCATTCGAATTATGTCATAGAATACCACTGGGCAGTGGAGATAGAGATATCGATGTGACTAATTTGTTCATCACCATTTCCACGGCTAATTTCCCACTTCAACAGAGAGCAATCGATGAAATTTCTCCGCCACACATTCCAGCTATTAATTACCATTATCTTGGCCACTAATCGCTGAATCACGCTCTAACAGCTTTCTAAATTTACATGGCCACCATAATTTTCACGGATCTGGGTCGAATTGTGTCACAAACAATCAAAAGTCCACTCTTTTTCAAGAGCCGTGAGACCTGGCTGACCGATTAATAGCCCGCACAATTTACATTTCCACGCTGACCCATTCCGGAGAGCCTGTTCTACCGGCTGGCAATTAAATGGAAATCAATGCAATCTCCCAGCCATTGGCATTCCGCAGCCTCGTTGGCTTTATTAATTGTAACGGGAACCTGTTGCATGACATCTGAGCGAAAGAAAGAACCGCTAGCTGGAACTGGTTATGTGGCCCCCTATTGAAGACCGCGATGAGGAGAAGACCCCACCACTCACATTGGCGATCCCATTCTAATTCAATTGTGAATGGTTCTCGATGCTAATATCGCTAATCTCAATGACCGATCGCCGTGAGGAAGTCACTTCTAATTGCCGGTACTTGCCACCTCACCTGCGGCGGCGGCGGCTTTCTACATATGTTGCCCAACCTGCCACTGCCACTCGGTTAATTTCCCTGCCTCAAATGCTCGTCTTCATTGCACCAACTTACACTGGGGAACGGGTTCGGTTTGACCGACACCTTAATTGGGAGCAGTTAGACTCGTTTCTGGATGTTTCGGAAGCGAATGGAGAGGCTTCACCTTTAATTACACGCCGCTACAACTTTCTTATCTGGTTTCCATGGAAATTGTAACATAGTTGCGCGGAGAAGCAATGGGAAAATTTTGACCATGATTTGGGATTCTCCGTTGGTTGTGAAGCACTTGAGATTTGAATGCTAGGGAAATCAAATAATTCTTATACAATAGCACATTAGCATCTCAAAGTTGGGAAGATAAATAAATTAAAACTTGATTTAGATCACCAGTGGGTAACTGAAAAGAAACAACCAAGACGTCTTAAGAGGCAAAACTTACCGCCACCGCCAAAAGTTACTTAAATTACTGCAGAATATAGGCAAGAGAATAAAATTGAAGTATACGAGTATTGAATCTTATGAAAATTTATAAAGCTATGAGATTTATTTTACAGCCTGTAATTATTTCAGTTAAATAACAATTCAAATATACTCTACCAAACTTTTGTCAGTTGTTTGTTATGTATTATAACACAACAATCATTCAGTTACAGCTTACATAATATTTATAATCATAGATTTTACAGTGATCTAAAACTGTGCGGCTCATTATTTTAATTAAATGTATAATGGCAAAATTAAATCGGGTCAGGCATGTGCAATCCAAATGGGTCACCGCTGATTCCAATGCCCAACCCGTTCGTGAGTTCAGGAAACTCCCTCGCACTCAATTGGGCAATGTGAAAGTGTTGTTATGCGGATGTATGGCTGGGCTGTCCCTCGATGAATTTTAAATACCTCTAACCGACAACCGGCCTTTTTTTCTTTCAGTAGTCATGTGGAATCAACGGAAAGTGCACGCCTACCTGCTGCTCTCCATAGTGGCCAGCAACTGCCTGCTGATGACCTACGCCTTCCCGCAGCAGGAGGTCTACCAGCGGCAACACCAGGTGACCCAGTCACCTGTCTACCGGGATGAAAGTGTGGCCAGGAAGTTTGCGGTGAAGCCGAATGCCTCAAAGAAGGTGGCCCTGGATGACATCGAGGACGACCTGGAGACCAACCAGATCCAGGAGAGCGTGGGCGGACCCGGCGGATTCACCTGGTCTAACATGCTGTCCACCGTGATGACCATGTTCTTCAACGGAGCTGTCAATGCACCCACAAAGTCCGATGATGTGGACACGTCCATTGGATTGGGCGGCAGTCCCTGGGCCAATGTCATCTCGATGGGTAAGGATCTTGTACATTTCTGTGGAAAAATATATATATAAAGGAACAAACACAATTACAATGATGGAATAGTAAAAATAAATATCTTATATTATAATTCTATTATTTACAAAAGCATGTTATTTACTGCAAAACATGTTATATTGTGTATTGTTTATCGAATTAACCATGATTTAAAGTGTTAAATTCTAATCATAATTCGATTTATTGGCTAGACTCTATACTTCCTATAGGAAGTCCCATTTTCCCATTACTAATCTCGCTCTATATCTACACAGGTCTTCGCATCATCAACACCTTGCTGGGCGGTGGGGCCCCTAGCGATGGCATCGATAAGGTCGACAACGGCGGATCTCCCATGCAGGTAATCTACCGATCCATTAGCCCATAACATGGTATACACTCACTGATTGCTTTTGTGCCACTTTTGTTTTGCTTTATCGTAATTTTGCTGTTCGATTGTTACCGTTTCGTTTTGTTTTGTTTTATATCTTATGTCTTATGTCTTATACTGATACTGATTCTGGTGCCTGGCTCTTCTTATTCTCTTGATTATGTTTGCTTCCCGCCTACCTCCTCTACCTCTACCTCGCTAATAATCGCACAGGGCATATTGGTGGCTGTGATGTCTGCCGTTTTAGGCTCCAGAGACCCCGACCAAGTCAACTCGATGGCCAAGCAAGCTGGCGAGGTAAAACATCTTTATTGCTTTCACAACACGAAGAGTAACACCAGGCAACAAGATTCGGGGCTGAGATATAGAGATTAGAAGGAAATGAATATATTTAAATTGAACCCCAGTGTTTGGAAAGTAAAAATGAAGCATAGGTGTTATTATAATATTAACAATTTACCGTTTTATAAAATTGTATTTTAATGA
Source organism: Drosophila suzukii (assembly GCF_043229965.1). Taxonomy (NCBI): domain Eukaryota; kingdom Metazoa; phylum Arthropoda; class Insecta; order Diptera; family Drosophilidae; genus Drosophila; species Drosophila suzukii. The sequence goes on from NC_092082.1 coordinate 77,460,711, forward strand.
TATAAGGTTTTGGGTTCTTACTTGATTATTATATTAAAGAAAACTTTTTAGAATGCAGAAATAATTACTTAGTTTCCCTTAAAAACAGATTTCCTTTATTTTTTCATTATCGAAACATTTAAAGTGATGTTTAATACTAACATATTACAAGGAAAACTACTATGAAAGATCAAAATATTTAGGACAAGCATCTTAAAGTAACCCATTTCATATAGTAGTTAATGGGGAACCTCTTTGTTACCTAGGTAAATAATTAATGGCCGAATCTTGTTGCCCAGTGCTGAGAATGTATATTGTTCCCGTCCACACAGATACACACACTGTCACTTCGAGACACACTCTCACACACACCCCACTGACACCACTCTAGTATTGGCACAGCAAATGCATAACTAATTGACTAATGCTTCCTCTACCCCACCCCAATCTACCCTATCGACCCCATCTACACTGTCCACACTCGCACACTCCACACACTCCACTCCACTGAACAAAACGCTCCCCCTTCCGCATCCACAGTTCATTCAGATCGTGATGAACCTGCTGGACGCCCTGAAGACCTCCTTCTCGCACCGCTCCCTGGCCGCCCGGTCGCTGGGCAAGCGGGACTCCGTGAGCGACGCCGTCGTCGCCGGGATTTCCCTGATGAAGGGCTACGTCCGCACCTACCGCAGCTCCGAGGACAAGTGCACGCAGCGGTACATGTGCGACGCTAACACGGAGTGCGTCCGCGAGATCGGCGGCAGCAGCATCTTCTGCCAGCTGGGATCGTAAGTACCAACCTTTATTGGGGAAATATTTTGACTAACAGGGCTCACCAGCTCCTGCGAACCACGAAAATCCAAGGGTTCGTTTTATTGTATTTTAGTTAAAAACCAAAATTTTAATATATTTTTTTAAATTCATTTATATTCAAACTGAATTTTTCCGGTAGTTCTCAATGTGAGCGTTAAGTTTTTATATTAAATGTAATCATATTATAGCACTTTTTTAACAAACAAAAATAATTATTTTAATAATTTTAACTAAAACTTTGCTAATCAATTAGCACGTACATTTTACCTTAATTTGTTTTATGAGGCCGTATTTATTTTGGAATGTGTAAATATTCACAGAGTGTAATTTATATTGTCTATACATTAATGAATATTCAAATAGACAATTAACTATAGGTATGTTCTATTATTTATATATTATTTAAATGTCTTTAATTCCCATTATAGATATGCCACCAGCTATGTTCTGGGCCGCAGCAGTGGCAGCAACTTCGAGGAACTTTACGACGCCGGACGCAGAGGTCGCTCCGGATTCGACTGTCGCCAGGTCTATCTGGAGTGCAACGAGGTCTAGACTTCCCAGTGCCCACAACTGGTCACTCTCTAAACTAATTTAAATTAATTTATGACTTCCACCTAGATGTTAGCTATTTATATTATTTATTTAAAATTCTGTACTTATAGTCGCCGGCCGTGCGACTGGCTTTTAAGTTGACAAACAAAACCTTTAAAAATAAATGCATTAAATGACGAAGGAGAATTTTATTTGGAAAACCAGGGAAAAATTCTTACCACATCATAAATATTGAAATCTTCAATACTCAAAGATACTATTAAAGTATTCCATTAAATTTTATTTAATTCGAAATTCAAACAACTTTAAAAGCTTTCTTTTAAAGCTTTCCAAAATTCAAAAAGGTGACTGTTATTCAACGCAGACAAAAGGTGAATGTTCTGAGATAAGCAGTTTAACCGGAAATAGCTCAAGCAGTATGTTTCAAAGCAGTTTACAGTGCACTGCTTGCACATGTGCATATTAAGTATACGAACTGTTGGCTAAATGTAAGTTACTATTTAACTGATTTACTTAAGTGAATTAATTATCTAGCGTTTGAAATTATGGTTTTATTCAAATAGTAATTTTGCATATTACATTTTTATCATCTAAATCTGAGCCATCCTCTTCTTAAAATATTAATTTTTGTAAGAATTTAGTACCTTCATCAAAGGGATTAGTTTTGAAAGTGTAAAATTAATGAACTTATAGTGATATAGTATTGTAGATGATCAAAAACTTTGCTCAAGTTGAAAAGCGTAAACGCTTTACTAACAATCGAAATCGCATCTTTCCCCTTGAGTTGTAAGCCGCCAGTCAAAAAAGTTGCCGCCTCTTCGCAGTTGCTTTGATGCAACAGTAGTCGTTTTCTCGGTTCTTATTGCCTATCACCATTCAGCAGCAGACTTAAACTTCAAGTGCATGCCAAAAGGGATGGTCACGTGAGGAAACCATGACACTGAAAAATAAAATCGTCTTTTTTAAAAAGAACGATAATATTATTTCTGCATCTTAAAGCAATTAAATACTTTATACTGAAAGTAACTATACATTTGCAATAGTTGACTTTTAAGAACTAAGGCTGCCTTAATTTTATATAAACCTTTTTTACCAACTCTTCCAAGAACACATACATTTTTGTAAGTGTACTAAAGGATGCCCTAATTGAGGGCACGCTTTCAGCCCAGACTGCAAAGTTTCCGGCATGCAATTTGGGGAAAACAAACAGGAAAACTTGAGATGCCAAAGGCAGGGAACTTGTCTCGTCTCGTGCACTGCGCAGCTGCAGCCGCTCGCAAAGTTTTTGCTATTTTGATAAATGCCTCAGCACAGCTGAAATTTATTGGACAGAAGGCAACGCCGACGCAGAGAAAATTGCAGCATGCAAATGCAGTGTGGGGGAAAGTTGACTGGAAGACAGCCGACTCGACTTGAGGCGGCATATCTGCAGTGGGCCTAACCCACATTTAATGGGCGGGCTGCCTGGCAACATTTTGTCCAAGATGAAGGCAGTGCTCCTGCAGCAGTGGCAGCGCCTCCAAAGTTATGATTAATTTGTGCGGCCAAGTTTTGCCGCCTGCCTGTGCCGCTGCCACCCACCAAAAAAGTTGCTCCATCTGCTGGACTGTTTGCTGCCACTATCTGGAGGAGCACAAGGAACAGCAGGAGCAGCAAGATTTTGTGGAGCAGGAGCAGCCTGCTGCCAGTAATTAAAGGCGCTTTGGCCGCCCAACTTGCAGCCGGCAACTTGCAACCGACAACTGGCAACCGGCAACCGATGCATCGCTTGAAATTCCATTTAATTACGCTGAGTGTTGAATATCTTTAGTGCGCTAATTAGAACTGTGCGCAAAACTTTCCTCGGACACCGAATGCAGGAACTCGCCGGAAAATGAAGCGGGGAAAAACGCTGCAAATGAAACAATCGAATTTGGCCAACGATCTAATTTGCACCAGAAGTTCCGGCCATCGTGGATGCAGCAGCTGCAGCCGGTTGTCTGGGCCTGACTTTTTTGTCAGACTGCTTAAATTGTTTTACGAAGATTATAATTTACTTCTTGTTTGTGAGGGGAGAATTATGATGCTGCTGAAATCTTGGAGGGGTTTGACGAAAGTTTGAATTGCTGCAAGTGGCTTATTGTCCGGAATCCGATTTTGGGGGAACCAGCTCGATTAACATATTTTGTATATTTTTCCTTAATTTGTAAAGTTCCGCTTTGTAATGACTTAATGATTGTAAACATATGCATAACTTTAAAGTACTTATTAAATTGCCTCAAATTCGTATTAATAAATGACATTAATCTTTCCGCTAAAGCAATTAAATGTACACTTGAAGCGCTATTAATTGCTTTTCAATGCTATGCACCGATTAATGAAAGTCATAACCATAAATTGATTCCATAATGCCCATTGCATTTGTAAATGTTAACTGCTTGCAATATTCCCATAAACATGATTCCCTTTTATATATTCTTAATTGATCAAACGGCAAAAGCATTCTTTTGAGCTGCTGAAATATTTTCCAAATAAATTGATTTACTTGATTACATTTCGAAGATAGTTCAATTTTGGTCAGAAATTACATTATGAAGGTAAACACTTTATTTATTTTCATCAAGCGTAGCAAATTTCACAAACACATTCGCAAAAAGCTAACCTATTGACAGAGTCATGCTGAAATAATAACTTTTTCCCAACATTTAGCCTCTGACATAAGCCAAAAACTATTTGCCGCAAATACCCAGGGGAAACCCAAGCCGCAAATCAACACACACACACCGAAATTTTGTCTCACCAGCACGTACATAAAGGTACATAAATGTCTATCAAAGTCACTGGCAATTATTTTGATATTTGCGCCAGCATTTTTCGATATGATTTCCTTGTTGGTTATGTTCAAATCAATTTATTCGAATGGCCAAAGTGCGAAAATCTGTTTGATAACCTCAGTTTAAGGACCGAAAGCTGCAGGAAAAATGACCGAGCGACAAACTGTAAAGTGGCCAACGGAAAAAAAGTTGGGCATTGAATTTGTTTTGCAAAAATATATATATATTGTTGCCATAGGCGTTGAACCAAAATTGACCTATTGAAAATTTAATGTTTGCATACAACAATTTCCTGCACAACAGAAATAACAATGACAACAGCGACAATGTCGAGCGCAACCAGAATGAAAGTACGAAAGTACGTGGATGTTCTGCTGATGCTGACAACTACAACGAGCTGCGGGCCGAACATAAAAATACAGAAAAAGTACACAAACAGCCCTGGAAAGCTGGAAAATGAAACCCAAAACAAACCACAGCCAGGACGGCGAGGACGCCCAGGACGACCAGAGGATCCGCCGGAGGAGGTGACTCCACGGGAAGCCACGCGGGCAGTTAAATCGATACACTGAGCGTATAAGCGAAACAAAACCAATACCGAAAGGCACACTGCCAGAATTTGCATTTGGCTTTCACCTTGCCCGGGTCCCTAGTACTGCTCCTCCCCCTTTCCCTTCCCCTCATCCCAGCCAGAAACACCACCCACCGAGCAGCCCCAACCCTGCGGCAATGTGAGGGGCATGTCAGTGGTTGTCACCATCAGCATCACCATCAGAATCACCAGTGCCGTCAGCGCCGACGATATTGGCTTTTTTCCGTCAGATTCGGGGGGGATTCCGGGGATTATAGGGGGTATCCGGGGCATCCCAGTTTTCGGGGGCGTCACTCTGGAAAAATCAGAAGGCGCCCTGACATCCAGTAAACGCATTCTATGCCTGCTTTGCCCCCAACCGATTCCAATTTTTGTGATGGCAATGGCAGCTTGGCAAAGTTCGCGGCCACCTTGTCTCGTGTCACATGTAAAATGAGTTTCTTTTCCATTTAAATTTTATTTTTATTGTTTTTTTACGAGATTATTACCCAAGCAGGCGCGCCAGAAAAGGTTTTAACGGGATTTAAATTTTAAAACAATTCCTTAACACTCTTCTATTTGTAATATACCAAACCACTGTGGTACTCGCGTTTGTGTCCATCAATTGATAAGCGATTTTCCGTTCAGTTTCGGACAAGTTGGAATTGCTAAAATTTGCGGAACATTTTTCAAAAGTGAAACAAAAAAAACTATCAGCCAACGGGGAATTCACCCACTTTTATTCGGACTATTTGCTGAGCGAACTTTTTACATTCATTATTGAGACTTTTGAGGGCGTGTGAAACATATTGAATTATTAAGAGTGGAAAATGTGTAAAATATTTAATTGGAAGTGCCGAATTTGGCAGACGGCCATCTAGCCCTGGCATTTTACCGGCTAATTTCGGTGGTTTCCTACGGCCGGAAAATATCAACGAGCCTTTTGGCTACAAAGTACATTCCGTTATGGCCTAAAGGGCGGGAATTTTGGCCTGATAAGCTGAATTGGGGGAGTGGAATGTGGGCCACAAAGTCGTGGGCTCCTTCGCCACCAATTAAACAAGCTGTCAAAGCTGCCCAGCATCGATTTGTTTCGAAAGAAGTGTTTCCTGAAAATGACCTGCCAAATAGGAGTCCCTTACTTTATTATACACCACAAATAAAAAGTAAACCAAATAAATAATAAATAACTTGCCGTTGTTTCATGAATTCACGACCGATTTCTCACTGTCCTGTCCTATTGTTTATCTGACTAAAAACTTGTAATTAACATTGTATTGAGTAAACAAATTTGTCTTTTCGACTAACTCAAGTTCATGTTAACGACAGTTCATGTATGACAGTAGCCTAACATGACATTGATAAATTGGATAGAAGTGAGACTTTTGACAGAAGGTTATAATTTTTACAATTTTTGTTACTGAGGCTCGAAATGTAACTAAATATATTTGCAACTCATTTCAAAGAATTAGTAATTTATTTAGCCTTTTGATCGGCTTTTCTCCATCGACTTCACTTAAGCCCTAAACAATTACGTGGCACTGAAAAAGTAAGTGCAGTTTAAGTTTTAATCCGCTCTCAGTACTCAGTTCAAACAAAATCTGGCTTAAAGTTGGCCAACTCGATTGGCCCGCCTCGGTTTACCCGCCCCACATGAGCGGAATTCGATTTGGCCACTTTAATTACGAGCGCGTAGGGCATATAGGAACTTCCACTGGTCAGCGGAGCATCCGCCGAGTGGCGATAAGTATTTTGCCTGTCCTATCTGCGCTTTCGAATCGCCACTTCCCTTGGGCCTCCGCTGGGGCAGTTGGAATTTCGGGTAGCACCATGTTAGGGATATTTTCCGATACATATATATATATATATATATTTGGCTGTTGTGTTTCCGATGCCTCTTGCTCCCGACACAAATTGCTTAAAGTGGAAAATTGCTGGCGCTGCATTCGTTTGGGAGGGGGAAAATACGAATGTGTGAGGTCCCAAACTCACGATTTTCCTTTTTCGGTTGTGCCTGCATTTATCTTTTATTGGTTTCTTCTATCTCTTCCGCACACCAAGTGCTCGTCAACAGCCTCCTCCACCATCCCATTCGCATCCTTCCCAATCAAATCAATATTCGATTGATGCGAGTGCTATTATCTTTTTATTATGAGCATTTATTTGCCGTTGGCTGCTCAATTTACCAGCTAATTTTGATGCTGCTCTGGGGCAAATTAGTGCTGCTAGTGACTGTGATTAATTGATGGGGCGGCTGCGAGCACTTGTCACCGCAGCGATTTGCCATAATCCATCACACGTCTCAAGTCATCCCATATTCTGATCCTTCGTTAGGGTCGAGTAGTAACCCTTTTTGGGCCCGGGCCATCAACTGATTTCTTTATCGTCATCGATATAAGCCAGAGATGTTTTATGGGAAACAAATGCCCGGCCTGGCTGACAGCCGGTCTGCACCATCAGCAGTTGCTACAAAGTACGGATCACAATCTCATAAACTCGATTCCAATATTTGCTTAAGAATGTCATAAAAAAGGCAAACAGGGATAAGCCGTAAAGCCATGTCTAGAGCGATGGCTACTAAACATTTAGCTCTTGGTGACCTCGACGAAGCCCCTCGCAACATAATAAATATGTTCCGGCCATAAAAAAGTTGGCTCGAGTTCGTTAAGCCGGGCCCGATTCGACTTTTTTAATTGCGCTTTTGGACAATAATTTTTTATGGCCTTCTAAACGCCGCTCGACGTGCAGAAAATTAAAACAATTGTCTGGGTCACCATGGCAGCCTCTTCAGCTTGCACAGCCCTTCAGGCATCGTCAATAAGTTGGGAAAATAAAATACGGGCGCGTACCACAAAATTGTAAACAACATATAATTTGATTGTTCGTTCCAGAAGGTTGGGAAAGCATTTTATAATTAAAATTTGTACTGCAATTGCTTTAATTAAAGCCGCAAGGTGAGTGCCAAACTTTACGACCAATACAAATTGAAGCCGGTTGGTGTGAGCTGAATTCGGTACTCGTACTCGTATAATTCGAAATAAGTTTCGCACGGACAAAGTTTCCTTTCAAATTTATGGCGCTTTCTTCGGGGGCAGACTCTAATTAGCAGTGGAAGTCTCAGTCTTGTTTTGGCATCTAAATGATAACCTTAACTTTAGTTTCAAGGAATGTCAACAAAATCCAAAAGCATATTGCTAAAGAAAGGATGGGGTAGATTTTATCTTCTACTTTATTAGATGCTGTAAAATAAACCTATGTAGGATATTGCAAAAAGATATAAATAGTTGTACAACCAACTGTTTTATAAACATATTTATTAATAACTGAATAACTACACATCTAAGAGATACACAACTTTCCCTTTAAAATTTAAAAAAATACATTTTCAACAATTTACTTACATAAAACTACACAAGTTCAGCCATGCTCTTCAGAACTTCGACTTTTTAGGGTATGTTACCCAGGCCTTTGTATGCTCCCGGCAACTTTTACCCCCGACATGACGAACGAATTTGCTGTGAAGACAAACTTGTTGTTTGCTCCTCAAGTTGGTGGGTTATCTCCAGTCGAACATCATCATCAGCACATCAGCTACGTAGCAGCATCATCAGCATCCCGGCATCAGCCCCATCATCATAATTTTCTGGCTTCGCTTATCGAACTCAAAAAAAGTTAAGAATAATGTACACTTCAACATTTGTGCCATAGTTTGAAAAGAAAAAAATCTGCAAGAGATTGCGGAAGGCAATGGATGATGGCAGTGACAGTGAGGGGGATTGGGACTGGTATTCTTGGGGGAAAGGAGACAATGGCCGGGCCGAAAATAGCAAACATAACTCGGGAAAAGAATTTCCTCCTTGGTTAAAATTCCGGATTCTTTTGTTTGCTTTTCCAGTAAGTTGGACAACATGAGTTCCCTTTGTGTGTGAGTGCCAGAGTTCGGTAATGCAAATGAAATGAGCTTTTGCTGGGTAATCATTAAAACCCTCCGATTCGCAGGGACCCAAATTGCAGTGGCTAGTGGCTATTGGCCATTCGGACTGCGAAATGTGCAAATATTTATAGCTGCAAACTGCGCGGCAAATTCATCAGCCCTAATAGCCTGCCAGTTGTGGAAACAATGTGCGGTTGCCAGGCGCCGATAGTAAACCCATTTGGAATCCTCTCTGGTCCCAGAATATGGCTCCAGTTCCCGTACCTCCCACCTCACGAATCCGAGATCCCCAAGCTACCCAGGCCATCCCATCATCGATGCTGTTCAATGCAAATGTTGTTGATAATGATTTGCATTTACGCGCATTACAGCAAACCCATTTCAGGAATGGAAAAGTGGCGTGCGAACACTCGGAGAAAAATGTACCACTAAATGAAAAAATTTGTAGTTTTATTTTTTTTAAAAATGCTTTTGACAAGAGATTAAAAATTCCTTGTAATCAGTTGCTTAAGAACTCGATATATTCTGAGGTAAATATTTTTAATAACAATATTAAATGAACTAAAAAAATTTGGAACATCTTTAAAATGCGTTTTTTATTTTCTAGAAATATAGATAATATTATAATATGATTATAAACAATCATATTTTTAATTTGTTTATATATTCATATTTTGTATATTATAGTAGAATTTATTAAGTACAATTATAACTTCGAGTTCAAGAGTAAAAGTAAAAGTATATAAGTGTAGTTCTGTTTCAGTGCGCTAATGCAAAATGATTAGAATTCTTCGGACAGAAATTTCTTGCGCAAACGCAATTTATCTTCCTCAAATTGAACCGTTCCAGAGATACGTGCCCGATAGAAGCTTTGACGCATATCAGAGGCCGAAATTGAGAAAAAATGAGGCTTACCCTTAACTTATTGTGGGGAGTGAAGGAGCTAGTGCAAACAAGAGAAGAAACATACTTTTATAATAATTTGTTGACTTCTCCAATTGCCTGGTTCAATACAATTATCTAAAGATCTCCAGTGATTTATTTACTCGGGACCTATTTACTTTTTGGACAGGATTTCGGTTGTATGCTTTCGATTTGACTTGTTTACTGTTTACAGAAATGTGAAACCGCAAACACAACTACCACGCTCGGATCAAATAGCCAACTTAAGACAACAAAAAATACTTGCGAAACCTAAGTGCTTTGGGAACAAGCAGAGTCTCTAAAAAAAGATGTTACCAAAAAGAGAGGAACAAAAATCGCGCTGATGGAGCGAAGTGCAAGGTAGAGTAGAAGGCCAACTTTGGACATCAAAGGATCATAAAACGCACTCGCACTTCCCCCTTTGGAAGGCGGGACTAAAAGGGGTCCTGTCTCGGAGCAAACCCAATTATCTGGTCTTGGGTCACCACCAGAAGCAGCTAAAATTGTTACACGACAAAACGGTCAAGTCTGGGCCAGATGTCATTGGGTGCACTCGTCCTGTTTCTGTTTCTCATGTAGTCCTTTGGTCATTATAGGAAAAACTCGAGAAAATTAAGAAGTTCAAGAAAAAAACAGAATGGTAAAACACGAAGAAAGCTGAAAATAGTATAACAAGAGGGGCCAAGCCAGACTGTAAGGGTTCTTTAAAAAAATCCAACTAACAAACCCAGACATGTGTGGAAATATAACGTCTTGTTTATACGGCAAGAAGCTATTTGAAACATATTTTTTTAATTTATTTCAGGGCTTTGAACTAAGTAAACATTTCAACTTTTATAAAATTTAAGAATATTTAAGAATAGAAAACAGGAATATTTACATAAAATACCATTCCTACAAAGGTAAAACCAAAGAACATCATTTAAAACCTGTGCCAATTTTTGCATAGACTTTAATCAATATTCCTAACTGAGAGGTTATAAATACCCATCTGTTATATTTTGGTCCCCATAAATCTATTTCGAATTTCAAGACTTTCGTTGGCAGAGTCTCATATTTTGTCCATTGCCTTTTTGACGGCCATCAAGTTGTGTGTTGCCTCGAATTGTGGGAAGAGTTCTGTAATTTGATTGCCATCCGCAGGCCGGCTGAAGTGAAAATTCAAATGGAATGCCTTCGGAAATCCAAGCTCGGACTGGCAATGTTTTATCGGATATTGAATATATTAAGCAAAGAGAAAGAAATGAATAAATGTTGGATGAAACTGTCACTTGAAAGTGTTCATTTTACTTTCACTTTGCCCTCCCCTTCTGCGTAGCTTATCTTAAAGTTTTATTTTTGGTTTTTCTTGTTGTTCTTCGGGTCTTATTTTTGCCTGGCGAGCGTTGAGCAAGGACATTTCCAACTGGCTTCATCTTGTTTGACTTTTCCTGCCTTGACGCGGGCCCTGCTGAGTTGTTGGACTTAAGCCAGTGGGGGTTCTCGTTCTGGGCTCTGGGCTCTCGGTTCTCGGTTCCGTACTCCCTTTTCCCGATTTTCCCGGCTGTCGTCGGGCGAGTCAGTCATCAGCATCAGCAACATAGTGAAAAATATTTACTGCCTTTCGTCGGGACCCAACTTTCCCCCGCCCTAGGTCTTTGTGTTTCTTGAAAATTGCTTCGCTTACGTCCATCCCACTCGCTTCGAGGAAAATGCTCCTACTTGACAGGACAACGACAAATTTTACGTGTTGTTTCTTATTTTTACCCCATACTTTTTGTTTGCTTTTCCTCCTTTGCGCCATGTTTTTTATACTGCCCGTTCTCTCGGGAAAAACGGAGATGTGATTTCCGCTGCAATAAAATAGACTGGCTACCTTAAAGGCTTTATGACCCTTGGAATTCGCCAGTTTATGGCTTGTGTTATTTTTATGCACTCTACTTGGCATTTTCCCCTTGGCCAGGCCATAAGTGTTGGCCCATCTTTGTTTGCCTTTCGTCACTTTGATGTCCCGAACAAGGTCGAAAAACAGTTGGAGACGGAGCAAAATTACCATAAAATATTAAATTACTTATGCATATCCCCATTGAGGAAATTCGTTTGCTGGTCGCCTCTTTTTATCGCCCACGTCAACTGGGGGTCAACGGTTAGGATCTTCGCGAAAAATGGGTTATGGCTTGACTTACTTAAGGTTATTGTGGCTTAATGTTGTCAAATACTTACATTTCTTGTGTACGTGGATATTCAAAATATGAAAATATTTTCTTCACTCGGAATTTCCAACGGACCTAGCTTAAAATCGTATTTTTGGCAACAGAAAACCATTCCCCACTCCCCTCCTGAACAATGCCGAATTTTTATAGAATCTTTTAAAGCAAATACCCACAAATTTAACTCGCTTTGCACCAGCTAATAACTCATTCGAGGCATTTGCGCATTTAGCATCCAAAGCAGATTTATAGCACTGAAATATATTTAAATTAAACTTTTTTCCATTTTAATCAACGGCATTGCAGTGGCACGCCAGAGAATACTAATACGACCAATCAATTAGTTAAGCCAGATAATATTCATAAATGTTTTACCATTGCGATGAACCAAAAACCGAGCTCACACAGAAAGAACACAGATTTAAATAAAGTTTCACATGATTTATTGAATGCCTGTTATTTATGATGGATTTTTATGATTCAGTTTTATTATTTTCATTTAATAATATCTCTCTGACAATAATCTAATTATTGATTCGATTTCACAACTTGAAATGGGGGGTCTGCTTAAATTGAATTGTACATTAGATTGAATTCGAATGCAGTATGGTATGGGAATGGGGAATACTGTGAGACACGCAGACATGAGAGTTATGGTAACGTTTTAACCTAATTACAGAGTCGTCAATCCTGCTTCGACGGGGCTTCTGCTTCAGCTCCTGCTGCTCCACTCCGCTATTTACAAGGCCGCCTTTAATTAATCTCTAACCTAAATTACGTAACTGCAGATGGCGCAAAAGCTTACAAATAATTGGAAGTCGGACGCCACGACCAGGCGTTCAATAGTCGAGTCACGTCTGGTGTGCCGCCGGTGTGTGTGTGTGCAGCGCTTCCTGCATCGCCCAGAGGACTCCAAGGACTCCCAGGACACCCAGCGCCGAGTGGAACGTGCTCCTCCCGCCTGTCGTCGTCCTTGCCGCCGTTGACATGATGGCCGATGCGGAATATTCACCTGTTGGGCATCGCAATTCGTCGTGGTGGCGACAGTTGCGATTAATATGAATCATTCATTTTGCCACACATTCAGGTAGATACCATGGGACAGGATATGACGGGATGGGATGGTATGGTTTGGTATGGGAAGGGACTTTGTCCCGAAGGCTGTTAACTTACCGCTTAGCACGTGCAGGTCCACGGATACGGAGACGCTGTTCGACGGCTGGCACGTATAATTGCCGGAATCCTCTTTCCGCACGAGCGGTATAATTAATGAGCCGATCTGCAATGAATGTTTATGTTCAGCGACATTCGACTAACCAATTAACCGGCGGACCACTCGTAAACACCCAACTTACAGTGTTCTGATTATCGCCCACGGTTCCGAATATATTCCTATCTAGTTGCGTGTACCAGCCTGTTCGCTCGTCGCTTTCGCTAATCTTCTTCTGACCCCGGAACCAGATTATGTACTTGGGCGGATCCAGGGTTCCACGGACGATGCAGTGCAGCGCCACCTTGCTGCCCGCCTTCACAAAGCGGCTCTGATCCCCAATCAGCTCAGTCTTGGGCTCTGAAATGGGGATTTAAAATATATAGATTTAATAAGTACTACAACCAAATAAATTTTGAATTTATTTTAATAAAATTGCTTTTATAATCTAACCTCATTTTATTTAAATCTCAAATCTTGAATATGATTTTATGATAACTCATAAACACTCACTGACTATCTGCAGGTGCACCTTGGCACTCAGCTTGGGCTCCGTTGCCATCTGGCACTCGTACCACCCAGCATCGCCTGGCTCTACGTATTTGATCTGCAGGGACCAGGTGTAATCGTGATCCTCCTGGAATATCGACTGGAATCGCTCGTCCGCTATAAAAGTCGTTTCGTCCACGCTGATGATGTGGTTGTCGCGCATGCGTACCCACGAAACTGGCTTATCGGATAGTCGATGTATCTGAAAAACAAAAATAACTATAAAAAACTATTTAAAAAATTTTAAAAAATATTTTCGAAACTGATCAAAAATCCTGAAATGAATTTAAAATTCATTTATTAATTTTGAACACAAAAAAATACCATACCGATTTTATTGATTTCTAAATTCCCTTAACTAAGACAACTTCAAAGCTGAATATATGATAAATAA